>NC_136065.1:1992564696-1993257196 GCF_964261635.1 Lissotriton helveticus | reverse complement strand
GAAGGCATGGAAAAGTGCCCAGGACGGGCTCCATGCGTCCCGGGCATTCGTCCCGGGACGGGGACGGGGACAGGGACAGGGTCGGGAGAGTCCAGGCGGCTTCACTTCCGTGTCCAGCCATCTGATCGCCCAGATTCCCTCGGCCATCTGGTCGCCCGGATCCCCTCGGGCATCTGGTCGCCCGCAACGCTTTCCTATGGGGCGACCAGATGGCCGAACTTCCCTGGAAGTCTTGATGAGGTGCCATTTGCCGCCCGGATCCCAGCGAGGGCTCCATGAGGTCGGGTACATTCGCGCCTTGGGTCCCCTCTGTCACCTCGCGTGCACAGATTACAAGAAAAGGGGGTAATTTTGCTCCGGATTACTAGGGAGAAGGGTACGCCTGGACACCCCTCCGAGGTTGGTGGTTCTCTGCCATGGGGACCAGATGGGCTATGCCTGGGCAAAACCTCCCTAGGCCACCCGGGGCTTCCTTCCTCCAGGCCAACTGCATGTCAAATTGCCCAGGACGGGCTCCATGGCTCCTGGGCAGTCGTCCCCCGGGCGTCCGGGGCTCCATCCAGGCTGACGGCATGGAAAAGTGCCCAGGACAGGCTCCATGCGTCCCGGGCATTCATCCCCCGGGCGTCCGGGGCTCCATCCAGGCTGACGGCATGGCAGAGTGCCCGGGTCGGGATCCATGGTTTCCAGGGATGTCCTCCCCTGGATGTCTGGGGGCTCCAGGCCGAATGCATGGAAAAGTGCCCAGGACGGGCTCCATGCGTCCCGGGCATTCGTCCCCTGGGCGTCCGGGGCTCCATCTAGGCTGACGGTATGGCAGAGTGCCCGGGTCGGGCTCCATGGTTTTCACGGTGGTCCTCCCCTGGGTGTCTGGGGGCTCCAGGCCGAAGGCACGGAAAAGTGCCCAGGACGGGCTCCATGCGTCCCGGTCACTCGTACCCCGGGCGTCCGGGGCTCCATCCAGGCTGACGGCATGGCAGCGTGCCCGGGTCGGGCTCCATGGGTCCCGGGCAGCCCTCCCCCGGGCGTCCGGGGCTCCCACCTCCAGGCAGACGGCATGTCAAAGTGCCCAGGACGGGCTCCATGAGTCTGGGACAGCCCTCCCCCGGGCGTCTGGGACACCCATCTCCATGAGGCCAACGGCATAGGCAAAGTACCCAGGACGGGCTCCATGGGTCCCGGGCAGACCTCCCCCCGGGCGTCCGGGGGTCCCACCTCCAGGCCGACGGAATGTCAAAGTACCCAGGACGGGCTCCATGGGTCCCGGGCAGCTTCCCCCGGGCGTCCGGGGCACCCACCTCCAGGCCGACGGCATGTCAAAGTACCCAGGACGGGCTCCACGGGTCCCGGGCATTCCTCCCCCAGGTCGTCCGGGCCCTAGAGCTCCGGTGGTCCAACCTGCGCCTGAGGCCCAGCCGGGGTCCAAGAGCCCTGCCTTGCGTGGGCAGGCAGTCAGGAACCCTACCGCGAAGGCTTGGGGTGGATGGGGAGCTGGGAGTCCTTTCGATCCGGGCCATCTGGTCGCCCGCGATGCTTTCCAATGGGGCGACCAGATGGCCGGGCTTCCCTGGAAGTCCCGATGAGGTGCCATTCGCCTCCCGGATCCCAGCTAGGGCTCCATGAGCTCGGGTTCTTTTACGCCTTGGGTCCCCTCTGTCACCTCGCGTGCACGGATTGCAAGAAAGGGGGGTAATTTCCCTCCGGATTACTAGGGGCTGGGTACGCCCGGACACCTCTCCAGGGCTGGTGGTTCTCTGCCCGGGGACCAGATGAGATATGCCTGGGCAACACCTCCCCCGGGCGTCTGGGGGCTCCATTCTCCGGGCCAACGGCATGGCTCAATGCCCAGGACGGGCTCCACGTGTCCCGGACAGACCGCCCCTGGGCGTCCGGGGCACCCATCTCCAGGAGGCCAACGGGATGGCAAAGTACCCGGGAAGGGCTCCACGGGTCCCGGGCAGCCTTCCCCCGGGCGTCCGGGGCTCCCACCTCCAGGCCGACGGCATGTCACACTGCCCAGGACGGGCTCCATGGGCCCCGGACAGACCTCCCCCGGGCGTCCGGGGCACCCATCTCCAGGAGGCCAACAGCGTTGCAAAGTACCCGGAAAGGACTCCACGGGTACCGGGCAGTCCTCCCCCGGGCGTCCGGGGCACCCATCTCCATGAGGCCAACGGCATTGGCAAAGTACCCGGGAGGGGCTCCACGGGTCCCGGGCAGGCCTCCCCCGGGCGTCCGGGGCACCCATCTCCAGGAGGCCAACAGCGTTGCAAAGTACCCGGAAAGGACTCCACGGGTACCGGGCAGTCCTCCCCCGGGCGTCCGGGGCTCCCACCTCCAGGCCGACGGCATGTCACACTGCCCAGGACGGGCTCCATGGGCCCCGGACAGACCTCCCCCCGGGCGTCCGGGGCACCCATCTCCAGGAGGCCAACGGGATGGCAAAGTACCCGGGAAGGGCTCCAAGGGTCCCGGGCAGCCTTCCCCCGGGCGTCCGGGGCTCCCACCTCCAGGCCGACGGCATGTCACACTGCCCAGGACGGGCTCCATGGGCCCCGGACAGACCTCCCCCGGGCGTCCGGGGCACCCATCTCCAGGAGGCCAACGGGATGGCAGAGTAACCGGGAAGGGCTCCATGGGTCCCGGGCAGCCCTCCCCCGGGCGTCCGGGGCTCCCACCTCCAGGACGACGGCATGTCAAAGTGCCCAGGGCGGGCTCCACGGGCCCCGGGCAGCCCTCCCCCCGGGCGTTCGGGGCACACATCTCCAGGAGGCCAACGGCATTGGCAAAGTACCCGGGAAGGGCTCCACGGGTCCCGACCAGGCTTCCCACGGGCGTCCCGGGCACCCTCCTCCAGGCCGACGGCATGTCAAAGTGTCCAGGACGGGCTCCACGGGTACCAGGCAGTCCTCCCCCGGGCGTCCGGGGCTCCCATCTCCAGGCCAACGGCATGGCTCAATGCCCAGGACGGGCTCCATGGGTCCCGCGCAGGCCTCCCCCGGACGCGTCCGGGGCAACCATCTCCATGAGGCCAACGGCATTGGCAAAGTACCCGGGAAGGGCTCCACGGGTCCCGGGCAGGCCTCCCCCGGGCGTCCGGGGCTCCCATCTCCAGGCCAACGGCATGGCTCAATGCCCAGGACGGGCTCCATGGGTCCCGCGCAGGCCTCCCCCGGACGCGTCCGGGGCAACCATCTCCATGAGGCCAACGGCATTGGCAAAGTACCCGGGAAGGGCTCCACGGGTCCCGGGCAGGCCTCCCCCGGGCGTCCAGGGCACCCACCTCCAGGCCGACGGCATGTAAAAGTGCCCAGGACCAGTTCCACGGGTCCCGGGCAGTCCTCCCCCGGGCGTCCGGGGCTCCCTTCCCCGGGCCAAAGCATTCCAGAGTGCCCAGGACGGGCTCCACGGGTCCCGGGCGTCCAGGGCTCCCTTCCCCGGGCCAACGGCTTGTCAGAGTGCCCAGGACGGGCTCCACGGGCCCCGGGCATCCGGGGCACCCTTCCCCGGGCCAGCGGCATGTCAGAGTGCCCAGGACGAGTTCCACGGGACCCGGACGTCCGGGGCTCCCTTCCCCGGGCCAACGGCATACAGGAGTGCCCAGGACGGGCTCCACAGGTCCCGGTCGTCTGGGGCTCCCTTCCCCGGGCCAACAGCTTGTCAGAGTGCCCAGGACGGGCTCCACGGGTCCCGGGCAGTCCTCCCCCGGGCCAACAGCAGGTCAGAGTGCCCAGGACGGGCTCCACGGGTCCCGGGCAGCTCCATGCCCAAACCCATTTGAAAACCCGCCGCAGCGAAGGGGTTAACGGGAGCTGTAGGATGACTGGCTTGATTCGGACCCCTCTTCTGACTGTCTTGCGGAACAGACTGTGCAACTAGTACTTTCATTTTCGTGTCTTTCATACGTCTCCTTTCGTGTTCCTGCTCTTCCCTAATTCTGTTCTGGTGGTACTGTAGCATCTGGAGCATTTGTGATGGAGTATTAGCTTGCCAGGTACTTTCGACTTTCAGTACTCGATTTTTAACTTGTGGACTTGAATTCTCAACTAGTTTGGTAACAAAAAGATGTGGGTACGATTCACTACTTGTTTTCAGACCACTATTAATAATGAAACATTTCTCAAATCTAGAATAAAAATCACTAGTATCTTCGTCTTGTTTCTGTTTACAGGCTGAGATGGCATCCCAATCTTCCTTTTTCGTGGCTAGTAATCTTGGCAAGACTTGTATTAACAATTCGGGCAATGCTTTAGCTTTATCCCCAAGACCGGTACCTGGAACTCGTGTGTTATCTTCAGTCTCTAATGCGGTCCAATCTATCTTTTTCTCTCCCACCTCCCATTCTTTTTCTTTGAGTTTTTCATATGTGCCCGCGGGCAACAGGACCTTTAACATTTTAATGATATCAGGATACGTGTATTCTCCCATACGGAGCATGTCCTTTAATTCACGGTGGAACCCTGCTGGATCTTTATCGTGACAGGGTATTAACTTTTTCATTTCAAGAAGTTCTATTTTCGTGATAGGGGTGTAAACAAATACTCGTTCTAGACCACCACCCTCTCCCTTAACTGGATGTACTTCTCGTAACGGATTCTGTCTGTCTATGTAGAATGATTTTCTTTCTGGGGGTGGAACGGGAACAAAATGTGGATTCAGGAACGTTCTGTATTTGTGGCGCTGTTCTAATATGACACTAATTAAATCGGTACCTAGACCTTTCCATCTGTTTAGGAGTAACTCGTTCAGTACATCATGTAAAGGACCTGGATCAGAATGCTGATCCTCATATAATGTAATGAGGTGCTGGATCATATACGTACCCACCAGACGCTGCTCGGCTGGGGGCAGTTTCAGAAACGTTTGGGCCACCATTTCATCTGGAAACGTGGTAGAATCACTAGTCCATCGGACTGCTGATCGGGCTAGTTCTTGTTCATGCATTGTACTAAGCTCGCTATAACCTATTCGTGATTTCAGAATTTGATCGGTGGCCTGGAATACTTGTTCAAGAGAACACTGTTCTGGTACTGGAGGAGGAAAAACTTTCTTGTAATCTAGACGTGAATGTCTGTCGGAAAATCTAGTTCTACCTACGTACGCTATTCTGGAGGGATTCTCGCTGTCTACCTCTTCACTAGAAGAGTCATTCTCTTTCTCGGTTCCTCTTTTTGCTTCCTCCTTCTGGTGTATACTTATAATTTCCTTACGAATTTTCTTGTACATACTTTCTACACTACCTTGTGTCTTGTGTTTTCCCTCGGCTATATTATCACTCCACCTGATCAGACCTTTCATCTCGTCTTTGTCTTTATCAGGATAATCTTGCTCTCTTATTAAACAGTTAATCAAGAACTGTAAAATCATATGTTGAATCTCGGCTTTTCTGTGTGCCATAGCTTCGTGAATACTTCCTGGATTCTCCCCTGTACGGACAAAACGATATATTCTGTCTAGATGTTCCTTCATGTCGGGCAGGGTGACCAAAAAGTTTGCAACCCGTCTTAAACGTACTGAATATAATACCATGTGATCTTCGCCTGGAACTGGATCATATATACAGTCAGTAAGAAGTCGCTTGAGGTCTGTGTATGTAGCCACCTTTGGCGTACGCTGTAACGCTGCTTCTCGCGGCGTCTGTCGTCTTACTTGAGGCGGGGTGATAGGAGCACCTCCCCCCGCTGCTCCTGAACTAGAGTCGTCAGTTAATACTGTACGTGCTGGTAAAGTGACTGGCAAAGCGGGTACATTTAATGTGGGCTGGTCCGGGGGTACTGGCACATTAACTTGGTCCCCGGGACCAGTGGCTGGAGGAACAGGAATTACATTATTTACAGGATGCTGAGCGTGAGCGGGCGGAATACGATTTGCATATGCTGGGACTGTGTCGTCCAAGTAGGACGAAAGAAAAATTTCAGCTGCGGTCGGTTTATGACGTAGCTTAATCGGGACCAATGGTGGCGGTAAATTACAAGGTGCTTCCGGGGTTGCCTTTGGCAAGCCCTCGGCAAGAAGAGGATACATACCTTTAATAAGGGCATTTCTCTGTCTGTCTGACTGTTCTGCTCTAACTCGTTCACCTTCTTCGATTGATTCCCTTTCTTGGGCTTTCTCTGAGGATTCCCTACTTAATTCTGTTTTTCTGAATTCTTTTTCGGTTCTTCTATGAGATTCTTTGCGCCATAACTCGATGGCATCTTTCTGGGATTGTCTGGCTTTCTTTTTCCATAATGCTTCTTCTACTCGCATGATGCACTCGGCATCCCATGTACCTGATACGGGCCATCTATATTTCTCTTCAAGATCCTTCGTGTAATCCACCCATAAGTCTAGATATAATATGGCATCTAAGCCATGCTTGTGATACATGAAATGTCCTGGACTGTCCCTATGAGGGACAGGAACTGCTTCTTCGAGTAACCCTTTTCTGGTTTTTATCTGACGTAATTTCGAGAACAGAGGCATGTCTGAGTTGTACTTGCGAACACAATACACAATAATCACAGTAATGAAATGGCAAACAAATCACTCATACCACGACATAGAAATACATTAATAACAGTTCGAACAGAATACTACCTGATACACTGAAAACATAACACTTGAATTTCTCGAGAACGGACTTACTAGAATTACTGGATGCACTGTCAAAACAGTACAGAACATACCGGTCTCGTAAAGAGACACGTCATACCGTATCCACCTAGGTGAATACTTCGGACTGGATCTGTGTACCCAAACCCATCGGACCAGGAACAAACTAATGAACCTGTCTAGATACTTCCCCCGCAACGGTACTCACCGGGAAGCAGAAACTGAAGGCCTCGGACTGGACTGGACCGCTACGACGTCGGACTACGAACTTCGGACTTCAGAAACAGGTGGGCCTCCGGATACCTCGGACCTTGCTCTCTCGGCTTGGGCTCTGGTCGGGACGAACCGCATTCCACACCGCCTCGTCTGGATGCCGGACCGCAGTTTCCGTCTCCTCCGTGGGCCTGAGGGAGACTTGAAGCAGAAATATCTGCACGTGCACGGTAGAGTTCCGTCACGGCTGTAGAAGGGTCAGGGGGCCTGCGTTACATCGCCGGCGCGTGGGGAAGGGGCTCGTCCCTATTCGGGCGCCATTTATGTGGTAAATAAATAATTAATTACCGGTACTATTTTTGAATACATTAATAATAACAGATAGCTCAATAAATAAGAGGCAGGATCCGATGTATCTGAGTCTAACAGGCTTTAATCAGGCACAAGGGAAGGGACAGGATCGGAACAGCCTGAAATAGAATGGCATAGAAGAAGGCAGCTGCAACGTCTCATTAACAGTACAAGGTATATATAGTAAAACATCACAATTACATTACATACAGTAGGCGTAACAAGTGACAAGCGTAAGATAAGAACACATGGGCGTGAAAAGAAGGCGTGCACAGGGCGTGCACGTAGACATGTGATGAGAACGTCACAGAAGTGTCATAAAGTGGGTGGATACATGGAGGGGGCTACCTGAGCAGCTGGAACCTTTAACCTAGTGGTGCGCGCAAACGGGCCATGACGTGTTACCGGGGAGAACTGGGAGCTATGACTTCTGCACTAGAAGAGTAGACTAAAGTCTGCGGTGTCAGGACGACATGTACCTATAGCATATCTGGTATCTGGTGTTTGGAGTACATGTTGATAGAATCTAAAAGTTATCAGGGCAAAGGCTACTTGACACTAAGGCTGGTGCATGCATATATTCTACATGTATTGCGTGTGCTATGATTCTTCATGAATATTAATACAGTAATTCTCTTGCATGGAGACAGAAAGACTAGACTATAGCTGAAGCTGTTTATGTGGTCCGCTAGCTTAGGAATGTGAAGACGGAGAGCTGAACTGATAACTAGAGGCATAACATATTCTTGGCAGACAGGCAGGCAGAGCCAGGCCGGGCACCGCACTGCGCGGCAGGAAGTAAGTGAAGGGTCAGGGATGCAGGTGGGGCTGCATCGCTCCTCAGAGTGGGTTCAGGAGACTGGAGCTTGAATCTGGTGTCCGGGCCCTTTTGAGGCCTAGAAACGGGGACAATGCGGGGAATATAACGTGCACACTGTAAAACGTGGCAACATAGGCCTAATACTCGTTGCTTTCACGAGAACTGGAAACTGGCATACTAGAGTTGGACACAACTATAATTGCGTCTTTAATCGATCATAGGGGGATATATGCATATCGATCATGCACATATAACATAGGATGGGGAACACGTAGGCACATATGACAAGGCAAAATTCAATTTTCCTCAGTTTGGTCGTCAGGTGTAATCTTGGACGTGTATAGTGTGCGGTAGTATTCTGTCATGACCCTGAGGACGGCCTGGGGTTCCCTCACCACGTCTCCTCCCATATCCCTGATCTCTAGTACATAGTTCGCTCCCTTTGAAGTTCTAAGCATGTTTGCCAGCGTCCGGCCTGCCCTGTCTCCCTCCCCGTATCTTCGGGCCTGCCCATCCTTTGCCAGAAAGGACACCTCTCTGTCTGCCTCACCTTGGTATTGTGTGAGCTTCGCTCGAAACTCAGCCCTCACTCTGTCCGTAGGCGCCTCTCGAAGTTGTGCCTCAAGCGCTGCTAATTCAGTTTCCAGTGTTTGTATGGTGCCCCTGATGGAGCGGAGTACCCCTGTCTTCAGTGACATGCAGCACCTCCTTATCACCACTTTACATGCCTCCCATAGCGTGCCCGGGGATTCCACCGACCCCTCGTTCAGCACAAAGTATTCCTCCAGTTTTTCCCTCAATTCCTGATTGAATAACTGGTCTCGAAGCGCCCCGGAAGGGAATCTCCAGCTGAAAGGCTGGATGTACTGTGCTGGGGTGGATAGTGTAAGGCAGACTGGCGCATGTTACATCGGTCGTGAGTGTGTGGACATCTCCGGACAGCAACCAGTAGTCGAGTCTAGACCACGCGGCTCTATGCATTGTTAGACATGTGCCTTCTCGGGCTCCAGGGTGCAGTACCCTCCAGGAGTCGACCAGCCGAGCTTCCGAGATTATATCCAAGAGTGTAGCCGCCGCCTTGGGGTGGTGTTCCCTAGTCGTTCCCTGCCTGTCCATTGTGTCTGAGAGCACCACATTGTAATCACCTCCCCATACAACCGCTGCCTGCCCATGAGCCTGTATTTTGTACCAAAGGTCGTTATAGAACTCAGGGTTGTCATCATTAGGTCCATACACATTCACCAAAATCATCCTCATGCCACAGAAATTTCCTACCACTATTATGTATCGCCCCTCAGTGTCCAATACCACCTCTGTCGTTATCCAGCGGAGTCCCCTCCTAATTAGTATCGCCACCCCCCGGGAGTAGTTGGAGTAGTGTGCATGCATAGTTTCCCCCATCTATTACTACGGAGCAGTGCAGTAGCATTGGCAGTCAGGTGGGTCTCTTGCAGAAAACATATGTCTATATTTTTCCGCAGCAAGTAGGCTTGAACCAGCCTGGCCTTCCGCCTATCGTTCAATCCGCGCACATTCCAGGTTAACAGTTTAATGTGAGCCATATCTGACCTTGTGAGTTCGTAATTTCACCCCCTGCTGCATCGTGTACACTAGGATACAGCACAAACTATTGTGATTAGTCACCGTACAAAGCTGGTCAACAGATGATCTCTGGGGCCTATCGTGTTCAACTGTGTTGGTATTCACTGCCTGCGTCTCTAGTCTCACATTAAAACAAAAAGCAACAGTGCTCTCCAATCCCAAACCCCCACAACCCCCTCCCGCTCCAACCCCCCAATCAGGTCGTGCAATTCTGTCCCTCCCCTCCCACCCAAACATCAAACACCCTGTAAGGCATCTCAACAGTTCAAGTCCAATGGGAATCATCCCTCGGGGAACGCGGGTCGTACGCACACTAACCCTGTACTTTTGCCAGGGCGACCGAGCGCCAGCCTGACAGTGCTCCCGTGCGGGTCTCCCCCCGCTCTCTACATGTAACTATAGAGGCCAACTTATCTGAACATGGAGGATTTGCAGTGTCTCAAGTCGGCAGCTGGCCCTTCCGGCTTCTACATCGTTCTTTGACAAAGCTGGCAGTTCGAAGATCGCTTCCCCGTCACTCTATGTCACTTAGGGCGACTCTCGCTTCCGGGTCCTCAGGAGATGGCTGATTCTTCTGGTCTCGTGACAGTTGCTTCGCATATTTCAACGCTGCCTTGGCGTCCACAAAAAAGGAAGGTTTGCCCGGGCCCTGTACTCTCAATTTGGCGGGGTAAATTAGCGAATATTTGGTTCCAATTTGCTGGAATATCTTCTTGGCCGGGACGAATTCCCTCCTCGCTGCCTGTACCTGCATGGTGAAGTCCGGGAAGATCGAAATGTGATTACCCTGATATTGAAGGTCCTTCACATCTCTCGCTATGCGCAAAATGGTGTCACGGTCTCTGTAGTTCAGGATGCGCGCTATTATTGCTCTCGGTGGTGCACCCGGTTGGGGCTGGGGGCCCAATGTCCTGTGCGCCCTTTCAACTAGGAACATTTGGGAGAGGCCTGTCCCGAATAGTTCCGACAGCATGGTCTCTACATACACTTCCATTTTTGCCATGTTGGTCGTTTCTGCCACACCCGTGATGCGGACGTTGTTGCGTCTTGAGCGGGCCTCCAAGTCCTCGTTCTTCTGCTGGATCAGCGTCAGGACCTTATCCATGCCTCGTATTTTCCTGTCCATGGCAGTATGCCCCTCTTCCGTTTCAGTCACGCGCGTTTCCAACACGTCCACACGACCATCTTGCTTGTCCATACGCCTGGTCAGACTGTCCATGCGAGCTGCCAAGTCGTCCATCTTGTGATCGATCCCCTGGAGACTTGTTTTTAGTTCTTGAAACATGGACTTAATTTCAGATGTTTGCGCGCCCCCATTATCAGTCTTCCGACTGCTCCTGGCCTGCCATCCTCTGTTTGGTCCTGTCGAAGGTGATCTTCGGCTGCCTCGTGTCAGGTTTCCCCATCTTGCCCGGTGATCTCGATAGGGAGAGCTTAGGGATCACCGCAGTACGCTTGCTTCGTCTAGTGGGGGCTTCAGCCTGAGCTCTCACGGTCAGCCAATGCTTCTCCAGCGCCCCTACAGATTTATATGGCTGTGTATGTTCGTTTATTCGGCGGTTCAGGGCCAGTACCCCCCTGTATTACCCTCTGCAGACAAGCCGCGGCTTCGGGATATCTCTCACAGGGTCCGGCAGCACAAAATGGCGTCTAGCGCCAAAACATTAAGTTCCGACCCACTTTATTGTTCGCATCGGCCAAGTCCAGGGTCTATGCACTAATCGTGTTCCGCCTCAACGAGTGATCCGCGGCCCCAGTGGTCAGTGGGCAAGTCGGTATTCCTGTCGGGGGAGGGTTCCGTGGGAGCTCCGCCTGCACCAGGTGCGTCCGCCCGCCCCGCCACGAAGTTAGGCTCCGCACTGGGTCTGCATCACAGGTACGGCACCTCCGTGCCCGTCAGGATCTTGTCCCGCTTTCAGCCTCCCCCGTTGTGCACCTTACCGGATCGGCCGCCGAACGGGCCGTCAGTGCTGCTTTCCGACCGCTCCGTCACACAGTGCTCCACCACTTCGGGACAGTCCCGCCCGGTAATACTTCTCCGGAGTCTTGGAGTGGCCGGTCTCGCTCCTCGAGATCACCCGCAGCTTGGCCTGCGATTGTGTAGTTCTCGCTCCAGCCCCTTGTGGTCAGGCCGTGCTGCTCTGGACTTCTCACCGCCCCCTTCCGGACCTCGGCTCACGCGGGGTCCCGGCTTCCGTCTCGCCACAGGCCGTAACTCCGCTCACAGGCAGCCCGCCATAGACTGGGATAGTCACACTTCCCGCGTCGATTTTCTACCGCCAGCAAGCTTCCCTGTCACTCTGCAGTACTTTCGAGGGGGAAAGGTCCGGGATTCTCGTCAGCGCGATTAATAAATGACGGATTTATGTGCTCGGTCGGCGGAGCTGCGGGTTCAAGCAGCCATTCCGCCTCGCGTCCAAGCCACGCCCCGAAGATGAGGACTTCCGTCTTGTCTGAGTTGAGCTTCAGACGGCTGAGCTTCATCCATTCTGCAACATCTTTCATTCCATCCTGGAAGTTGGCTTTGGCGGTGAGGGGGTCTTTGGTGAGAGAGAGTATCAGTTGGGTGTCGTCGGCGTAAGAGATGATGTGGATGTTGTGTTTGTGTGCAATGGCGGCGAGGGGGCTCATGTAGATGTTGAAGAGGGTATGGCTGAGTGAGGAGCCCTGGGGTACGCCGCAGATGATCTTGGAGGCCTCGGTGCGGAAGGGTGGGAGGCAGACTCTCTGGGTTCTGTCGGAGGGTAACGATGTGATCCAATGTAGGGCCTTTCCTTGGATCCCAGTGTTGTAGAGGCGGGTTATTAGGGTGCTTTGGCAGACGGTGTCAAAGGCTGCCGAGAGGTCGAGGAGGATGAGGGGTGCTGTCTCTCTGTTGTCCATCAGGGTCCTGATGTCATCGGTGGCTGCGATGAGGGCGGTCTCGGTGCTGTGGTTGGCTCGGAATCCGGACTGGGATGGGTTGAGCGAGTTGTTTTCTTCGAGGAATGCTGTCAGCTGTTTCTTGACGGTCTTCTCGATGACTTTAGCCGGGAAGGGGAGGAGAGAGATGGCGGAAGTTCTTGAGGTCTTTGGGGTCCGCTGTTGGTTTCTTCAGTAGGGCGTTGATTTCTGCGTGTTTCCAGCTTTCAGGGAATGTGGCTCACATGAGGGAGTTGTTAATGATGTTCCGGAGGTGGGGTGCGATGATGGTGTCGGCTTTGTTGAAGATATGATGAGGGCATGGGTCCGAGGGGGAGCCGGAGTGGATGCTGTTCATGACGCAGGTGGTGTCTTTGGTGCTGATGGGGGTCCATGCGTTGAGGCTGGAGGTGAGGGTCGCTGGTTTGGTGGTTGGGGCCGGGTCTGGGGTCCGAAGCTGTCGTGTATGTCTGTGATCTTGCGGTGGAAGAATGTGGCGAGGTCTTGTGACGGTGAGATGTCGTTGTTGCTGGCGCTGGGATTGGAGAGCTCGTTGACGATGCTGAAGAGTTCCTTGCTGTTATGGGCGTTGTTGTCCAGCCGCTCTTTGAATTATGTCTTTTTGGTGGTGCGGATCATCTGGTGGTATTCGCGGGTGGCGCTCTTGAGGGCTGTCATGTTTTCTTGTGTCCGCTTGTGGCGCCAGGGTTTTTCGAGGGTTCTGCACGATTTCTTTGCGATTTTGAGGGCATCTGTGAACCATGCGGTTTTTTAGGTCGAGCATCGAGAGACCTATTGTTGCCCGTATTTGGGAATGTAGACACGAGAGGGGCACGAGCGCAGATTTCACCTCGTGGGCACGCACGGCGCTGTGCCCCTCTCGTGCCTCATGTTCCCATGCGCAAACACACTCACACAGCCACACTCACGCATGCGCACATACACAGCCACACGCATACACAGGCGCACACACACACACTGCATACACACGCACATACACACTGCATACACACAAGCACCCCCATGCTTTCACTTTTGCGACGCAACACGAGCCTCTCGCAGGCACCTTCACTGCCGCCCCACAGTGCTTGGTATCTGGAGCAGAGACACCCGCGGACAGATGGCTTTTGCGAGTGTTGACGGAAGTTGCTGGAAGTAACTTTGAGCTGCGGAGTGAGACACGTGTGGGAGTACCTCCCCTGAAATAGCTTCACCGTCCCCGAGGAGCGCCCAGGGTCAGAACAGCTGTGCAAGCACGCGGCACTGGAGAGCACCGTCCAAACTCCAGGGACAGACCCTCCGAGCGAAGGAAGTTAGCACCCATCCTGAGGACAGACAAAGGGAGCACGCATCTGGAGCCGGGGCAATCCGGGCCGCTGAGCATGCGGGGACAAAGGGAGCACTCACAGTGTTGTACATCGAATTTGAATGGCACCTGCACGTACTGGACTCTACCAACTGCTGAAAGCACGACATCCCCGCTCCTCCCCCCACCCCCCCGCAGCAGCCTGGCAACACATAAGCACACAACTCCCCGCTCCCCCTTCCAGCACTGCTGCGTCCCTGGACTCAGATAACACCCCCTGGGGAGCGAATTGCATACGAGTTCCTAAAAGTGAATCTTATTGTTAGCGGTGTGCCGCACAGTAACTCACGTACGCTCCGCTCTCACGGCTGAGACCTTGTCTTCGAGCCCGGCAGGCGGCAGGTAGAGATGCGAGCAGATGCCGGGAGCGAGTGGGACAGCATCGCCCCTCCACCCTCTGGTCCCGCCGGCTCTCGCGCGCTCCCTGCGTACACCCCCTCATCCAGAGTTACGTGCCTGCCTGTGGTGTCTTCTAAATGTGTATTCAGTTGAGGGTGCGGGCCGGGGTCTGTGCATGTGGAGGTGCGCGCGTGGCCGCCTCTGGGCCGTACGTTTCACTTTCGAGAGCCTTTTCCGGGAAATGAAAACTTACGGAGGAGGCGGGAGGGTGGAGGACGCGCCAATGGCTGTCCCTGGGTGGCTACTTGTGCACAGGCTATTCAGTACACACCACATCTGTGCATGCATGGGAGCCAGAGGCAGGACGGGCAGAAGCAGGTAGCAGAGGGCAGGCCACCCGCCGCAGTGCCCCTGACTCGGTAAGTGTCACTCGCGTGAAGTGTGCCATAGTATACAATATTTTTGGTGCATTCTACTTGTGGGCTCGGTATTCTGGCATACAGTTCTGTCCATGTAATGCAGGCAATATACAATATATTTCATAAAGCTGCCACCCTGTAGTCTGGGCTACACCCAGCTGATGTCATTAAGGATGTCACCACGCTGGCTAGAGTGCATCTGATTTATGTCGACAGGGAAATCATCATGCAGCCTGTGCGCAGAATGCTAAAGTTGGAACCAGGCATTCTGAGTTAAATGTGCCTTCTTTCAGCGCATCCATCTTCATGTAGTCTGGGTTAAATGCCATAATTTCACTCGAACATCCGGATGTGATGTGGTCTGGTCCAAGTGCTTTATGTGGAAATGAAGGTTAAAGGTAGCTGATTTGAACATGCCACCTCCATGTACTACAAGACAGGTGTGTAGAGTCAGCTATATTTATACATGGTAAATATTATTCATATTGGTGCTATTATTTAATAGAAAAAAAAAACATTTCACCCTGCTAATGAGCCTACATCTGTCTCCGGCCTGAGAGAATGGAGTCTATTATGTAGCGCACAAAACTAATTCTGTTGTCTCTAAGTTCTCCAGCGCTGCACAGAGGTACATTTTTATTTAATGCCAAAGACAAGGTTAGATGGAATAAGGGAGTGAAAACCAATGCGAAGTAAAACCAAAATTTAAGTGTCACCAGGAAACTGGCCGTGTCCGTGCCGTACACAGGTAATTGATTCTAAATGACATCTGACCCTAAGGACAGCTCTGTTTTCAGTGACCCGAAGCTGACATCCAGCAAATGTGTTATTGGATGCAAGGTCGCTGGACAGGCGAACCTGTCCTGCAGATTTAAGAGAGCAGAACCAATGCGAAGCACACGTGGAGGAAGTGGCCTTCCTTAAGGAGAGGTGTGGCGCAGCGGCCAGAGCGGCTGGCTGGCTCTGGAGCACGGTCCGATCCCCAGCGGCAGCTCAGCACCATGTGACTCTGGGCAATAGCTCATTTAATTTCCCCGACTGCCCCCACCGCCTTAAAAGCATAAGGGGTGATATCTCCGCGCATTACAAATATGAATTATTCCTTGCAGATGTATAAAATATTTCTTTATTCTAAAAGGTATAACATATTCACCCACTCTGACTGGCATCCTGGCTGATCTCTCTACAGCTGCCGAACACAACAGAGGTCACACATCACAGTCACTACATCACCTACTCAGCACCGAAAGTTACAGCTGCTTGTTTAGAAACATGTTGCAAGCAGACAGCAGACGCATAATGGGCGAGAAATGCTCTCCAGATCTGAAATGCTTCTTTTTAACACTGCACATCTAAACGACTCTTTCCAAAGACGCTCTTCAGGCTGTATTTTTGGTAATGTTTGTTAACTGATAAATAGTTCCAGAAATTCAACAGCATGTAACGCCACAGCATCACTCAGCGCCACAGAATCACCCAGCACCACTGAATGCAACAGCACCCCTCAACACCACAGCACCCCTCAACACCACAGCACCCCTCAACACCACAGCACCACTCAACGCCACAGCACCACTCAACGCTACAGCATCCCTCAACGCCACAGCATCACTCAGCGCACAGCATCCCTCAATGCCACGGCATCACTCAATGTCACGGCATCACTCAATGCCACAGCACCACTCAATGCCACAGCACCACTCAACGCCACAGCACCACTCAACGCCACAGCACCACTCAACGCCACGGCACCACTCAACGCCATGGCACCACTCAACGCCACGGCACCACTCAACGCCACGGCACCACTCAACGCCACGGCACCACTCAACGCCACGGCACCACTCAACGCCACGGCACCACTCAACGCCACGACACCACAGCACCACTCAATGCCACAGCATCACTCAACGCCAGGGCACCACTCAACGCCACGGCACCACTCAACGCCACGGCACCACTCAACGCCACAGCACCACTCAACGCCACAGCACCACTCAACGCCACAGCACCACTCAACGCCACAGCATCACTCAACGCCACAGCATCACTCAACGTCACAGCATCACTCAGCACCACTGAAGGCCACAGCATCACTCAGAACCACTGAAGGCCACAGCATCACTCAGCACCACTGAAGGCCACAGCATTACTCAGCACCACTGAAGGCCACAGCATCACTCAGCACCACTGATGGCCACAGCATCACTCAGCACCACTGAACGCCACAGCACCACTCAGCACCACTGAACGCCACAGCATCACTCTGTGCAACCATTCAACAACAACTGGTTCTAAAATGTTCTCTCAATGTTTCAAGCTTTATTACAAATGTCACAAAAAGATGTTAATATTTCACTTCTGTTCTTGGATTTTCATCACAATAAAATACACTGAACATAATCTTCCCAAAAGTTATTTACAAAACTTTAAGCTATTGCCATTATAAATTACAATAACTTTTATTCAAGTATCAATTATTAAAAAAAATAAAAGCCATTGTTATTTGTAATGTTAATACATCTAAGTCATGTAAATACAACACATATTGCATTACAAATGCTATAGGTGTCACGTTTGCAAAAGTTAAAACTATTGCCATTGTAAATGAAAAAGCTATTAATTTCGCAATTTTCAAAACCAACACAAATAAAATTTTTATCATTTACAATACCAATAGCTCAAACTTTCGTAATGCGAGACCTATTGTATTGCAAATGCTTGTCTGTTGCTAGTCTTGCCTGGGGGTTTCTTCAGAGGGGCGAGGTCGTCGGCACAGTTGGTGATCCACTGTGCGAGGTTGTGCGCTGCGTCGGTGGTGTTGGGGGTGTCGGCAGGTGGGTTCTGGCTCAGCGATGCGGTCAGTTGGTCTGTGGTGACTTTGCTCCAGCGGGGGATCTGTGGTGTCTGGTGGTAGGAGGTGGTCTTTTTGAAGGTGAAGTGGATGCAGCTGTGGTCAGTCCAGTGTAGTCCGGAGGAGTGGCTGAAGGAGACGTGGTTGCTGGCGGAAAAGATGGGGTCGAGTGTGTGGCCGGCGAGGTGGGTGGGCGTGTCCACCAGTTGCCTCAGTCTGAGGTTGGCGAGGTTGTCGAGCAGGGTGGTGGTGTTGCTGTCGTTGTTTTTCTCCAGGTGGAAGTTCAGGTCCCCTAGGAGGATGTACTCTGGAGAGGCTAGGGCGTGCGGGCTGATGAAGTTGGCAATGGTCTCGCTGAATTGTGTTCGTGGGCCCGGGGGTCGGTAGATGAGGGTTCCTCTGAGGGTGGTCTGGGGGTCGGTGTGGATCTGGAAGTGTAGGTGTTTGGCGGCGGTGAGTGTGTCTTCGGCATTGGTCGTGACGCTGATGGTGTTCCTGTAGATGATGGCGACTCCTCCTCCGGTTTTGTTGGCGCGGTCCTTCCGGGTGATTTTGTAGCCGTCCGGGATGGCTATGGCAATGTCGGGGGCCGAGGAGGCGTTCATCCAGGTTTCCGTGAGGAGGGCGACGTCTGGAGCTGTTGTGTCGAGGAGTTCCCAGAGTTCGAGGGCGTGTTTGTGGACGGAGCGGGTGTTGAGCAGGATGCACTTGAGGTGGTTGTTGTTGTCGTTGCTGTGTTTGGTGGGTGGTGTGCAGGTACGGGGGTAGGTGAATTTGCAGGCTTGGCAGGTGAAGGGTCCATGGGTGCGCTTCGGGGTGGCTTGGTAGCAGGCTTGGTAGCAGGTCGTCCGGTGTTGAGTGCGTTGAGGGCGGCGGAGTCGTATCTGGGGCTGGGCGCGGTCCAGGCGCGGACGGCGCAGACGGGCTTGCCTTTGGCGCGCCTTTGGCGTGCCAGCGGCGCGGCCGCGCAGTGGCCTCCATTAAGAAGGGGCGAGGGAGGGAGGAGCAGCTGGGAGGGGGAGCGGGGGGTCCAATCAGGCGCGGGGGCGGGTCGCAGGGGAGGCAGCGGGAGACAAACGGCGGGAAAGTAGAGGCAGCAAGGGGGCAGCAAGGGTGGTGCTGGCGCGGTGGGGGAGTGACCTGGCCTGTGACCAGGGTCGAGGGTCGCTCCCTTAGTGCGCAGCGCCCTCCCTTAAGAAGGGGCGAGGGAGGGAGGAGCAGGTGGGAGGGGGAGCGGGGGTCCAATCAGGCGCGGGGGGCGGGCCGCAGTTGAGGCCGCGGCGGGAGCGGGAGGCGGGAGAAAAACGGCGGGAAAGTAAAGGCAGCAAGGGGGCAGCTAGGGTGGTGCTGGTGCGGTGGGGGAGCAAACTGGCCTGTGACCAGGGTCGAGGGTCGCTCCCTAAGTGCGCAGCGCCCTCCCTTAAGAAGGGGCGAGGGAGGGAGGAGCAGGTGGGAGGGGTAGCGAGGGTCCAATCAGGCGCAGTGCCGCAGGGGAGGCAGCGGTGGGAGCGGGAGGCGGTAGAAAAACGGCGGGAAAGTAGATGCAGCAAGGGGGCAGCAGGGGTGGTGCTGGTGCGGTGGGGAGCGACCTGGCCTGTGACCAGGGTCACAGGCCAGGTGACCAGGGTCGAGGGTCCAGAACCCCCTTTTGGCCAGAGTACTGGCCGGAGGGGGCTCTGGACTGAAGAAATGTCCCCACGGGGTTGTCCCAAGACAATGTCCTGCGTACCTGGCAGCTGCCCGCCCTGATGCGGTGCAGCAGCGCAGCAAATGAAGGACGGGCACCACTGCACCCGTAGAGGCCCCACTCTGGGACCCAAAAAAAGAAAAATGATCCTTTGGTGCAGCGACCCACAACTGTGGCGTCGCTGTGTAGCCCCCGGGGCACTGTGGCCCTGTCCGTGGGGGCTTCAAAACAATTATGGCCCCAACGTTGGAGCAGCCCGCTCTCCTGCGGGACCGCTCAAGCAGAGCAGGCCCTGGCGAGGCACCTCACCGCGGCGGCCCCTGGGGTGCGCACCGACTACGTGCCCTGACGCAGCCCCAGCCACCCTGCAACTGCCCCACTCACTGGCTCAAGGGGGACCTCCTTCGCTCTGGTGGTGGGACACTGAGTCTCTCCTCCGTTGGAGAGGCTCTGGCAGCAGAACTTCTCCATCTGCGGCGGTTCAGGCACCGATAATGTGCCTTGGGCCCCCTCCGCCTCTCCCAGCAGAATGCTGCAGGCTGCGCGGGGCTCTCATCTACCACGGGAGCCCCGCGCCATGATCCAGGCTCTCTTCGCCCGGGCCGCCCCGTGTGGGACCCGAGACTTGGGTTTTGCAGCTTGTGGGGGCGAGACTTCCTCCGAGCGCTCCCACTGGCACCAGTTTCAGCGCTGCCCATCTCTTCCTCTTCGGTGTCACCGCAGGCAGAGCGGCGGCCCTCTCCTTGTTCTGCGCAACCCGGGTTGTGGCGGTGATTCAGGGCAAATTCCAAGTGCGGGGTAGGCTCCCGCCAACGTTGGCACTAAACCCGCGGGGTGGTCTCCCGCTGTGTTTCTAAATAGGCTGGAATGCGGGGTGGGCACCCGCGGCAAAACAACGTTACTCGCGGGGTAGGCTCCCGCTAAAAGCCATAAGGCAGCGGGGTGGGCTCCCGCTGTCATATAAAGAAATCGGCACAACGCGGGGTGGGCACCCACGAAGGTCAGCAACACACAGGGTAGGCTCCCAATATATTTTCAAGTAAGCCGCAACCTGCGGGATAGGTTTTTAGACATGCAGCTCCCCCCAGGCAGCACTTATAATGCTGCACAAATGCGGGGTGGGCACCCGCTTTCCTCCTGCACACAGGGGGTATCCCCGTGCCGGGGGTCCCCTCGGTGGTCACCCAGTAGCGGGGTAGGCTTCCGCTGCATTTCTGAAACAAGCAGCTCTCCCTGGCAGCACGCGCTGGAGGATCCACGCACTTTCTTCTCCTGGGCAGGTGCTGGAGGCAGCGCTCATGAGGCGCTAGACAGCAAGCAAAGCACAGCCAATGCAGGGATGAAGTTGTAGCGCTTCCCAGGTGCTAGGTCCCACCAAATGAAGCTGCCGCCCTCACAAGGCGCTAGGGAGGCAGGCAAGTATAGTCACTTGAGATATAGCTCTCACAGGGCGCTAGGGGTCAGGAAACAGTTAATGCAGGGCAAGATCAGCAGCTCACCAGACCTGAAGCAGCAGTTCTTAGGAACAGTCATCCTCCATTACGATGGCAATCCGACTAGCGCCGCAGGCTCCGGCGGCAGATTAGCCCAGCACCATGTGACTCTGGGCAATAGCTCGCTTAATCTTCCCGACGGCCCCCAGCGCCTAGAGACCCTTACGGGTGATTGTGCGCTTTACAAATGTGGACTTTACTTTTACTTTATAGTGCCATTTATTTGCTCGACTACTCCAGAAGCCTCTGGACGATGTGCACAGTGTAGCTTTTGGGTAATTCCAAATGCTTTACAGAGCTGAGCCATTATCTCATTCTGAAAATGTCCGCCTCTATCTGATTCAATAATGACTGGAACCCCGAACCTAGGTATCAATTCTTTCAGTAACAGTTTGGCTACAGTTATGGCATCATTCTGTGTGGCAGGGTAAGCTTCCACCCATTTTGAAAACAGGCAGACAATGACAAGGACATACCTTTTTCCCTCACAACGAGGCATGGTGATGAAGTCAATCTGAATTCTTACAAAGGGACCCCCTGACCTTCCAATTTTCCCCAGTTCAACTACTGTTCTTTTACCAGCGTTGAACTGTTGGCATGTCAAGCACCTCTGGCAGAGTGATTCTGCTACCTTCCTGAACTTCGGATTGTACCATGTTTGTTGGAAAACCAGAAACATGGCGTCCCTACCAGTGTGTGAGCTGCCATGTATCAATCTTGCCATAGAGGAGAGCCGGTGTCTAGGTAACACAGGCATACCCTTTGGGCCCACAATGACACCATCCTCACTCCTTGGTCGACAACCAAGTTCCTTCCACTTCTCTTTCTCTTCCCAAGGCACAGCATGCTGCCATTCTCTCACTTCATCCCAGGTAGGCACTTCTTCAAACACCATAAGTTGGCAGCTGTTTCCAGTTCCTCCCAGTTTGATATTTATTGACATGCGATCCATAGCACATTGTTTTGCCACTCGATCAGCAAAATCATTTCCCATAGATACAGCGTCAAGGCCTCTTTTATGGGCAACACATCTGACTACTGCCAATTCTTTTGGTAATTGGATTGCTTCCAGTAAATTTTGTACAACCCTTCCATTCCGAATGGGGGTACCTGATGAAGTCAGGAATTCTCTTTGTAGCCATAATTGGCCAAAGTCATGCACAACCCCATAACAGTACTGACTGTCAGTATACACTGTTATTTTTTTGTCTTTTCCCAATTTGCAAGCTCTTATCAATGCTATCAATTCGGCTACTTGTGCAGACTTTACTCCAAATAAACATGATGCTTCTTTAATGCTGTCTAAAGAGACTACAGCATAGGCAGCACTTAAGCCCACCAGTTCGTGTCTCATACATGAGCCATCCACAAACCATTCCTCATCATGTACAGGCAAAGGGGTTTCTTTAATGTCTGGGGGGGGTTTAGTACTGAATTCTGTCAGGTCAATGCAGTCATGCTCGTTCTCTCCCTGGTCTTCTACAACCATTGAGTCAGGGAGTAGGGTGGCTGGGTTCAGTATATTACACCGAGTAATAACTACATTTGCAGCACCCACGAGAATCCTCTCGTATTTAGTCAGCCGATTAGGGGTGAGATACTGGGTCTTTGTTCGGGTCAGTAAAATTACAACTGCATGTGGAACGTACACAGTTACAGGATGTCCCATTACAATGGATTCACTCTGCTCTAAACTCGTGCAAGTGGCAGCTACTGCTTTCAGACATCCAGGTAATCCAGCAGCCACTGGATCCAAAGTGGCAGAAAAATATACCACTGGGCGTCTAATTAACCCATGCTCCTGGGTTAAGACTGACAATGCACAATTGTCTCGTGTGTCACAGAACAGGGCAAACTCTTTAGAATAGTCCGGCATTCCTAAAGCAGGGGCTGTACACAGGCAGTCTCGTAATTTAGTGATGCTGTCAAACTTTCATCATCCCATTCAACTGGGTCCTTTGCTCCTTTCTTGGTCATATTTATCAAAGGCTTTGCTAGGACTGCGAATCCCACAATCCATTGCCTGCAGTAACCTACAACCCCAAGGAACATTCTGATCTCTTTCTGAGTACGGGGTAGTTGCATCTTTTGAATTATACTGACTCTCTCTGAAGTGACTTTTCTGATGCCTTTTTCGATCTGGTGCCCCAGATATTTCACTGATTTGGAACAGAACTGCAAATTTTCAGGGGCCACTTTATGTCCCTTTTCACCTAGGTGATTCAGCAAGGCAATGGTGTCAGTCACACAGTCTCTATAACTTTTAGACGCCACCAAAAGGTCATTTATATATTGTACCAAAACAGACTTTCCAGGCAAGACTAAGGATTCGAGGCATTTTTTCAGGATCTGATTAAAGATAGAGGGGCTTTCTGTGTACCCTTGGGGGACCCTATTCCAAACGTACACGTGACTATTGAAAGCAAATGAGAAAAGAAATTTGCTATCTGGATGCAATGGGATCGAAAAGAATGCATGACATAGGTCAATCACGGTGAACCACTCAGCATCCCAAGGAATCTGATACAGGATTACTGCGGGGTTCGGGACAATAGGACAGCAAGGAACAACAATCTTGTTTACCTTTCTCAGGTCCTGCACTACTCTGTACTTGCCACTAGGTTTCTTGATTCCAATTATGGGGGAATTACACGGGCTGCTCATCACTTCTTGTATGATGTTTGCTTCTAACAATTTCTGTATTTCAATGGCAACTCCTGCTCTCACTTCGGCACTCATTCTGTAAGGCTTGGTATTGGGGTAAACTGCATTTTCTTTCATGGCTATTTGTATGGGATCTACATTTGCCATTAATCCTACATCCTTTCCAGTAAAGTCCCATACTTCTGATTTCACCGTCTTTTGAAGTTCTTCGGGTAAGTCTTGTACAGTCATTCGTTTAATCTCTGAGTCAGGTCTGATTAACATTAACTTGTAGATGCCATCTTCGTCTGGGGTCTGAATTTCGACGCCTTTTGGTGTGCAAAAGATAGTACAGTTCATTTTGCACAACAAATCACGTCCCAGTAAGTTTACTAGACTAGTGTCACAAACGACAAATCTATGCATTTCTTTAAAGTTCCCTATTGTAATCTCCATGGGCTCAGATTAGATACACCTACTACCTGGATTGCTTCTCCCGAGAGGGGTAGGTTTGGAACGTCCGCTGTTCTCACAGTAGAACGGGTAGCACCAGTGTCCAACAGAAAGGTGACATCATTTCCATCAACCTTTCCTTCAATGTATGGCCCTGACTGGTCTACCGGCAAGGAGGCGCCAAGTACACACTCCTTGTCCTCCCCTCTCAGGCCCCGTCAGTACTCGTCGTCACAGAGAAAAGTATCATTTAACAAATACTGCGAAGTTGCTGCATTTCTGTTCTCATTACTTCCCCAGATTTCTATGTCGTCACCCTGCGGTGATTTTCCTTTAAAATTAGGTTTTGGCGCTCGGGCACTTGGATTGTTTTTACCTGCTGCTGGGTCTTTCTAGGTCTTTCATTCTGCGTCTGTGGAATTAAATCAGGTGTTTGGGTATTATCATGCTGTAAATACGGACACTCGTCTCGCCAATGTCCAATCTCCCCGCACTGGTGGCAGGGGAATTTCTTTTTAGCTTCTTCTCTGCTCATCTTTACTTTGGGCTTTCCCCCACCCCCAGGGCCTTGATTTTGGGTACTCTTACTCAATTTACCTAATTGCTTTTCCTGCTGTTCTGCGAGCTTTACTTGTGCCCACATCACCTTTTCCTTGAGGGCTTTTTTCTTATCTGCCATCTCGTCCTCACAGTATTTTGCATACCGTAGGACCTCGTCTATTTTCTTGGACTGCCAACAGATTTTGTTATCTTTGATCCACTGGCAAATTTCTGGTCTTAAACCGTTTACAAACCAGTAAATGAAGTGGGTCATGTCCCTTATCTCGATGTTATCTATACCGCTGTACGTTTTAAACACCTGTAACAGTCTTTCATAAAAGGAGTGTACAGTCTCGTCCCTTTCCTGCGTGGTTCTATCTATTTTTGTCCAATCAGTTTCTTTTGCGGGCACTTTTAGCTTCAGATGCTGAATTACTTGATCATATTTTCTCATCACTTCTTTAGAGGGTTCCCCTGTTCTAGAGTCCCTCGGGTATTCCTCACTAGGCCAAGCTATGGCTATTTTACACTCGGTCCATAAGTCTACCGGAACCACGATATCAAAGAACCCATCCAAATCTTTCCACAGGCATTTTTGAACCTTTACAAACCTTTCCACCTGCCTGTACCAGTCCACAGGCTTCTCTCGTAATTTCGGGAAATCATTTGTAAAGGACACAATATCCTGTTTGGACCATGGAACATGTTTGTATTTTCCACCTGGCACTTCACGCATAGGACATAACTCTTCGGGTTTATCAGCTTCTTTTAGAACGAACTGAGGAGTCACTTGTTTGGATCTAGCCTCATCTTTCTTTTTGGCCCACCTGGCTTTCCATCTGTCCACATTTCCCCATTTCTGTAATACTGTCAATAACTCCTTGACCTGTGCCTTCTTCCCTGATATGTTCAGGTTTTCCAGATCCTTGTCTGAGAAATCTGCTCTGTACGGCTTTTGCAAAGGCTTTGACTTCGAGATATCTATTCCCATACTAGCTGCGGTATCAGTTAGTTTTTCATGGAGTACTCTGGCATTTCGAGTATGGCTCTTGCAGATAAACAACAGCTCTTCTTCCGAGTAGGTATTTAGTCTGTCTAATCCTACATTTCCTGACATAAGTTCTTCTATTTCTACCCTCAGTTTGTAGAGATCTGGAGGTTTTGACTGAAGAGTTTGTTTTTCTAATTCTCGACTCCATCTTTCAATCTCTTCAGGAGTTACTACCGTGACACTCTTAGTACCCGAAGTTGATTCCATTTGAATCTCCCTCGCATTAAAAGGATTATGTCTTTTCTGCATCCTTTTTCCTGGTTCCCTAATGGGCAGATTCATTAGCGACACTTCAGACTCACATTCACTCGTTAAGTCGTCTACAATTAAGGGCTCTGATCTCGGTTGGGCTACAACTGGGGTAATAACTGGAGTTCTCGGACTTCCCTGTCTATCCCCATACAATGGAACCACTGGTCCAATAGTAACCGGAATTGTTAAAGACTCAGGACTTGCATTTAACTGAGAAATCCTCTGAACTATTTCAGCTCTCTGCTTAGCTAGTGCTTCTCGTTCTCTGTCCTCCAATATCCTTTCAACGGAATTGTCATGTAATACTTGTGGGGTTAAAGTCGGAGCACAACTCGGGGCAGTGGGAGGTGTCTCTCTGGGTCTTTCACCATAACTAGGTCTAGGGGGCAAAGTACCTGTGCCTAGGGATCTTGGTTCTTCCTCATATGGAGGGTTTAGGAACGGCATTCCTGAACCGGATGGTCTTGCCTCACCTTCGTAGGGAGATCTAGAGCAAAAGTCTCTAGCTGGCATTCTTGGATAAATATCCCTTGCGTCTACGGGACATAAACTCTCGGTATAGGGAGGCATGAAGCAACCCCCTCCCACACTGGCAGATCTGGCCTCTTCCTGGGGCTGAGGTCTTCGAGAATTATCCCCTTCACTAGAAGGTCGGTGTCCTTCATTATAAGGAGGAGGACTTCTTAAAAACAGGTCATCTAACAATTCATCATCCGACTCTCCAATAGGCACCCAATGTTTGCACTTTTCTGTTTTCTTCTCCCCCCCCAGGAGGACCACCCACTGGCATCATTGGAAACAGTCCTTCCACAATCATATTCTGTCTCCACTGTTTCATCTTTTTGTCACGGGTCTCTTGTTTCAGTTTCGGATAAAATTTTGTTAACCCTTTATCCATTCGTGGCTTATCCCTTTCAAAAGCTTCAATCTCCCACAATTCTAGTGCTTCATACTGCGTTAATCTAGGTCTGGGATGTAAGTCATTCATTCGGGTTCTCAAATTAAATAAAATTCTGCCATTAAATGTACCGTCTAACGGAAAAGCCAATACTCCGTCATCCTTGGTGTACTCCACCCAATTTTCCAACCATACACAGGTATGGTACCCTTTGTCAAACAGCATGAAAGATGCGGGAGTATTTGGTGGCGGGATGACAACACCTTCTCTAGTTCTAATTGGTTTGTCCTTTTTGAAGTAATTCTTTACTTTCTTTACAAAGGGACACTTTTCTTTTGTTTCCGTACATAATGTCGTTTTTAACACCTTTCCACTGATCGTTCTCAAATCCCATATGTCGTGGATCAGGTCTAGTATGCGGTCTGTACGAATGCCACATACGATTTTTGCAAGCAGCTTTGTTTACAAGTCGCTCCCAATCCTAGTGCGTCTCTTATTTTCGTGCGACCAATGCAATGCACGAATTCAAATAATTTCGACCAATGGGTGCGCGGCCTTTCGCGAGACAGGTTCTCACGCTTCGGCACTCACCCCTCCTTTACAATTCCAGCTCCGCTACACACCCGCTGCGTCTACCAATCCCAGCGCGGCACGGAGTGACGTCAGAGCAGCTTCGCGACTGACTCCCTCCTTTACAAGGTAACGGAAACTTTATTTCTTTCTAAAGTGCTAGTGCTTGGTTATTTTACAACGAATACACATTCGCCACTGTACTCAAGTGTCTAGACAGGAAAGATTTGTTTCGCTGCAAGTAAACTACTTCCATTTACTTTTCACACACTACGGATAGATCTCTTCTGCCTACCCTTCACACACGCATTGGAGAACCTGCTACTTCCCTAGACTCATCCACCTTTCCGGGATATATCCAAGTCTAAAGTTTCACCAGCGAGCCCCTTTGCTTTCACCCAAGCTCCGATGAACCTGCTACTTTTCCGGTGTGACCCTCACTAAGTTATGCCACAATAGGAATTTTGCCAATGAACCTCGTTGCTAACATTTATTCATTCATATATTCAGAAAACCCTAGTTAGTGCTTCCAGTTCTACCTAACCTGCACTAACCTTCCTGGAGTAAGTGACCTCAAAGCAAGTGGATTCTCTTCACCACTCGCTATTCAATTCCCCGGGGATTCCCAACAACATAGAAGACGTTTTACGAACGAATGGATAAATACATATAACAGTATAATAACAAGAATAACGATTTTAAAACATTTCATAATTTTTCCAAGCAAACATTTCAAGTGAGTGATCAAATCACCCGAACTGCCTACCCTCTTAGTAGCAACAAGGTTTGTTACCCTAGCAGCATCCAACTTATCTAACTTATCTAGCCCTACCTAACTTTAACTAGTCCCTAACCATTACCTCTGCTACCAGAAAATACTGATAGAGATTGGGGGTCACCTGACCAATAATTTCACCATATAGTTTTCGGGCCCATAAATTTCAATTCACCATATACATTAATCAGGCGACCTCACAAATCTACCACCAGCACCCCTGATTCCTTCCTGTTGTGTTCTAGTGTACCCGACTTACCATCCACCGTCACGGGTACCTAATGACCACGATAGATCAGGGAGCTAGCTGTAAAAGAAAGGCAGGCAAATACAAACCCAACTTCATAAACGTTTGATTTTCATAAAATGACCACGGACAACTGAAAAGTTTTAAAGGTTTTATCTAGTAATCAGTATCTGCGAGTATTAGGCTTACAGTTAAAAGGCAATCAATAATCAAGATAACAAAAAGCACGTAACCATACAAGAAAAGTGTAAGGGTAATCAGGTTTCAGGTTTCAAGTCTTTATTTCGATTATTATCAAATCATAAAAGACACATTACAATTCGATAGTTTATCTATCAGACAAGGTTTTAAGCAAAAAAGACTGTTTAAAAATAAATAAAGCAAACATCACTAATCAGATACTAAACACATTTAGAACAAACTAATAAAAAATAGGATAAATATGAGAAGCATTAAATATCAAATAAAGGGGAACCCGAATTAAAAAATAGCACAAGTTGTTATTAAAGATAAATAACAATTCAGATGCATTAACAATGAACCTATACTAGCTTAGTGTTCAAAGGACACGGATTGGAAAAACTAATAACCAATGATTAAAACGGATACATATTCTATCAATTAACAGAACAATGAAAGTGGGTCCCAGAGCCTATAACATGTGTTTTAGCCTTAAAAGCCAGGCCCAGCCCAAATATTTTGCCAGACATACAACAAAGAGTTCAGAGGTATTGGTCTTTAGCACCCAAATAGCTTCCGCAGATGTTTTAAATGGCAAACTTTGAAACAGTGGTTTTAACCATTTCTTGCGGGGTGCGACATATCTAGGACAGGCAAAAAGAAAATGCCCCTCTGATTCATTATGACCTGGGCAACATTTACAGTCGGTTGAAGACCCAGTAGACCATTTGTATGAAAAGGAGTTTAGAGGCATGGACCCCACTCTAAATTGATGAAACAATTTTTTGTCTAACGGTCTAGTTATTACATCCCAATAGGACTCTCACAATAGGTCAAGTTTGAATGTTAAAAATCTGCCTGTAAGACTGTTATTGCTAGAGAGTACAACTCTTTTTAGACGAATCGAGGCCCAGTACAAGGATTTAAACTCGTGTTTGGACGGAAAAACATTAGATTGGGGGGATGACCAAAGATTTTCTAAGCCCATATCAGTGAGGATGGTTTTTACAGCAGAGAACCAGGGTATTTTCCCGGATCCGGTGATGGACCTGACTTCTGTCAATTCTCGTGCAAAAAGAGACAGGTCTGGGGACGTCCAAATGCGTCTCCACAAGGCCACCAGCCTAAATCTAGCCATCTCGTTGATCGGGGGGCACCCTAGGTCCAAACAGAAGGGGATGGAGGGGGTCGACTGTGGAAGACCTACTAGGTTACGAAGGAACTTACATTGGGTTTTGAATAAGTTAAACAGGTCCATATACCCCCAAAGATCAGCGCCATAAAGGATGGCGGTGGAGATTTTAGCATCATAGATCCTGAGGGCAGGGAGGACCCGTTTGGTGGTCGATTCTCTTTGCTCTTTTGTAAGACAGCCAGTCAACCTTGCAAATTTGAGATGTTGGATGTTAATTTGGTCTTTCCATCTCAAACGGCTGTCAAGAGTAACCCCCAAGTAGGTCATGGAATCTACTTGCTCGAGGTTTACTCCGTTCAACCTCACAGAACTACGAACTGGGTGGTTTTTTGTGAAGACCATAAACTTCGTTTTCCCCACGTTTACCGCCAGGTTGTTAAGAGTACAGTACTTCTCGAAGCGGTCCAGAGCCCGCTGAAGACCGCTGCGTGTTCTTGAGAGAAGTAAGGTGTCGTCGGCGAATATGAGAAGGGGGAATCTCATCCCAGCCAACATCGGGGCGTCAGTGGGGGTATCCATGAAGAATTTAACAACTTGGTCGATAAAGAGAAGGAAAAGAGTTGGGGCCAGAACACACCCCTGACGGACACCTCGAATTACGGGAAATGTTTCCGTCACTTGTCCCTGGCCACCCCACCTTACTCTAGCGTAGTTATCCTCATGGAATCTAATAATGAGGTCTAGTAGTTCCGGAGGACATCCTAACGTAGCCAACACACCCCACAATTTATCCCTTGGTACCAGATCGAAGGCGGACTTCAGATCGATGAATGCAGCAAAGATGGTACCGCCGCCGAGCCAGACCACCTTCCAATAGATCAGGCAGAGTCTAAACACCTGATCTATGGTGCTTATTCCCGATCTGAAGCCCGCCTGCATGGGGGATAGAATGCTCTCTGTTTCGATCCAGCCCTGGACCCGCCCCAAAACCATACGAGCTATGATTTTCTGTATAGAATCGATCAAACTGATGGGGCGGTAATTCCCTGGTGTGGACTTGTCGCCCTTTTTATAAATCGGGATTATCTCGGCTCCCTTCCATGATTTCGGAACCGTGGCTCCGTGGGCTAGGGAGTTAGCTATCATGGTAATATATGGGAGCCACAGGGCGGGGTTGGATTTGAATAGGTCCGCCGGTATCAAATCCATACCAGGAGCTTTCCCTCGTGAGGTCAGGGCCAGGGCCAGCTCGGCCTCAGCCACTGTAAAGATGAATTTTTCCCCGTGAGGGCTCAACGGGGATGTCCTGCCCGAGGGGTTTATAGCTTTGGGGTCATCGGCTCTGAATTGGGCAGAGTAGAATGAAACCCATTCATCAAGAGGCACATTGTTAGCCGGGGTGGAGGAATCCGGGTTATTCCCCCATTTGACTAGGTCCCAAAACTTTTTTTGATTGTTTGAAGTGGACGCTTCTAGAAGATCAGACCAGAACCTATCTTCCCACTCCCGTTTAGATTCTCGGAGGGTTTTCCTATAATGGAGCCTGGCCGCCTTAACTGCGACCATGTCCCGTGATTTAATAGATGAAATGAGAGCCGAATGTGCCTCCCTGCATTTTTAGTTGTACCATTTCTGTGGCAAGGGATTAGATTTAATGGAAGCACTTCGGCACGGGAGGGAAAGTAGAGATTTTAACTGGTCGAAGCACCTAGTATGAAGAATCATAATATTATTAGCCAAACCCGAATTAGGCCCCATCTGATCAATTTTCAATATCTCATTATAGGCCTTATTGGCCACTGAATTGACATTGTCCCATAAAGGTTTATCCTCCATGACCCGTGGCCATTTCAATCTCCTCCTGTCGTTGGTTAGTAAAACATCCCCTGTTTGAGTAGTAGTAGACTCCTCTTGTCTCTTTAGGCCTGGCAGGTTCAGAGATAATGACAGCGGGTTGTGGTCGCTTTCCGGGCGCTCTAGTACTGCCATGTCAATTAATAAAGGCCAATGTTCCATATTTAACAAGATATAATCAATACGGCTTTGTCTCTGCCCACTGCCAAAGGTACAATTAGCCTCTTTGTCCGAGTTTGTGCGGCCGTTACATGCACGAAATCCCCTATTGAGGCAAAATGCCATCCAGGACACTGCCGCCTCTGTGGCTTTTACCCTCTTAACCACTTTTAGATCGGGAATATCCCAAGCAGCGTCCTCAGCCATGCTCCAACTGTCCCCCATGTCGAACAAAGGCTCTATAGTGCAGTTTAGATCTCCTGCTAGGATGGTAGCATTCCCACTGCCTATTTCAGAGATTCTATAGTCAATGATGCTCAACAATGGCGGGGTTCGACCACCGGGCAGGCCTCTGGCATAAATGTTAAAAATGTACACATCTCGTTGGTTGGCTTTGCTTAGTTTAATTTGGATGAGGTCCAGGTGCTGGGCAGAGAGCTCAGTTGGATGGAGACCCAGTGACTGTTTCACCCAAATCGTCAGGCCACCTGAGGCACGCCCTTTGCCCCCTTTAATTGCAGGTTTGAAGAAGTTAATGAAACCCAGCATGTGGACTGGCTCAGTTGCCCAGGTTTCTTGCAGCAAGATGATGTCGTAGTTGTCCACAAAGTTCCTCCAATCAGTAGAGGAGAGACGGGCCTTAATTCCTGCTATGTTCCAAGACAAGATTTTCAGGTTGCCATTCAATTTAGGAGATGGGGAAGGTTGCAAAAATAAAGGCGGTGTAACTGCCTGAGAGTACCCTATAACATTATTAATCTCAATGAGCTTGGCATGGTCAATAGGAACTATAGGATCATCATTAGTCAAGGTCTCTTGGGTATCTCTGTCGAGTGGTGGACTGGCTGGTCTAAACTCTGGGCCTTCACCCATAGCTGCTGGATTACTGGGTGGAAATGGGCATGCCACGCTATGCCCAATGAACTCATGGACTACTGTTTCTACGGGGGAAGGCTCACTAGGAGGACGATGATGTCAATCGATTACCTCGAGGTCAGAAAGGGGGCCAAAGTGGTTAAAAAGGAAAGGGCGCCGGCAGTCGAGAGGGGTTAAAGCCACGGTGTGTCTGTTGGCTGGAACCTGACGAAATAGGGGGTAAGGTTGGGGTTGGGGGGGCATTTGCCTGTGTGGGTAGAAATAAGATAGGGCTAAAGTTTGTACATCCCCCTGCCTTGCAAACCTAGGTTCTCTTCTGATGGCATCCACCACCCATACATCTTTGAACGAAATCAAGATACAGTCTCCCTCCAGGTCTTTGATCCCATGACCCACCCAGTCCACTCTTCTCACATATAGTATCTCCGTAGGAGAGGAGGGAGGTAGGGGGCGGTTTTTATTTAGCCAAAAGATGACTTTATTACGAAGGTCCCCAAATGACTCCTTGCTGCCTGATTTTAACGGAGCTACACCTGTCAGAACTATAGTATGTTGGGCTGCTTCGGGTGGAAGATCAACACGAGGGGTAGTTGATCTATTGCGTCTCCCCTCCCTGTGGTTATTGTTAACAGTGCGTTGGTCTCTGTGTGAACTGAGGGGGACATGATTGGTAATAGGTTGTGAGGGGGGTCCCATACTTTGATTCCCACCGGAATTTTGCTTGACCAAAGGTTTAGACTTGGGTGCCTGTGTGATGGTACTAGTGGCTGGTTTGGGAGATATGGATATTGGTTTTTCCCCCCTATTAGACGTGATGGTAATTGACCCTGATGTTTTGTTGGATGGTGGTTTGCTCCTTGCCATGTTATTATTGACCGGTGCCTTGGTGGGTATTTGTGATTCGCTAGCACCCGTATGGTTAGTGCCAAGTAAGGTTTGTAACATAGCATGGTTTGTATTAATTGTAACCTCCATGCTATCAATTTTTGAGGTCATGAGCCTTGTCCGCTCCAGAACAGGAAGTAATAAGGTTTTAAACATGGCCTCCATTTTTACTAGCAGGACTTTGTCGCTATTAAAGCACATGGGGCAGGTGCTAGAAGAACCCACAGACTTGAGGGAGGGGCATAACATGTTGGCAAGTACAGAAGGGTTTGGTGTGTCTGGAGGAGGCTCAGGCCCCTGGCTATATTCGTCTTGGGCAACAATTGTTTTAAGGATCTTCCGGTCTCTCTCCCCCGACAATCTGGAGACCAACTTTCTCTTTTTAGCGTTAGAACCAAGATTAGGTGCGGGGTGGTTGACGGTTTTGGCAAAATTAAAAGTATTAGGAGTATTAAGAGGAAGGTATCCAGAGAGCTGGCTAGGATCAAGCCCTCCACAGTTATGTGAATCATCCCCCTGACTGCTTTGAGAGGCATCTATACTGTACCCTTCTTCCTTCGGAGTGGAGGCTGTTGAGCTCACCCCTACACTTTCTAGATGGACAATAGCGTCTGTGGGGGAGGTATGGACACAGTTATAAGCAGCATGTAATACAGGGGGTGCAGGGGAGGTAGAGGTAGCTATAGCCCCCAATGAGGATCGCTTGCCAGTGATCAGGTCTAATGAGAGTCTTTTTTCGACCATGGCAATTTCCTTCTCCAGGATCCCGGTAGCCCTTGTGATAAAAGCAGCAAGGGGGCCAGATACGACCCCCTTGGTTGTGTGGATATCGACAGATCGTTCTTTGCCTGACCGTAGCGGCATAGCGGATGGGACACGTTGGTGGATCTCACAGAAGTTTTAGGCGGGCTTTGCAACACCAAAGGACAGAAGATGGAAACGCACAGCCAGACGCCTACCTTGAGGCCCTCCGCTTGGCCAGGGGGGGTGGGCCTAGGCCGGACTCTGCCGTACTCGAACGGCCTCAAACGGCCCGCTCTTTGCCCGGTCTTCGCCCGGGCTGCGTCCCGCGCTGCGGGAATTAGGAGTTGTAATATAGGGGGCGGGGGGCGGGCCAGCAGGGAGAGCGGACCGGAAGCTAGCCGTCGGTCTTGCAGGGACTTCTGGGTATTGAAGTCCCCGCACGCTCGCAGCCCCGCTGTAGCCTCACGCCCGGTTCCGCCTTACCGCCACAGACGATGGTCCCTGGAAAAGTTGTCCCGTCACCCACGGGGCGAGGGGTGAAGATGGTGCGCTGATGCGCTGAACAAAGTGCTGCTGTGTCTCGCTGGTTAAAACCAAGAGCCTCCGCTATCAAACGAGTAAGTGCCCCACACGTTGGAAGTCAGGACAGTTTTTAAAAGCCTCAGAAGGGCGGGGGGCGGGCCAGCAGGGAGAGCGGACCGGAAGCTAGCCGTCGGTCTTGCAGGGACTTCTGGGTATTGAAGTCCCCGCACGCTCGCAGCCCCGCTGTAGCCTCACGCCCGGTTCCGCCTTACCGCCACAGACGATGGTCCCTGGAAAAGTTGTCCCGTCACCCGAGGGGTGAAGATGGTGCGCTGATGCGCTGAACAAAGTGCTGCTGTGTCTCGCTGGTTAAAACCAAGAGCCTCCGCTATCAAACGAGTAAGGGTAATCATTTAAGTTTGTAAATAGAGTGACAGGGAACACACTAAGTAGATTTAAACTGAAATTCAAGAATAGACATCTATAAATGAGCAAGCTATTTGCATGTACTAGAATTATACTATTGGGACGTACTTTATGAGAGAGAATTTAGAAACTTATACACATATGAAAGGGTAAAAGGTGGAATACGCTATAGTTCTAATATTACTATTTTCAAGAATAGAATTCAGGAGAAATATAAGCCACATCTAAATTCATTTACAGTATGGAGAGAATTGTGCTCTAAAAGGTAAGGTAACATAGGAACATGCTATGAAAATTCAATGCAATAGGTTTCCATATGGTAGATAACAGATAGCTCAATAAATGAGAGGCAGGATCCGATGTGTCCGAGTCAGAAGGATTTATTCAGGCAAAAGGGAAGGGACTGGAACGGGACAGCCTGAAATAAAAGGAAAAGGAAGGCAGCTGCACCATTTCATCGACAGTGCAGCATATATATAGTACAACATTACAATACATTACATACAGTAGACGTAACTTGTGACAAGCGTAAGACAAGAACACATGGGCGGAAAAGAAGGCGTGCACAGGGCGTGCACGTAGTCATGTGATGTGAAACGTCATAGAAGTGTCATGAATGGGGCGGAAACATGGAGGGGGCTACCTGAGAGCAGCTGGGACCTTTAACCTAGTGGTGCGCGCAAACGGGCAATGACGTGTTACCAGGGAGAACTGGGGGCTATGACTTCTGCACTAGAAGAGGAGACTATAAGTCTGCGGTGTCAGGACGACATGTACCTATAGCATATCTGGTATCTGGTATTTGGAGTACATGTTGATAGAATCTAAAAGTTATCAGGGCAGAGGCTACTTGACACTAAGGCTGGTGCATGCATTTATTCTACATGTATTGCGTGTGCTAGGAATATTCTATGAATATTAATACAGTATTTCTCTTACATGGAGACAGAAAGACTAGACCATAGCTGAAACTGTTGATGGGGGTCAGTAGCTTAGGAATGCAACGAAGGAAAGCTGGACTGATAACTAGAAGCATAACATACTCTTGGCAGACAGGCAGGCAGAGCCAGGCTGGGCACCGCGCTGCGCGAAAGGGAGTAAGTGAAGGGTCAGGGATGCAGGTGGGGGCTTTATCGCTCCTCGTAGTAGGTTCAGGAGACTGGAGCTTGAATCTGGTGTCCGGGCCCTTTTGAGGCCTAGAAACGGGGACAATGCGGTGAATTAATGTGCACACTGTATAACGTGGCAACATAGGCCTAATACTCGTTGTTTTCACGAGAACTGGATACTGACATACTAGAGTTGGACACAACTATAATTGCGTCTTTAATCGGTCATAGGGGGATACATGCATATCGATCATGCACATATGGCATAGGATGGGGAACACGTAGGCACATATGGCAAGGCAAAATTTACTTTTCCACATTCCCTCCTTGTGCCCTACGTTTCCATCAGGAAACATCAATATTCATGATACCATCTATCTGTTCATATAGCATCATTTGCTCGTCTCGAATTGTCTTGGAACGGGATTTAGGACTAGGAATACAAGAGGTAGCACACATGCCGCAAATCGCAGGGCCACATTGTAAACAGAGGCAGCAACTGAATATGATCAATACTGCTATACCTAGGAATGACAATACTTTCCATCCCCAGGCAGATATGATACTCCAGAGCCAACCGGACCATGTCCAGGTGCCTGGATTCTGGTGTAACTGATGGGCAATTTTATGAAGTCTGGTTATAGCTGAATAAACAGACGGCGCGTTATTAGGAATGAAAATGCAGCAACTAGATCCGATGACTCTACATGCTCCTCCTCTATCGGCCAGTATGACGTCAAGAACGAGACGATTTTGGAGCACAACAAAACGCATAGCAGATTGTTCTTCGGTTAAGTTACCTAGAGCGGAAGTAGTCTCATTCACTACTGCTTCAAGGGTTCTGGTTAGCCTACGTATTAACTTACTATTCTGGACAGGGCCTATAAAGAAAAAGAAACCTTTATTGAAGTCTTGATATTGTTCTAGAGCAGTTTCAGTTTGATCGACAATTGGGGACTCGGTCTCCCTTCTATGTCTAACGTGTACTAGATGTGTGTTTCTGTGATAATCGGATGGGGCTAGAAAAACTGGTGGCAGTAGGAAGGCAATATAACATGTTCCATCCCAATCGAGGGGCAGACGAACATATGCGGTCTGACCACAAACAAAATAAGAATGACGTGAGGCTTTGAAAATAGATTTCCCACTGTCACTATACTCGACCATAGTAGCACAATCACTATGTCCTACATGTGCGGAACCATTCTTTCTGACACACAATTCGCCTTTAACTGGTAGTACTGAAATAGCAGGCAAATCTGGGGTGGTATCGGACTGAACATTCAGAACCATGAAATTCGAGGAATAATTACCTAAATCATATACTTCATTTTCTAGATCTAACCCTGTTCTATGGGAAAGACCTTGCTTGTCTGGAAAACATGTTCGGTTCAGAAGGGACATATCAGTTGTGGAAGACGTTAACGTGGACCATGCTCCACACGAACCAGTATGTGAAAACGGATAAGGAAAGAGTGGCAGAACTCCCTTCGGTGTCTGGAAAGGGGGGAGTCGACCACACACCCAACAATTAGTGGCATTGCTGGTCTGGTGTGAATAATGCAGCATTCGGATAAAAGTATTATTACGCATAGCAAGATGATAGGATAACTCGTGAGGAGGCAGATCACTAAATGTGTGCTCTACTGTAATATTAGAAAACATATGTACATGTGAAATAGGAAAACATAAATGTAACGCATAACTTATGCATGTAACCATAAGACTAAGGAACAATAAAAAGAATAGAGTAACGATACATCTCTTAGAGTTTTGACTAACTCTCTCACTGTGTGGGTCTGTCTCATACATGTCAGGAACCTGTCTAACCGTTTCACCCGAGAGGGACTTAGACAATTAAACTGGCTGACTTATTAGACCTCAACTTGGATTTATACTCCTGCTGCGGAGTTTTCTCTAACAGGGGAATTTTAAATTCCGTTTCTGAGCAGTCCTTGAGAACGGGGCAGTCCTTGAGAAAAATTTTAGTTTTAAGTCCATGGAATTTCTTGACGTGGCTCGCGTGTAGCCACCCTTTTCGGTTCTCGACCTTCACCGCAGTCCGGGTGGTGAGGAGGACGAGACGGGGCTGCTTCCAGCGGGGCTCCAGCGGACTTGAACGATCAAAGTTGCGGACCAGCACGAGATCCCCCGGAACGATCTCGTGTGGTTTCACGTCGTGTTGTCTGGAAATGCAGCGGCAACCTGTGAACGACAAGATTGTAGTGCAGAAATCAAGGAGGCAAGGTAATCTGTCAGCATATTACTGTCAACATCAGTTATGGTACGGGGTCTAGGTGTACCCCACATGTTAGGGGGACGACCAAACACTATCTCATAGGGGGACAGACCTGAACGGGAGTGGGCGACCATTCTCATATAAAAAAGGGCAACTGGCAGTGCTATTATCCAATCTACACCTTTCTCTGCACATACTTTGGCGATGCGGATTTTCAGAGTCTGGTTATGTCTCTCTACGAGACCGGCTGCTTCAGGATGGCGTACACAATGGAACTTCCACTGGTACCCTAACAGAAGGGAAACTTGGTTCATGAGCTCGGATGAGAATGGCTGGCCGTTATCTGAATACACGACCCTAGGCAATCCATAGCGGGGAAAATACTCACGAACCAACTGCCTGGCAGTGGTCGCAGCTGTGTAATCTGGAACTGGATATGCTTCTGTCCACCTGGACAAAGCGCATACGACTACGAGGACATACTTGAAACCTCGACATCGCTCCATCTGAATATAATCCATCTGGAGGACTTCAGAAGGGTGGTCAGGAGGATGGAATCCACCTTGTTCCACCGGGACACTTTTACCTGGATTGAACTGACAACATATCATACAGGTACGTACTTTCTGTTTGGCTGCTGCTCGTAAATGCTTGTTGAACCAAAGGTTCTGGATGCTGTCTAACATGGCTTTTTCTCCTAAATGTGCTGGACTATGTGCGGTGTTAATAATGACTTGAACCATAGAGTCGGGGAGAAACCATGTGGCTTTTCCCTTCGTCACCCATCCTTGATCTGTCTGGACCCCTCCTTGTTCGGACCATTTCTTGATTTCATCGGGAGTAGCATGTAACTGTATGTCTATTACATCTTGTGTAGGGTCCTTAACTGTCATACAAGTAGTCTGTTCTGGAATGTTTGTCTGTGTCGTGTTAACTGGAATGTCTGGAGTCTGAGCTGTAAGCTTGGCTGTTCGATCTGCCAGATCGTTACCCTGGGAAATGATATCAGTGACTTTCGTATGTGCCTTGCACTTCATGATAGCGATAGCTGTCGGTAAATGTATTGCATCTAACAGAGCTTGAATGAGGGGGCCATTCAGGTTCTTGGCACGTATGCAGGCTTGGGTCAGAGCGACTAGCTCTGCTGCTTGAGCAGACAGGGTGTCTATACGATGTGTTTCTATAACTTCGGTTTCAGTAGTCACTGCATACGCGGCTACTAGTTCTCCTGTACTTGTTCTCATACATGAACCATCCACATAAAGTGTCAGGTCGGGATCAGGTAATGCAATGTCTGTCAAGTCTTGTCTTGGCTTTGTCATGGTGTTAACAACTTCCACACAGTCATGTGTGGCAGGATTTGAAGTAACTGACGGTAACAGTGTAGCTGGATTTAAAATGTTGCAGCGTCTGATTTCTATGTGTGGCTGGAACAATGTCAGTTCATAACCTGTTAAACGTGCAATTGTCAAGTGCTGGGTCTGTGTTCGGTTTAAAAGAACTTCCACGGAGTGTGGAACTTGTACTGTCAGGGAGTGTCCTAACACTATGGAATCACTCTGTCTGATAGCTAGAGCTGTGGCTGCAACTGACTTGAGGCACGCAGGCAGAGCCTTGGCCACTGGATCTAATGTGCTAGAAAAATAAGCACAGGGCTTGTATTGTCCTGCTTGATCTTGTGTGAGAACAGATAATGCAGTACCATCACGTTCTGTAACAAAAAGTGTAAAAGGCTTACTGTAGTTCGGTGTTGCTAGAACAGGTGCATTACATAAAGCTTTCTTTAACTCATTAAAAACAAGTGCATGTTCCTGGGTCCAAGGGAGGACAGTCGATACGGCTGCCTCCTGTGTCGTTAACTGTATCAGTGGCTTGGCTAGAAATGCATATTGAGGAATCCATTGTCTGCAGTAAGAAGTGAGGCCGATAAAAGCTCGTACCTCCTTCTGTGTCTTGGGCTGTGGAAGACGTGCTATTAACTGGATACGGTCAGGTGTCAACTGCCTACCCCTCTTGGACAGTAAGTGTCCTAAGTAGACCACTTGCTGGACACAGAATTGCAATTTGGAAGGGGACACCTTGTGCCCCATCTCGGCCAGAAAATACAGAACTGTAAGTGACGCACGCTCACAGTCACGTTCAGAACGGGCTGTGATCAGTAGATCATCGACATACTGGAGCAGGGCAGTGTCAGTTGGCATGTGAATATTGTCTAGTTGTCTCTTAAGTGCTTGACTGTAAATGCTAGGACTTTCTGTAAAACCTTGAGGAGCTCGTGTGAATTTATAGCTTCTTCCATTTAAACAGAATCCGAAAAGGAACTGGCTGTCTGGATGAATGGGGACACTGAAAAATGCGTTCTTGAGATCGATAACTGTAAAGAACGTGGCTTCAGAATCAATGGCTGTTAATAGAGAAGAAATATCAGAGACCACTGGGTACTGGGGTATGATACACTTATTAAGTTCTCGAAGGTCAATCACTAATCGATAAACTGGAGGTGCATTTGGATCAGTACGTTTCAGGACTGGAATGATAGGAGAATTACATACATTGGAGTCAGTTTCTACAACCACTCCTTGAGCAATAAGCTCGTCAATAATTTTGGATAAGGCTGCTACAGCCTCAGGTGGCAATTTGTACTGTCTGATTCGTGGTAAAACAACACCTTGCTTCAGGGTCACACGATGGGGTGTGATATGCATACAACCTACATCAGTTGGACCTTGCGCCCATAAATGCTGTGGTACATTCAATAATCTTGGATCAAAATCACGTAATACATAATGACCTTTAAAGTCACGGAGGAACAAACGGACCCCTTCTGGGGAGCAGCATATAACCGCTCCTAATTCTTTCAGTGTTTTAATGCCTAACAAATTTTCTGGGCAAGATTTCGTGAGTAACAAATCTGTAGTTCGGGACAATGGACCAACTTCTAGAGTAACTGGTTTCGAAATTTCATTAACAATAGGCTTTCCTGAAAATCCAAGGGAAACATTTCTAGAGCCTGAGAGCGGAGCCCCTGGAACCTCGTCATGACTGATGGTAGTCCTACTTGCCCCTGTAGCAATCAGAAACTTTCTGTCTTTCCCTAATACTTGACTGTGTACATAGGGACCCTCTTGATCTACAGGTATCTCGATGAGAGGCAAGCCTACCTCCCTCTCTAGGCTGTTTCATGAATATGGCTGATAATCTGGATACTCTGACTGTGCGTACTGGTACATCTGCTGTGTAACATGCTGTGTTGCAGCTATAGGCTGCGGTGCTGTAACTGACTGTTGTGCATTCTGTGGTGGCTGGGAAGTCTGTGAAACTTGTTCTTGTCTAGGCGGACGTGGTCTTTCTTTAGTCTTACCAGTAGCTATGTTGTGTTTCAGAACTGCACATTCGTTTATAAAATGACCTGGCTGTTTACAGTAATTGCATGTCCCTTTAACGGGAGCTGCAGGATGACTGGCTTGATTCGGATTCCTCTTCTGACTGTCTTGCGGAACAGACTGTGCAACTAGTACTTTCATTTTCGTGTCTTTCATACGTCTCCTTTCGTGTTCCTGCTCTTCCCTGATTCTGTTCTGGTGGTACTGGAGCATCTGGAGCATCTGTGACGGAGTATTAGCTTGCCAGGTACTTTCGACTTTCAGTACTCGATTCTTAACTTGTGGACTTGAATTCTCGACTAGTTTGGTAACAAAAAGATGGGGATACGACTCACTACTCGTTTTCAGACCACTATTAATAATAAAACATTTCTCAAATCTAGAATAAAAATCACTAGTATCTTCGTCTTGTTTCTGTTTACAGGCTGAGATGGCATCCCAATCTTCCTTTTTCGTGGCTAGTAATCTTGGCAAAACTTGTATTAACAACTCGGGCAATTCTTTAGCTTTATCCCCAAGACCGGTACCTGGTACTCGTGTATTATCTTCAGCTTCTAGAGCTGTCCAATCTATCTTTTTCTCTCCCACCTCCCATTCTTTTTCTTTGAGTTTTTCATATATGCCCGCAGGCAACAGGACTTTTAACATTTTAATGATATCAGGATACGTGTATTCTCCCATACGGAGCATGTCCTTTAATTCACGGTGAAACCCTGCTGGATCTTTATCATGACAGGGAATTAACTTTTTCATCTCTAAAAGTTCTATTTTCGTGATAGTGGTGTAAACGAATACTCGTTCTAGACCACCTCCCTCTTTCTTGACTGGATGTACTTCTCGTAACGGATTCTGTCTGTCTATGTAGAATGATTTACTTTCTGGGGGTGAGACGTGAACAAAATGTGGATTCAGAAACGTTCGGTATTTGTGGCGCTGTTCTAGAATGACACTAATTAAATCGGTACCTAGACCTTTCCATCTGTACTGGAGTAACTCGTTTAACACATCATGTAAAGGACCTGGATCAGAATGTTGTTCCTCATACAGTGTAATGAGGTGCTGAATCATATACATACCCACCAGACGTTGCTCGGCTGGGGGCAGTTTCAGAAACGTTTGAGCCACTATTTCATCTGGAAAAGTGGTAGAATCAGTAGTCCATCGGACTGCTGATCGGGCTAGTTCTTGTTCATGCATGGTACTGAGCTCGCTATACCCTATTCGTGATTTCAGAATGTGATCGGTAGCTTGGAATACTTGCTCAAGAGAACACTGTTCTGGTACTGGAAGAGGAAAAGTTTTCTTGTAATCTAGACGTGAATGTCGGTCGGAAAGTCTAGTTCTACCTACATACGCTATTCTGTCGGGATTCTCGTTATCTACCTCTTCAGTAGAAGAGTCATTCTCTTTCTCGGTTGCTCGTTTTTCTTCCTCTTTCTGGTGTATACGTATTATTTCCTTACGAATTTTCTTGTACATACTCTCTATACAACCTTGTGTCTTGTGTTTTCCATCGGCTATATTGTCACTCCACCTAGTCAGGACTTTCAGTTCTTCTTGATCTTTTTCTGGACAATCTTGCTCTCTTATTAAACAGTTAATCAGGAACTTTAAAATCATGAGCTGAGTCTCGACTTTTCTCTGAACCATGGCTTCCTGAATACTTCCTGGATTCTCTCCTGTACGGATGAAACAATATATTCTGTCTAGATGTTCCTTCATATCGGGCAGGGTGTCCAAATAGCCGGCAACCCGTCTTAAACGTAATGAATATATGACCATGTGATCCTCGCCTGGAACTGGATCATAACGACATTCAGTAAGTGCTCGCTTGATATCTACGTATGTAGACACTTTTGGCGTACGCTGTAACGCTAGTTCATGTAGCGTCAGACGTTTCGGTTGAGGCGGGGTGCGAGGCGAACCTCCCCCCGCGGCTCCTAAACTAGAATCGTCGGTGAATACTGTACGGGCTGGTAGAGTGACTGGCAAAGCGGGTACATGTACTGTGGGTTGGGCCGGGGGTGCTGTAACAGGTACTGTAACATTAACTGGACCCACGGGACCAGCGGCTGGAGGAACAGGAATTACATTATTAACGGGAGCAGGCGGAACAGGATTTGCATAGGCTGGTACTGTGTCGTCCAAATAGGACGAAAGAAAAATATCAGCTGCGGTCGGTTTGTGACGTAGGTTAATCGGGACCAATGGTGGCGGGAAATTACAGGGTGCTTCCGGGGTTGCTTTTGGCAAGCCCTCGGCAAGAAGAGGATACATACCTTTAATAAGGGCATTTCTCTGTCTGTCTGACTGTTCTGCTCTAACTCGTTCACCTTCTTCGATTAATTCCCTTTCTTGGGCTTTCTCTGAGGATTCCCTACTTAATTCTGTTTTTCTGAATTCTTTTTCGGTTCTTTTATGAGATTCTTTGCGCCATAACTCGATGGCATCTTTCTGGGACTGTCTGGCTTTCTTTTTCCATAATGCTTCTTCTACTCGCATGATGCACTCGGCATCCCATGTACCTGATACGGGCCATCTATATTTCTCTTCTAGTTCCTTAGTATAGTCCGCCCATAAGTCTAGATATATTATGGCATCTAAGCCATGCTTGTGATACATAAAATGTCCTGGACTGTCCCTAGGAGGGACAGGAACTGCTTCTTCGAGTAACCCTTTTCTGGTCCTTAACTGACGTAATTTCGAGAACAGAGGCATTTCGGTTATATACTTGCAACACAATACACAATAATCACAGTAATAAAATAGCGAACAAAGCACTCATACCACGACATAAAAATACATAAATAACAGTTCGAACAGAATACTACCTGATACACTGAAAACAGAACACATGAATTTCTCGAGAACGAAACTTACTAGAATTACTGGATGCACTGCTAAAACAGTACAGAACATACCGGTCCCATAAAGAGACACGTCGGACCCGTATCCACCTAGGTGAATACTTCGGACTGGATCTGTGTACCCAAACCCAACGGACCAGGAACAAACTAATGATCCTGTCTAGATACTTCCCCCGCGACGGTACTCACCGGGAAGCAGAAACTGGAAGGCCTCGGACTGGACTGGACTGCTACGACGTCGGACTACGAACTTCGGAAACTTCGGTTACAGGTGGGCCTCCGGATACTTCGGACCTTGCTCTCTCGGCTTGGGCTCTGGTCGGGACGAACCGCATTCCACACCGCTTCGTCTGGATGTCGGACCGCAGTCTCCGTCTCCTCCGTGGGCCTGAGGGAGACTTGAAGCAGAAATATCTGCCGGTGCGCAGTAGAGTTCCGTCACGGCTGCAGAGGGTCAGGGGGCCTGCGTAGCATCGCCAGCGCGTGAGGAAGGGGCTCGTCCCTATTCGGGCGCCATTCCTCACGCGCTGGCGATGCTACGCAGGCCCCCTGACCCTCTGCAGCCGTGACGGAACTCTACTGCGCACCGGCAGATATTTCTGCTTCAAGTCTCCCTCAGGCCCACGGAGGAGACGGAGACTGCGGTCCGACATCCAGGCGAAGCGGTGTGGAATGCGGTTCGTCCCGCATCGGAATGCCTCCCAAGCACCCCATCACCCCTCCGTACCGAGGATACATGAAAAGTAAGCGAAAACAAATTAAAACATAGAAATAAATGAATAAACTACATAACATGATTGTGTACTTATGAATTATCACTATAAAAATATACTATGCAATTATTTATTAGTGCAATACACAATAACACGAGAGCATCTGCACAAGCTTTGTGGAAAATTAGTACGGTTTGGTAAACATTATCTGCGCCATCTTGCCTTTTCCCCTGATGCCACACTTTTTGTCATACGCACCCGCCATTTTAGGTGCCTCGATCAGAACCACCCTCTGCACGCCACTGGCCCCCAGCACAGCCCTTCGCCCTCACAAGCCCCCCACGCACTGGCCACCCCCCCGCTCTCACATGCCTTGGGTCGTAAACCCCTCTTCAGCGCAGCTCTGCCTCGGAACCCCATCCTGTTCCCAGCGCGACACCTCCCTTCATTCCTTTCATGGTCCCAGACCCTTTGATACAAACCCCCTTTTCCTGTGTGCCCGTTTGTCTTCCTCGTTCCCAGGCCGCCACCTGGCCCTGCGGATACTGTTTATTGCCCCCCCCCGTACAGTAGGAAGCTTCCCCCATTAAAGGACCCTCGAATTGATCAAAGCCCCCACCCTATGATATCCGATCAACCCCACACATTCCGTGAATCGGCGGAATGTCCAGCTGCGCGATAATCATCACCTATTGTGACCGGGGTGGGGACTTCAACTGTAAATGTGTGTGGGAACGGGCCTGAAGGGGAGATTCCGAGGATGTCCTTTCATACTTCAAAGCATTGCAAGAATGTGTTACCTGCAATAAAAATCATAAACCTGTGTATAAGAGGCCAGGCCTCAGAGATGCGGTTAGAGCACCTCGTGACGATACTGGCTGTCCGAACTGATGTGTTCTCCTCCGGAGAGAATAAACCTTGTTTCCTGCCTTCCAGTCTCCAACGCCTGCCTTTTCATTGATTAATATTTTGTGGGTTAAAGAGGCGATACCGCCGGGCAAATATTGGTTGTCCTTGACCTTTTTTACAGCTTCACCATTTTATTACACAAGCAGCCATCTTGTGGCTATTACGCATGCGCACCCTTTCCCTCCAAAATCACAACTACATCACGTCACGTGAGTGTGACTAACGCATGCGCAGAAGCAATATTCTAAACGGCGGCCATGTTAAAGACACAAATTAATCGTATTAGTAAAACACATAGGCAAGCATCCCTAGGATACATGTATATAGTAAAAATAAAGGAAATTAGTAAGACGTACAATTTGATTACAGAGTTATACATGAATCGAGGTTCTTGATTTCAGCAAGTCGCGTAATGTGCGAAATCTTGCTTCATCAGTACCTCCTGGCAGTGTCCCCTCTCAGTCTAAGTCCACGCACAGTCTGAGCACATGGAGGCACAGCCCCCCATATATACACCCCCCACCTAACAGAAAGGGCTAGAACCTTCTAGAAGGCTCCTGGCAGTTCGTCCCAACTGTCACTGTGGGGGGGGGGAGTGTAGGGCACCCTGACACTTCGAACACTAGACCGCAAGCGCACCTCAGGTAGGGGTTTCCTAACATAAACCTATGTAGGGCAGAAAACACACACACTTGGCACTGCTAACCAGCACAACAGTTTCCAATGTCCTACAACCACTCATTCCGCAACAGCAAAAAGGCTAGGGGGAAGGCGGAAAAGGTCGGGATGACCCTGCAAGCAGGGCCAAGTCCAACAATAATAATGAAGATTTTGGACTTTCAGTGAGCAAGGGATTTCCAAGAATAATTTTTTTGTCGCACAAAATCATTCTCCAGGAGAACCCTGGCACTTATTTTATTTGTTTACAAATTAAGCATTGGCTAGAACCCTTAGTTGTGGCCAGATGTGCTAAGGAGAAACAGTCCAATAGGAACTGAGGATGACCTTGAGAAACTGCAAAAAGATGGAATCATAGAGGCTGTGGATTCTGCTGATTAGCTAGAAACAGTGCTTGATTTGAGCCAGTGGTTTCCGGTGGGCCTCGAATAGTCCAAATTGCTACACTTGTAGGATTGTGATAGTTAGTAGTTGTGTTTTGGCAGGGGAAATGTCTGATGCAAGCTGCAGTGGCCTCCTAGGGCCAGATGTAGGTGGCCCAATACCGGTCGGTAACTGCCGAAATGACTGAATTTCAGCCGTTACCGACCGGTATTGGGCATTTGGGATGTAGGTGGCCTAAATTGCAAATTCGGTATTTTACCGGTTAGGTATTTTAAGGAATCGGTAAATTACTGATTCCTTTAAATACCGAATCGGTAAATTACCGAATTTGCAATGTAGGGAGCACTCAAATGAGTGGTTTTCCCATTTTAGGATTCGTTAGTTGGTGGTAAATAAGGAACACCTTTGAAAATGCAAATCTGTGCATTTTCAACTGTCATGTTGCAGACATACATGCCACATCTGCACACAAGCATGATTCAGGGGTGCAACAGGGTGTCAAAGTGACACCCTGGCACCCTTGAATGTTTCCCCCATTTTACCGAATCGGTATTTACCGATTCGGTAATTGCCATTCATTCCTATGAATGGCAATTACCGAATCGGTAAATACCGATTCGTTAATTATCGAATCTTACCGTTTCGGTAATTTTTACCGAAAATGTATCCACATCCCATTTACCTATTCTTAAATACCGAATCGGTAAAATTCGTAATTTAAGAATAGGTAAATTGGGATTACCTACATCTGGCCCCTAGTGAGAGGCCTGGCACTTATTTTATTTGTTTACAAATTAAGCATTGGATAGAACCCTTAGTTGTGGCCAGATGTGCTAATGTTAAAATTAGATTAAAAGTGCATTTTTGTGATGCAATATGTAACTTACTTGGGGTGATAGAGAGAGGTATTCAGCCAAAAAGGGAGGAAGTAGAGGCAATTAAGAATGTCCCCTCTTCTACAGACAAGGAATATGTGAGATCCTTTGTGATTTGAGTGTGAGTTATTGAAAGATAAAGGCTAGTTTGAGTGGAATAGGGAACTTCAAGGGACTTTTGTCCCAACCAAGGAGGTCATTTGTAAAATGATTCCTCTTAAAGGTTTTGAGCATACTATCAATAACGCAATACCCATGCTGCCAGCAGGAATGGACATGGTGGTGTGTTACCCAATTGGAGCTTGTCAGTAAATAACTTACCACACTCAGTCATTGGCCGAGAAATGTAGCATGCGTCTGATGAATGGAACACTTCAGGCAGTATGTCTGGGGTTCAGCATTTGTTCGTGGAATAGACCTTAACCACTTACTAAGGGGCTGATTACGATGACGCCATCGTTAGGCCATTTGCCGCCCGCCATATTATAATGGAAGGGTCCGTGGTGATCAGAAAATGTGATCGCCACGCATCCAACTGACTCCTTGAGCCCTCCGGTGCGGAGAGGCCTTCCTATCCCCAAAATGGTGGCGGTGCCCACCAGGCCCAGCTGTAGGGATTAGGATGTGCCTCCCCGCCAGACTTTCCATGGCGGTTCACCCGCCATGAAAAGGCTTGCGGGCCCCCCTTCACCCCTGCACCCAAGTTTTGGGCACTGGCTGCACCCATGGTGCCCTCCTACATTTCCTTGCACCATGTGGCAGGCACCGCTTTTACATTGCGGCAGGTGCTGCAACCAGCAGCACCCACTGCAATGTAAAATATAGCCATTGCTACCGCCGTGGTGGCGGTCCCATCGTAATCCCTACCATGGGGCAGCCGGCAGCATGTCGGACGGTCCCATTTCCCGAAATGATGGGGGACAGACTGAAGTCTGTCCGCCATCATAATCACTCCCTAAGACCTTAACCACTAGCGACCTATCAAAGGCTTTCCCTTTGATTCCCACGATAAATATGAGATTATTTAATCATGATTACAGGATAGAAGAGACTATGTTTCAGCCATTAAGAACAGGGTAAACGATTTACTAAGCCCCAATGCCATTAAAACATCTAGTGATTTAGAGGAGTACTCCGTGATTAGCATGGATGTGATTGCCTTTGATGCTGTTTCCAAGGACGAGTGGCTGGAAGGGCACCATGGGGATGACATCTTTGTAGAAGTACAAAAGTTTGTCAAGAATGGACGGTCAGATTCGTGGGTTCTCCATGATGACCTGGGTGGTTACAAGTGAAGCCCTATCTGGAATCTGACCCTTCGCGAAATTGGACCGAGGATGCCTCTGAATGTGGGGATGGGTACCCCTCCGGAACTAGAGATGAATATACGCACTGCTAACTCTATTGAATACTACATAAATGATGATGCACCGGCTCATGGAGGGGGAGGGATGTTATGTTAACATGAACGGGCAGGATGCCCAGATAATGGATTATTGGGGCTCACGAAGCACGTGGGTTGCAATTGCATGTCCTACTTCTGTCTGAAAACGGCAATAAAATCTGTTTAAAAAACAAAACAAACAGTGGATGGCCAGAAAAATAAATGTTCGAGGCATGTGAGCTGTATATCACATGCCTATGCATAGATCGCCAGCTAGTGTTGGGCCCGGATGTTTGCACTTTGTTTTTATTCGAGGAAGTCTTCATAGTCACGAGGTAGGTGACTCCTCCTTTCGGTGATAGTGCTCATGGTCATCGACACATTTTCATATTGATTTTTTCCGCCATCAGGTTTGGATGTTTCTCGCTGCGCTCCGGTTGGAGCCGATCCTTCGGTTTCTCTCGGTGCGTAGAAAACTCACCCTCAACGGTATTGTTTGCGATCTCGTTCTCCATTTTTCAAGTATTGTGTTTATTGATAAAAACCCTTTTTCCCTATTTCGATCGGAGAGCTTGTGGTAGCCCCTTTAAATTCTGTCCTTGGTGTCACGCCAAATACCCGTGCACCGACTCACACAAAGTGTGCAACCTGTGTTTGCCACCGTAACACAGTGAACAGGACTGCGACGCGTGCCGAGCTTTCCGCTCCAAAAAGTCTCTCTTCGTGACTGTCCGGCTCAACGACGCGACATGCAGAGCCAACACACAGGCTCCATCCCGGACCTCTTCGGACCTGAATCTGATGAAGAAGCGGGAGATGCTATTGGAGCCAAGGAGGAACAGGAACAGATTTCTCTTTCCAATGATGGCTCCGATCAGGATGAAGACATCCAGCATGGATAACGTACTGAAAGTACAGTCCCTACCTCGCCCCGACTCAAGTCAACTGAAAAAGAAGGCTCCGCACCAACCCGCGCCCTCGGGCCCCAGTCGGCACAGAGAACACGCTTCTGACACCCCGTCTTCTGGCTCGGCACCGACACGTACCAAAAAGTCTTCTGGCTCCGAAAAGCCCCATTCCAAGTCAATAACAAAAGCAAGAATTGTCCCACATAGGAATTGTTTCACAAAGATTTACAATTTTCAAAGATGTCACAACAGTGATCAAAAATCAAAAAAATCAGGGAAATTTTACAACTTCTACACAAATATTTAATAAGATTTTGTACTTTTCATTGTTATAATTGCAACATGGCAACACATATATACTACACAGGTTCTAGTCACAAATAATAGTAGTATCAAAAAACACCTTTTGCTCAGAGTATGGGGAGGCATCGAGGCAAAGTCTTCGGGGTCGAAGACAAAGTCTGGCTCCGACCATCACCACTCGGCACTGAAAACCACCTCGGATCTGAAAATAACAACCCCTAATCCGTTGGCACCGAAATCTTCGGCGCCGAATCATGCTGATACACCAAAGTCTCCTAAAAAGCATTGTTTCGGTGAGCCGCTCGAAAAACCGGACCCAATAGAGAACATTTTTGTCATGCATCCAAAAACTGGACATATTACCACTAAGGTGACTCTAAAGAGAGGGGCTAAAACCGAAGAGGAATGTCATATTCCCTTGAAGAAGAGAAATATTGGAACACACCCATCCCCCTCCTCCTCTTCCATCAACTTCACCTGAGCACTCACCACCACATACACCTGACAATCAGGTGGATGGGGATGACAATAATGATGATATTCAGTAGGGACAGATGAGTGGGAAGACTACAACCCTGACTCTCCCACAGACCATGATCCTGACCTATATCCTACCAGGCCCTCTCCACTAGACGACAATGTAGGCTATATTGAATTGCTAGGCAGGGCTTCCAATTACCATGGGGACCAGCTCCATAAAGAATCCCTTGAAGAGGCTATCCTATTTGAAACAATTAACAGCACACTAAAATAAACACATATGTTGCCCATGCTCAAGGGAATGACCAGACATATAGGCGAGATATTTAAGGATCCTGTCAGGGCACCTATCCTTACCCCTAGTGGATAAAAAATACAAACCCGCACCATCTGATCCAGTCTACATAAGAGGACAATTACCCTTAGACTTGTTAGTAGTTTCCAATGTATGCAAAAGGGCAAACTCCCAAACTACTGGAGACGCTCCACCCCCAGATAAGGAGTCAAATCTCCTTGATGCTTCAGGGAAAAGGGTAGCCTCCCAGGCAGCTAACTTCTGGCGCATATCTAGCACACAAGCATTACTAGCCAGATGTGACCGTGTGCATTGGGATGAAATGGAACAACTCATCCAATTTCTACCCCAAGAACACAAATCTAAAGCGCAAGACCTGGTACGTGAGGGACAATTAATTGCAAGCAATCAAATTAGGTGCTCCCTAGATGCTGCCGACACATCTGCCAGAGCGGTAAACACTAGTGTCCTTTTAAGAAGACATGCCTAGCTACGCATATCAGGGTTCAAACCTGAGGTTCAAACCTCCATTTTGAACACACCTTTTTGGGCCAGTGGTAGATTCTACACTTGAGAAGATGAACAAAGATACTGAAGTGGCTAAATCTATGGGAGCCCTTGAGTCTACACAAGGCTTTGGTTCCTTTCGGTGCTTTTTCTATCGGGCAGGGTCCAAAATTACTTCATCGGAAACTACATCCTCCTATAAGGGGAATAACCAACCCTTAAGTTCCAAAACTTACTTCAGAGGGGGTTATAGAGGAAACAACGGCAAAGGCAGAGGTAGAGGTTCGAACACACGTACCTCCCCCTCCAATACAAAGCAGTGACTTGCCCATAGTTCCCCCAGACCGCTTAACATCTGTGGGGGGGAAGACTGTCACAATTCCTACCAAAGTGGCAGTCGATAACAACAGACAACTGGGTTCTACAAATTATCCATTCTGATTACTGCCTAGAGTTCATCAACACTCCTCCAAACCTTCCCCCAAAGTCACACAAGCTTTCCCCGGATCACCTACACCTCCTCAAACAAGAGGTAGAATCCCTACTAACAAAACAAGCTATAGAGCCTGTACCACCACAAGATCAAGGGCGTGTATTCCTTTTACTTCCTAATTCCCAAAAAGGACGGATCTCTTAGACCAATAATAGATCTCTGAGAACTACATTTTTACATACAGTCAGACCATTTCCATATGGTAACACTGCAACAGGTACTACCTCTTTTGCAAAATGGCGATCTTCTGTCTAGGCTAGACTTAAAGGACGCCTACATTCACATTCCAATCGTAAGAACTTACTAGGGCACAGGGATGTGACCCAACCTTTTGCAGCACCTTCCAATTATCCTGACTAGAATCACGTGCTCTGAGGAAACTCACCCACATGGTCACGGGCCCTGCCGGGTCGGAAATATCACCGGTGGAGCGACCTTTTGACCTACTTTATCAAAGTGACAGCCCTGAAGAGTCGCAAAGTCACTGTTCCCACGCGACGAAACATGTGTCGGCTGGTTCTGGAACTATTAAACCTTCTCAAAGATCCATTGCGTCATATTTCATGTTATAATATTGGCTTTTCCGTTTTGTGTCGCATACCTTACACGACTGTATTAATATTCCTGTTCAGGTGTGCATAGGCATTATTGTTAGACGTCACCCCTGGTTCACAACACTGTCGAAACTCCCTCTGGTACCGCATCAAAATTACATTTAACTCCCAGTCTCCTCACACAGTGCCATGGAGAAATCAAACACCCAGATCCCAAACAATTGAACCTCATAATCTGGCTCCTGAACTCATAGAGTTTGGTTATCTGAACCTTCCACCAGACTGTATGAACATTATTAAGGAGGCCAGAAATCCTACCACAAGAGCTTGCTACACAGCCAAATGGAAGCGATTTGCTATCTACTACAATTACATTAACATCAACCCTCTTGATGCTTCCATACAAAACATTATCTGCTACCTGTTATATTTGCAGCAGTCATCTTTGGCCTTAACATCCATCAGCCTGCATCTAGCTGCAATTGCAGCCTATCTTCAAAATAGGCTACATTTATCACTCTTTAGAGTGCCTGTGATCGAAGCATTTATTGAAGGACTGAAAAGAGTTATACCACCAAGACTTCCACCTGCCCCAGTATGGAATCTTAATATAGTCCTCACAGGGTTAATGGGCCCACCGTTTGAACCCATGCACAAATGTGAACTACAATTCCTCACTTGGAAAACAGCTTTCCTCGTTGCAGTCAATTCATTAAGGAGAGTGGGTGAAGTACAGGTACTATCCATAGAAGAACCTTTTTTCAAGCTACTCAAAGATAAAATGATTCTTCGTACTGTCATATAGCTACTGTTTATCTTTATAATGTGTTAAGTTAGCATAAACTTATTAAATGTTTAAACGCCATTTTTCCTTTTGCTGCTTCTGCACACGACACTTAATTGTTGATTTAGCTTTCAACCTAGAAGTCCGTTGTGGTTTACATGAGAATAATATGTTATTGCTCTGATATCAGCTTTGATTAATAAACTATGTCTGTACAGAGAGTGCTGAAGCTTCAAGAATAACATGATACAGAATTGTTATGAGGTCTGATCTCCGCACCTTCATAGACATAACATAAGTGCAGCTTCTGCCAAATTTAGGCTTTAGGCGGGTTTTATATTGCTCTGCTTAGAACACAGACACACACTTGATGCGGTTCGCATGCAGAGAGAGCTGGTGGAAGCAGATGTGATCTCTTCATACTAGGATCTTGAGGTATGGGCCCGCCCTGCTAAAAACCAAAGAGACCTTCTTAGATATAATATAATATGCTAGTTAGGGAGGGTGAGAAATAGGTGTTGTTAACCCTTATTCATTACAGCATGTTAGCATGCTGTCACCTTTTGCTTTCTATGGACTAGTAACTATGCTGATAACTTTGCTTCTGATAATATGTTTCCTTGTATTATCTAAGATACTGTGTTTGAGAAAACCGCATTAGTAAATAAATATTTCAAATGTGCACGTGTCCTCATTTACTCCACGTTCTGGTTTGAAATGATTGTATAACGAAAGAGTGCTCATGTGTTCCACGTGACCTGAGGTATTGTAAGTTCATGTTCTGGTTTGTCTAAACATTGGGAGTTTGTTATGACCAATGAGACACTGTAGCTAGCCTGCTAAGGGGTTTTGGGTACTGAGGTGAGTTTTGGGTCACCCTAATTTACTGAGGTTCCAAATCTCTATGCACAGTTCTGTGGGAGAATGGAAACCCTGCGACATGGCGCCCAACCGTTGGTGGTCTTATATCATGACACTCGAGTAGTATATCATTCAGACCTTAACCCCTTCACTGTCGTTTCCGGAAAACGGTGGTGTCGGACAAACCTACCTATTTTTGAAATAGGTCTTTTCAAGCTTGAATCTTTCTAAAACGGTTTCCTTGAATTACTACCCAGTTGTGCTACAAAGTTTACTTTGTTTTTCTAAGTTCCTGTGTTATCATGGCTCAGCCTGTGGACATCCTGCAGCATAGTCGCATTGCGGTGCACAACCATTTACAGACTTTCCAAGTCCCATTGGAAGGCTTGGCTGTGATTTTGGTGGTGAGTGCGGATGCAGCTTACCGATACGAACTGTTTTATTCGTGGGTGACGTTTCCGGCTGTGGACGCTAATTCTGGTGTGTTCCACAACTACACTGTCTCACCTGTACCGAATGAATATACTCCGTACAGGGCACTGGAAATACCTATTGATCATTGGCAGTATCGCGTTTGGTTTGGTGGCGCCCTACCCCATTCGTTGACCGCTCCGAGGTTAGGTCCTTTGTCCATTCCAGGCGCAAATTGGCCTGTTTTGGCTGGATTTACTCGTCATCCTCAACGCGGCAATTGTACCCTAGCGGAGGTACGTCGGCTACATGACGTTTCCGTTGCCGCGATTCGTGCGTTAGTGCAATACATAGGTCGTCATCTCCCGGGGCGACCCCCGGGGGGTCCGGCTCTTCCAGCGGAACATGGCGGATTGAAGCTCAATCCGGTTATGGTCAATGCAGTGTTTGGTAAGCGACCAGATGATAAGGATGACTTTCCTTCTTGGCTTGCTGAGAAATTTGACCAACTGGAAGCAGTATTTCCTAACACGACTCCTGGTGAAAAACATAGAATCTTGACGATTAGTTTACCTAAAGATTTAGCTCCCGAACTCGTTGACTGTGAAAGCTGGGGGAGGACTTTTGCGGCTGTTTATACGAGGTGTTTCGGCACCCCGTCTATGGCTGTACTGCCTACGATCATTAAACGTGTTCAGGACGATCACGGACCGGAAGCAGCGGTTGAATTGGTTATGGGCCTGTGTGGCTCCTTTGAAATAGTTTGCGATCTGGTACTTGCTAATGTCAAGGGGGACGCTGTTGGCTGCTATTCACGATGCCGAAAAACCCCGCCAGTTAGCGAGGATTGTAGTGGCTGCTTATAAAACAGTGGGTCGCACAAGTAAGGGTCTAAAGTATTTTTCTGACAAAGAGAAGAAACAACCGCAAGGGCAGTCTGCTCAGGCAGATGTCCAGCCCAAGTCCAAAAAACAAAATTGGCCTAAGAAACAGAATCAGGAGAAGCAGAAACAGCAGACTCAAGAATCTTATCCTGCGACTCAAGTGCCTGCGCCGACTGAGAGAGTTTATGACTTGCGCGATCGCGCGAAGATTAAATCACCTGATCGATTTCAGGTTTCTGATCAACGCTCTCCTCGTTCCTTTCAGGACTCATCGGCTCCGAAGACCGGTGGTGGAGGAGGCGGAAGGGGAAGGGGTGGTCAGCAAGGACGCGGCCAACCCCGACAGACAGACGGCACAGGGAAGCAGGAGGACTCACTCCAAAAAGACCGCAGTTTGCGAAAAAGAAAGTCGCAGCATTAACAGCGCATCGATATGCCACAGATAGTGAGAACGCGGCTTCGGAATCTGACGTGGGCTCTGACCTTGCTGGACAGCGCGGCGGAGATTACCATAGTGAAAGAGGCCCTGCGTCCACTACTGAGGGTGACAGCGACTGATGTCTACGTTATGATAGAAACAGCCGATACAAGAGTTGCTCCCCCTGATAGACTTTATGAAATTGTCCTGTTGATAGAAGGTGACATACAACGTACCGTCAAAGGGGTATTTTGGGAAAATCTTTCATCTACGTATGATATTTTGCTTTCGGAGGCTGACTGGCCCCCACCTTTTGTGCTCACAGCGCCGCGAGGGGAGGAGGTGATCCTCCCCAGTTTCGCGAACACTGTCTCGAAAGAGCATGCGCAGCATTTTGCAGAAGAGTGGGCTCGGGCTCTCGCACCAGCTCTGTACCGTAACCAATGTGGTTGGGATAAATTGTCCCCGAGCCACGAAATTCCCTTGCGGTCTCAGCTGCAGCCTCAACCTCAATATCCCATCCGGCGTGAAGCCAAGGCTTCCGTCGCGGAAATCCTTGAACAATTGGAATATCAGGGAGTTATTGAAACATGTGTGTCACCGATGAATAACCCTCTTTTTACTGTGACCAAGCCTGACGGATCGTATCGTTTGGTATTGGATTACCGGCATTTAAACTTGCATTGCCGTAACTGTGCAGTACAGAATACTCACGGCTCTGCCCTAGTGGATAGTCTAGTGTGTAAGCGTTTTAAAACGACGCTTGACATTTCCAACGGTTTCTTTGCCCACAGATTGGATAGCTTTAGCTCCCAATGGACCAGTTTTACATGCTCTGGGGTCCAAAAACAATTCCGGCGTCTCCCAATGGGCTATAAGAATAGTCCTGGTATATTTACTGCCCGCATAGTCTCTCTTTTGGAGAGAATCGACCCTGATGCTTGCTCGTATGTGGATGACATATATCTCACAGACGACGAAATTTGAGAGCATCTGTGTCGTGTGAATTCGATAATTTGTACCTTTGCAGACATGGGTTACAAATTTAACTTTGAGACAGTCTTGCAAAGGAACATTTGCCCTCCACATCGGATGTTGCGTTGCAGATCCCGGTAGTCGGCTGGCTACCCCAAGTTGGAGAACTGGTTCGTGAGAAGATCGATAACAAGAAAGAATTTGGTCCTTCCTATCGAGCTCCGGTTCCAGTCCTTGGAGTGAAGGGCACAAGAACAGTCATTTTACCACCACTTCCTGGTCGTAAGGAAAACAGGTTTATCTCAATTGACAATGTCAAGATACACAGAGTGGCCGATTCTCCTTAGTATGACACCGGCGGTCTCCTGTCCTTCCATTGTGAGAAATTCAGTTTTGGCCACTGCTTCTAATCTAAGTGGCCATCAAATTACCTGCAATTTCCAGTCCTTTATTAAGTACTTTGCCTGGTACTGACCATGATGAAATAGACTACACTTACCCCACTGACTTATCCATGCCTGACCTGCAAGCACGTTTGGCCACAGAATCCAGATTTTCATTTGACACTGTTTCCAATGCCTCGAAGAAACCCTCACGTTTTGCAGTTTATGCCAGCTTATTTAAAAAACATTTTTTGATTTCCCCCTTGGACATATATTTGGCTGGTGCTTTTTTCAATTCACCTTTTTATGTCGATTGGGTTTGTGTTTTATTTTTTTCGGATTATAAATGGACACTATGTCGAGGAAAGAACATGCATTCGACATCTCAATGGAACTTTGGCCCCCCTTTCAGACCCCCCAGGATATAGCGGCATGAATTAGCAAATTTAGCGGCACAAAAATGGAAATTTAGCGGCACAAATATGGAAATTTAGCGGCAATTTTGCGGCATTTTATATGGCCATTTTTCCTACAACAAACACAAATATCTTACTTTTTTTTTGTTATTTAACAACATGAAGCACACGCACACACCCCCACACACATCTTCTACCATCTCTCTCTTTTCTACCCGCTCTCGTGCCCTCTTCTCTCTTCCCCTTCTGTTTCCTCACTCACTCATCTTCGACCGCTCTCTTCCTCTCTTTCTCCCTGTCCTCTCTCTCCATTCTCTCTCCCACATTTCTGTCTGTCTCCCTCTTTCGCTTTTCTCTATCTCTTTCTTATCACCCCCTTTCTACCCTCCCTCCACACTCTCCTGCTCTCTCGCCCGCCTCTCTTTCCTTCATGTCCCCTTCCTATCACCCACACCTTTTCTTTGCTTCTTCGCTCTCCCCATTTTGCAACTCCTCTCTCCTCCTTATCCTCTTTCCTTCCCCTGCCTTACCTTCACCTCGGTTGTGCTTATCTCCTGCTTCTCTCTCGCTGCTCTCCCACCTCTCTTTCCCAATTATCTCTCTCGCTTTCTCTCCCACTCCTTTTTTCTCTCTCTCCTTACCCTGTCCCTCACTGCCCTCTCTCCTTCTCACTCTAACTGCCCTTTCTTTCCCTCTCTCTCCCTCATTCACCTCTATCCCTCCCTCTCTTTCTCACATCACTCTCTCGCTCTCTGATTCTCTTTCCTCTCTTCCCTTCTTTCTCCTCACCCTGTCCTCCATATGTCGCACCCCATCTCCTTCTGTTTCTTTTTCCTTTCTCTCTCTCCCTCTCTCCGATTCCGTTTCCTCTTTCTCTCCCTCCACTCTCCTTTTCCTCACTACCCCCTAGCTCTGTATCTCTTACCCTCTCTCTCTCTTTCTCCTCAATTCCCCTTGTTCCCCTCACCCATCCTCTCCCTCCTCTCATTCTCACCCCCTCTCCCGCTCTCTCTGTTTCCCTTTCCTCTCTCCCTCCACTGTTTCCCCTCACTTCGCCCTCTCCCATTTTGTAGCTCATACCCTCTCTCTTTATCCTCACTTCCTTCTCTTCCCCTCTCCCCCCCCTACCCGCTCTGTAACTCACCCCCTCTTCTTGTTTCTCTTTCCCGTGTCTCTCCCTCCATTCTCTCTTCTCACCTCTTCCTGTTTTGTATCTCGTAACCACCCCCCCCCCCTTTCCATATGACAACTACTGCCTATCCCTCCCCCGGGTGCTACAAACTGCTTGCCAATGCTTAATGTTTCCAGCCTCATTTGCCACCCCTTACAAATGAGCTCCCAATATCACTCCTCCGATTGCCTCGCTTCTGAAATGGAAAAAAAAACAAAAGCAGCTGTTCTGCCGTTCGAAGCCATCCTGGTTTTATTTAGGCGCTTCCATTACAACCTGGACGTGGACGCGCTGCTCGGAGCCGGAAGCTCGCCTGTTGGGCCAACAAAGGCTTTGTCTGCTCCCATCAGGCCCCCTAATATCCGGCTGCAGAAGAGGGTGCAGTTAAAACCCTTGCTCACAGTTAAATCACTACCGTACCTCATGCCTGCCTGAGAGCCTGCCGTGGTGCACCACGCGATCATGTGATGCATCTTTGCGACCTAGTCAGACCCCCCTCGACCTCCTCGCTCCTTCTCGCTGCGAAATCTAAGGCGGAAACGGCAAATTTCGCGGGCTTTTGCCCAAATATCGCGGCACTTCCACAGATCGGCCGATTTCGCGATTTTTTTGCAAATCGCGAAATCGCGATAAGCTGGAGGGTCTGCCCTTTCCTCATCGCATTCTGCACACAGGCTGAAAAGAGACTTGACATTTGTTAACATCACTGCTTGGCCTGTCCTTGATGGGATAGTGTGGGATGCCGTTAGATTTCAAATTCATGGCCCTACTGAGGTTGTTAATGTCCCTAATGTGCTTAGAGTTAATATGGGGGATGTAGTGAAACAAAACATACGTTCTGATGATTGGGATGTTCAGGCCGTAGCGTCTTTGTTTTCTGATTTGAAATACTATGCTGCCTTTGATGCGGAAGATTTGTACTTAGAATCTGCTAATTATGGTGATTTGTTTTGCTTTCAACATTTTGGCAATCACTTCTTACATAAAACTACTTCTAGGAGGAATACTGTTAATTATACACAATGGGAGCATTGCCCCGCTCCTAAAGAAGGCAGTTCAAGTACTTTTTTGAAAAAGTACACTTATTTTACTGACTTCAATCAGTCTAATCCCGAGTCCTTTTATTTCAAAATGACACAGAAGCCTATGTCCAAGGTTTGACTTACCGATACCAAATTATTGTACTCAAAGTCCTTTCTTGATCAGCTGGCTGTTGGCGGCTATGAATTATGGAAGGAAACTATTGACCTAAAATCAGTTTGGGGTTCTAAAAGCTGGCAGGTACAGGGCACAGAGGCTTTGCACCGTGCTTGTCGATCGCGCGAAGATTAAATCACCTGATCGATTTCAGGTTTCTGATCAACGCTCTCCTCGTTCCTTTCAGGACTCATCGGCTCCGAAGACCGGTGGTGGAGGAGGCGGAAGGGGAAGGGGTGGTCAGCAAGGACGCGGCCAACCCCGACAGACAGACGGCACAGGGAAGCAGGAGGACTCACTCCAAAAAGACCGCAGTTTGCGAAAAAGAAAGTCGCAGCATTAACAGCGCATCGATATGCCACAGATAGTGAGAACGCGGCTTCGGAATCTGACGTGGGCTCTGACCTTGCTGGACAGCGCGGCGGAGATTACCATAGTGAAAGAGGCCCTGCGTCCACTACTGAGGGTGACAGCGACTGATGTCTACGTTATGATAGAAACAGCCGATACAAGAGTTGCTCCCCCTGATAGACTTTATGAAATTGTCCTGTTGATAGAAGGTGACATACAACGTACCGTCAAAGGGGTATTTTGGGAAAATCTTTCATCTACGTATGATATTTTGCTTTCGGAGGCTGACTGGCCCCCACCTTTTGTGCTCACGGCGCCGCGAGGGGAGGAGGTGATCCTCCCCAGTTTCGCGAACACTGTCTCGAAAGAACATGCGCAGCATTTTGCAGAAGAGTGGGCTCGGGCTCTCGCACCAGCTCTGTACCGTAACCAATGTGGTTGGGATAAATTGTCCCCGAGCCACGAAATTCCCTTGCGGTCTCAGCTGCAGCCTCAACCTCAATATCCCATCCGGCGTGAAGCCAAGGCTTCCGTCGCGGAAATCCTTGAACAATTGGAATATCAGGGAGTTATTGAAACATGTGTGTCACCGATGAATAACCCTCTTTTTACTGTGACCAAGCCTGACGGATCGTATCGTTTGGTATTGGATTACCGGCATTTAAACTTGCATTGCCGTAACTGTGCAGTACAGAATACTCACGGCTCTGCCCTAGTGGATAGTCTAGTGTGTAAGCGTTTTAAAACGACGCTTGACATTTCCAACGGTTTCTTTGCCCACAGATTGGATAGCTTTAGCTCCCAATGGACCAGTTTTACATGCTCTGGGGTCCAAAAACAATTCCGGCGTCTCCCAATGGGCTATAAGAATAGTCCTGGTATATTTACTGCCCGCATAGTCTCTCTTTTGGAGAGAATCGACCCTGATGCTTGCTCGTATGTGGATGACATATATCTCACAGACGACGAAATTTGAGAGCATCTGTGTCGTGTGAATTCGATAATTTGTACCTTTGCAGACATGGGTTACAAATTTAACTTTGAGACAGTCTTGCAAAGGAACATTTGCCCTCCACATCGGATGTTGCGTTGCAGATCCCGGTAGTCGGCTGGCTACCCCAAGTTGGAGAACTGGTTCGTGAGAAGATCGATAACAAGAAAGAATTTGGTCCTTCCTATCGAGCTCCGGTTCCAGTCCTTGGAGTGAAGGGCACAAGAACAGTCATTTTACCACCACTTCCTGGTCGTAAGGAAAACAGGTTTATCTCAATTGACAATGTCAAGATACACAGAGTGGCCGATTCTCCTTAGTATGACACCGGCGGTCTCCTGTCCTTCCATTGTGAGAAATTCAGTTTTGGCCACTGCTTCTAATCTAAGTGGCCATCAAATTACCTGCAATTTCCAGTCCTTTATTAAGTACTTTGCCTGGTACTGACCATGATGAAATAGACTACACTTACCCCACTGACTTATCCATGCCTGACCTGCAAGCACGTTTGGCCACAGAATCCAGATTTTCATTTGACACTGTTTCCAATGCCTCGAAGAAACCCTCACGTTTTGCAGTTTATGCCAGCTTATTTAAAAAACATTTTTTGATTTCCCCCTTGGACATATATTTGGCTGGTGCTTTTTTCAATTCACCTTTTTATGTCGATTGGGTTTGTGTTTTATTTTTTTCGGATTATAAATGGACACTATGTCGAGGAAAGAACATGCATTCGACATCTCAATGGAACTTTGGCCCCCCTTTCAGACCCCCCAGGATATAGCGGCATGAATTAGCAAATTTAGCGGCACAAATATGGAAATTTAGCGGCACAAATATGGAAATTTAGCGGCAATTTTGCGGCATTTTATATCGCCATTTTTCCTACAACAAACACAAATATCTTACTTTTTTTTGTTATTTAACAACATGAAGCACACGCACACACCCCCACACACATCTTCTACCATCTCTCTCTTTTCTACCCGCTCTCGTGCCCTCTTCTCTCTTCCCCTTCTGTTTCCTCACTCACTCATCTTCGACCGCTCTCTTCCTCTCTTTCTCCCTGTTCTCTCTCTCCATTCTCTCTCCCACATTTCTGTCTGTCTCCCTCTTTCGCTTTTCTCTATCTCTTTCTTATCACCCCCTTTCTACCCTCCCTCCACACTCTCCTGCTCTCTCGCCCGCCTCTCTTTCCTTCATGTCCCCTTCCTATCACCCACACCTTCTCTTTGCTTCTTCGCTCTCCCCATTTTGCAACTCCTCTCTCCTCCTTATCCTCTTTCCTTCCCCTGCCTTACCTTCACCTCGGTTGTGCTTATCTCCTGCTTCTCTCTCGCTGCTCTCCCACCTCTCTTTCCCAATTATCTCTCTCGCTTTCTCTCCCACTCCTTTTTTCTCTCTCTCCTTACCCTGTCCCTCACTGACCTCTCTCCTTCTCACTCTAACTGCCCTCTCTCCTTCTCACTCTAACTGCCCTTTCTTTCCCTCTCTCTCCCTCATTCACCTCTATCCCTCCCTCTCTTTCTCACATCACTCTCTCGCTCTCTGATTCTCTTTCCTCTCTTCCCTTCTTTCTCCTCACCCTGTCCTCCATATGTCGCACCCCATCTCCTTCTGTTTCTTTTTCCTTTCTCTCTCCCTCTCTCCCTCTCTCCGATTCCGTTTCCTCTTTCTCTCCCTCCACTCTCCTTTTCCTCACTACCCCCTAGCTCTGTATCTCTTACCCTCTCTCTCTCTTTCTCCTCAATTCCCCTTGTTCCCCTCACCCATCCTCTCCCTCCTCTCATTCTCACCCCCTCTCCCGCTCTCTCTGTTTCCCTTTCCTCTCTCCCTCCACTGTTTCCCCTCACTTCGCCCTCTCCCATTTTGTAGCTCATACCCTCTCTCTTTATCCTCACTTCCTTCTCTTCCCCTCTCCCCCCCCTACCCGCTCTGTAACTCACCCCCTCTTCTTGTTTCTCTTTCCCGTGTCTCTCCCTCCATTCTCTCTTCTCACCTCTTCCTGTTTTGTATCTCGTAACCACCCCCCCCCTTTCCATATGACAACTACTGCCTATCCCTCCCCCGGGTGCTACAAACTGCTTGCCAATGCTTAATGTTTCCAGCCTCATTTGCCACCCCTTACAAATGAGCTCCCAATATCACTCCTCCGATTGCCTCGCTTCTGAAATGGAAAAAAAAACAAAAGCAGCTGTTCTGCCGTTCGAAGCCATCCTGGTTTTATTTAGGCGCTTCCATTACAACCTGGACGTGGACGCGCTGCTCGGAGCCGGAAGCTCGCCTGTTGGGCCAACAAAGGCTTTGTCTGCTCCCATCAGGCCCCCTAATATCCGGCTGCAGAAGAGGGTGCAGTTAAAACCCTTGCTCACAGTTAAATCACTACCTTACCTCATGCCTGCCTGAGAGCCTGCCGTGGTGCACCACGCGATCATGTGATGCATCTTTGCGACCTAGTCAGACCCCCCTCGACCTCCTCGCTCCTTCTCGCTGCGAAATCTAAGGCGGAAACGGCAAATTTCGCGGGCTTTTGCCCAAATATCGCGGCACTTCCACAGATCGGCCGATTTCGCGATTTTTTTGCAAATCGCGAAATCGCGATAAGCTGGAGGGTCTGCCCTTTCCTCATCGCATTCTGCACACAGGCTGAAAAGAGACTTGACATTTGTTAACATCACTGCTTGGCCTGTCCTTGATGGGATAGTGTGGGATGCCGTTAGATTTCAAATTCATGGCCCTACTGAGGTTGTTAATGTCCCTAATGTGCTTAGTGTTAATATGGGGGATGTAGTGAAACAAAACATACGTTCTGATGATTGGGATGTTCAGGCCGTAGCGTCTTTGTTTTCTGATTTGAAATACTATGCTGCCTTTGATGCGGAAGATTTGTACTTAGAATCTGCTAATTATGGTGATTTGTTTTGCTTTCAACATTTTGGCAATCACTTCTTACATAAAACTACTTCTAGGAGGAATACTGTTAATTATACACAATGGGAGCATTGCCCCGCTCCTAAAGAAGGCAGTTCAAGTACTTTTTTGAAAAAGTACACTTATTTTACTGACTTCAATCAGTCTAATCCCGAGTCCTTTTATTTCAAAATGACACAGAAGCCTATGTCCAAGGTTTGACTTACCGATACCAAATTATTGTACTCAAAGTCCTTTCTTGATCAGCTGGCTGTTGGCGGCTATGAATTATGGAAGGAAACTATTGACCTAAAATCAGTTTGGGGTTCTAAAAGCTGGCAGGTACAGGGCACAGAGGCTTTGCACCGTGCTTGTCTCATCCCGAATCAAATGTTGTTTTTGAATTCCTCTGTTTCACAGACAACATGCTTTGGATTGGCTACTTCTAAAAAATTGAATACTCCAACCATCCCTGAGTTAGAAGAATATTCTGGCTGGAGTAATTATACTCCGTTTTCGATTAGGGACTTACAGGCCCTATTGCTGAATTCATCCTTTAACATTTCCAGTATGGATCCAAAAGGTTGGCTGATGTGGCACAGAAGTGCTGATTCATGCCAGCATCGTTTTCTGGGTTTGTCTGGAGGCTTTACACAGGTCAGACCTGATCCACGTTTTGAAACTGAACATTCTGTCACGACTTACTCAGTGGGCAAATTATGTCAAAATTGGCTGAAACATTCTAAATTGTCTGCAGTTTAATTACATCTTGCGAAGCTAAATGATGATGTAGATTTAAATGATTTCATAAAAGGCCCGGCTAGTGGTAGATCAAAAAGATGGATATATGCTATTTACAATTAAATCTGGAAGACATCACAGATTGAGGCGGCGACACGCCTTAGAGCTATAGATCAAGCTAATCTAGAAAAAGTGCTTGCAGTAGTAGACAATAGTATTAACATGCTTTCTTCCCGCATTTACACGTTAGATAATATTGTGTCTTCTGTAGTGGATATTGTGCTGGATGAAGTATCTGTATTGTACCATGGTCAAAATCAATTGCGTTCTATTATGCAATTTGCGTGGACCCTACAAACACTTAAGTCTGGCAAGGTGCCATGGACCTACATGAATGTCTCCTCTCTCTTTGCCCCCTTTAATTTAACTGACAAGCAGCGCTTGCTTTCCATGCGAGATGCTTCCTTTTCAATGTTACATATTGAGAGATTAGAGTCCTTGCCTTTTTCTGTGGCAGAGGCCACCGCTGCAACGTGGCTTATCCACGGTTTGATAACATTACCTTTTGCTTTGTATAAATTTACTAATTGCATGCGATATGTTGCCATAGGTCGATACGGTAGTGCGTTTCTCCATGAAGTCTGTTCCCTTCCTTTTACTTATAGATGTTTGAAAGACGGACAGGAAGTGTATCTGAATGGGGAGGAGTGTACAGAAACACCAGATCACTCATTAATGTGTAGGCACATACAATTGCACGGTTCTTGTAACCAGGACCGGCCAAACTTAGCCTGTGTTTTAAAAGGGACTCCGGTTCCAGCAATCATCCCGACTTTTACCTTACTGGGGAACGGAAGTTATTTACTTTTAAATAATGAAGATTGTTGCGGGTTAATTAAAGGTGTTGCTTATGTGGTGACAGTAACTGAACGTGTAGTTTGCTGCAAAAATGTACTGTACCCACCCACGCATGGGAACGGGGATGTTTCCATCTGGCCGCGCATCCCAACCTTGAAAGCGGAGTTCAATGGCATGAGCAGAATAAGAGCTCTATTGTCCCAAAAAGAAGTGGCCTTGAGTTCTGCTCGAGAAACATTCGTGCTTCATATAGCTAACACCCGTACAGAGGTTCAGGCCCTTTTAAATACTGATTTACCGTTGCATTTCAGCGAACTGGTTCATTCTATCTTTAACGCTTCCTCGACGACGGGGCTGGCGCACTTTTTTAAAATAGTTAGCAGCGGTCTCGTGACTTCATTTAAGAAAATATTTGGAGTCATTCCTGCTTTCTTTCATTCCATTTTTTCAAGTCTGTTTGGTGGATTCCCGGTTTTGTTGGCACTAGCGGCAGGCGTTCTGGTGATTTTTTGTTTCTTTAAATATGGATGCCCTTCATGTGCGAAGAAGCCGCGCAGCCCCTCCTGGCACTGTTTCGCAACAGGATGCTTGAATATTATGGCACACTGCCGCTTGCGACTTTAAGCACGGCGTTTGGATTATCGTTTCGATTTTCCTATTTCACCTGTGTCCAGCCTGTATTTCATTGCCTGAGCTGTGATTTTGACTGGGCCATTGATTTGTGTCTCTGTAAGACGGTTTCTCCTGACGTCGATTTTAATCAGCTGATGTGTCCCGTCGTGACTCACGAGTTGATTTGTTCTGGCGATAGGATTATGGCCTTGGCATTGATGCATGGACTAATGGGTCCTTGGAACATACTCGCAGCAGCGCAAGATTTCTTGGCACCGAGTTTTCTTGAAAACCCACCGAGTTGTCCTCTGATGGTGATAGAGGCTCCGGTACTAGAAGAGCACGTATGCTCTTTCCCACTTTTGAATTGGATGGCTGAACTGTTTTCGGATGAAGACGGTGATTTCATGTTGGAGGCTGTTGCTGCATATTTTGCATATTCGGTCTTGCCTTAAAAACTTTCTTGGTTTATGATAATAATAATAATGATGATGCCACCTTTTTCTTTGCATTTTTTCACCTCCCAGACCTATTGACTTGGGTGCTGTTGAACACAGTATTGACATTTTGAATTTTTGATTTGGTTCATGTAGTTTTTTCCATCACTTATTAAGATGACTACATTGTTCATCGTTCTTGAACTCTGCTTTCATGAAGTTGCCCTTATCTTATCTTATCTTATCTTGTCCGTGCTCGGATCATAGGGGGATGTCATACAGCTACTGTTTATCTTTATAATGTGTTAAGTTAGCATAGGCTTATTAAATGTTTAAACACCATTTTTCCTTTTGCTGCTTCTGCACACGACACTTAATTGTTGATTTAGCTTTCAACCTAGAAGTCCGTTGTGGTTTACATGAGAATAATATGTTATTGCTCAGATATCAGCTTTGATTAATAAACTATGTCTGTACAGAGAGTGCTGAAGCTTCAAGAATAACACGATACAGAATTGTTATGAGGTCTGATCTCCGCACCTTCATAGACATAACATAAGTGCAGCTTCTGCCAAATTTAGGCTTTAGGCGGGTTTTATATTGCTCTGCTTAGAACACAGACACACACTTGATGTGGTTCGCATGCAGAGAGCGCTGGTGGAAGCAGATGTGATCTCTTCATACTAGGATCTTGAGATATGGGCCCGCCCTGCTAAAACCCAGAGACCTTCTTAGATATTAATATAATATGCTAGTTAGGGAGGGTGAGAAATAGGTGTTGTTAACCCTTATTCATTACAGCATGTTAGCATGCTGTCACCTTTTGCTTTCTATGGACTAGTAACTATGCTGATAACTTTGCTTCTGATAATATGTTTCCTTGTATTATCTAAGATACTGCGTTTGAGAAAACGGCATTAGTAAATAAATATTTCAAATGTGCACGTGTCCTCATTTACTCCACGTTCTGGTTTGAAATAATTGTATAACGAAAGAGTGCTCATGTGTTCCACGTGACCTGAGGTATTGTAAGTTCATGTTCTGGTTTGTCTAAACATTGGGAGTTTGTTATGACCAATGAGACACTGTAGCTAGCCTGGTAAGGGGTTTTGGGTACTGAGGTGAGTTTTGGGTCACCCTAATTCACTGAGGTTCCAAATCTCTATGCACAGTTCTGTGGGAGAACGGAAACCCTGCGACAGTACCAATCCCAAATTTCTACCTAAGGTAGTTTCTGCATTTCACATAAATCAGTCGGTTGAATTACCTGTTTTCTTCCCTCAACCTGACTCTTTTGCAGAACGAGCTCTACACACCTTAGATGTTAAAAGAGCACTATTGTATTACACTGAAAGAACAAAATCTTTTCGTAAGACCCCAAAAACTTTGTCGCTTTTGCACCACCTCACAAAGGCAACCGTACATCCAAATCAGGTGTTGCTAGGTGGATCGTTAAACGTATTCAGATTTGCTATGCAAAAGCCAAAAGGACTCTAATGGTACCCCTCTAATGGTACCCCCTAGAGCATATTACACTTGAAAGCTAGGAGTTACTATGCCTTTCTTTGGGGAACATCCCTATTACTGACATCTGCAACGCTGCAACAGGGTCCACACCACACACATTCACCAAGCACTATTGTGTAGATGTGTTAGCCAGACAACAAGCTAATGTGGGCCAAGCAGTACTTAAAACACCATTTCAGACAACTCCATCAGTTTCAGGATAGCCACCGCTTAGGGGAAACTGCTGTATAGTCTATGCATAAGCATGTTATCTACAGCTCACATGCCTTGAACGTAAAATGATACTTACCCAGTATGCATCTGTTCTTGGCATGTAGAGCTGTGGAATCTCATGCGCCCACCCACCTCCCCGGGTACCTGTAACTGCTGTAGTTCTCTTGTTACTATTCATACATACATATGGCCATCTCTGTTCTTTACTACTACTCCATTCTTTCATCCTTTGCGGGAATACAATCTGAAGATGGAGTCGATGACCATGCGCACTCTCACCGAAAGGAGGAGTCACCTACCCCGTGACTAGGAAGACTTCTTCGAAGAAAAACAAAGTGCAAACATCTGGGCCCAACTCTAGATGACGATCTATGCATAAGCATAGCTCTACATGCCAACAACAGATACCTACTAGGTAAGTAGCATTTTCCTTATCAGTGAATAGTTGAGGAGTTTTTCGGACATAAAATGTGAGTTAGCTGTTAAATCAGAATTTTGTATGAGAGGTGGTAGAAAAGTACAACTGTCAAGTTTAAGAAATAGGGTTGTGAGCCAAATTGATTAAATAATGGATGGAAAAACTGGTCACAATGTGTGACCAGTATCCCTGGAACCAGTTTTAAATTTTTTGAACCGACCCATTTGTAATAGATAATTTTGTACCATTCTGAATTAGAGTGGGTTGAAATCAGACCTACCTCATGAAGTTATTGTGCTAGGTCACAAATTGCAAGTCACTATTGTGGCCATCGCTGGAATGGTGACGTGCTAGGGTCAGAAGACCACCATGTCTGTCATCACCTTAAAAATTTTTTTTTTTTTTATTGCAGCCAAAGGGAATAGTTTTGCGTTGAAAAAAATAAAGTGTACCTTTTTTTAAAGTTTGTTTGATAGTTGGCAGGGATCATCTGGACTACTGCCTACCAACAATGTTTTTTTCACAAACGCAAAGTGTCCCAGGGTGCCCCTTCTTTGTTGTGAATAGCATACCCCCCTAAAACGGTAGTCAGTAATTTTTCAGTGTCTTGGGAGCAGATTTTGGTTGCAAAACATTGATACATTATTACTGATGTGGAAGGATCTTTCAACATTTTTGAGAGGGAAGAAACCTTCCTTTCACGAATTTCACCAAGGACAACTTTGATTGGATTATTGCGGAGACACAAATGGAGAACTCTCCTCAGGCATCAAGGGTAAATATCAAGAAAGCACAGAGCATATGTAAAGAATATTAAGATTGCAAATATGTAATTAACAATTGGTGAATGAGTAAATGAATGAATTAAAAAAATGTATAGAGGTGGAGGCCCAGGCTGCCCCGCGGGGGGCAGCCATTTTGGTGTGCCTACGCCTGGTCCCGTTTCGGGGTTGGTGTCCTCCTCACTGTGTCTCAGGAGCCAAGAGGGGAGGGTACGCTGATGCATACGGTTTGGCAGTGTCTGTCTCTGGATCGGTTTTGGAGGGGAGTCTTCACCTGTCTGTCGGACGTTTTAGGCTGGGATCTCCCCCGCTCGCCGAAATTGGCCGTATTACATGTCCTGGAGGGGATAGGAGGCAATGTCTACAAACGTGACCTGTTATTGTTGGGGCTCACATTGGCAAAGAGGGATATAGCGAGGGCATGGGAGCCTCTGAGGCCCCCTACAGTGACTGCATGGAAGAATGGGCTAGACTTTTGTATGGGACGTGAGAAACCGATTTTCCTAGCCAGAGGATGACCCCTAAAACATTTTAAAATATGGAAAAGGTGGGCAGACTACTGGGGCTTATTATTGGATCCGGTTTCTGTAGAATGCGATTAATGCTTATAAAAATGGGGCTGCTTGGCTGGGACTTGGGAAGCGCAGTGAGGGATGGTGTCCGGATGGGCCGCTTGACTCTAAACATTTATGCCGATCCAGTCGGGGCGGATGAGTAGTGCACTTGGGGGGGATGAAGGAGGGAGGGGTGTTTAGTTTTATGTTGTATTTCCTTTAAGTTCTTCTTGGGCACAGTTGCAGAAAAATGTCAAAGTCAATTCTTTATGCTATAATTGTGCAGAAGTCGCTGGCAGGTCTCTGCTTTACATGTGCCATTTGCCCAATAAAATCAGTTAAAAAAAAAAAAGAAAATGTATAGAGCGCAACAGCTGCTCCGACTGGAGCATCCTAGTACTAGTTGCAGGAGTAAGAAGCAGGTGACTAACAATCATTATTAGCAAATTGGAGAGGAAAAAAAATTCATATTTCTTCGAAAAGATGAGTCTTTATGAGAGCTTTGAACTTAGCCTCCGTGGAAATATTCCGAAGGTGTTCAAGAAGAGAATTTCAAAGTTTAGGAGCCAGAGAGGAAAAAGCTCTGCCTTCAGCTCTAGATATATGTATTCTTGGGCTGCTCAAATGATTTTGTTGGGTTGAACGTACATTTCTGACAATTTGGTATTTTTTAATCTTGTTTTGAGTGTAGATCAGACCGTCTGTTGCAGCGCTGTGAAGGTGAATACGAGTGCTTTGAATTTTATTCTTTGGCTGATGGAGGCTTTTCAATCCCTTTTGGGTTGACTTTGTTGCAGAATGTTCAACACAAGGCGAGCCGCGGTATTCTGACCCCACTGTACTGTGTTTATCAGCTCTTGAGGGGCCCTAAGTAACAGGACATTCGCATAATCTAACCTAGATATGATTAAGGCATGAGTGATGCACTTTTGTGTATTTTCTGGTAGGAATGAAATAAGAATTCCAAGTGATTTCAGTAAGGCAAAACAGATTCCAATAATGGTCTTGACTTGCGGCTTAAATGAAAGTATTTTTTTTGCAACGGTAGTGGGGACTGGGTGTTTTCCCAACTCTAATGACCAGATTCTGATCGTATCAAACGTGGGGGATTCGCCACACTGAGCTCTCAGATTTATGAGTTTAGGCAGAGGCAGCTTCCCTTCATCCATTCCACAACTGCCAAAGGACATCCCTGGAAGTTAGCTCTAATAGAGTGATCAAAGTTATTAAAGGCAAACATCAGTTGAGTATGGTCAGCATATGACACAAGATTAAAACCCCAGGCTAGCGCAACAGAGTCAAGGGGGGCTATGTAGATGTTAAATAGGGTAGGACTGAGGGCCGACCCCTGCATCACACCGCAGTTAGTCTCCTTAAATTCTGACGTATAGGTGGATAGATGGACCGCTTGTTTTCTGCCTGAGAGTAAGGATTTTTACAGCTCCAAACGATGCCTGCTATGCCAGCTTCTCCCAGTCAGCTGCAAAAGGTGTCATGGGAAACTGACAGTAAGTCAAGCAGAACTAATATAGTTTTTTCCCCAAAATCAAGCTGGGTTGCAATGAAGTATGTCACTTCTAGTAGAGCTGATTCAGTGCTGAAAACAGCACGGAAACCAGGCTGAGAGGGGTGCAAACAGTTATTCTACACTATGAATTTGGTAAGTAATTTGGCAAAGATTCTAACATCTTCCCCAACATGAAAAGAAGGAATATGGGTCTGTAGTTGCTTGGATTTATTGGGTCCAAATTTGTTTTGTTTCAACAAAGGAAGCACTAATGCATTTTTCCAATTTGGGTGTACAGATGGATAGCACTGGGTATCATGGGCCCTAACGCAAGCAAGGAAAATAGAAATTGCCTGAAACTCAATGTAACTGCTCCTGCTGCTCTAATGATAACCGCACCCCTGCTTACGGGTTTCCAAGTTCCTCATTCTACCGGTCTTTCACTGGAAATCTTCGTCCCACTCATCTCCATGCTCCCTTTGATGCCCTTGCTCTCCCTTCCATCTCTTGCTGTTACATCCTTATGTCTGGCTCTTTTCTCGTCCTTACACCTTTTCCCTTACTCTCTGATCCTTAACTCATTCCATTCTGTCATGTCCTCTCCTCCTTTCTATCTTTCTCCTTTTCATTTCTGTTTTCCATTTCCCCATCTCTATTTATCACTTATCCTTTACCTCATCTGTACCCCTCTCCCTCCTATCTTCCCCAAACAGTAAACAGAAAGCCTGACCCCAGGGAGCCTCTCAAAAACATACGTTCAGCTGGTGCAAAGCATGCTAGTGCCCCTCTCACCTTCGGGCCACAGTGCTACTGCACAGGCTGCACCACTGGTAGCCACACCAGCAAATGTTGTGGATTTTGAGGAAGTTCAATGAGTATGCATGAAGAAGAGGGGCATGTCAAGCAAAGAAGTAGCACAATTTCGCATCCTCTATGGGGAATTTAATTGCTGCCTAACTCAGCAAAATTGAGTCATGGTACGGTGTGGCATTTTCGGAAGTTCTCCAAATGGAAGGGTTAGGTGTGTCGAAAACAAGCTGCCACTACGCAGCAGATGCCCCTTGGCAGTGGTTGGAAGATGAAGACACTTGTAATGATAATTCCTGTGCTCTTATTCAAGAAGGTAGGGTTTGCAGTTGAGAGACAGGCTGTCTGCTGTCACTTCACCTTCGCTGTCGGCTCAGTCTGAACACAAGAGCAGGTACTATATCTGGTTTTGTAGTTCTGGTTCCAAAAAATTGGATTTATGCATTGTAGTTAGACCTCAACTTGTACCATTAGATGGATAACTCCTGTTTGCAACCACCAAGGTTTGTCATTATATTCAATACATTATATTCACGTTTTGGTTTGTTATACTTTTTGGGTACGATTTGTTCAATTTTTTGTTTTTATTAAAGGGAGAGAATATGTGGTATTTGCTCCTGTTTACACTTGTGAAGTGTGACATAGCTTAATTCTAGTTCTAGAGTTGCATTAGGGTTAATTTTCCAACCTGAGAGGTAGTCACTGCTGTGGGAGTCTTTGAGGGCTACTTATTCTTATAATCGTCCTACTAAACTCCAAATTAGCTTTACTGAAACTGCTTTCCACCTATTTATGAACCCAGCAATGTCCCCTTTAGTTCTTTGGGGTTTACAAGTTTATCCTTTTCTACACATGCAGGAGATTCATAATACTTTTCACTAGCGATACAGTAGTTTTTGTAAATTGGGGGAAAAGAGTGGGCGAGTTTACTTCTCTTTCGTCTAAAGAGCCTTTTTAGTAGTAAGGGCAGAGTCACTGATCTTACTTTGAAATGTACCATTCTGAACGAAGGTGTTGTCTTCATATAATTTTTCAGGATTCTGCTTCTCCGGAAGAGTAACTATACCACTTGGTATACGTCACTAGAGAATTGTTCCCCATTGTAATTGTCTTACTTAGTAAAGGGTATTCATTTCCAGAAGGAATTCAATAGTGCCCATATAGGGTGACCATAGGTACAGCTGCCATTTGGACTATTCCACATATATTTGTAACATGCTGGGCTGTCAAGGGAAGAACCACCTTCTTCACATTTAAGGGGATAGGGTGCTTTTGGCAGTCTTCAAATTAGTAGTATATTGTTGTTATAAATTCAGGTTGTTGTGACATTTGCAGCTTTTATTTTCATCGGTCAAGCCGAAAAACTGGCTTCTTTTTTTTTTTTTTTTTCAGTTTTATATAGCACAAACTTGACCCAAACCGAATCGGGTATCAGAGCGCTTTACATAGCACCAGTTACGTTACATTAGGATTCTTTGGGATTTGAGTGTGACGAAGATTATTGTACAAAAAAGCTCCACTCCGCGGCTGACCAATGGTTTAGCACATCAATCCTTAGTACATAATTATAAGAGTCCTGTGCATATCACTTCCCGGAAACCGCCGCAGCTGGGCTCCACTGGAATCCAGACAAGAAGATTTTTAAGATAGTGGAAGGTGCACCAGGAAACAAGTCACGCACTCTTAAGGAAGTCCTTCTCTGGAGAAGCCTGGCCTCGAACGCTTATACCGGAAGTCCTGCCTTCAGTAATATGGCAGCGAGTAGCTCTGCAAAGTGACGTACCACATGTGTTCTCCTGGGCTTTCCTCGCCGAAAAAAATTTCACCTTCTCCTTTTTAAAATGAAAAACCCTTATGAAGTTCTTTTGATAGGAACGAAACTCGTTGGCTGATGTCTAATCGTTAGTTTTATAAAGAAGAATAAAGAAATACAAATGACTTCCTTAAGAGTGCGTGACTTCTTTCCTGGTGCACCTTCCACTATCTTAAAAATCTTCTTGACCAGGATTATCGTAGGTAAAGAGGTATCTCTTAAGTTTCCCTATGGAGAGCGGGAGAAGTTATGAAAGTTGTTCCCTTTATTTAAGGGTGGTTCATATTAGGAGTTGTGACTCCCTCATAGTAGCGACAGTGAGGAAGAGTAGTATGAGGAGTGATGATTTCTGGAAAATAATCTGGGCATCATGTCTGAAAATGCTGCCTATATAACACTCTGGTAATTTCAATGACACCAGTTTCTTATTGGGGATTAAGATGCAGTTTACCTGCTAAACGATGTTCAAATAACCTACAGAGCTAGCCTTACTTAAAAGGTACCTTTAAAGGCAATTCCATTCTCAAAAATATCTTCTGTCTTTGTAGACTCTGCATCAAACCTGAAAAAGTAGCACCGCATTCCCGGGTAAACAGCTATGGATATCAAGCAACGAAACCTTTCGACGGTAAACAGAATCACCTGTAAGTACTTGAAAGTAAATAAGCATCCCATTCAGATCCAGACTGTGCAGGACTTGCACACTTAGTGGACATATTTGTATGCACAACACTAGTTATAAGCAGTACATTTCATATACAGCCCTCCCGTCTCATCTGGTTTTACATCATCTGCTAAAGTGAGCTCCATTCCTCAGGCCACTTGATTTTTTCTGTTCCTTTTCTTTTTTCTCATAGCTTCCTTATGTTATGAGAAAGTTTTATTTTGACAGATAATGTGTTTATTTATCCTTGTACGTTGGGAGTCACTTTGCTGTCCGTTACATCAAGTCTGCTGGGTTTTTTCTCTCTAAGTCTACACCTCATGCTATCCAAAATGTTTATTGAAAACAGTATGTTAAAAACTGGATTATTCTGTGTCAGTGCTTTGCACCAATAAATTCAATGGGTTGAATCGTAGGATCGGACGGGGACCCAGTGCAATTAAAGAAAACCTTTGCAGGCCAATATTCAAAGTCAAAACTAGGGGTTGGCGGAACTTTCAGAGTTTTACTCTGCAGAATTTCACAGAGTTACCTACAAAGTATTTGAGATTCTGTGGAGTTCTGCAGGTGACGGAATTGCGGGCCGTCACGCTGATTTAGAGGCGGGAGCTTCGTGTTGATTTTTAGAGCCGGGAGCTTTTTCTGCTTTGTAAAATCAGCACGAACGGCATCACGCTGCACGCCAAAGGGTGCTGCTTCTTTCTCCCGCTCGAGTAGATTTTCTACTGGAGCTTAAGTTTTTTCTCACTCGCGCTCACCAAGATAACGTTGGTGCGTTAAAAACTCCGCCCGCAGCGATTGGCAGAGTTTTTGTCAAACTCCGCACTCCAAGCAGAGTGTGGAGTAGGCAAACTCCATGAACTCCCCAGGCGGAGCGGAGTTTACCATCCACCCCAAGGCAAAAACATAAAACATTTTTTTAAATTAGGAATCGGTACATGAAGAAAAATTTAATCTAAAAGAGCCAATTAGTTATGGATTCCTCACCATAGAATTACCCGCAGGCGTCAGACTGGATTGGGGAATTTTTTCATCATCAGCACCCCTGCGCGTCGATAGGTGGCGCCTGTCGACTCTGCGTTCGTCGTTGGCATCATGGTGGGCGGGATGAGATTGCGGTATCTACGTAGACGCCGCGTTTGGGCGCTAAAGTCAGCCAGCCTGTGCAGACCCGGAGAGAGCAGTTCCTCGAGTGCTTTTTGACTCCCCTTTTTGTCAACATCTTTTCGAGTCCTTCGACTTTTGGTGCTTGCAGGGATGTCCCACCCTCAAACCGGCTTTAGGCTTGTGACTCCTGTCACAAGCTGATGTTGGTTATGGACCCACACCTTGTGTGCCTTTGGTGCTTTGAGTGCGACCATGGCCCGAAGTCGTGCTCCGACTTGATCCGAGGTCTCGTCAGGAGGGAGGTCACGGGACCGGTCACGGAGTCGTCACCACCACTCTTCTTCCAAGTCTTCGTCTTCGGGTAAGTCGAAGCACAAAAAGAAGGCAAAGAAGCATCGCCGCTCTTCGCGTTCTCCCTGTCCGTCAGCCAAACCAATGCAGGAAGCAAAAGGTAGTCGTCCGGCTCCACCCGCGGAGCCTGTTGGGTCTATTCCAGCCTTCCCTCCCTTCCGGGAGCCGGAGCTACCCCTGCCCAGCTTCAAAGCTTTTACAAAGCCTTGCTTTCCATCTATGGGCTGCCCGACTCCGCTGGCCCGCCCTTGGGCCCACGGATTCGGCTGGGGATCCTAGGTCTTCGATGCCGGTGGCTTCGGCTCCGGCGCCGCAGGGCCCCAGGCCTGGATCCGGATCGGTCAACCTCGTGACACCTCTGGCGCCGAATCCAGTGACAACACTTCCGCCGCCGGTTGTGTCCCCAGTCCATGTCGACCCCAGCCTCCCCCTCGATGTAGACACGGAGCCGGACTTAAGTCGGCCAACGTCGGGACTGGCGCCGACTGCTAATTTTGTACCATTGATCTCCCCTGGTGTTTCCTATTGCCCTTAGTGGCTACCAGAGGAGGGTGAGGGTGAGGAGGAATGGGAGAGGTCTGTGGACCCTCTAGCAGACCAGTTGGAAGAACCGGCCTGGAGAGAGGAGTTGGGTAAGGCCAGTGGTCTGGATACATCCCAGCCCTGGGCATGCTTTCTCCCCTCACCGTGGCCTCTGAGGAGGGTGCATCTTATGCAGTGGTGTTACTTAGGGTGGGCGAGGCCCTCAACCTCTAGAATCCTATGGTGGCAGTCAGGACTAATCTCCGGACTGAGGTACTTCAGCCGGCAGCGGCCTCTTCGGCGCCCCTGCTCCTGTTCAATGAGGCCCTCAAGGACATCCTTTTGAGCACCTGGTCAAAGCACAACAAAGGGGCTCCTGTGGATAGGATTGCCCGACACCGCCCGGCACCAGGTGACCCCATTTCCCTCTCCCCACACCCCACCCCTGAAAGCTTGGTGGTCCAAGCCTCAACCTCCAAGGGCGCATTCCCTAACACACCACCTGATAGGGAATCCAAGAAGTTGGACCCCCTTGGGAAGATGTTTTCTTCCTCCAACTTATGAACACCGCTTGTTTCTTGGGCCGTTACTCCCACTCGGTGTGGGACACCGTTGTGCAGGTGCTGCCACAGTGCCCGGAGGAGGCCCAGGTTGTGCTCTCTCGTGCTGTTGCCGAAGGGAGAGATGCAGCGAAGTTTACCATCCGTGTGGGCTGGACACCGCCGACTCACTGGGAAGGACGGTTTCCACGTCAGTAGCACTGAGACGCTTTGCCTGGTTGAGGTCCACTGGCTTTTCGGGTGACGTCCAAGCAACGCTTTTGGACATGCCCTTTGATGGCTGTCACCTGTTTGGCAGACAACACCCTCGAGCGCTTTAAGGATTCTAGGGCTACAGCCAGATCCTTAGGCCTTGCTTCCATCTTCCAATGAAAACACTAATTGTGTGTCATCAGCGTAAGAGATCACTCCGAGCTCACAAGATTCTGCCACTGAAGCCAGTGGTGAGACATAGAAATTGACAGACATTGAAGAACATTGGCTCAGTTGAAACAGATTTAAGCGGCGAATGCCCCGCTGGAGGCATGTAATAGATGAGGGCCTGGGTCAAGATAAGAATTCTCACCAGTATGCATGTGGATAGGAAAACCATAGGGTGTTAACTAGCGACTTCTAGGGGCTAATCCAATGTGAGGGAGTCAGTCCAAGATGGCCGCACCATACGTAGTGGATATCAGAGCCAGAGAGGAATTCCTATGTCTCTTTCGATTGGCTGGGCCAATAGGAATAGGGTAGTAGTCCTTTTTCAGTTTCTGTATGTGCGGTGAGTGCTTTGATGTACCAAAAAGTAGGCGAGAGGTCCTCCAAACCAAAGGGACAGGACACAATACTGACACCAAGTCAAAGAAAATTCCCTTTGGGAATCCTCAATAGCATACAACGGTACTCAAACCTCAATCACACCGCACTCATATATGAACTGTCGAAAATGCCAAAGAGTAGTATATACATGTTTTATTCAGCTAGTGAATGCATAAAAAAAGCTCTATTTTACATCTAGCAAGATATCTAACATAAACAACAAAGTGTAGCACAATCTTAATTAAATATTAAAAATCACTTTGTAAAGCACATCAAGAGGATGACTGTTTCACAGTTAAACATTATAATCAATTAACCTTAATGTTTAATTCACAATTAAAAACATATATATATGTAAACATTTCATATAAAAGCATCACAAGAAAAATATGACAAATAAATACAAAATGACCAAAGGCAACTGGTTCAAACCACCTTCTTCAGGCTTTCTTATAAAAATGTGTCCAAGGATCCTAACATCTATATGAAGAGAAGATATATATATATATATATATCTATATATATATATATATAGATATATATATATAGATATAGATATAGATAGATAGATATGGCACTTGGTTAAACAACAACAGCAAAACTACTGTTTTAAAAATATCAAAACATCCCCTTTAAATAAATCACCCATATACAAACCCAATGGCATTACCCTTATTCCAAACAGACTTGTGTTTTATACATTTCACACATACTCACTCACCACTGTATCTACACAAAGTTCAAGCTCACATGCAACTTAGAGCCACTGCCACTGAAAGGTTAATAAAAAAACTCTTTCAAAAGCATTTATCCAAAGGAATTATAACTTATCCCTTTTTACTCTAGGTATTCCTGTCACATTTCTAGAAAACGGCATAAATATCTCTCAACCCACCGTCATGTAAGAATGTGGAATCGATGACAGGGAGATTTCACTCTCTATCTCCTCCTGCTGTACCAAACAGACCTTATGGTAGCAGATTTGTTACCAATACGGGAATCTAGTTAAAAAATATAATAATAAGATAACCCAAATCGGTATCAATGTCAGTTTACTGACTATCAGTTGTCCTAATGAAGATAAGATAAGACAAGTCTCACACATACCTCACACGTTAAAGCTGGACAGTTTGAACATTTGGTGCTCGCAAAGTAATCCTACTCAAATGTCCTTCCAGGGGGAATGTTCAATTTTAAAACATAAAGTGGGTAAAAGAAACCTCCACGGGTTGGTTCTAAAAATGATGTCAAGAAGGCATTTTTGAGGTCTAAATAGTTTCACCATGGGTTCGCGCAAATAAGGACACTCCACACGACTCTGCTTCATAGCATAAAAGGTCACTTTATTATTAGGACAGTCAAAGACAGATTCCGCAACATTACCTTTATTAACAAACACCTTGTATGATTTTATCAAAGCTTTTTCCCCAATTGATTTTACATCACCATTCCCGAACTGCTTTTATTCTTTTCCACCAATCCAAAACTGTTTTAATACCAATCCAGTGTTTTTCCTTCCAACTCTTCATTTCCCTTCCCACCTACCCTCCCAACACCCCAGAGAGAAAGGATAAATCCGCTCTAGACTATCCTATCCCCTAAGAACACGCCTAAACAAACAAGTAGCACAAATGGAGCACTGTCAAGACTGCCCTAGAGTGACATCACCTTCTTTTTATTAATTATGCATATCTTTTTTTTTTTTTTTTTACAAAGACGAACATAACATCTATAACAGAAAGCACCCATCCCAAACTTATAAATTAAGGGCGGGTCAAAACACGACGCCACCGCTCCCTCACAACGCCGAGTGACGTCGCCCTCCCGTTCCCGCCCCGCGCCTGAACAAACCCCTCCCCTAAACACCCCAACAGCCAATCACAGCGCGTGGGATATCCCATTGCGCGAATCATCCCAGGGGGACACCGGCTGTGCCAAGTCCCCCTAGGGCCCATCGCGCAAATAAGGACACACCACACGACTCTGCTTCATAGCATAAAAGGTCACTTTATTATTAGGACAGTCAAAGACAGATTCCGCACCATTACCTTTATTAACAAACACCTTGTATGATTTTATCAAACCTTTTTCCCCAATTGATTTTACATCACCATTCCCGAACCGCTTTTATTCTTTTCCAACAATCCAAAACTGTTTTAATACCAATCCAATGTTTTTCCTTCCAACTCTTCATTTCCCTTCCCACCTACCCTCCCAACCCCCCAGAGAGGAAGGATAAATCCGCTCTAGACTATCCTATCCCCTAAGAACACGCCTAAACAAACAAGTAGCACAAATGGAGCACTGTCAAGACTGCCCTAGAGTGACATCACCTTCTTTTTTATTAATTATGCATATCTTTTTTTTTTTTTTTTTACAAAGACGAACATAACATCTATAACAGAAAGCACCCATCCCAAACTTATAAATTAAGGGCGGGTCAAAACACGACGCCACCGCTCCCTCACAATGCCGAGTGACGTCGCCCTCCCGCTCCCGCCCCGCCCCGCGCCTGAACAAACCCCTCCCTTAAACACCCCAAAAACCAATCACAGCGCGTGGGATATCCCATTGCGCGAATCATCCCAGGGGGACACCGGCTGTGCCAAGTCCCCCTAGGGCCCATCGCGCAAATAAGGACACTCCACACGACTCTGCTTCATAGCATAAAAGGTCACTTTATTATTAGGACAGTCAAAGACAGATTCCGCAACATTACCTTTATTAACAAACACCTTGTATGATTTTATCAAACCTTTTTCCCCAATTGATTTTACATCACCATTCCCGAACTGCTTTTATTCTTTTCCAACAATCCAAAACTGTTTTAATACCAATCCAATGTTTTTCCTTCCAACTCTTCATTTCCCTTCCCACCTACCCTCCCAACCCCCCAGAGAGAAAGGATAAATCCGCTCTAGACTATCCTATCCCCCAAGAACACGCCACCCAGGAAAACCCCCAGTGTTTTCCTGCCCCTCCCAACTTCTGTCATAGCAAAACTTTGTACTTTTTTTTTTTTTAAACATCTTTCTGTGAACACCATAAATCCACACACCATAATTTGGCCAATGCATCCCGCAGTTCCATAAGATAGTAAGATTGCCCCATCTGCGAAAAATGCACACCATCTCCTCTGAATAAATGAAGCATTTCGCTTGAAAAATGCTCACGTGCCAGAACAGTTATACCCATTGCTGTGCAGAAAATTTTCAACGCTCTGTTCAACTTGCGGCGGCCTTTTTCCACCGCCGAATGTACTCGTGCCCCTCTCCATTGGTGTTTATAAACAAATTCAGTCCAAACAACCCTTGTTCCCACCCAATTATTTTTAATCACCGCCAGATCCAGCTTCATTTGCTTTATCAGGGTTAGGTCTGATAATTCCACCACATCGTTTTCTCCGAGGTGTATTACTAGTAGATCTGGAATTCCCCAAGTAGCGGCCAATTTAACCAGCAATGGAAATAGGTCGTTCCATTTCATTCCCCCCACCCCTTTCCACAATACCTCATGATCCTTTCGATACAAACCCAAGCCCCGTCCACAGATTTGCTGTTCGGCAAAAACTGATGACCATTTAACTATCGAATGTCCCACAATCCAAGTCCTCTTTTTCCGAGGGAAATCCAACACTCGACCTGTGATACAAAAAAACAACATTAACTAACATCGCACATGGAAGGGCGAATGTATTTCACAACCACACATATCTGTAACAACAGTTAGATTTCCAACGTCCAATGCGTTGTATCTCCTCTTTCCCCCAACCCAAGCTGGCAGCCTCCGTAGCAGCACATATTCTAAAGGAATGGGTTCCGAAGCATTTTGGATTTTCCCCCACCATTGAAAGAGTTTTCCTCAGTACTGACAGAAACTGAAAACAAGTAAACTGGTCCCCCCGATTGTGGCAAAAAATTGTCCCAGAACGAAACACCTTTGATTTTAAAAATGACCCCCACTCTTCAAATGGGCAACAATCTACCACCCCACTCCTTCCCAATTTTATCCAAGTCCCAACCCCCATTTGGTCTGTCTTTGACTGTCTCAGCCTGATCTGTAACACCTTCCCATCCAGGATGTTGATATCTGATGTCTGGATCCCAGGTTGGTGCCTTAAACCAATTAGTTCAGAAATGCGGAAAGCACCAAAGAAAAGCCAGACCATGCATAACCTGAACCTTACTAATTTCCATTCGTTATAGCAACAATTAGGCAGGACTCCTAAAATTCGTCTTAACAGGTCAAATGTAATAGGTTCCCTCAAAGATTTAAAATGAATTTTGCTTCTCCCAAACCCCTTCAGCATCCTCCGCAAAACAAAACCAATCTGTACAGCCTTGCCCAGCCATAACTGACTATAAAATGATGCCTGCAAGTTTGCCCGAAATCGTTGAATGTGACAACCCTTTGTCCATCAAATGTAATACAAAATCTAACATAAACTGTTCACTTCCAACTGCTTTGCCATCACAACCAAGATCCGCAGCATAAAGTAGAAATTCAGACCACGCTTGCTGGTAACTCCTTCTCGTGGACTTAGCTATGGAATGTTCCACCAGCTCCGTAATCCTCACTCCCCCACGTCCCAAATGGTCGAAGGGATCACCGTCTTGTATCTGTCCGCTCTTGGCGCCAACTCCCGGAACTTCTGCCAATTGCAACGAGACAGAGCATCGGCAATTGAGTTGTTCACCCCAGGAATATGCTTAGCCTTAAAGACAATGTTTAGCTTAAGGATTTGCAGCATAAATGCCCGTAACAAATGCAGCACCCTCACATCTCACGCTCTCTGCCCATTAACCAGACTTACCACTGCCATATTGTCTATATGGAAGAGTACACAGCGATCCCTGAACTCCTCTCCCCACACCTGCAATGCTACCAAAAGCGCAAAAAATTCCAGGAAGGCGATACTACGGCCCTGTTCTAACCAACGGGCCGGCCAAAGCTCGGAGCACCATAGCCCTTCCCAGAATAACCCAAACCCTTGGGCTCCCGAAGCATCCGAGAAAATCTGAACTTGCCACACCGTGTCTTCATCCACAAAGTTGATAGACACACCATTGAACTCATCCAAAAACCTCAACCAAACGACCAAATCCTCTTTAACTTTGTTCGTCAGTCTTATGTGGTGGTGCAGTAAGAAAGCCCCCGACATAGCAAAACTGAGGCATCTGCAGAAAGTTCTGCCCGCTCTCACCACTCTGCAGGCAAAATTAAGGTACCCCAGCAGCCGTTGGACCTGACGGAGTTGCAACCTCTTCTCACCAATAATTTCCTGCAAAAAGAACTTAATCTCTTGCACCTTAGCCAAGGGCAAACGAGCTACCATTGCTGCAGTATCGATCTCTATGCCTAGGAAGACTAACTTCGTCGTCGGACCTTCCGTTTTTTCTGCAGCCAATGGTACTCCAAATTCACCTGCCATTCCTTGAAAACAAGCCAAAACCTTGCTGCATTGTTCACTTCCTGCTTGACCATTAAACAAAAAGTCATCCAAGTAGTGACAAACTGCTGCATGCCCAGATTTCTGAATTACACACCATTCCAAAACTTGCTAAAAGTCTCAAAAAGGGAACATGGAATAAAACATCCCATCGGCAACACACAATCTACATAAAATGCTTCCTCAAAATACATGCCCAATAATTTAAAATCCATAGGGTGGATGGGTAACAACCTAAAAGCCGCCTGAATATCACATTTTGCAAGCTGGGCTCCCATACCAGCCAGACGAACCATCCTCAACGCATCATCTACTGAGGCGTATGACACCGCCGTGTCATCTGCCGAGATGAAGTCGTTTACCGACTGACCTTAAGGCCAAGACAGATGGTGAATAAGCCGAAACTCACCTTTTGCCTTCTTAGGAATAACTCCCAAAGGCGAGACCATCAAATTTGGCAGGGGACAATGCGAGAAAGAACCCACTATTCTACCCAGCTCCAATTCTTTATCCAGTTTAGCTCGGACCACAAGAGGTAACTCCTTTGCCGATTTTAAGTTTTCAGCCCAACGCTGTACACGAGGACCTTGGTACCCAATGCGAAAACCTGAACGAAAACCCCAGAGCAATTTAACTGCTGCTGCATTATCCGGGTAAGCCTCCAGACAGTGCAGCATAGCTCGAAGCCTAATTGGGGTAGGAGCCTTTTTGTATAAGAGGTGGAAGGGTGCCTCGTCCTCTCTGCCCCCTCCCATGGTCCCCTTGGTGTTGATTCGGAAAGCACTGGAAAATAGCGTGTCTACCCCCGCACTGAGCACATTCATGTTTGAATTTGCAATATTGACGCACACAGGAGCCCCTATTGAAACCTCAACACGCTCCCGTGGTAGGCAATTGTCCTCTTCCAACACCACCCGCCCCCATTGGAGCGGGACGCTGGAGAAAGGGCCGATATGTTATGGGGAGGCCACTGGCCGTATGGATCGTGTTTGATGTCAGGTGCCCAGACATCCATTGGAGCCACAACTCCTGGTCCACCTCCCCCCATGGTTTGTCGTTAAACAGACTCACTCTGGCCCTAAACTCTTCGTCGTGATTCAACCAGGCATAGCCTCCCGCCTGCAAATGTGCCCTCCTGATGATGTCAATGTACTTGAACAATGCCACGCCCTCTCTGGATAGCGCTCACAATAAACACTTGCATATATTATGAAAGCAGCCGTCCAGTTTTCTATAGTTTTAGGTACCTTTGGGCGGCGGGACAACTCTAGCCCTTCCTCCTTCGATCCCTCTCTAGCCTGCAGATCTCTATGCAAAAGACGGAAAATATCAACATAGTCATGACTCCAAATTCTTTGTCTCGTTCTCTGCGATAAGTGCGTGCCCAAGGGCATGGCCACACCCATATAAGGTAATCTTGTGCGACCACACCCCTGACCATCACTCCGCAAAGAACTACTTAAAGACGAAGCAGGGCTTGCCCCCCCATCCCTTTCTTTCTGACCCCCAGACCCCAATAATGACTGAGGTGTACCTTGTGGCACTGTGCACAACTCTCCTTGAGCCTTAGGAATCCCTTCAGTACTACCCTCCCCAGGCCCCACACGAGGGCCGCTCGCCAAAGGCCGTGTCCATGCAGCCCACCAGTCTTCCTTACCTGATGGCAGCTGTGTAGCCCTTTGTTGAAATTCTTTAAGACCATCAAGTTGATGATGTCTGCCATGCCTTCCCCGATCCGCAGAGAAAACCGCTCCAGTTCTCTGAAACACACTAGAAGATGTGAGATGACCTCCCCCCCTCACCCCAAACTCCTGACCGCCCAAACCAGGAGCCGCTTCTTTAGACACCCAAACCCTTGGATTCTCCCGATTTTCTTTGTCCAAATCATCATATTCACCACCATCAACATCAAGAAATTCAGTATCCACAAAACTAGTGCTCGGCATGGAGCCATTTCCAGTGTCATCATCATAACTTACCCAATCAGACACAGGGCTCTGTTTTAAGCGCCCGGCCGATGACACAAAATCCACACCAGATTCGCTTCTGGTATCCTGCCATGACCCCAAAGCCGCACTTTGCTTCGCTATAATAGGAATAGAACTCTGAGCCACAGATCCGCGGCCAGAGCCCGTTACCAAGTTCCCGCCGCTCCAGCGAGGAACCGCTCTTGACCTATCTTTTACCTGATCCACAGGAACTCCAGATAAGCGCTTCTTGTGCATATCAGCGTGGTTCACCCAAACCCACTGCCCTTGCTGTGGACCCATATCAGAATCAAAATCCACGCGTGGGTGGCGTGGCGGTGGCCTGGACTCCGGAAAAAACACAACCACCTCACTGTCCTTGTTACCAACCCCACTCCCACTCTGGCCCTCCGCCCAACAAGAACTTTCCCCACCCTGCTTGTCCAACAAACCACCCTCCACAGTCCGGAAGTCATATTTGCCACCAAAAGAATGGGGTTCCTCCTGTAAGCATTCTGGCCACCGAATGCCTGCGGGGGACCTCTAGGCTGAGGTAGCAAAACTTCTTGACAGTCTGAAAATACTTGATGCATGCTGTGATCAGTCATCGCAGGCTCTCCACGCAGCGCACCTTCAGTCTCCACAGCTTCCAACTGACCAAATTCTTCCTCTTCACTGTCGCTGGAGTAATCCACTAATGTATTCTTTTGACCCCCAAAACAAACCTCTGGCGCTATGTCAACTCTATTGCTAGCATTGCCCACAGCATAACTCATTGGGGGTATTCCACCTGAAAATGCAGCTTCCTTTTGAAGAAAAGAAACTCCTGGCGCCTGTGCCACATTTCTGACTCCTGCGCTGCTCTCACTGAATAGAGCCTCCTCACTTAGCTGCACTTGTTGTAGACTATTCACTAAAGCCATGCTGGCCCTTCCTCCACGCTTTCCTGCCCTCTTCCTTGCTTGTGGTTCAAAAACAAGCTGGCCTCCCCTCACAACACTTGGGGCCGAAGCTGAGCGTGGGGGGGGGGGTTTCTTCCCTCGAGCACTCCTGCCTGAGGAGCACGCTCGCCGTGGCCTAAAAGCTGACACCTTGGCTTCGAAAGCAGTCTCTGCCGATCGGCCTGCTACAGACCTATAAGCGGCGACAGCGCGACTCACCCCTTCTGCCGCTAAGCGCCGGGGACGCTTCACCTCAACAGCGTATTCCACAACGGCACCTGGTCGCAATAAATCAGTGCGCCCGACCGCCACCAGCGCTCTTATTGCCTCTCTGGCAGTATCCTCCGCCGAGATTGCCGTTCTGCGCCTTCCGACGTCGAAAAAACAACAGCAACGTGTAATGACAGGAAACGCTGACAGGACTTCCTCACAGCTGTTCCAAAACACTACGCCAACGCTCCCTCACAACGCCGAGTGACGTCGCCCTCCCGCTCCCGCCCCTGAACAAACCCCTCCCCTAAACACCCCAACAGCCAATCACACCGCGTGGGATATCCCATCGCGCGAATCATCCCAGGGGGACACCGGCTGTGCCAAGTCCCCCTGGGACCCATTGTTCGATAATATCTCCTCAAGGCTTTCCCATTAGGCATATCATTTACCTTAATCGTTCTTTATGAAGCCACAATATTCTTCATATACTCAAAAGCAGCCAGTCAGTTTTCAAATATATCTTAGTACTGACAATGGGAATCTGTAAAAACAATTAATATAACTTGTTATGCCTTTCTATTTTCTGCTCAAAAGAGAGACCCATTTAAGTCATATCCAATACTCGTATTTAAAAAAAAAAACGTCCTATTTGTTTAAATACAACTAATCCATATCTCCATTACTACTACGATCTTCTTCAAAAAATTAGACTAGTTATTACTGATGTGTTTCCCATTTCAACAGGCCATGGGCTACTCTGTCCTCACATCTAGTTTGTAAAGGCCTGTGATTCAAAAGTGCAACTTATCTTCAAAACCGCAAGACCTTAGTTTTCCAAGAACCAAGCCCACAATGAGAAATTTCCTAGTTACCACAAAGGAAAGTTTCAATTCTATTAAGGAGGCGGAGGCGAGGATTTTGCTAGTCTTTTCTCCATTTTATTGGACAGCAAGTTAGTAGTAAAGAAAAAACAACACATCCAGGACTGCCCAAACCAACATGGCAGCGGTAGTCCTGGTAACCTAACAACCAATCAGAGTCCAACAGTTCGTATATATGGAGTTCCAGCTGTTAGTCCTTCCTCTTTCGTGGGAGCTGCCGCAGGAAAGAAGTCATCCAACCACTAGTCCGTCTTTTGATCGGAGCCTAGGGAAGAGAACAATAATAATAATATCTTGTCCAGAACAATGTCGAAGAATTCAGTAACATTGCAATGGAGTAAACAGAACGGAATGCAGATAGAACTTAATCAGCATTGCACAGCTTATCAATGAAAACATTAAAACTCATAAAAAAGTATACTTCCCTTAGACGAAGTAAAAAATCATAATCCAGTCACGGGAGGGGAGGCTCGATAAAGCCTGGGTGGGAAAATCCTCGCCTCCGCCTCCTTAATAGAATTGAAACTTTCCTTTGTGGTAACTAGGAAATTTCTCATTCTATGTCAGGAAGCGGAGGCGAGGATTTTGCTTGTTCAAAGCCTACTCACCACCAACGAAGCAGCCTCATGGATTGGCTTAAAGTAGAACTTTTTGAAAATCGAATCTGAGGACCAATCCGCTGCATTCATGATATCCTCCAGGCGTCCACCTACCTGAATAGCCTTGGAAGCCATTGCACCTCTAGTGGAATGAGCCCCAAAGTCAGTGATGCTAATTCCAGCTTCAGACATTATCCACCTGACCCATCTGGCAATGGTGGGAGAGGAAACAGCCTTGAACGGCTTCTTAACCGCAATAAGTAATTGTCTCTCGCCCGGAGGGCGGAGTTCAAGAGTAACATCCTCATATGTCTTAAGGCAACGAACAACACAGAGCTTTGGCGAATCTGGGAAAGCCGGGTAAGTTACTGACCTGGTATTACATTTAGTTCTTCTTGAAACAGTAAATGTAACCCCTTCTGGGGAAAAAACCCTGGCTGATACGTCCAGTGCACGAACATCTGAGGCACGTTTACATGAGATCAGGCAGAGGAGAATCGCTAATTTGGCCGAAAGCTCCTTGCGGGAAAGGTATTGATTATCCTGCCAGGACTTTAGAAAATTCAAGACCACATTAACATCCCACAAACCTGAATAACGAGGTTCTGGGGGGCGCGAAAGGCGAATACCTTTAAGGAGTTTACAAACCCAAGGGTGCTCACCAACCGGAGAGCCATCAACGAGGGCATGCCCAGCCGAAATTGCCGACCTGAAAGAATTAATGGTGCTGTACGCCAATTTCTTTTTGAAAAGATCAGCGAGGAAGTTAATCACGTCGGTGACAGAGGAGCCCATGGGATCCAGGTGTTTTCCCACACACCAACGAACCCATCTGTTCCATGCTGATCTATACCGCTTAGTGGTGTTAGGAGCCCAGGCTCCTCGAATGAGGAGCTCAGCGTCTCTCGAAAGCGAGTCACAAGACCAACGTCCCCTGAAATCCTCCATGCCATAAGACGTAGATGGCCCTGGAGAACCAGCGGATGAGGGTGACCCAATGGATCCGTTAGAATGTGGTCGAACGACGGAAGCCGAAGAGGCTTGTCCCAGGATAGTTCCAAAAGAGAAGGGAACCAGCATTGAGCCCTCCAGATTGGCGTGATCAGAATCAGAGAAGCTCTCTGCCTGCGGACTTGAGCCGCCACCCTTTGAATGAAAAGGAAGGGGGGAAACGCATAAGCTGGAAACAGGGACCAGTCCTGTAGGAAGGCATCCACTGCTTCTGCCCCCGGATCCGGTTTCCAGCTGTAGAAACGGGGTAGTTGGGCGTTCCATCTGGACGCAAATAAGTCCATTACTGGAAGACCCCAAAGGTCCGAAATTCTCTGAAATACTGAAGGATCCAGTCTCCAGTCGCTGGCATCCCGGAAATTCCTGGATTGCCAATCCGCAACCGTGTTCAGATCGCCTGGGAGATACTCCGCCGTGACAGAGATCTGGCGAAGAAGGCAATAGTTCCAAAAGTCTTTCGCAAGGTCCGCTAGGACCTTGGAGTGCGTGCCTCCCAATCGATTGATGTACCTGACCGCAGTCGTGTTGTCCATCCGAAGAAGCACACAACACGAAACCTTGGTCGAGGTGAAGGAGCGGATCGCGAACGAGCCCGCCAGGAGCTCCAGACAGTTGATATGGAGATGAAGTTCCTCCTCCGTCCATCTGCCACCCACCGAGAGAGAGCCGCAACGGGCGCCCCAACCCTGGCGACTGGCATCTGACTCGATCACCAGATCCGGACGGGAACCGAAAATCGCCTTCCCGTTCCAGGCATCCATGTGATCCAACCACCACAGGAGCTCCGATCGGGCTTCCAGATTCAAGGAAATCAGTTCCGAGTAAGTAAGACCCTTGCGGAGGTGAAATGCCTTCAGTCTCTGAAGAGCCCTGTAATGAAGAGGGCCTGGAAAAATGGCCTGGATCGATGAAGAGAGTAAGCCCACAATCCTGGCCAGTTGGCGGAGGGATACTCGATCCCGCCGAAGAACTTTGCGAATCTCCTTCTTGATCTTGGAGATCTTTTCGGAAGGGAGGTGAAGAGTCGCATCCGTAGTTATGATCATAAAGCCAAGGAAAGTCATTTCCTGTCGGGGAAAGAGATCCGACTTCTGGGCATTGATGATGAATCCCAGAGACTGAAGAAGGGTTATAGTAACCTGAAGATGGTGAAGAAGGAGGTCCTTGGACTGACACATTAAAAGAATGTCGTCCAGGTAAACAATCAGACGAATCCCCAGGGTACGGAGATGTTCTACCACCGGGCGCAGGAGTTTGGTAAAGCACCAAGGTGCTGAGGAAAGACCAAAGGGAAGCGTACGAAATTCGTAAACCTGATTCCTCCACAGAAACTGGAGGAATCGACGATGAGGAGGAAAGATTGGAACCGAAGATAAGCATCTTTCAGGTCCAAGCGAACCAACCAATCGTTCTGTAACAGAAGGTCCCTCAGAAGATGGATGCCCTCCATCTTGAAGTGTCTGTAAACCAGCCACTCGTTGAAGGAGCGGAGGTTGATTACTGGTCTGAACCCTTTGCCTTTCTTTTCCACCAGAAAGATGTTGCTGAGGAAACCGTTTGGGTGAAGCGCCGAGGGGATAACGGCGCCTTTTTGTAACATCGCCCGAACCTCTAAATCTACAAGTTCTTGGTCTGTGACAGAAAACACTAGAGGACCAGGACGAGAAAGTTGAACGGGGGAACCGTAGAATTCGATGTGAAACCCCTGAACCGTCTCCAGCACCCAAGGATCTGAAGTTAATGACGCCCAGGCCTGGGGAAACAACGCTAACCTTCCCCCCATTTGAACCAGAGAGATGATTCGAAATCTTACCATTAAATCCTCTGGAGTTGGACTGGAATCCACCACGTCCTTTGCCCTGGCCTCTGCCTCCTCTGGAGGGGTAGAAGGTACCCTGTCGTCCATCATTCCAGCCGGTATTTCGTTTATATTGGCCTCTATTGGGGCCTTGCTGGACCTGACGGCCGGAAGAGCGACCCCTGCCTCTGCCGGCCCCGCCAAAAACCTTTCTGGGAAAAAAAAAATTCATCGAAGCCTGAGCCTTGTCCAGAGCCGAAAAGGTTGCCACAAACTTCCCCAACTCCTTAACAAAGGGGTCACCAAACAAAGCACCCTGTGCAATAGGGCCTGCCTCCGAAGACGACAACTCCCCTAGTTTCGGGTCAATCTTAAGCAGTAAGGAACGTCGCCGCTCTGCAGAAAGCGCGCAATTGGCATTGCCAAGAAGGCACATAGCCCGTTGCGACCAACCAGCAACGTCATCAACAGACATCGGTAAGCCCGACTCCTTAGAACGTTGGGCCGTTTCAATAATTTTAGTGAGAGGGCCCACCACATCTAAGAGTTTATCTTGGCAGGCCTTCCATGACCTATCTATACCCTTTTTAGGGTCCTTGATATATTTGGCGAAGAAGGTACACAACTTGGGATCAATCTCAGGGGTGCAAGCTACTCTAAAGGGAAGGGAAGGGCGAGGGCACTCTGAACGCAGACGGAGTCGGACATCCTGAGGTAAAGGCTGTCGAAGCTTAGCTGCGACATAATCAGCAGTAGACTGCTCAGGAAACCACTCCGATGACCTAGGTCTTATAATAGTAGATGGGTCAAACATATTAGGAGGCGCAAGATCACCCTCCGTAAGACTAGGAGCGCTGGGCTTAGGGCGCCAAGACCTGCTCACATCAGAAAAATCCTCTGAGGAAGCATCCTCATCCTCATCTACGTATTCGTCCTCCTCATCATCTCCCTCAATGGGGAACCCTTCCTCCGGGTCAAGGTCCTGGGTGGCATAACCACCAGTCTCTCCGGGTGAGTCTTCCCCCCGGTAGGGTGCGCTTCTAAGCGTGCGCGCACTCTTACGGAACACTTCAGATAATTTACTGAAGCCCTCCAGGTGCCCTGCGTCACGCTTCCTGGCCGTACGTGGTAGAGCACACGGAACACCACTGGGCCCTGCCCCACTGTCCCCAAAAACACCAGTATCATTTTTAAAAACATGGGCTGACAGTCTGTTTACACTGTCCTGCAGAGGTGCCAGAGCTTGGGCTATCGCCGAAGAGAGAAGCCTGTCAACCTCTGCAGGAGGGTGTAAAGGGGTCAGTTGTGGCTGAACATTAGGAGCCACCACCTCAACAGTTGAAGGACTGGACTGCATATTAGCAGAAAAACTGGTACCCATACACAAACACCCCAACTAAATACAAGGGGAAATCCCTTCACACAGGTACCAGACAGGCTAACACACTTGAAAACCTGATACACCAAAGTTCTGACAGAAATTAAAATTAAATTCAAAAATTTCAGTCAGAAAATACTTCTTGCCGTCTAAAACGGCGTCAGCGTGAGGGAAGAGGCCGGAAAATGACAGAAGCGCAGTGCCTCAGCGCGTTTCTACTCAAGCGCGAAGAGCGCTGAGGAGAACAGCTGATCGGCGTCAGAAGCCGACACCAAGATCGCGCACGCGCGAAGAATGAACGCTCGGGCTGAAAGCCTACCGCGTTATAAACACAGCCTATAACAAGGCAAAGTCAATTACAAACAAGCTAAATCAAGTAAAGCTGTCAACAATCACGACATAAACTGCCACGACAAAGATATGAAGAGCGTGACTTATCTTGCCGAGGCAGCAATGGAGAAAGAGGAAGGACTAACAGCTGGAACTCCATATATATGAACTGTTGGACTCTGATTGGTTGTTAGGTTACCAGGACTACCGCTGCCATGTTGGTTTGGGCAGTCCTGGATGTGTTGTTTTTTCTTTACTACTAACTTGCTGTCCAATAAAATGGAGAAAGGACTAGCAAAATCCTCGCCTCCGCTTCCTGACATAGAATCATACGTCTTCCCAGATAAACTCCCTGCTCAAGTTAAAAACGATTATAAAGGAAAATATCCAAAAGTGCTCTATATTTCGGCCAGCAAACAACTACCTTCGAGACGTGAAAAACTCGGTCCCCATATTGAACGCCCTATTGCCACTTACCGGAATGTAAAAATCTCCAAAAATACGTGCAAGTAGCATCACCTTTTCCAAATACGAGTGTGGAACTATACATTAGTGGTGCCTATTTACTCACCTCCGAAAACAGCTTTCTGCGCGTTACATTGCGTTCACATAATCCATAGACGGACTCTAAATGCTAGTTTCATCTGCGTCATTGTGCATAAAAAGAAAGAACGGACTCCATCCGGCAGTGGAACCTTGCCGCCATATTGGAATGAGGAAAAGTAAACTATTATTAACCACCGATTAATAAACAACCGTGTGTATCTGACATGCTCATTTCAAAGGATAATGAACAAGTAAAGAACCAATGTGCACATTAGTGCTATGAATAAAAATACGACAATTTTGTGTTTTTCCAACAAAACTTGTACATCATCATCCTAAATATTCTTAATGCACCAGTCCCATCTACTATATTAAACCTAAAAGACATATCTAATTCCTTAACGGTGAACACTAATACACATCCCCATGAAATCAATACCAGGATACTCTATATATTTGCATCTAGAGAAAAGCTGGGAACTCACCTAAGTAATCATCCTTCCTTTCCCACTCTTCCCTGCTGTTCAATCCCTGCCTAATAGTGTTAAATACAGATATATACAATTTCTCACGTTGTTTGCGTTTATTTTCTTCTAAGTTACCTCCTCTTTTATTTATAGTCATGCTTTCCAAAATAAACCAAACAAACTCAGTTTCCCTGTGTCCTTGTTTAATGTAATGTGATACCAGTGGAGCATTGACTTTCTTCGTTTTAATTGCGGATTTATGTTCCGCTTGCCTGATCCTCAATTAACGGCTGGTTTCCCCAATCTAGGCCAGCCCACAGGGACACCGCAAATAATAAATGACATTTTTTACTTCAGCAATTGCTTAAACACTGTGCTCTCACTGTCCTCTCATTGTGGGTGATTTCTTTAGTTATCAGACAGTGGTCACTCATCTGGCAATTGTCACAGCTAGTGTTCCCTATAGCAATGGTGTTGTTTAAAGTTCTCTGTCTATTCTTGGTATCTTCCCGGTAAGTGTGGACTAACTGATTCCGCAGGTTTACATTTCTCTTAAAAGCAAATAAAAGTTTTTCCAGTCTCACATCTTCCTGATCATTTAAAATATGCCAATTCGTATTTACAACATTTTTGATTTTATTGCTAAAATTATTGAATTGGCTAACAAAAACTACTCTTGATGTATTGCGTTCCTTGGTAGTTTTATTCAGCATGGCATCCCGATCATAAAAGAGTGGTTTATGAGTTTTTTTGGGATAGCCCCTGTCTTTTAATTTATTTTTCAATACAGTGGAGTGTTCTTAAAAGTCTGTCAGGTTGGTATGATTTGTCCTTTTCCACTTCCTTTCTGCTTCCGGACAGATCGGTGTCTCTTCCTGCCTAAAACAACTGGCTGAAAGCAGACCGTAAGTTATTCGAGAAGAAGAGTAGATGCCGCCTCCATCTTGCAAGCATCTGGGCAACTACTGCCAATCGATTCAATAAGTGAGAATCTTCAAGTAAGTTCCCCAGCATGCAGATGTGGGTCTCTGGAATGGGGAGAGGCAGCCTGTGTTAGTGAACACACGGAAAATCCCACGAGTGTGAGACCCCCATGTATTGGGGATCTCACTGCATAACACAGTGTAAACACCACAAAACGAGGCAGACTAAACACATACACTGAGAATAATACTAAGCGCTCACGATCTAGAGCAAGTGGCTGCTTCAATTCCGTCCATTTGGAACAGAGCCTGTGAGGGGTGACCACAAAACGAGGCAGACCAAACACACACTGAGAATAGTACTAAGCGCTCACGATCTAGAGCAAGCGGCTGCTTTAATTACGTCCATTTGGAACAGAGCCTGTGAGGGGCGGAGTCAAGCTAGAGGGTTCCGTGTTACAAGCGCTCCGGTCTAGCAGCATGCCACCACAACAGAGCGCTGCTGACCAAACAAAAGCCGCAAACAATTACTCGTCGCTCAGTGTCTAGAACAAGCAGCTACTTCAATTACTTTCATTTGGCACCAGGCCCGTGAGAGGCAGGGTCAGGCCAATGGAGCCGCATGCCTCCTAAGCATTACTGCGGGTCCCGATCAAAACCAGGCGGAAGCGCTCCAGGTCTAGCACCTCAACTGCAATCTCTCAGACACTCGTGGAGGGCGGAATGCTCCCGGTCTAGGGCCCCATTCGCAACCGCTCAGTCACTCGTGAAGGGCGGAGTGCTCAGCGCTGCAAAGAGCTCCAAACCCAGCACTCGTCTCCTCTGTGTGCCCCCATGGAGCTATCACAGTGCGGACAAGCTCTGCTCCTCAAGTCCTCCCTGATCTGCACCGAGGAGAAGCCCCAGTGAGCAGGGCATCGACAAAGTTCCGTTGTGGAATGACCGGCATAGAGGGAGCACCTCTCTATGTCTCCGACCTCTGTAGCTCCTGAACAAAGGTCCTGCGTTCGAGAGGCAGTCAATTGAAATCCGGTCGATGGTCACTCTCCGATGTCAAGGATCAGCGCAGCAGTGGCTCCAGCAGGCTAGCTCCACGGTCCGAGCCCAGCCCAACAGATATCAGAGCATTGTGAGGTGAGAGGCCAGGTTGCCACCTTTGTTGTGTTCCAAGATGCGGCGGGGAATACCTTAGTTGCTTTGGTGTATTGCAGAATTCCTTCTCATATTTCTCATTCTGTGTTCGGTTCCAGGGCCACTGTCGCTAAGAGGGATATCGAGTCAGATCTGATCCCAAGTGCTCGGAGCTTCCCTTGTGAGCTCCTCACCAGTCGGTCATCTTGTTATTCCCACTACTTTCTGGTGAAGGACAAGGGCCTGTGTCCTGTCTTTGATCTCAGGAACGTCAACCCCTTCCGGTGGAAGGAGAAGTTCAAGATGTTGACACTGGCTCAGGTCCTGTCTGCTCTCAAGCCTGGAGACTGGATGGTAGCGTTGGACTTGCGGGATGCTTATTTTCACACCCCGTCCTGCCTACCCACCGGAGTTACCTGCGGTTCACGGTAGGCCACGAGCCCTTTCAGTTTACCATGCTCTCCTTTGGCCTTACCAACTCCCCTCGGGTGTTCCTGAAAGTGATGGTGGGGTTTGCAGCTCACCTGCGCAAATCAGAGGTTCCAGTCTTCCCATATCTTGATGACTGGCTGTTGAAGGTGGGCTCGCCCCAGGCTGTTGTTTCCCACCTCCAGACTACGGCCGATCTCCTGCCTTATCTTGGGTTCACCATCAACGTGCTGAAGTCCCAACTGATTCCCTCTCAGAAGCTCCTTTTCATTGGAGCGGTTCTGGACACAGTGCAGTTTCGGGCTTATCCTCCAGAGCAGTGAGTCTGGGATATTCGGGCTATCATTCCGATCTTTCAGCCTCTATCCCAGGTTTTGGTCTGAATGACCCTGAGACTACTGGGCCTCATGGCGTCCTGTATCCTGCTGGTGGACTATGCCAGGTAGCATATGCGGACTTTGCAGTAGGACCTGAAGTTCCAGTGGGCATAGCATATAGGGGAATCTTTCCGATTGCGTCCAGTTCTCTGAGTGCACTGCTCTCCAATTGCAATGGTTACAAACGAATCAGGATTGGGTCAACGGCACATCCCTTTCCCTTCTCCAACCAGAGTTCACTGTGGTGAAGGAAGCATCACTGCTGGGGTTGGGCGGCCACATGGGAAAGGCGGAGATCAGAGACCTCCTGTCTCCACATCGACCTTCTGGAGCTTCAGGCGATTCGTCTTGTTTTAAAGGCATTCCTTCGCTCTGGCTGGGGAAGAGTAGTGCAGGTGTGCACGGACAACACCACCGTTATGTGGTACTGCAATAAACAGGGAGGTTTGGGGTCGTGGACCCTATGTCAAGAGGCTCTCCACCTTTGAACTTGGCTGGAACATCAGGGCATATCCCTGGTGGTTCAACACCTGGCAGGTTCTATGGACGCCAGGGCGGACAAACTCAGCTGCAGGTGCACGATGGATCCCGAATGGCATCTTCACTTGTAGGTGGTGCAAGGTCTCTTTTAGCAGTGGGGTGGGCCTTGGTTAGATCTATACGTCACCGAAGAGAACGCGCAATGTTAGCAGTTCTGCTTTTTGGAATTTCCAAGGTGGCACACGCTAAGCGACGCTTTTCTTCGCGTGTGGAGTTGGCGTCTTCTATACGGCTTTCCGCCTATACCACTTCTGCCCAGAGTGCTGTAGAAGATCAAGTGCGACAGGGCCCAAGTCATTGTTGTGGTTCTGGATTGGGCTTGAAGAGTCTGGTATCCCGAGCTATTGCACATGGCCATCGATCCTCCGATCAGACTGCCTCTTCGGGAGGATCTTCTGTCGCAGCAGCAGGGGACGGTTCTCCACCCTAACCTGTCCAGCCTCCACTTCCTTGCGTGGAGATTGAGCGGCAACAGTTGACAGCTTTCGCCCTTCCTCTCGAAGTCTGTAATGCTATCTTGGCAGCCAGGCGTCCCTCCACCAAAACGGTATACGCCTGTAGATGGAGCAAGTTTGTATCTTGGTGCACAACAAAGGCTGTGAATCCCCTTTCTGCCCCCCTTTCAGAGGTTCTACTCTTCGGCCCAGCAGGACTCTACTCTGGGTACTCTCAAAGGCTATCTTTTGGCCATTTCGGCCTTCCTTTTGCTGCTTCTGTTTTCAAGTCCCCTATTGTAAATCGCTTCTTTAAGGGCATTACTCACTTGTTTCCTCCAACCCCTTTCGTAATGCCCCAGTGGATTTTGAACCTGGTTCTCACTTACCTTATGTGCGCTCCCTTCGAACCGCTAGACAACTGACCTCTAAGGTTTCTGAGTCTTAAGACTGCCTTTCTAATTGCCATCACCTCTGCTCGCAGGGTGAGTGAGCTTCAAGCTCTTTCTTCTAAACCTCCTTTCCTGGCCATTCATCCGGACATTTGGCCTTCGCACTCGGTCTTCTTTCCTGCTCAAAGTGGTTACCTCTTATCACATAGGACAGACCATCACTTTGCCCACCTTCTTCCCGCCCTCATCCTTCTAAAGAGGAGAGGCTCCACCATCTGGATCTAAAACGTGCGCTTTCGTTCTATCTGGATCGCACAAAGCAATTCCGGGTGGATCACCACTCTTTGTTGGCTATGTGGGTGTCAAGAAAGGTCAGGCTGTACAGAAACTGACCATCTCTTGATGGGCCGTCCTTTGCATCAAAATCTGCTACTACTCTGAGAAAAAGTAACCTCCAGTGGGGCTCGCGCCCATTCCACCATGGCGACGGCAGCTACTACTGCTTTGGGACATGGAGTCCCCCTTCATGACATCTGCCAGGGTGCTACATGGGCTTCATTGCACACGTTTACCTAATACTACTGCCTGGGCAGCCAAGTCCAGTTCTCCAGGACTTTCTGGTGTGAACTTGGTTCACCGGGGTTGGTATTGCTGGGGTTTCTATTCTAAGGTGAGGAATCTGTTCTGCAAACTGACTCCTAGAGGAAGGGACTCCCTTTTAGGGCCCTAGTTTTGTGCACCAGTGGTCAGTGTCTAGCATGGCTCTGTGCTTCTGACATGGAATGTCGTGTAAAGAACTGACATCCGCGCACGAGGGCAGCGTCTAAGTTGATACCGCACTGTTATCCCAGTGACCACAAGGCCAATGACGAACACGGAGTTGACCGACACCCCCTATCAACGCACAGGGCTACTGGTGTTGAAAAAATTCTCTGGATCCAGTCTGACGCCTGGGGGTAATTATAAGGTGAGGAATCCATAACTAATCTATCTCTCTTACGGATGTATCGTTACCGAAGGTAAGTAACTTCTCGTTATTTAGTCATTTTCAAATCAGCACCAGTAATGCATACAAATAAAGACAATTGTGAGAGGTCATAGCATAAGGAAATTCACCATATTCAAAATATAGTTCAATAATAAGCTAGCATAAATCTACTCCCTTTTGACAGAGGAAAGAGATAAATTAGGACACAAACCAATGTTCAAAGCAAAAGTCTGGTGCAAACTGCAGGTAACAGTTCAATATGGTGACTGCTCAGTATGAAATCCTGGAAAGCTCTGGCACACGTTCCAGAAAGGGCACATTTTAAAGTTTCAGAGGAGAAAACTCGACATAGCATGAAGTGGTATCATAGGACTTTAATAGCAAAGATACATGACCTATACAATTCAAGATTCTGGAAATTGTGCGGCATAAAACAGGCTACTGTGAGGATCACATACATTTTAATAAGCACAACTTACTAGATATGGTCCTTTTCTGCTCTCTTACTTTCACACAATGCATCTGGATAACTTGACTTCTTAGTAAATCTGGCAACCAGTCTGTATAAGGGAGAGATGTTGAAACTGTTCTCTGCAAGGTGCAACTAAAAATAGGCACTGACAGAAATTAAAATGTTCAGGTTTTGTTTGACCTTCAAGAATAGAATGTAGATTAAAACTAAGAAGAGTAGTCTGATATTTTTGTAAAATCTAGAAATTATTTTACTGGTCCTCGTGAAATATGTTTTGTTAATTTTTTTTTTTTTAAATTACCGAGTTTTATATAGTGCGAACTTCAACCGAACCGGGTATCAAAGCGCTTTACGTAGCACCAGTTACGTTACACAAGGACACACATTAATTTTTGTTAGGCACGGGGAGATTAAGGCCCAGATGCATGAAGCTAAAAACCGCTCGCAAAGGGGCGGATTCTCAGAATCTGCCCCTTTGCGACCGGTATTTTTCCATTTGGGATGCATCATCCCAAATGCAAAAATCGCAAATTTAGAATTCGCTAAATTGAGATTACTTGCATTTAAGGAATCTCAAATTGAGATTCCTTAAATGCAATGCATTAAAGTTTAAAAAATGGCGATTTCGCTAATAGGGCTCGCAAATTACCATGAAGTACAACTTCATAGTAAGTCCAGTGCCCAAAGGCCCTCCTCAACGAACCAGACGACGCTTGCAGACTCAGAACCAGGGGCCACCCCAACCGCGACCAGCTGATGGTAAGCTTTTCTGACCCCCAAAGACACCCCTGCACCCGGCGCCCCACAGCCCCCTGTGCCTCCCTTTGGGGTACCTACCTGTGCTCCAAGACTCCAACTTACCTCTCGAAGTGCTGGTCGCCCCTGGAGAGTCTCCATCCCCAAATCTGCAGCCTTTGTTCCTTTTTTACCTTTCCCATTGGATAACATTGAGCGCCCAACAGCTCAAAAGCACCCAGCACCCAGCCGCCCGAGTGCCGCTGGCTGTGACCCCATCCTACTACCCCCCTTGCCCTGAGCAAGTGACCCGGAGCCCACCTCCCACAGCCGCGTGGCCTGCTAGCTAGCAGCCACCAACCGAAGGCCCCCCCTTCGCTCCTTGGATATCATTGGGCCTGACGACCTCTGCACCCTGTGCTGCTGGGGCTGAACTAACTGTACTTACCTGACCCTGGGGGACCCCTGAGTCTATGCCCAGAACAATAACTTCACCAACCAAGCACTCACCTGGAAACCGGTAACTCACTTACCTGCCATTGGATAACATTGACCAATTGTGACTCGAAAATGTGTGGAGTTTTGAAAACTGAAAATATTCATATAAAATCAGCCGAAGTCCGAATTCCTAAGTACTCACCTGTGATCAGGGGAGAAGCCAGTACTGTACCTGTCAGCCCAGTACTAAACCGCAAAAGTAATCCTTACCGGGTTTACTTGTAATCTGTATTTTCTCCATAGGAACCCATTGTCTGCTTTTCTATGAAACGCAACGGCGGCACAAAGGAGGCGCAAGGGGCTTGTAAATCTGCCCCTCAGTATTTGACCATAGTAGACATGAAAGAGCTGAGACTGGATCATAAAATAAAAGCTGGTCTGGACCGGGGCCCCAAAAGTACATTTGGCCCACAGGCCCCAAAATCCATAAAACGTTTCTTTTAAAATGACACAGGCAGGCACGCAAAATGCCAGCCAGCCATGTGTTGTTTAAACAGCTTGCAAATTGCTAAATATGGTTATAAATAAGAAGTATGTATTCATTTGTAATGGTAACGAGCTCTCGGTCCCCCCTTCTTTTTGTTGATTCATTTGTAATGTGATTTTTCTATCTTTGTTCCCTTTTATTATCAGTCATGGATCATTCATGCAGCTCTAGAAAACAATTAAAAGTTCTTTCTATTTATAGTTGCTGTTCAAAGTATGCACAGACAAGTGCTGAAAATACAGCTTTAGGTAACTGCTTATTTTACACTATCTGTGACATCAAAATAATGAGCTGACAACCCTAGTTATAAGACTGGAAGTTTGTTGAGGGATCAGCACATTATTTATTTCCTCCACCCTGATCCCTGGTTACTGCCATAATAGCAATAGTTTAACACATTTGAAACCCTACGCTGCCGTCAATAACATGCTGAGTTACTTCAAGTGTCTGGGAATGCACCCTGCATTCAGACCACTCACTCCTCATTCTCACCCTTCACTCTCACCCAGCACTCACACTGATCCCGATGCACTCACATCATTCACCCACTTACCCTTCACTCACAGTGATCACTCTGCACTCACAGCGATCACAATGTCCTCACACTGATCACCGTGAACTCACACCATTCACCCGCTCACCCTGCACTCCCACTGATCACCTTGTTCTCACACCATTCACCCACTTAGCCTTCACTCACAGTGATCACTCTGCACTCACAATGCACTTGCGCTGTTCACCCTGTACCTCACCCTGCAGTCACACAAGCACACTACTCAACCCTCACTTTGGGAGAAACCGCTATCAAAACTCTCTTGCCTTTCAGCTCGTCCTATTTATGTGAGATTGGGTTCTCAGCACTTGCGGTATTAAAGACTAAGTACCGTTCAAGACTGGATGTGGAGCACAACCAGAGGATGGCAGTAGCAAAAATCCATCCACAGATTGTCCGTCTCTGAAAAACAGGCACACATGTCGCATGTATGTTGGTGGTGTTATTATTAATCCATGTCATGTGTAAAACAAAGCATCCTAGTAAAAACAATTTGCACACATTTTATCTTGGAAAGTGGTGTTTTGAGCTGTGTAATAAGCCTCTGTCATTTCACCACACCCACTCCCTAACCTGCAGTTTACTAAACACTCTTATTGTATTGAATGTTATTCGCTGAATATGCGTGGAATGTGCGCGTGGCGAAATTTCTGTCAGGTGGTGGGGGGCCCAACATCTAAAAAAATTCAGCTGGGGGGCTCAACCTACAAAAGTTTGAAGACCTCTGCCCTAAGGGCATGTGTGTGCGCAACATATGTGCGCAGATCAATTTCAGGGGTGCATCCTTGAAATTGCATTCTCATTTTGCGATTTTCTAATTGCGATTCGCAATTAAGGAATTTTAAGAAATCGGTATTTTTAAAGTGATTTCTTCTTGTATACCATTTTGCTATTCCTTATTAGCGATTCCTTATTTTTCGCTAATAAGGAATCGCAAAATGGATGCTTGATGCATCTGGGGGTAAGTGATTTACCCAGAATCACAGGAGGTTTAGCGACATTACCGAGACTCGAACCGGGGTTCCGAGGTCGAGCGCCCTAGCTGTTAGGCCAACTCCTCTCCCCTTAATACCAAAAATCTGTCAATATTGCATACTGTTTATAAATGTGTGTGCAATTGTACAACAATTGGTACCGAAGCACACATAAGATGTCCATATAGTGAACATTAGCTAGCACAGGTACGCCGAGATAAATTAACTTGCGAGAGCCACAACATTCCTTTTTTTTTCATACGTGATTTTATTCCAGTCTTTTCAAGTCTTGTTCTGTGGAGATACAGATGCAGTTGACATATGTATGTATCCTCCTTCTGGACTGTATCAAGGCTGCAGAAAATAAACGTACTTATTTATTTATTATTATTTATTTAAGGCATTTGTAGAGCGCAGCTGTCACCATTGCAGGCATCCTGGCGCTAAATAGATCAGAGGAAACGGAAGAGGTCACGGAGAGTGTGAGCTTTCAGACAGTAACCACGGGAAATAACCAGGTTTTAATCCTTCTTCTGAATGGGAGGAGTTCAGAGAAGTGCCTAATCTCAGCGGGGAGAGTGTTCCAGAGTTTGACAGCAGCCACCTCAAAGGATCTGCCTCCGGATCTAACTTTCTTGAATCTGGGTACAACAACCAGCTTAACCTCAGAGGATCGAAGCTGTCTGGTAGGAGTATACCAGGCAAATTTCGATTGTAAAGGGGCAGGGCCAGTTCCATGGAGAGCCCTAAAGACTATGCAGAGGGCCTTGAATTGTATCCTCTGTCTCACCGGCAGCCAATGCAATTTACCCACGGCGGACGGCCCATGAGATCTTCTCGGAAGCCCCAAGGCCAGCTTAGCAGCTGCTGATTGGACCCTTTGGAGTCTATCCAAAAGGAACCCAGGGGATCCTAGCAGGAGGGCGTTGCAATAGTCCAACCTGCTAAGGATGGTACATCTTACCACTTGGGCACGGGCCTGGGATGGTAGGAGAGGCAGGACTTTTCTTAGGGAGCGAAGGATTGCAAAGCAGCAGGCAGACGTCTTTTGCACATGCGTCACCATACTGAGCCTTTGATCCTTTGATCCAGCATGACCCCTAGATTACGGACTGATTCCATCGGACGAACTGTGGTCCCTGTTTCCGGGGGCCAAACGTTTTTGGAAATAGTCGGGGAATCTTAGTTCCGGCACTAAAGAGCACCTCCGTCTTTCCTGCATTGAACTGGAGGGAATTGTCCTTTAACCATCGAGACGTGTCACGTAGACAGTTGTGGAGGACCTCCACAGAAATTGAGTCCTCACCTTCCAAGGAGAGGATCATCTGCGTGTCGTCAGCATAGTTGACAATCCTGATGTTAAAGCTCTGAATGAGTGAAATCAGGGGTCTGAGATAAAGATTGAAGAGGATTGGGCTGATTGCGGAGCCCTGAGGAACCCCATGAGATATCGAGGAGAAACCTGTCTGAAAAGGTGGTAGGGACACTGCCTGCTGCCTGTCCTGCAAGAATGATTGGAGCCACTGCAACGCTGTACCTCTCACTCCCGCCTCAGACAGCCGCCTCAACAGAATCTTCTGATTCACCGTATCAAAGGCGGCAGACATATCAAGCAGGGTCAAGAACACTGCCTGCCTTCTGTCTGCACGCCTTTGAAGCTCGTCCATAGCGGTGATTAGAGCTGTTTCTGTTCCATGGGCAGGCCGGAAGCCAAATTGAGCCCCATCTAATAATTGATGACGTTCCAGATGGTTGGAGAGAGTATTACTAACTAAGCGCTCCACGATCTTGGCAGGGAAAGGCAACCGGGTATAGTTTTTTTAGCAATCTGGGTCTAAGGAAGGCTTTTTTAACAGAGGCGATACCAGCGCCCGCTTCCATTGAGCTGGAACAGTGCCAGTCACTAGTGATTGGTTACAGATTAGGTGGAGTGGGGGGAATAATTCATCCTCAAATTCCTTCCAAATTTTTGGCGGCACAGGGTCCAGAGGAGACCCAGAGGAAATCCCTTTGGCAAGCTTAGTAAAGGCCTCGTACGTAAGTGGTGGAAACTCAAGTAGCATTTCTTTCATAGCCAAGGCTGGACCCGCCATCTGGTCCACAGAAGACCCAGGTCTCAAGTCAGAAGGAGGGACTAAATCCGGCGGATTTTCCAAGTCCCTAAGGATGAGTTCAATTTTTTCTTTGAAAAAAACAGCAAGGTTATCACACAAGTCTTGGGACGGGACGATAGCATTCCTGGAACACTCAGGGTTGGAGACACTATTAAGGATATTAAAAATGCTCCTAGAATTGTTGGTGGAGTTACAAATCAAGGAGGAATAATATTCTGCCTTAGATTTTTTAATCAGGTTCTTATATACACGGACCTTATTTTTCCACTCCTCTCTAAAGGTGTCCAAATAGTCACGTCTCCACCCTCCCTGTTTAAGGTTTTTTAGATTGTCATTGAACCAGGGGGCAAAGTCCTTACCCTTACAATTACGTGTTTTTAAGGGAGCATGAGCCTCAAGGACCTCTGTGATCCCAGTGCAAAGAGAGGTGTAGTTTTCCTCTATTTTCATATTCCCATTAAAGAGCAACTCCCTATGGAACTCCTCCCCTAGGGAGTGCAAACGTGTGAGAGCCCTCCAATCTCTGCACATAAATTCCCTATTCGTCACAAGAGCCTTGTGAAGACCACCGTTCAAATGAATAAAAAATTCCACGAGTGAGTGGTCTGTCCACTCCATAGGTAAGGTTTCCCCCATCGCCACCAAGTTAGGGGTCGCGAAAACCAAGTCAAGGAGGTGGCCTGCTTTATGGGTGGCCCCGGTCACCCGCTGAGAAAGACCAAAACTTTCACAGGCTTGAAATAGGTTGCAGAGACCCGAGTCCAGAGCGCCATTGCGCCAGAGATAAAAATCACCAAGGATAAGCAGCTTGTGATGAGAAAAGGCGATATTAGTCAGGGTACCCAAAAACTCTTGTTGCTGCTGAAGGCCCCTGGCGGGCGATAGCATACGATCCCAGTAACAGTGGTCCCGGAGTGGGCCTGAATGGACAAACCTAATAACTCAGTGCCCACAGTGGGGTCTAAAGCAATGATCTTAATGCTGCAGGACGCTCTAAAAATAACTCCTACCCCCCGCCTCTCCCACTAGGCCTAGGGGAATGGAGAAATTTGAACCCAGGAGGACACGCAAATCCGGGGTCGACCAAGCAATCCGGACGAGTCCAAGTTTCGGTCATGAAAAGGATGTCTAAATCATGAGTGTCAATTAAAAGCTGGATCTCTGTACAATGTTTAGGCAGGGACCTAACATTCAGAAGCCCACAGTTTAGAAGATCATCACTCGGAAAGTCGGCACATGGAAGTGCCGTATGTAGCAGAGTAAATGTTCCTCTATCCGCATGTTGCTTACCGATTTGTATGAGCGTCTCTCTGGAGTAGGGGGGGCCCAGAAGGAAGCTGACCAGGGTCAATTGAGGCAAAATAGGCAGCATGGCTGGCACAAGGCGCTACCTTGGCGCGGATGGGTGCAGACGGGCTTGCCTTAGGCGCGCCCGCTGCGCCCGTCCGGAAAGTGCACATGATTTAAAGGGAGAATGACGCCCGTAGGGGGGGGCGTGGCCTCAGAAAAAGGGCATGGAAATGGCGGCAAGAGTTGTTGTGGTTCTTCCGCGGCAGCGCTGCAATCGGCTGCGTGGCCTGGACAGGAGCAAGCTAGTGCCCAGATATGGTGCCAGGAGGGGAAGAGGGATAAGTGATAAAAACACACACAAGTGACTCTCAAATATTTTAAAAGTTAAACAATTCGCACTCCCGGCTTCCGCCTCAGGAGATCTATAATGTGAACTGAAAGGCACTAGTATTCAGCGTCTTTATGGGCTCGGCGGTGGGCGTGGCCTCGGAACGGGCGTGGCCTTAGCGAGCTCCGGGGAATGGCGGCAAGAGTTGTTGTGGTTCTTCCGCGGCAGCGCTACAATCGGCTGCGCGGCCTGGACAGGAGCAAGCTAGTGCCCAGATATGGTGCCAGGAGGGGAAGAGGGGTAAGTGATAAAAACACACACAAGTGACTCTCAAATATTTTAAAAGTTAAACAATTCGCACTCCCGGCTTCCGCCTCAGGAGATCTATAATATGGACTGAAAGGCCACTAGTATTCAGCGACTTTATGGGCTCGGCGGTGGGCGTGGCCTCGGGAAAGGGGCGTGGCCTTAGCGAGCACCGGGGAATGGCGACAAGAGTTGTTGCAGTAAGTGATAAAAACACACAAAAGTGACTCTCAAATATATTAAAAGCACTTGGGAGCACTATCCGGGTTGTGACTCAAGAGAGAAGAAATATAAAGTTGGCCATGGAAACAGATGCGTCTCTATGAAGAATGGTCCCTGAATTACACACAAGGCGTCCTAATAAGAAATCGGTGTCGAATGAGTGAACAGAAGCTGGTATGATCTGTGTAGGAGCCATATAGTGGCCACACTGTAAGGTCGAGTCCGTCACTAAACATACAACGAAGGACCTTCGTAAGCCTGAACATGTAAAAAAATGTCTGAGTGTACTGTGGTATTAGTAACACCGGTGGCATTTGAGAAAGGCATTTAAGCCAAAACGCGTCATGCTATCTGAAATAAATGGAAGCTCCGCGAAACCCTGTGTGCTCGGGTCTTTTCCTTTGGGGAGTTGATCTTGGTTTGGATATTTATGTGCGGCCACGACCACGGAGAGAACCCACCCGGAAGCAGTTTGGCAGCAGCACTGGCACATCATGGTTTTCTAAAGTTCTTGGAAGTTGCCGAACTGCCACAGCCCAGAAAAAGGGGAACCTGCTAACATTTGCTTTTCAGGCACAATATCTCGGGGCGTGAAGCAGTTGGATGAGGGTTAAACAGACTTTTAATTGTTTTTTAGAAGTGATACTGGTGTGATGGATGGAAAGAAAAATGTGTTGCCCACTGTTGGAAACACAAAGGGACTTACCGCGAAACACTTTCATGAACGAATTTGGTGTGCCGAAGTCGTGAAGTCTTTCCACGCCTGCTATTTACTTTCCACCAATTGCGAAGAGGCAGTACAGGTTTAAAACTATGATATTAGTAACACCAGTGTCATTGGCATTTGAGGAAGGTATTTAAGACGAAACTCGTCGTGCTGTCTGAAATAAATTGAAGCTGCACGAACCCGTGTGCGCTCAGGTCTTTTCCTTTGAGGAGTTGATCTTGGATATATATATAAGTATATATATATATATAAGTATATATATATATATATATATATATATTCACTGAAAAAACCATAGGTTTGACACCAGTTATAGTTAGCTGGACATTTTACTGATATAAAACCAATGAAATTCCACATTATAGTTAGTTGGACTCACTATAACTTGCGTGTGTAATGCACTGCTGATGACGTCACATATTACATCACTCATGACATGGTCAGTGACATCACTCATGACCACTGATGACACCATCCTTGTGACACAGTGACAGACCTCCTTTCACTGTAATCTAACCCTTGAAACACATATTCAAAAATAGAAACTAAAATTTTCAAAAAAATGGAGATACCCATACCAGTTACAACAACCAATTCAATAATTCCACCATCTATATACACATGCACTAATTCACCAACAGTTCTATATAGTAACTCATACATATATTCACTAATCATATGTAGTGATACACCTACACATCCTGTTACACACCGACAGTCATCCAAAAGTTATTCACACACATACTCACACATGCAAATAAACTATTGAACATCCATTTATTTGCATAAACAGCTATACACACACTACCACTTTACTTCTAAGGAAACTTACACATACTTACTCTCTTAAAAAATCACTTATAGAAACACATACTAATTTAAACAGGAACTCTTACAATCCCTCACTCTCACATATACTCACTTATATACATCAATATTCACATATACTAGATTAAAACATATGTAGTTACTGATAAAGCCACTAATAAGACAGTTATTCACTCACTAACACAGACATATACACACTCATCCACCCATACAGTCCTGCACATATGCTGTCTTCAAAACACATGCAAACAGAGACTCAGTCATTCTTGCATCTATGTACTAAGTAATACTCCCACCAAAGCATGCAAACACTCATACTGATACTAAGAAAAACATCTAATCACCTATATACATACACATGTACCTACTCATCAACCCATGCAGCCACTTATACACAAAGTGAAACACTAATACATATATTTAAATATTTAAGCATTACTCACTAATATATGTATTCACTAAGATATTCAATAATATATACATATATAACACATATTTATTTTTCAGAAAGACACACATTCACTGGATGGTGTCATCAGTGATGTCATGAGTGATGTAATATGTGACGTCATCAGCAGTGCATTACACGCGCAAGTTATAGTGAGTCCAACTAACTATAACGTGGAATTTCATTGGTTTTATATCAGTAAAATTTCCAGCTAACTATAACTGGTGTCAAACCTATGGTTTTTTCAGTGAATTTCATAGGTTTTGTAAATGCTACTTCCTAACTATAACGTGTGTAAAACCTATGGTTTTTTCAGTGAATTTCATTGGTTTTTAAAATGCTAATTCAGAAATATCTCGTGTATACAACCTATACTTTTGTCAATAAAGTTCTGGCAATATTTTTTTCAGAAACAAGCCGTTTTCTTCACTGTTCAAGTTGCATACAGACTCCTTGTAAAGCGATACAGAATTAGAAAGTCTGTACCTTACCTTTTTTTCAACGCATTAAAATTTGCCTGTAAATAAAAATAGCCTTTCTAAACTTTCGTGCACGACCCGGTGTGCGCACTCTCGGCAACAGTTCTCAATAAAATGGATAGCGCATTTCCAGGCTTTCGTGCGCGACCGACTGCGCGTACCCGCCTATATATTTCGTGAAAACTTTGCAATCTGAACTTATTGAATTTCTTCATAGACCCATCAAAGAACTTATACTACGTCAAAGAGACTAAACCTAGGCTTCTTTTTTAATATTATGAAAATTTTCATTAAATGGAGCCGAATGTCTTTTTAAACTTTCGTGTGTGACCGAATGTACACACCTTGGTATTTTAAAAAAATATATAAAAGGTTTTCTACTTTAACAATTGTATGCTTGAATCGAGCTCAGAAGATATATTAAATCCGGATATGTTTGGATTTACTCCTTTTCACATTTTGAAACTTTGCTGAATTAGACCGCTACTTCCAAATGGCGTACGTGACCAGATACTATCACCGCGTACACGTCCTGAGACGCGCATGTGAAGTCATGTGACTTGAAAACAACACTTCCAATTGGTTCTTAGTAGTTTCTATTCTGCAATTTACACGGAGCACTCCACCCACTCCTCTCACTATCTTTTCTACTCTCAAAAGAGAACGACGTTCAACGTCCCTTCGGAAGACTTTGCTGAAATGGCTGCCGCCCCGCATTCATCTTCCGAATCTGAAGGAAATGAGCGACTACCTTTAAAAAGAAAAAAGGAATCTTTTATTTGGCAATTTTTCACTTATCCTGAAGAACAAAAGAAAGTGAATGCGCCAAAAGTTACCTGCACGATATGCAATTCGGTTCTCTCAAGAGGAAATCCAAGAAAAAATATTCCTTTTCCATACATACCATGGTGCGGCATGTCAAACAAGTGCACCCTGTAGAATTTGCAAAGGCATCGACAAGAGCCCTGGCCACGCTATTACCATCAGAGGTGGCCAGCACATCTTCTGGTGGACGACCTGTATCGCCATCGAGTGCTGTGATGGACTTGAGACCATCTCTTGCAAAGGTGCACATGAAATGCAACGAGTGTGGAGAAATTCTTCAGTACGGAGAGCAGAGCCTCATGCTTACTAAACTAAAAATTGAGAGTCATAAATGCCCCGAGAAAAGATAAATTTCTTCATTTCATTTTGATCCTGTGTCACACATGAAAATGTTGTTGCAAGTTAAAAAAATCAAAAACTGCATGACACTGTTCCTGTCAAGGTAGCATAGCTGACGGCCTAGGGGTGGAGGACCGTTGTGCAAATACCCCGGGGAGGACTCTGGATATGCTTGGTCCCTGAGATTCTTAGATGTCACTGCCTTCCACAAATGGCATAAGTCCTGGATGTTCGGTGCCATACTTGAGGGTTTGACCTAAAGACACGTCCTGCGGTGCTCTGGTCCAAAATCAAACAACATAACACTTGTTTTAAAAAAAAAATTAAAAAAAAATGTTCTTTTCAGAACTAACTCATTGTACCAAAAACAGCTCCAGGAGCATATTATAAAGGGGGTTTATCTCCCCTTTTTTGGCTTTCGTTCGTGCGCTACCGTGTGCGCGCACCCGCCTATATATTTCGGGAAAACTTCGCGATTGCAACTTATTAAATTTCTTCATAGACCCATCAAAGAACTTATACTACGTCAAAGACAGTAAACCTAGGCTTCTTTTTTATTATTATGAAAATTTTCATTAAATGGAGCCGAATGTCTTTTTAAACTTTCGTGTGTGACCGAATGTACACACCTTGGTATTTAAAAAAAAAATATAAAAGGTTTTATACTTTAACAATTGTATGCTTGATTCCAGCTCAGAAGATATATTAAATCCGGATATATTTGGATTTACTCCTTTTCACGTTTTGAAACTTCGCTGAATTAGACCGCTACTTCCAAATGGCGTACGTGACCAGATACTATCACCGCGTACACGTCCTGAGACGCGCATGTGAAGTCATGTGACTTCACAACAACACTTCCAATTGGTTCTTAGTAGTTTCTATTCTGCAATTTACACGAAGCACTCCACCCACTTCTCTCACATCTCTACCCTGTTATCTGCAATTGTGAACATCAAAAGGAGCTGCGCTACGCCCCTGTAAGAGGCCTCACTCCCACTGCTGCAACGGCTTGGCAGTCCTCCAGATGCACAGGAACAGCCCCTCCGATCCATTGAAGTTCTCTGTCGTGAGAGGCCTCACTCCCACTGCTGCAACGGCTTGGCAGTCCTCCAGATGCACAGGAACAGCCCCTCCGATCCATTGAAGTTCTGTGTCGGTCTCAATACCACTTACGAAATGAAAATAAGCACTGAAGAATATTTATGCTGTAGCAGGAGGAGTACTACATGGTTGCAGAATGCATTCTATTACCTATAAAAAAGTGAAACACCCACGCTACAATCATATAGAATACTTCCTCTAAAGAAGCCTGTGAATAACTTTCGAACATCAGGTTAACCTTTTTTTACTCTCTCATCATTGTTAAAGATAAGTATTTACAATACTATATTAAACAATGCCATGATTTTTCCTTTTTAATTTTAAAAATCTTGCAATCTTTCACAAACCCAAACCTCATGGCTTCTTTTTCGTGACAAAAATCTTGCAATATTACATACCTACATAGAATAACAGAAAAAACATAAAACTACAAAGGCCAAACAGTCTACTAAACGCGGATTTGTAACCTATGGGGCAGATTCATGTTAACTACTTCGTACCCAGATATGCACCAGTTAATGTGCACCACAGTATGGTAGTGCTCCGTTACCCATGGTGTGCCACATTTGAAATGTGGCGCACCATGGTACAAAAACACCATACATGCGTAACACATCTGTGCTCAAAAACGAATACATTGCTAGAGTTGCATCGCAACTGTGATGCAGCTCCAGCAAGGCTCACCAATGCACTATATTCACAATGCTGCGTCAATACCTATGCCTGCTTCAAGCACATGCACAGTTTTGAAACAGCATGGGCCTGAAAGTCACTGAGTGAAATATCATACATTACAGTCAGCCACTTTCAAGACGCATTCCTTCAGAGGAACACTTACCGGTTATTAGAGGTAGATCGTCCGACTCCACCGGAGGAGACCCCTAATAAAAAAGACATATATAAAATGCGGACTAGCCGCTGTATCGTGCTAGCAAACTTTAACTTAAAAATCGTTAGAAAAAACAAAAGGAATCGAACAAAATCAGTAGGCCACTGATAGGATCTCTTTTTCACCTCGCTAAAATAGAAACATTAGGAACAACCCCTCATGAGAAATATGAAACTAGTGAGAGAAACCGAGCTCGACGCCATGATGGCTGCAAGATAGCTCGGCTCCGCCGCCCACCCCGCCCAAAATAACGACAAACCCTATACAAATATTATAAATAAATACAACACACCAGCAAAGTAACAGGGTAAAACGTTTTATTAAATAACTATTTACATGGCAGCCTGCTGCAACATGAAAACAACACTTCCAATTGGTTCTTACTAGTTTCTATTCTGGAATTTACACGCAGCACTCCACCCACTTCTCTCACTATCTTTTCTACTCTCAAGAGAGAACAACGTCCTACAATTTTTCAGAAGACTTTGGTGAAATGGCTACCGTATCTCATTCATCTTCCGAATCTGAACAAAATGATCGACTACCTTTAAGAAGAAAAAAAGAATCTTTCATCTGGCAATTTTTCACTTATCCTGAAGATCAAAAGAAAGTAAATGCACCAAAAGTAACCTGCACGATATGTGACTCGTTTCTCTCAAGAGGAAATCCAACAAAAAAATATTCCTTTTCCATACATACCATGGTGCGGCATGTCAAACAAGAGCACCCTGTGCAATTTGCAGAGGGATTGACAAAAGCCCTGGCCACACTATTACCATTAGAGGTGGCCAGCACATTTTTTGATCGACGACCTGTATCTCCATCGAGTGCAGAGATGGACTTGAGATATTTAACTATATATGGTCTATAACCTATGGTTTTTTCAGTGAATTTGCTCCGCCGCCCACCCCGCCCAAAATAACGAGAAACCCTATGCAAATATTATAAATATATACAACACACCAACAAAGTAACCGGGTAAAACGTTTAATTAAATAACTATTTACATGGCAGCCTGCTGCAACATCGATCCAAATGCATGTTTTTTTCAGTGAAATTCCTCCGCCGCCCACCCCGCCCAAAATAACGAGAAACCCTATGCAAATATTATAAATATATACAACACACCAACAAAGTAACAGGGTAAAACGTTTAATTAAATAACTATTTACATGGCAGCCTGCTGCAACATCGATCCAAATGCATGACACTGTTCCTGTCAAGGTAGCATAGCTGGCGGCCTAGGGGTGGAGGACCGTTGTGCAAATACCCCGGGGAGGACTCTGGATATGCTTGGTCCCTGAGATTCTTCGATGTCACTGCCTTCCACAAATGTCATAAGTCCTGGATGTTGGGTGCCATAGTTGAGGGTTTGACCTAAAGACACGTCCTGCGGTGCCCTGGTCCAACCATCACATATACCTGCGCCAGGAGACGGCGTGGGGTGCACTGGAAGGGAGAGGCGGCGCGAACGAGCCTCCCCCACCTCCCCAGGTGGAGGTTTCTCAGCTACACCCCTAAAGACACGTCCTGCGGTGCCCTGGTCCAACCATCACCTATACCTGCGCAAGGAGACGGCGTGGGGTGCACTGGAAGGGAGAGGCGGCGCGAACGAGCCTCCCCCACCTCCCCAGGTGGAGGTTTCTCAGCTGCACCCCAGCACTTCACTCGACATAGGCGGCCGGCTCCCGGGGTCCGGCGGAACTTTTAGCCTTTTGGTGACTCTTCCATTCTGGACCTTGTCCCACAATCCGTTTGACCTGAAGACACGTCCTGCGGTGCCCTGGTCCAACTATCACATATACCTGCGCCAGGAGACGGCGTGGGGTGCACTGGAAGGGAGAGGCGGCGCGAACGAGTCTCCCCCACCTCCCCAGGTGGAGGTTTCTCAGCTACACCCCAGCGCTTCACTCGACAAGCTGAGTTGCGCCCGCTCCTGCGGCACAGTGCCTCGCTCGGCCAGCTGAATTACGCCTGCTCTTGCTATTACAGCGTCTCAACCGCCATCCGGCTGAATTGCACCCACTCTTCCGGTACAGCGACAGGCGGCTGCCACGGAGCTCAGGAAATTGCGGTCGGCTCCACAGACTTGGGCCTGGCCTGCAAGGATGGCTCTGGACAACCCTGGAACTCGGACGCTTGACTGCTACGGCATGGGCCCCATTCCCAAAAGCGTCCCATCAGCCTTGAAGATTCTACAAGAGTCACCGGGGCCCCCGACTCCCGCAGAGTTCCGGTTGGGGAGCTTCTGCCATGATTGCTCGCAGAATGGCCACGACGTAGCCACGGGGTGCTCTCATGCTGACGCCAGCTTCAGTCTGAAACTTCCAGAAACACTGTAGACTACCAATTCAATCAGTTCCGGTGCAGCCCCAACGACGTATCGCGTTGTTGCATAATGCGTCATATGACACGCTGCGTTAGCGCACCCGGAAGTGCTCCGGTGCGCGAGGCGCGAAGCGCAGCTTCCCGGAAGCAATCCGGGGCGCGGCGCGCGTAACGTAAGCATAACAGGTCATGTGACTTGTTAATAAAACTTTTCATTGGTTTAGAAATATTTTTTGTCCCAAATGATGAAAACCCCTCCTTGTTTCCTCTTGACTCCTGCCCCCTCCCCAACTCTTGCTCGGCCAGCTGAGTTTCGCCCACTCGTGCAGCCTACGACATGGATACGCCGGGGCGTTATGGATCAGTATGAGCAAATATACACTTGGGGATTCACAAGCAACAACAAGCCTTTGTATTTGGGGCTCTAAATCAACAACAGTGAGAGAACAGAACCGAATTAAGCACTCAGAGGCTACGTTTAAACGTAACATCATCTCCCCAAAGGTACATCACCTTACACACACATGCACTCTGATCTCCTTGGCCTCAGTCAAGCATCAATAGTATGATTTTCATAGGTGAGTCTAGGTTCATGGATTTCCATCCACAGACTAAAAGCCTGGAGTGAGAGTGAAAAAACCATAACTAAGTAAGAAGGAAGACAGAAACAGAATCTTCCTCTGCAACATCCGGCTCTGCATCGCTACTTACTTATAAATGCAGAAAAAACTCAATTAACACAAGGGCTCTTTTCAGAGCCACCTTATATCAAAGCACTCAAACTTCTGATTTCTCTCCATTTTCAGACTCTTCTAAATAAGTGTGCGCGCCCGAGTGCGCGCACCCCGCAACTTTTTTCCCCAAAAAAAATATATATAGTTTCGCGTTTAAGGACCTTACTGCACACCCTGAGAAAACCTACGCAGCAAAACAATCTCTACCTTCTCCCCTTTCCATGTTCCAACGCTTTCAAATGAACAATATATTTACTCGCAGTGACAAAATGGCGGTCAACACTTCCTGATTTCCTTCGAATCGAACATTAACACACGTCACGCAGCAAAAATAAATTCCGCTCGCGCGCAGCCGCTGGAGTGCGCGCACCCGTGTGCGCTTACAGATATATAATTGACTTTAACTTTCATTTTCTCAGCAACTACTGAACGGATTTACACCATTCCAAAAAAAGCGTAATCTGCGAGCCGGACTCTACAGTTTTGCCAAATTTCTTATAAACCCATTCAGCCGTTCGACCTGTAGCCGTGTCTAAACTTCCTATGGAAAATAACATGGAGAAAACACGTTTTGGGACCCCCCTTTTATCTCAGCCCCTGCTTCACCAATCCCCCCCAAATTTTCCGGGAAGGAGCGCAGCGGACCGAGCCATCTTCTTTGAGAAATTCGCAAAGATTCATCCACCAGAGCCAAAGTTAATCCAAATAGAATGTTGAGGATTTCCTATGGAAACTAGGTCCTAACTATAACTACCTACTGGCGACCGCCAGTAGGTAATATATATATATATATATCCAACACAAAAGTTTGCCTGGGAATGAGAGAGCCCACACAGGGAAGTGCAAGTAAACCACCATTTAATGAACTTTTCTGCAGAGGAGCAAAACGCTGAGGTGCCACGCTGGTATTTAGTCCTGTAGTTCCGCCCGACGCGTTTCATGCCTAAGAGCATTTCTTCAGGGGCTCACAGGTGCAACCAGCGGCATGCTGGATCTTGTGGTGCCAATTGTTCGTAACTCAAGTGAGCCCCTGCCACCAGGCTCCCAATATTTGCCAGTCTTGCCCAGGTTGGTAGCGATGGCTTGTCTCGCGTCGGTTCCTCTGCAAATCGTGTAAATCCATTGGGACCCACCTGTCCGCACGTCACAGCATCATTAACGCTGCAACCGGACTGTAAAATACAGCAGGGCTTCTCTCTCGGTTCAGACTGCACCGTACAAATCCAACACAAAAGTTTGCCTGGGAATGAGAGACCCACACAGGGAAGTGCAAGTAAGCCACCATTTAATGAACTTTTCTGCAGAGGAGCAACACGCTGAGGTGCCACGCTGGTATTTGGTCCTGTAGATCCGCCCGACGCGTTTCATGCCTAAGAGCATTTCCTCAGGGGCTCACAGGTGCAACGAAGTCTATGGTTGTCAGCAGTTTGATAAAGGCACCATCATAATTAAGTCCCCGCCCATGTGGGCGTAGCCGCACCAGCGGCATGCGGGATCTTGTGGTGCCAATTGTTCGTAACTCAAGTGAGCCGCTGCCACCAGGCTCCCAATATTTGCCAGTCTTGCCCAGGTGGGTAGCAATGGCTTGTCTCGCGTCGGTTCCTCTGCAAATCGTGTAAATCCATTGGGACCCACCTGTCCGCACGGCACAACGTCATTAACGCTGCAACCGGGCTGTAAAATACAGCGGGGCTTCTCTCTCGGTTCAGACTGCACCGTACAAATCCAACACAAAAGTTTGCCTGGGAATGAGAGAGCCCACACAGGGAAGTGCAAGTAAACCACCATTTAATGAACTTTTCTGCAGAGGAGCAAAATGCTTAGGTGCCACGCTGGTATTTAGTCCTGTAGTTCCGCCCGACGCGTTTCATGCCTAGGAGCATTTCTTCAGGGGCTCACAGGTGCAACGAAGTCTCTGGTTGTCATCAGTTTGAAAAAGGCACCATCATAATTAAGTCCCCGCCCATGTGGGCGTAGCCGCACCAGCGGCATGCTGGATCTTGTGGTGCCAATTGTTCGTAACTCAAATGAGCCGCTGCCACCAGGCTCCCAATATTTGCCAGTCTTGCCCAGGTGGGAAGCGATGTCTTGTCTCGCGTCGGTTCCTCTGCAAATCGTGTAAATCCATTGGGACCCACCTGTCCGCACGTCACAGCGTCATTAACGCTGCAACCGGGCTGTAAAATACAGCAGGGCTTCTTTCTCGGTTCAGACTGCACCGTACAAATCCAACACAAAAGTTTGCCTGGGAATGAGAGAGCCCACACAGGGAAGTGCAAGTAAACCACCATTTAATGAACTTTTCTGCAGAGGAGCAAAACGCTGAGGTGCCACGCTGGTATTTAGTCCTGTAGTTCCGCCCGACGCGTTTCATGCCTAAGAGCATTTCTTCAGGGGCTCACAGGTGCAACGAAGTCTCTGGTTGTCAGCAGTTTGAAAAAGGCACCATCATAATTAAGTCCCTGCCCATGTGGGCGTAGCCGCACCAGCGGCATGCGGGATCTTGTGGTGCCAATTGTTCGTAACTCAAGTGAGCCGCTGCCACCAGGCTCCCAATATTTGCCAGTCTTGCCCAGGTGGGTAGCAATGGCTTGTCTCGCGTCGGTTCCTCTGCAAATCGTGTAAATCCATTGGGACCCACCTGTCCGCACGTCACAACGTCATTAACGCTGCAACCGGGCTGTAAAATACAGCGGGGCTTCTCTCTCGGTTCAGACTGCACCGTACAAATCCAACACAAAGGTTTGCCTGGGAATGAGAGAGCCCACACAGGGAAGTGCAAGTAAACCACCATTTAATGAACTTTTCTGCAGAGGAGCAAAACGCTTAGGTGCCACGCTGGTATTTAGTCCTGTAGTTCCGCCCGACGCGTTTCATGCCTAGGAGCATTTCTTCAGGGGCTCACAGGTGCAACGAAGTCTCTGGTTGTCAGCAGTTTGAAAAAGGCACCATCATAATTAAGTCCCCGCCCATGTGGGCGTAGCCGCACCAGCGGCATGCTGGATCTTGTGGTGCCAATTGTTCGTAACTCAAATGAGCCGCTGCCACCAGGCTCCCAATATTTGCCAGTCTTGCCCAGGTGGGAAGCGATGTCTTGTCTCGCGTCGGTTCCTCTGCAAATCGTGTAAATCCATTGGGACCCACCTGTCCGCACGTCACAGCGTCATTAATGCTGCAACCGGGCTGTAAAATACAGCAGGGCTTCTATCTCGGTTCAGACTGCACCGTACAAATCCAACACAAAAGTTTGCCTGGGAATGAGAGAGCCCACACAGGGAAGTGCAAGTAAACCACCATTTAATGAACTTTTCTGCAGAGGAGCAAAACGCTGAGGTGCCACGCTGGTATTTAGTCCTGTAGTTCCGCCCGACGCGTTTCATGCCTAAGAGCATTTCTTCAGGGGCTCACAGGTGCAACGAAGTCTCTGGTTGTCAGCAGTTTGAAAAAGGCACCATCATAATTAAGTCCCTGCCCATGTGGGCGTAGCCGCACCAGCGGCATGCGGGATCTTGTGGTGCCAATTGTTCGTAACTCAAGTGAGCCGCTGCCACCAGGCTCCCAATATTTGCCAGTCTTGCCCAGGTGGGTAGCAATGGCTTGTCTCGCGTCGGTTCCTCTGCAAATCGTGTAAATCCATTGGGACCCACCTGTCCGCACGTCACAGCGTCATTAACGCTGCAACCGGGCTGTAAAATACAGCGGGGCTTCTCTCTCGGTTCAGACTGCACCATACAAATCCAACACAAAAGTTTGCCTGGGAATGAGAGAGCCCACACAGGGAAGTGCAAGTAAACCACCATTTAATGAACTTTTCTGCAGAGGAGCAAAACGCTTAGGTGCCACGCTGGTATTTAGTCCTGTAGTTCCGCCCGACGCGTTTCATGCCTAGGAGCATTTCTTCAGGGGCTCACAGGTGCAACGAAGTCTCTGGTTGTCAGCAGTTTGAAAAAGGCACCATCATAATTAAGTCCCCGCCCATGTGGGCGTAGCCGCACCAGCGGCATGCTGGATCTTGTGGTGCCAATTGTTCGTAATTCAAGTGAACCACTGCCACCAGGCTCCCAATATTTGCCAGTCTTGCCCAGATGGGTAGCGATGGCTTGTCTCGCGTCGGTTCCTCTGCAAATCGTGTAAATCCATTGGGACCCACCTGTCCGCACGTCACAGCATCATTAACGCTGCAACCGGACTGTAAAATACAGCGGGGCTTCTCTCTCGGTTCAGACTGCACCGTACAAATCCAACACAAAAGTTTGCCTGGGAATGAGAGAGTCCACACAGGGAAGTGCAAGTAAGCCACCATTTAACCACTTGGCTGCTAAGGGGTGTGCATGTAGGTCCATTGACTTTCCATTGAAATCAATGGGCCCTACATGACGAGTTACCCTTGTCATTAGCACTGAAGGGGTTAATGAACGTTTCTGCAGAGGAGCAAAACGCTGAGGTGCCACGCTGGTATTTAGTCCTGTAGATCTGCCCGACGCGTTTCATGCCTAAGAGCATTTCCTCAGGGGCTCACAGGCGCAACGAAGTCTCTGGTTGTCAGCAGTTTGATAAAGGCACTATCATAATTAAGTCACCGCCCATGTGGGCGTAGCCGCACCAGCGGCATGCTGGATCTTGTGGTGCCAATTGTTCGTAACTCAAATGAGCCGCTGCCACCAGGCTCCCAATATTTGCCAGTCTTGCCCAGGTGGGAAGCGATGTCTTGTCTCGCGTCGGTTCCTCTGCAAATCGTGTAAATCCATTGGGACCCACCTGTCCGCACGTCACAGCGTCATTAACGCTGCAACCGGGCTGTAAAATACAGCGGGGCTTCTCTCTCGGTTCAGACTGCACCGTACAAATCCAACACAAAAGTTTGCCTGGGAATGAGAGAGCCCACACAGGGAAGTGCAAGTAAACCACCATTTAATGAACTTTTCTGCAGAGGAGCAAAACGCTGAGGTGCCACGCTGGTATTTAGTCCTGTAGTTCCGCCCGGCGCGTTTCATGCCTAAGAGCATTTCTTCAGGGGCTCACAGGTGCAACGAAGTCTCTGGTTGTTAGCAGTTTGAAAAAGGCACCATCATAATTAAGTCCCCGCCCATGTGGGCATAGCCGCACCAGTGGCTTGCTGGATCTTGTGGTGCCAATTGTTCATAACTCAAGTGAGCCGCTGCCACCAGGCTCCCAATATTTGCCAGTCTTGCCCAGGTGGGTAGCGATGGCTTGTCTCGCGTCGGTTCCTCTGCAAATCGAGTAAATCCATTGGGACCCACCTGTCCGCACGTCACAGCGACATTAACGCTGCAACCGGGCTGTAAAATACAGCGGGGCTTCTCTCTCGGTTCGGACTGCACCGTACAAATCCAACACAAAAGTTTGCTTGGGAATGAGAGAGCCCACTCAGGGAAGTGCAAGTAAACCACCATTTAATGAACTTTTCTGCAGAGCAGCAAAATGCTGAGGTGCCACGTTGGTATTTAGTCCTGTAGTTCCGCCCGACACGTTTCATGCCTAAGAGCATTTCCTCAGGGGCTCACAGGTGCAACGAAGTCTCTGGTTGTCAGTAGTTTGATAAAGGCACCATCATAATTAAGTCCCCGCCCATGTGGGCGTAGCCTCACCAGCGGCATGCTGGATCTTGTGGTGCCAATTGTTCGTAACTCAAGTGAGCCGCTGCCACCAGGCTCCCAATATTTGCCAGTCTTGCCCAGGTGGGTAGCAATGGCTTGTCTCACATCGGTTCCTCTGCAAATCGTGTAAATCCATTGGGACCCACCTGTCCGCACGTCACAGCGTCATTAACGCTGCAACCGGGCTGTAAAATACAGCGGGGCTTCTCTCTCGGTTCAGACTGCACCGTACAAATCCAACAAAAAAGTTTGCCTGGGAATGAGAGAGCCCACACAGGGAAGTGCAAGTAAACCACCATTTAATGAACTTTTCTGCAGAGGAACAAAACGCTGAGGTGCCACGCTGGTATTTAGTCCTGTAGTTCCGCCCGACGCGTTTCATGCCTTAAGAGCATTTCCTCAGGGTCTCACAGGTGCGACGAAGTCTCTGGTTGTCAGCAGTTTGAAAAAGGCACCATCATAATTAAGTCCCCGCCCATGTGGGCGTAGCCGCACCAGAGGCATGCTGGATCTTGTGGTGCCATTGTTCGTAACTCAAGTGAGCCGCTGCCACCAGGCTCCCAATATTTGCCAGTCTTGCCCAGGTGGGTAGCGATGGCTTGTCTCGCGTCGGTTCCTCTGCAAATCGTGTAAATCCATTGGGACCCACCTGTCCGCACGTCACAGCATCATTAACGCTGCAACCGGACTGTAAAATACAGCAGGGCTTCTCTCTCGGTTCAGACTGCACCGTACAAATCCAACACAAAAGTTTACCTGGGAATGAGAGACCCACACAGGGAAGTGCAAGTAAGCCACCATTTAATGAACTTTTCTGCAGAGGAGCAAAACGCTGAGGTGCCACGCTGGTATTTAGTCCTGTAGTTCCGCCCGACGCGTTTCATGCCTTAAGAGCATTTCCTCAGGGGCTCACAGGTGCGACGAAGTCTCTGGTTGTCAGCAGTTTGAAAAAGGCACCATCATAATTAAGTCCCCGCCCATGTGGGCGTAGCCGCACCAGAGGCATGCTGGATCTTGTGGTGCCATTGTTCGTAACTCAAGTGAGCCGCTGCCACCAGGCTCCCAATATTTGCCAGTCTTGCCCAGGTGGGTAGCGATGGCTTGTCTCGCGTCGGTTCCTCTGCAAATCGTGTAAATCCATTGGGACCCACCTGTCCACACATCAGTGTCATTAACGCTGCAACCAGGCTGTTAAATACAGCGGGGCTTCTCTCTCGGTTCAGACTGCACCGTACAAATCCAACACAAAAGTTTGCCTGGGAACGAGAGAGCCCACATAGGGAAGTGCAAGTAAACCATCATTTAATGAACATTTCTGCAGAGTAGCAAAACGCTGAGGTGCCACGCTGGTATTTAGTCCTGTAGTTCCGCGGAGCTAGCCCTGGGGCTGTGCTCAGCCCACCTACGGAGACGCTTAATACGCCACCGACTTGGGAAGCAAGGAGCAGTTATTGGGAGATAAAAGACAGCTACGGCATTGAGGTGTTCTGCCGCACATCCCACTGAGGTTACACTTTTATTTTACAGTCTTCAAGGACACGCAACTCACTGAAGTAAAAGACGGCACTACAGAGACCATCAGGCCACTGGGGTGGCCACGCCCACTGAGGCGGGGTATAATTACCATGTGGAAGCCATTAAAATGCTGTGCCTTTGAAGATGTCCGAGCCTCTGAGGAAGTGCTCATCACGAAACGCGTAAGGCTGGACTAATATGCTGCTGTTGCTGTATTTGCATCCATTTTGCGGCTGCTCCCAATAAAGATCAGAAGCTGAATCTCACTTTGCTCGTGGGCTCCTCTATTACAGGCAACTTTTCGAGTTGGATGTTAAGGTGGCCTGCCTGAGCCGCGGAGCTAGCCCTGGGGCTGTGTTCAGCCCACCTAAGGAGACGCTTAATACGCCACCGACTTGGGGAGGAAGGAGCAGTTATTGGGAGATAAGAGACAGCTAAGGCAGCCTGCCTGAGCCGCGGAGCTACCCCTGGGGCTGTGTTCAGCCCACCTACGGAGACGCTTAATACGCCACCGACTTGAGGAGCAAGGAGCAGTTATTGGGGGATAAGAGACAGCTACGACATTGAGGTGTCGGCCGCACATCCCACTGGGGTTACACTTTTATTTTACAGTCTTCAAGGACACGCAACTCACTGAAGTAAAAGACGGCACTACAGAGACCATCAGGCCACTGGGGTGGCCACGCCCACTGAGGCGGGGTATAATTACCATGTGGAAGCCATTAAAATGCTGTGCCTTTGCAGATGTCTGAGACTCTGAGGAAGTACTCATCATGAAACGCGTAAGGCTGGACTAATATGCTGCTGTTGCTGTATTTGCATCCATTTCGCGGCTGCTCCCAATAAAGATCAGAAGCTGAATCTCACTTTGCTCGTGGGCTCCTCTATTACAGGCAACTTTTCGAGTTGGATATATATATATATAGAGGTCAATATAAGGATTACGAGCCCACTTGGGCTATATTGTGTTGTTAGACAAATTTAGCCATTTGTATATTTATATAATGCTGCTTCCTCTTTGTATATCTAGCAATTTGACATAGTGGATACTACTGTTATTCAAAGTCAGATATTTGCTGCTGCACTTGCACTTTTTGTTGCCTAGCATATTTTGCACATTTACGAAGACGTTTTTTGTATTTAATATAATTACGAGCTTTTAAATATTTATGTGTATTATATGCTATTACTGATTGTATTTTCATTAGCAACATTCTATTGTATCTACATTTTTAGAACAATTAATGCTTTTATTTAGTAGATTTGAGTGCTTTGTTTACACGTTCCTAACATTTCATATGGTCTTGTCAACATGCAGCACTGAATGGGGTAATATGCATTTATGCAGTTATTTTGTCCTCTCTTTATGGCTATAACAAAGCGCCTTTTTTGACCAATTGGAACCCTTTGTCCTTTTGCACTTTAAATTATCCCCCCTCCCACATTGGCGTCATGTGATCAAGGCCTCTGTGAAGGCCGAAACGTTATGCTGGCAGGGCAAGCTTCCACGAATAAAATGTAATTTGCTCACTGCATTCGTTGGGTCAGCTCCTCTTTCCTCGCCTTGAAGTGCTCCGGTAGATGTTGGAGTTCGAGGGTTCCTGGATTGGGTGTGCTTTATATATAAACATATATACATATATATATACATATATATATACATATATATATATATATATATATGTGTATATAAATATATATATATATATATATATATATATATATAGCAGTTGTTGTTGGGACTGCTAATACCATAGTGCTTAGCGGCACACGGCACATGCCGGTTGGAGACCACGCCCAGTCGGGCGGGACAGTTTCTTCAATAAAATATGCAGGTGTTCCCACAATCAGCTGTTGCCTGCCTTTCTTGCCAGTGATCAAGGACGTTCCAGTCCGAAACATGTTTGGCTTTTGATTTTGATGAAGGTTGGGGCCAGTTTCACTGTTGCCGGCATGATGGAGGAGCTACTCTCCCGGGTGTGGTGTTTCTTCAGAGGGCAACCTTGTGTGAGACATATATATATATATATGTATATAAATATGTATGTATCCAAGTACCAGCGTTTCTTCTCCATGTGCTAGGAATCCTCCACGCCACAGATCACGCAGACACGGACCAGTTAAAGTGCTAATCTCTTTTATTCAGTGCAAGTTAGCCGCATGACGTTTATGCTCCGTGGAGCCTTGTTCACATGACAGTGTTCACAATAATGAAACGTTCTTTTAAAGTGCCAGTGATTGGTGTAAATTAGGTCACATGTGGGGGCTAAGTATAGACATGGTAAAAATACTAAGGTTTCCACAAGGTACATATCACCGTTACGTTTTCAATACCCATTTTGCTTTTTTGCTTTACAACACTTTTTAAGTATCCACTCAAGTTCTCATTAAATTAGAAGCTGAATTTTGACAATTTAAATCACGGTTAAATACCTATTGTCTGTACATATCAAAATATACATATCAAAATATATATTGATCATGTTGGATGTTCAATTTTTATGATGTGATGTAATTAATAAATATAATCAATAAATATATATCAAAAATATATATCAAAAATACTTCATAATAAATACATCTAAAGTCTAGTGCCAAAGTGCTTAGTGCCTAATACACCGTGCAAACAACGCATTTGTGCAAATTACAATTTTCTAGGAAATATTACTCCTATCAGTTAAATTGTGGAAAAAACGCATCCATGTAAACATAACATTATGAAGTATCGCATCACAGATCTCCAAACATTTAATTCTCTTAAACAAAAATAATTTGATCCTGTCACAGTTATTTTTCTATGTACATGTTTAAATCAGCTACATTTTATAGTTTGGTGATAGCCTAGAACTTGTTATGATCCCTTTGGAAAGCCTTAGATTTACCAGATGTGTGGTATTCCAGTGAATAAAAATAATAATGAATTATAATTCATATTCTGAAAATCAACCATTTGGGTATTAGGACCCATTAGGTCTAATCAGATTCCGTGTGCCCTTATAGAGTATAAAAATTATTTGATCAACTAGCAGCAGACATAACACAACTACATCCTATAAATATATTCTGTTACTTCTTGCTTGTTACCATGATATATCCCAGCTGGGAATAATATCAAGTATAAACACTGATTTATGGTGAGATAGTATATGAAGACCAACCGGTTTATGGTAGACATGTATACATATCCTCTGTAACATTCAATCCTGCAGGAGCCTTAGTGTCAAGTAAGAGGATATACCTGGTTTCTAATTTTCTTAATCTTGCCTCTCTATCACCACCTCGTCTACTCGCACTAATCGCATCTATCACATAATATTTGAGCGAGTTATTATTGCTCTTATGGTGATCACGAAAGTGCCTGGCTACAGGATAGGTATTATCACCGTTAGTAATGGCTCTCAAATGTTGTAATATACGTTGGTGCACCGGAAGTTTCGTGCTACCAACGTATTTCAGGGGACATGGGCACTGTAAAACATAAATGGCGTATTCAGTTTTACAGGTTAACACCTGTGATATCTGATGTTGTGTCTCACTGAAACCGTCCATGTATGATCTAGTATTAACTCCATGACTGCAAGCTTTGCACGTCTTGCATTTGAAAAAACCCTTGTTGGTCTGCCACCAGGTACTTTTCATGATAGGTTTAGGGTTGGTGTCTACAATTTGGTCTCTTAGGGATGGTGCCCTGCTGTATGTTAAACACACTCTCTTTGGTAGCCCTTCACCAATGATGGGGTCACTTTTGACTAGGGGCCAGTGTTTATTGACAATTCTATAGATATCTCGATGTTGTCTACTAAAGCCGGTGATGATTCTGAACTTGACTGATTCTTCTATATCATATCTTCCCGCTTTTGTCTTATTGGGGTCCCCCTCTAAGAGTTCATCCCTAGTTATTGTCATAGATTTAGTTTTGGCTTTCTCAATTGTCATAGCAGAATAGCCTCTTTCAAGGAAACGCTCCTTGCTCTCTTGTTGGGCTTTTTTAGTTCTGCAGGATTGCTACATATACGCCTTATCCCAAGCATCTCTCCATAGGGGATACTTGATATAAGTTGCTTAGGATGTGCGCTGGCGGCAAGTAAACTGCTGTTCCCAGCAGTAGATTTGCGGAAAATTTTAGATTCCAGTTGGTTATTCTCAATATACAACTCCGTGTCCAAAAAAGTGACTGAATCCTGACTAAGTGTGGCAGTGAATTTAAGATTAAATTCATTTTGATTGATGTTGTCAATGAAAGTCAATGCTGACTCCTTGCTGCCCCTCCAAACAATTAGCAAATCGTCAATAAAACGATACCAGGCAATCACATTATTATCGATGACCTGTTGATATGTGGTCCTGAGTACCAGCTCCTCCCAAGCTCCCATGTGCAAACATGCGAAGCTCGGGGAGAAGCTGGCTCCCATCGCCACTCCCTGTAGTTGCCGGTACAACAAATTACTGCACATGAAAATGTTACTCCTTAAACAAACATCCAACATGTCCAACAACATTAAATTATGTGCCTCAAATACTCTCGGTCGTCTGGATAGATAATATTTCACAGCTGTCAATCCCTGTACATGTGTTATACTGGTGTATAGCGAGGTGACATCCAATGCTATCAACCAATCCCCTGATACCCAATCAATATTTCTTATTTTCATTAAAAAATCGCTGGTATCACGTACATAAGAATTCAATTTCTGCACATATGTATGTATGTGTATATATATGTATGTATAAGTATATATGTATGTATGTGTATATATGTATGTATTTTTTACCAAACCAATCTTCTGATTAAAGAAGGCGCTGACTCCGTGAGTTTCAATTCAAACGTGTTTATTCCTTACTTCAGTTTCTGCTTAGACGCGTTTCGACGGGCTCCTGCCGCCTTGATCACTAACAAATGCATACTGACATTGAGGTTTATATATACAAGAAAGCACATTCTCACTGATTGGGTAGTCTCAGTTAATGCTAATGACAGTTGCTATAGTTACATAGGTTACACCCAAGGTGATGACGCTGCTTAGCATATGACTTGCACATTTGGAACATCAATGAAGTCTTTCCACTGTTACTGTTAAATTCACATGTAACAAATAATTGCAGCATATATGACCAAAAAATTCCGTGCTTAATTTGTACAATGTGATAAACTGTGCCAAACATTACTGTGAGGACGAGCATTAATAGTGACATCACACAACCCCACTTTCAGCTTATTTTAGTTAACCTGTGTTATGCCCGCGCTTCAGCGAATCCCGTGTGTTCATGCACACAGGCTGGACATGTCTGCTCATATATGCATGCTGATTGGTCTGGCGCTGTAATCTCAGAAATGCCAGTTCCCTGAGGCGCGCTTCTGCGAGTTGGCAGCATCTGGAGTGTTCAGGCTCGGTGAGTGTTTAGAGTGAAAACGGCGCGCGCGCGCTCTGTTTGGCCTATTATCCTAATGCAGTTAGACTATTGTAGGTAGATTAATGCTCCTGCTACATGAGGGATGGCGAGCGGGAACTGCCATTGTACAATTACATAACAAGCGCTGCTTAGCTTACCGGCGGGGGTTGCCTGCTGTGTGGCAAGGTGTGTGATGTATGCTGCATATTGGTCGGTCATCTCCCTATAGTGGTATATGTGTATAGAGTGTATTTACAGTGATTAAAATTAAAAACTATGCAGATGTTCACGGGTACTAGGGACAAGGGAGGCAGATAGGGGCGCTGGGATGTGATTGTTCAAATGTGGACACTAAGGGCCTCATCCGCATTCAATCCTGCCGGGATCTTGGAGTTCAATAGAATTATATATCTAGACTCCAGGCGGCGTAGCGCAAGTTTCCGATTGCCACCTCTGGGATTCTTGGGGATGCTGTCTATAACAAAATAAGTTAGACCATCCATATTGCCCCCATGGGACTCATGGATGTGGCGCGCCACGGGATATGTCTGGTCCAGGTTTGCAATCGCCCTTAGGTGCTGCAGAATTCTCACGTGGACGGGATGAATAGTCGATCCCACATATCTTTTGCCACACTGGCACGTCAGCACGTATACAGCAAACTCAGTTTTGCATGTGAAATGTGCCCTTAAGGAGTATTTCTTCCTTCTGAAAGGTAATTGGACCTCAGTGGTATTGATGCCATGCATGCAGGCTTTGCATTTCATGCATTTTTTGAACCCCTTTTGTGACTGTAGCCAATTTTTCTTCTTTTTAAGAACCGGTGCATTCACCACCAGGGCGTTCCGCATTGATTTAGCTTTCCTGAACGATATCAGTGGACTCTCGCCTACTTCGCTCCCTATAGTAGGGTCGTTGTGTATTAATGGCCAGTGCCTCTTTAAGATTTTACGGAGGTTTGAGTGGTACCGGTTGTAGCCTGTTATTAGTCTGGGGGGTTGTCTCGCCTGGCTATGTGTAGCTGTTTCATTCACCACTGGGAATATTAAATCCTTTCTATTCTTGGTTTTACATTTCACTTCTGCTTTCCTACATGTTTGTATGTATGTGTATATATATATGTATGTGTATGTATGTATGCATGTATGTATATATGTATGTATGTGTATGTATTATGTATGTATGTGTATGTATTATGTATGTATGTATGTGTATATATATATGTATGTATATGTATGTATGTATATATATATATGTATTCACTGAAAAAACCATAGGTTTTACACATGTTATAGTTAGGAATTAGCATTTAAAAAACCTAGCAAATTCATTGAAAAAACCATAGGTTTTATATCAGTTATAGTTAGCTGGACTATTTCCTCATACAAAACCATTGAAATTCCCACGTTATAGTTAGTTGTATTCACTATAACTGGTGCGCCCGTAAAGCACTGCTAATGACGTCACATATTACATCACTCATGACATAGTCAGTGACATCACTCATGACATCACTGATGACATCTCAAATGACATCACTGATGACATCATCCTTGTGAAAAAATGGCAGACTCTCAGTGTAATATAAGTTTTGATACACACATTGAAAAATAGAATCAAATAATTACAAAACAATGGAGAAACTAATTCCACTTACAACAATCTATTCAGAAATTGCAAAATCTACATACACATTCGCTCATTCACCAACATATCTATATAGTTACTCATACATATACTCAATCATCATAAATACTCATTCATCTATACATTTTGTTACAAAACGACACTCATCCTTAGAGTTACTCACACACATACTCACACAAGCAAATAAATTATAAAACAACCATACACTTGCTTATACAGCTATACATACACCACTACTCTTACTTCTACAGAAACGTACACATACTTTTTTACTAAAACTATTTCTTATAGGAACAAAAAAGTATTTATACAGAAACTCTTACAATTTCTCACTCTCACACATACGTACCTATATGCATCAATTCTTACTTATCGTAATTTAAAACATATGTAGTTACTCATAAAGAAATGATTCTGACAGTCATTCACTCACTAACACACCTATACACACACTCATCCATCCATACAGTCGTGCACACATGCTGTCTTCAAAACATATGCAAACAGTAAGGCACTCATTCATTCATATATGCACAAAGTAATACCTCCCACCAAACTTAACAGACACTCATACTAATACTCAAAAAAAATAACTAATAACCCACATAGACAATCATGTAGCTACTCACCAACCTAAGCATCCGTCTATAGATAAAGGGAGACAGTGATACAGATATTTACAATTTTAAACAATAATTGGTAATACATTTATTCAGTAACATACACTTAATAAATTAGTTATACAATCAATTTAAAAAAAACATCCATTTAAACTCTAATTTAATCGTTTGTTTTTCCATCGATGTTTAGGTACACATATATAAAATATTTTTTTTTTTATCAGAAAGATACACATTCACTGGATGATGTCATCAGTGATGTCATTTGAGATGTCATCAGTGATGTCATGAGTGATGTCACTGACTATGTCATGAGTGATGTAATATGTGACGTCATTAGCAGTGCTTTGCGGGCGCGCCAGTTATAGTGAGTTTCAATGGTTTTGTATGAGTAAATTGTCCAGCTAACTATAACTGATATAAAACCTATGTTTTTTTCAATGAATTTGCTAGTTTTTTTTAAATGCTAATTCCTAACTATACCGTGTGTAAAACCTATGGTTTTTTCAGTGAATTTGCAAGGTTTTTTAAATGCTAATTCCTAACTATAACGTGTGTAAAACCTATGTTTTTTTAGTGAATTTGCAAGGTTTTTTAAATGCTAACCCCTAAATAAAATGTGTAAAATTCTTTTTTTTTTATTATGAATTTAAATACAACATCAAAACACTGAAAATAGTTTTTTTCTCCTTTCTTTATTGCCCTTCGTTTAGTTTTTCAGTCCCCTTAACTCCTTCCCCTACCCTTAGTACCCTTCTTTCAGTTACTCTTCAACTCCTCTTTTGTCACTCACCATACTCCCCTTTTCTCACTCTTTCCCTCAGTCCCTTCCTTCCCTCAGTCAGCCTTGGGGGTCCTTAATGGACCCCCTGAGAACACCTAGGGGGTCAGGGAGTGTTTACTTTACCAAGCCTCCTTCTCACGTTTTGAAACTTTTATGTAAATCGAGTTAAACGCCATTTTGAGACTGGCTGCGCGCACCCCGCTATTTTTCAACCCGTCGAGATTCTTCTGGGACCCCTTGAGAAGGTCTAGGAGGTCAGGGTGTCTCTACCTTGCCTCCTTTTTACGTTTTGAAACTTTTATGAAATTCGGGCAGACCGCCATTTTAAAGTGACGTGCGCGCGCAAGTCAAGTCATGTGACTCAAAAACAACACTTTTCATTGGTTCATAGTAGTTTCAGTTCTAGAATCTTCAAAAACCCCACCCATTTCCCTCTTTATCTGTTTCAATCTCGTGGAAGAAGGACCCTCTCCAGCTTCTCTGAGAAATAACTGAAATGGCAGCCAGACAGGAATCATCATCATCTGATTCTGATGAACAGTATCGACTTCCTCAACGGCGAGTGAAGGAATCTTTTATTTGGCAATTTTTTCGATATCCTGAAGGACTAAAGAAGGTGAATGCACCTAAAGTCACGTGCACCATTTGTGACACTGTCCTTTCTAGGGGAAACCCTTCGAAAAAATATTCATTTTCAATTCACACGATGATGAGACATGTAGGGCAAGTGCACCCTGCGCAGTTTGCGAAGGCATCCACTAGAGCCCTGGCCACACAAATGCCACCAGCTGTGGCCAGCACTTCATCGGCAACACCTCCATCTCCTTCAACTGCCGAACTGGACCTGAGGCCATATTTAAAGAAGGTGCACATGAGGTGCAACAAGTGCAACGAAATTCTTGTATACTCTGAACAAAGCCTTGTGCTTGTTGAAAAGCGCATCATGGAGCATGTGTGCACAAGAAGGCGATAATTTTTTTAAATTTCAGTTTTTTGTTGTTCCTGTTGAACACTTTTGAAGTTCAGGATTTCAGTTTGCGTTTCAAAAAACCCCAAAAAAGTATAAAACTTTGTTAAAAAAAAATACAAAATAACAAAACCAAAAAAAAAGTTCTTTTCAGAACTAACTCATTTTTCAAAAAAGAGCTCTATTTCTTATGCACTGTGTCATCTTTCTTTCGAATGAATGTGTAGTGTATAAATGGCTAGCTGAAATGAATGACAAAAATGGAGTAAGGGACTGAGCAAATGAGTGAGGTAAAGGAAGTATAGTGACTGAAGAAAGTGAAGTAAAAGAGTGACTGAAACAATGAGACAGATGTACGTTACATGGTGCATCTCTGCAAATCAGCAGCGATGCGCCAAGTAACCTAGGACAAGCAAAACCAGCCAAGCGCCACCACTGATGTTCCACATTTATAATGTGGCACACCATGGGACAAAAACGGCACAGATGCGTGACGCATCTGTGCCGTAACGGTGTGGCATTGCTAGAGTTGCGTCGCATGCGCGATGCAGCTCCAGCAATGCTCCTGGGGGGCCCATTCAACTAATGCTGCGTCAAGCCTTACGCCTGCTTCAATCAGGCGCAGGGTTTTGACATGGCATTGGCCTAAAAGTGATTGAGTGAAATCTTGTAGATTTCACTTAGCCATTTTAAGCAGGCGTTCCTGCGCAGGAACATCCCCCCCTGCACCATAACGCCTCCTTAAGGCACAGTGCCAGATGCGTCATGTTGTAAATAACACGCACCATGGTGCATCTTTTGCACCGCCGCTGTGTCACAAAAGTGACCAACGCAGCTCCCTGGCACATTTGCAGAGGAGGAACTAATTCCCCTTGCATACTGGGGGTCCCTGGGGGCCAACTAGCCCACCAGGAACCTCCAGTATTTCCCAGGGGGCTGCATAGCAGAGAGGTGTAATGAGGCCACACCCTTTTTTACAACTCTGTGCAGCGAAGCCCACGGGCGTGTTTGCAGAGGGGGAACTAATTTCCTGGGAGGCAACTAGCCCACCAGGAGCCTCCAGTATGCGCCAGGGGGCTGTGTTGCTTTGCCCCGGAGGGCGGCGGTCCCCGGGGCAGTGTGGGGGGGGTTTGGGCACCCCCCACACTTCTTTATCACTATGCCCCCACAATTTGGTCCCCCTGGGGGGTAATTTTTAAATAAACATACCAGGGTTTTAAAAAAAAACATTTTTGGCCTTGGGGGTCCTTGTGGGACCCCATGAGCAGGCCTAGGGGGTCAGGGTGCTTCTACCCTGCCCCCTTTTTGTGTTCTACACGTTTGTTTTTCTGCTTTCCTCGGTCTACGGAGCACCAGAGATCGCTGCCAACACTTTTAGAACTCAAAAAGGGGGCAGGGTAGAAACACCCTGACCCACTAGGCCTGCTCAGGGGTTCCCACAAGGAACCCCAAGGCAAAAAAAAAAAAAAAATTGGGGGGGGGGGGGGGGGGGGGGATCATGGGGTGCGCGCACCGTGCGCACACTCCGCGATTTTTCGAAATTTTTATTTTTGTTTTTTTCGATGACCCCCTGAGCAGGTCTAGGGGGTCAGGATGCTTCTACCCTGCCCCCTTTTTGAGTTCTACACTTTTTTTTCTGCTTTCTTGTGCCTCAGTCTACTGAGGCACAAGATGGCTGCCATCCATTTCTGTTTTGGAGTGTTGACAGACAGTGGCAGCCAATCAGCATTAAGCTTGTGCATGGCAAGGTGCGCGCACGGTGCGCGCTTATAGATATATAATTGATTTCAATTTTAATTTTCTCAGGAACTACTGAAGGGATTTACACTATTTAACCAAAAGCGCGATCTGCGTACCAGACTCTACCATTTTGCCAAGTTTGGTGTAATTCCGTTCAGCGGTTCGGGCTGTAGCCGTGTCTAAAGGTCCTATGGAAATTAACATGGGGAAAACACGTTTTGGGACCCCCTTTTTTCTCGGCCCCCGCTTCACGAATCTACCCGAGACTTTCAGGGAAGGAGCGCAGCAGAGCTGGCCAAAATTTTGGAAAATTACAAGCAAATTCCTCAACCGGCGCCAAAGTTATTCCCAATAGAATGTTGCGGATTTCCTATGTAACAAGGTCCTAACTATAACTACCTACTGGCGACCGCCAGTAGGTAATGTATGTATATATATGTATGTATGTATATGTATGTATATATATATATATTCACTGAAAAAACCATAGGTTATAGACCATATATAGTTAGGAATTAGCATTTACAAAACCTTGAAAATTCACTGAAAAAACCATAGGTTATAGACCATATATAGTTAGGAATTAGCATTTAAAAAACCTTATTTTACTCACACAAAACCATTGAAATTCCATATATAGTTAGTTGCACTAACTATATATCGCGCACCCGCAATCCACTGCTGATCATGTCACATATTACATCATTCATGACATGGTCAGTGACATCACTGATGACATCACTGATGACATCTCAAATGACATCACTGATGACATCACTGATGACAACATCCAGTGACTGTATGTTTCTGTAAAGTTAAAATATGTCTTACATATTGAAGAATGAGTGGATGTATAAGTGTCTGGATGAAGGATTTAGTAGGTGCGTGACTGACTGTATGAATGAGTGATTAAATGTGTCTCACTGAATGCATGGGTTAGTGACTAAACTGTCTTAATTTGTGCATCATTATGTCTGTTGTGATGTAAACTGCTGCATGTGTTGATCAGTAGCTATACGAGAGGCTATATGTGTTATTAATTGGTTGCCCAAGTATTTCTATGGGAGATTGAGTTTGTGTGGGGGTGGCTGGAAGGTGTGTGACTCTGTGCATAGATGTGTGAGCAGTTTATTCCCTAGGTGTATGAGTTCAAGAGTGCATGTGGAAACAGCTACATGGGCAGTTGACTGTGTGCATGAGTGTATTGATGAGTGAATGGATATCTCAATGCTACATGTCATAGTAAGTACATATGTAAAACACAGTACATGTGAGAGTTGGCATATATAAATAACTGTGCATGAGAGCCACTGAATGAGTGAGTGGTTGTATCGATCATTGTGAACTTGTATCAGGGATTGTATAAGAGAGTAAATATGTGTTAGTATATGTTTCAATAAGTAAGGTGTGTATAACTGTATAGTTGAAGAAATGGAGGTGAGGTTGTTTCTTTGCATGACTGACTGGGTGTGTGAGTAACTCCATGGATGAGTGGCAGTGTGTGAGTGTCTGTATACACTGAGTGTATCTAAGGTTATATTAGAGTCTGAAGAGGTTTATCGTATTAGCACAAGAATGATGTCAAATGAGACGTCATCAGTGATGTCATCAGTGATGTCATTTGAGATGTCATCAGTGATGTCATCAGTGATGTCACTGACCATGTCATGAATGATGTAATATGTGACATGATCAGCAGTGGATTGCGGGTGCGCGATATATAGTTAGTGCAACTAACTATATATGGAATTTCAATGGTTTTGTGTGAGTAAAATAAGGTTTTTTAAATGCTAATTCCTAACTATATATGGTCTATAACCTCATTTCTATTAGGAGTACTCTCTCTTTGCAGATAGTGAAGGGTAGTTAACGCAGCCTTTGCCCCCGTTGTAATCCGTCGTGCCTGCTTCTCTCTCCATTTGATTGATTGTTCTCTTTGGTTCATTCTCTATTTACAAACAAGCACAGAGTCGCAATACTCTGTTTAGTCTTTGCAGATAGTGAAAAATCGTGTAAAAAAACAAAAGGAATCGAGCAAAATCAGTAGGCCACTGATGGGATCTCTTTTTGACCTCCCTAAAATAGAAACATTAGGAACAAACTGTTGAAAATAGCAATGCGTATGTACATAAGCGGCGTTCATTTGTGTTCACAGTACCCCTTGTTGTTTCAATCGAGCATTGAATTGTTCGAAGTTAATTCTCTTAAGGATCTTCTCTACCTGCAAACGAGGAAGAATAGGAATATTCTCTCTCCCTTTGCAGATAGTGAAGGGTAGGTAACGCAAGCCTTTAACACGTCGTACCTATTTCATTCCTCATTGATTGATTGATTGTCCGAACATTGACTGTTTGGGAATTAGTTCTTTTTGGAGGTATTCCCTGTTTGCAAATAAACGTAGGAAAATCTTTGCAAGTAGTGAAAGGGTACGTAATGCGGACCTTTCACCCCCGTTGTAATCTGTCATGCCTATCTACTCCCCACTGATTGATGCACCTTTTTCACCCGGACCATTTACTAGAGATACGTCATCTGGCCCGACCAGAGAGCACCCCTAGTGAAAAGGACATATGCAATAATAACGAAGTGATCACTGTATCCTGTTAACAGAAACTTTACCATGAAACAACCTGGAAAGAAAAAAATAGGAAAACGAAAATCAGTAGGCCACTGATGAACATGAACTTTTATTTAACAACAAACAAAGAAACGATAACATAACGTAATGATAAAACCTATTAATGTCCTAGAAACAAGAAAACGTTAAAGTATGCCAGTGGTGAGAGACCAGAAAAACAGTCCGAGAAACCAAATCACCCCTCGCTGTCCCAACTCATGCACTCTGAAAAGTTCAAAGTTTTGAGGAGTGCTTGTAACATTGTCTGAAGCCTATTTGCAATTGCTTCATCTTCACTATTCTTAAAGTAAGTGGGGGCTGTTGTGATGCGGTGCCACCCTGAACCGCTTGACGGAGGCCCCCGAGGGACGGTGTCATGTCGCGGACTCGGAGGGGGCGCTTGGCTCCGGCCCCCTCCCCAAGTCGTGTTGCCCTGGTGTGGCCTGAGATCGCCCCCGACATAGGTGGCCGGCTCCCGGGGTCAAGCGGAACTTTTTTCCTTTTGGTGACTCTTCCATTCTTCACCTTGTCCCACAATCCGTTTCACCTAAAGACACGCTGTAGTGGGGCACCCCTTTTCCGTTTCATTTGCCATTCAGCCCGCTTTTGCTACACTGTGCCTCTTCCGCTATTCAGCTGTTTACCGCCCGCTCTTTCGACTACAGCGTCTCGCTCACCATGTACTTGAGTTGCTCCCGCTCTTGCGGCGCAGCGATAGGCGGCTGCCACAGGACTCTCAAAATGGCGGCCATCTCTTCAGATTTGGGCGTGGTCCACTAAAATGGGCCTGCGACACCTTGGAACTCGGACGCTTGTCTGCTAGAGCTTGGGCTCCATTCGCGAAAGCGTCCCCTCATCCTTGAAGATTCTACAAAAGTCTTGGGGGCCCCCGACTCCCGCAGGCTTCTGGTGGGGAGCGCCTAGCATGATTGCTCGTGGAATGGCCACGACGGAGCTACGAAATGGTGGTGCTCTCATGCTAACGCCAGCTTCAGTCTGAAACATCCAGAAACACTGTAGACTACCAATTCGATCAGTTCCGGTAGCGCTCCAACGTGACCCGGTAGAGAAGAACTTGCCCTCCCCTCTTTGACTGATGGTTCTTGTTGCCTGTCCCTTCTGTTGTCATTTAACAGAACTATTTAGCCTGCTGAAAGGGGTTGTGTGCCGTCCGCTGGTTGGTGGAGACATTTTGACTATATTCTGGACCTGCGTTGTCGCGTAATGCGTCATATGACGCGCCGCGTTAGAAAGTTTAATAAATTATGAAACACAATAAACAATCCTTAAAAAATAATAAAAAAAAAAAAATAATCAACAAAACCAACAATCAATTAACATACAGTATTTGAAAAGTCTATCATTCATTTTTCATTGCAGTACGCTGCCCAGAAAGCTTCCCGGTTCCCGGACCGGGCGCTACCCACGCAAAAAAACAAAAAAAACTGTATATATTTTTTTGCCCTGCGAGAACCTTTCAAAGCCTCCACATCAAACCTAGGGGGTCATGGACGATCTACTATGCCCCCTTATGGTCATTTGCCCCTTCGCTTTGGCCTCCTCTTGTCTCTCGATCCTACCGAGAGACAAGATGGCGGCCGCTACGGACTGTTTGGAATGTTTACAGACGCCGAAAAACCAATCAGCTTCGCAAACCTCCGTAACGCGAAAAGTACGCAAAGCGGAGCGCTGTTACAGATATATATCTTTTTTTGAACGTTAATTTCTCAAAATCCACTGGAGCACATATATTGAGACCTAGCAAAGGCACATCGGGCTACCAGTCCCTACAATTTTGCCAAGTTTCGTGCAAATCCATTCAGCCGTTCGATTATTATTATTATTTTTTTTTTTGCCCCGCGGGGCCCTTTTAAAACCTCCACATCAAACCTAGGGGGTCAGCGAGGATCTACTATTCCCCCTTATGGTCATTTGCCCCTTCGCTTTCGCCTCCTCTTGTCTCTCGATCCTACCGAGAGACAAGATGGCGGCCGCTACGGACTGTTTGGAATGTTGACAGACGCCGGAGAACCAATCAGCTTCGCTTCACAAAGCTCCGTTGCGCGAAAAGTACGCGTCCTGGGCCGCTGCCTGGTCCGCTGTTACAGATATATATCTTTTTTTAAACGTTAATTTCTCAAAATCCACTGGAGCACATATATTGAGACCTACAAAAGGCACATCGGGCTACCAGTCCCTACAATTTTGCCAAGTTTCGTGCAAATCCATTCAGCCGTTCGGGCTAAAAGTGAGGCCAACCGCCCTATGGAAATTAACATGGGAAAAACGCGTTTTGGGACCCCCCTTTTTTCTCGGCCCCCCCTTGACAAACCCCCCCCCAAATTTTCAAAGGCTGCTCAGAAACAAAATGTGCCATTTTCCTGAAAATTTCAGCCAATTCCGTCCACAAACGCCAAAGTTATTAGACATAGAATTTTCAAAAAACCCATAGGGAAAAAATCCTAACTATATATACCTACTGGCGACCGCCAGTAGGTAATATATAAGTATGTGTATATATATGTATGTGTATATATATGTATGTATATATATATATATGTATGTATGTATATATGTATGTATGTATGTATATATGTATGTATATATATATATGTATGTATATATATATGTATGTATATATATATATGTATGTATATATATATATATATGTATGTATATATATATGTATGTATGTATATATATATATATGTATATGTAGAACCGCTCCAAAGAGTGCCACAGACTGCAGCACCCTCGCAGAGAAAAACGGACACAGACTCAGATAGCGATTACAGTGTCTTCTTTTTTATTATTATTTCATCTTGTGCAGCGGAAGTGCCATAGACCGGATATATGTATATGTATGTATATGTATATGTATGTATATATATGCATATATATGTATGTGTATATATATATGTGTGTATATATATGTATGTATGTATATATTTATGTATATATATATTCACTGAAAAAACCATAGGTTATACACCATATATAGTTAGGAATTAGCATTTAAAAAACCTTATTTTACTCAAACAAAACCATTGAAATTCCATATATAGTTAGTTGTACTAACTATATATCGCGCACCCGCAATCCACTGCTGATCATGTCACATATTACATCATTCATGACATGGTCAGTGACATCACTGATGACATCACTGATGACATCTCAAATGACATCACTGATGACATCACTGATGACATCTCAAATGACATTACTGATGACAACATCCAGTGACTGTATTTTTCTGTAAAGTTAAAATATGTCTTACATATTGAAGATTGAGTGGATGTATAAGTGTCTGGATGAATGATTTAGTAGGTGCATGACTGACTGTATGAATGAGTGATTAAATGTGTCTCACTGAGTGCATGGGTTAGTGACTAAACTGTCTTAATTTGTGCATCATTATGTCTGTTGTTCTGAAAACTGCTGCATGTGTTGTTTAGTAGCTATATGAGTAACTGTATGGGTTATTGATTGGTTGCCCAAGTATTTGTATGGGAGACTGAGTGTGTGTGTGGGTGGCTGGGAGGTGTATGAATCTGTGCATAGATGTGTGAGCAGTTGATTCACTAGATGTATGGGTTCAAAAGTGCATGTGGAAACAGCTGTATGGGCGGTTGACTGTGTGCATGAGCGTATTGGTGAGTGAATGGATATCTCAGTGCTACATGTCAAAGTAAGTACATATGTAAAACACAGTACATGTGAGAGTTGACATATATAAATAACTGTGCAAAAGAGCCAGTGAATGTGTGAGTGGCTGTATGGATCATTGTGAACTTGTATCAGGGATTGTATAAGAGAGTAAATATGTGTTAGTATATGTTTGAATAAGTAAGGTGTGTATAACTGTATAGTTGAGGAAATGGAGGTGTGATTGATTCTTTGCATGACTGACTAGGTGTGTGAGTAACTCCATGGATGAGTGACAGTCTGTGCGTGTCTGTTTACACTGAGTGTATCTAAGGTTATATTAGAGTCTGAAGAGCTTCATCGTATTATCACATGAATGATGTCATCAGTGATGTGATCAGTAATGTCAAATGAGATGTCATCAGTGATGTCATCAGTGATGTCATTTGAGATGTCATCAGTGATGTCATCAGTGATGTCATTTGAGATGTCATCAGTGATGCCATTTGAGATGTCATCAGTGATGTCATCAGTGATGTCATTTGAGATGTCATCAGTGATGTCATCAGTGATGTCACTGACCATGTCATGAATGATGTAATATGTGACATGATCAGCAGTGGATTGCGGGTGCGCGATATATAGTTAGTACAACTAACTATATATGGAATTTCAATGGTTTTGTTTGAGTAAAATAAGGTTTTTTAAATGCTAATTCCTAACTATATATGGTGTATAACCTATGGTTTTTTCAGTGAATTTTCAAGGTTTTGTAAATGCTAATTCCTAACTATATATGGTCTATAACCTATGGTTTTTTCAGTGAATTTCATTGGTTTTTTAACAGCTAATATCAAAACCTTTACAATGTATTCTTATTTAAATAGAAAAATATATTTTACATGTTTTTAATACAATTTTTTTTTTATTATTTTTTTTGTTTCGCTCCCGGTACGCGAACCGGTTAGCTTCCCGTTAGCTCAATCCGGAGGCGCGACCCGGTCCGCGAACCGGTAAACGTTCCGTTTGCGCACCTCTCGCGTTAGAAAACAACATCGTGACGCGTCGCGTCAGCATGACGTTTCGCGTTCTCGCGTAATACGTCATATTACGTGCTACGTTAGCGTACCCGGAAGCGCACCGGTACGCGAACCGGAAGCGATCCGCGGCGCCGACCGCGTAACGTAAACACAGCAGGTCATGTGACTCGGTAATAACACTTTTCATTGGTTCATTTCACTTTTGGTTTCCTAATGATGTAATACTAGGTCATGTGATCTAAAATGAACACTTTTCATTGGTTTACAACTTTTGCTTTTCCCAAATGATGAAAATCCCTCCTTCTTTCCTCACTCTGACTTTCATCTTGGTGAGAGAAAGACCCTTTATTTACACTTTGACATGGCTTCAGTAGTAGCTTCAGCTGGTTCTAACCCACCACCTCCACCAAATCCAAGAAAGAGAGGACCACCTGCTGAAGTAATTTTGCAAGAAGAGGAAGAACAGGAAGAGGAGGAAGAGGAGGAAGAGCCAAGGTTTTTGCCAGAGGAGCCCAGGAGGTACAATCGAAAGGAGAATTACATCTGGCAATTCTATAGAATTCCTGAGGGGCAAAAAAAAGTGAATGCACGCTACGTGTTTTGCCGTATATGCGGTGATAGATTGTCAAGGGGAACTGACAAAAAATACAGTTACGGCAATCACACTATGCATCGGCATATGAGTAGGTGGCACCCAAATAATTATAGTGCTGCCCAGCTACGTGATGAGCAACAAAATCCCCTCCCAATGGCAAGAAGATCGGTTGTTCCAGAGGTGTCGGGACCAGAGGCGAGGGAGATGATCCCAAACATCCAAATGTTGTTTGGGCACGTAAAGCAAGTGTGCGTGCACTGTGGCGATTTCATCTGCTACAGGGAAAGTAGCATCATTTTAATTATGAGAGCTATTCAAAATCATGTTAATGTTTGTCCGAGACGCCCCAAAGAATAAATTCTTTTTTTTTTGTTGCTCCTGTTGAGCCCTTTACAATGGATCGTTTTTGTTTCCCCCCCCCCCAAAAGAACCAAAAAAAAATTAAAAACGTTCAGAAAATACAAAAAAAGTAAAAAAATGTTCAAAAAATACTAAAAAAAATATAAAACAACAAAAACATTAAAAAAAAAGTTCTTTTCAGAACTACCTCCCCATTATAAAAAAATTGGTAGAATATTTGGAACTCTGCCAACCTCTATTTCTCTTAGTTCGCTCCCCGGAGCGCTACCCGGTACGCGTACCGGAAGCTAACCAAAAAAAATATTTTTTTAAAAAAAGAACAGTAAGTATAAGGTAAGCAAACAGACAGTTATGTGAAAAGAAAGACAGCTCTAGGGAGTAAACAAGAGATACTGTTACCTACAATCCACTGCTGATGATGTCACATATTACATCATTCATGACATGGTCAGTAACATCAACAGCAGTGGATTGCGGGTAACAGTATCCTTAGTTTACTCCCTATAGCTGTCTTTCTTTTAACATAACTGTCTATTTCCTTCCCTTATAGTTATTGTTCTTTTTTTTAAAAAATTTTTTTGATCAGTCATAAACAGTGACATTAATAGAAACAGAGAGAATGAACAAGAGTGAAGAACTATGGTCCTCCTCAGCCACCCTCAGAAAACCAAGGGGGTCAAGATACATCTACCGTGCCCCCTTCTACCCATTCTGAACATTATTTGCCCTCCATCTTGTATCTTGATTCGACCGAAACACAAAATGGTGGACTCCCGTAACGCTGCTGGTTTACGAACCGGGCCACTTCCCGGGAAGCGGTCCAAAAAAAAAGGTGGGAAAGTAATTCACAGACACTAAGAGTAATAGAGACGGAGTGAGTGAACAAGTCTGAGGAACTATGAGAACAGAGGGACTGAGAAAAAGAGTGGAAGGATTGAGTAAGTAGGTAATAGAGAAAGGAATGAGGAAAGTAGCAAACGCAGGAAACTGAGGGTTAAAGAAGTGAAGCAGTGGATCTAATAGTAGGTGAATGTAATAGAAATGTAACGAAAAGAGTACAACTATTTACCTTATAATTGCCGTTAAATTAATCACTTTTTATTTTTATACTTTCAATCTGTGAAAGAGAGAACCAACATTTGAAAAATATTAAAACATGTATTTAAAAATTACAAAAGACAAGGGAAAAGATTGAAGGACAAATAGTTTTTCAACAACTTTGACACTGACAGAAGCTTCTGCTTCTCCAGGCCCCCTACACAGTCCTAAAGATATACATTTTAAACTAACAGTATCTTGATGCAGATGAAGTGAGGCCTATCTTAAAACATGGTGCATCTTTTGCATTGCTCTTGTTTCAGAAAAGTGTCGCTTCAGGATGCCAATAACATGTCTCCTATCCAGAGATTTGTTTGAGGTGAGGCCTACTCAGAGTTCAAGATAAGATTTACACTTGTTGAAGTGTACAGAGGAGATAATATCTGTGAAAGTCTACCAATGAAGTGAGTCATGTCCACTGCACTCTTCAACAAAGTAGAAACCTCCTATGTTTCCCTGGACAGACCTAAACTTGATCTGCACAATGTGATTCATAATGATAGGAAACACAGGTGATGTAATTCAAATATGTGCAATTTATTTTGCTCATTTCATAATCACATCACTTGTGTTTCCTTTGCTTAGGTATCTCATTGTGCAGATGTAGTCCAGCATATGAAAGAATACGTAGAAGTGCAGCACTGCATGCAACAACTTTGACACTTACAGAAGCCTCACCTTCTCCATGCGTCCTACACAGTTCTACATATACATCATAAATGCAAACAGTACAGAATTAATTATACATGTTAAATGGTTTATTTTTGCTGTTCTCAGAATGTATCAAAATTCACTAAAAACAGTGACTTGAAGGTATTCATCATGTAACAGCGGGGAAAAAAAAACACAATCAAAATGATTGTGTTTAAAAAACCCATACAACATCAGAAATCAAAATTCAGAACTCCTTAAAGTTAACTTACTTTCCATGACGTCCAAGGATGTCCTATGAACAGCTTACACTCTTTTGTGCTGTTATTACTTTCAGCCCGCCACTTTCTGAAAGAAAACCTCCATCGTTTTTAAAAACACGTTACATGCAATAAATGACTTCTTGCTCTCTACCACTATTTTCCACAAGGCCAAATCTAGTCAGAGCCATTTATAACTCTTGGATTTCTTGTAAGCCAATCCCATCATTTGGCATTTCCGCAACTTTCAGAATTAAAATGTTGAAGATCATTTTCACAATCCTGGAATAGTAATATCTTCCCCTTCTTGCTCAGTCATGTTCTACATTTCCTATGACACTGATACTGCTTACTATGAAGCAGACTTACACTACCTTTATGACTAGTACAATTATTTAATTCTCTACATCACTTTTAATCACAAAGCAATGTAAAACAGTAGACAGCATTGCAGACTTACATTCCCTCTACTCCATGTTTTGATTGGCTGCTTCAATTAGCTTATAAAAAGAAACAGTTTTTCTGAACTCATTCAAAGTGCACATATATCTCCATCATGTCCAGTCCTATGATTAGAAGTTATGTCTCTGAACTACACTTATCCTCAAGGCCAAATTGTGTAGGAGCCATTAGAACTTCTTGAAATTCCACAGAGCACATCCCGAGATTATTTCCCTAAAATTTTGGTTTTAAAAACACCAGGTAAGAGTTTTTAAGGTCATACGGCAATTTTTTTTTGAAAATTAAAACAGAATCATTGCAGAATGACCAGCCATTTCTAGACTTTAAATAAACTGTGTAATGTCCTGATGATATTGAAGGGCCGTCATGATATATAATTGCTGTAGTTACAAAAGTCCTTCCTGATATTGACAACTGCGAAGCTACAAAATTTTTTATTAAAGTTGTCAATTTTGTTCCATCAGGCCTACATCGTTGGAACATTAAAATGACGTACTGGCCATATGTTCGTATAAATAATGTGGACATCATTTCAGATTTACATTGGCTACACTCCATGTTGTGATTAGCAGCTTTTACTAGCTTATTAAAGGAGACTGATTTACTGTCTGGCAAAGTTAAATATATAAATCTTTCTGAGTCTACACTAGTAGTACTTGATATCATACAGTTCTCGCAGTCATGCTGCCATTGATAAGAAAGCCCAAACAGCTGATCCACATCTACACCTTCAGCATGTAATACATCAAGCATATACATTAAAAACTCCTGACAATCTTGCTGAATAGTTTGAGAGAATTGTGTCTGGCCTGAACATCTGTCTAACAGATTTCGAATTTCAGACACACTTTCTATGTTTCTTCTATCAGTGGTACATTTCTCTAACACAGAATTTAACAAACCGCAAAATCTTTGATCAGAATTGACCACAATCTCTTCTTTTACATTTTTTTAGAGAAAACAAAACATTAATTACTACATTAGCATAGCAGTTGACACCAGAACTGTTTTCAAACTGAAAACCAACAACATCTTCAACAGAATCCTTTTTGTTTCTGCTTGTAATTTTAGGTTCATTCACTTTTTGTCTTTTTGCTATAACCTCCCCAGTATTGTTCTCATTTCTTCGTTTCCGGCCTACCAGACGTTTCTCAAACAAAGGAAACTGAGGCAAATGTGGCGCATACTCTCTTCTTAACCTATTGTATTCCTTAACACAATCTAGATCTGCACAAATGTTTGTGACATCACACTCAATCAAGTACAATCCCGATAAAGTTCTAACTCGTGACAATGCCACATATGCCATACCCTCCTTGAACACAGAACTGCCAATATTCACCAATGCACTGTCTACACTTAAACCTTGCGATTTATGGATTGTCACCGCATATGCCAAGCAAACCGGAAACTGCTTACGGCGAACATATAAGTCTTTTACAAGCAAAAATCTAGCAGAACAACGAGCAATTAGCTGTACTTCCTCAATGCCATCAAATTTAATTTTTAAAAATTCAATTCCATCTCTATTTCTGTATTTCACAAAATCAACAACATTACCCATTGATCCATTTACCAGACCTCTTTCAACATGTAAATTCCTTCTTAAAATTATACGGCAGTTCAAGCACACATTCAGAGTCTTTTCAAAACCTGCAGTTTTAGATATACTCTTCTCTAATGAATCCAATTTTGTTTTCAGATTCTCAGACAAAATAATTGTTGATCCCATATGCTCTACTCTATCAATAGCTTCCAGTTTCACAATCTCTTGCTTTTCTAAATGCAACATTTTGTTGTTAAATTTGGCACATTCTGCAAGAGTTGGCATCAAACATATTCCAGATTTCTTTTCAGTAATTTTCTGAAAAATATTCTCAGGCACAACATCTTGTTCTGGATATAAATTTGACAGTAATCGTGCATGTAAAGCTTCTTTCCCATGCTCGGTCACTTTTCCAATTCTAACATCTTGTAGAATAGTCTTGTAAACTTCATCCTTCGCCTGACGCATATTTTCATGCAGTTCAGCATAATTGAAGTTTAACCATATATTGACGTTGCCAATGCTGCCTAGGCACTTCCTGGTATCTTCATGCGTGAGCATTTTGAACACAGGTTGCCCTTTCACTGGTGTCAGCTGCAAAAGATCTCCGAAAACAATGATGTGTTTGCCACCAAATAACACATCATACTCTGTTTTGAGAACTTCTTGCATCCTCAAATGCACAAAGGCAAGCATGACATTGGAAACCATGCTTACTTCATCAATGATAAGAAGTTTCATTTTCCTCAAGATTCTTCAAACTTCAAAACAAGCATCTCCAGATAGCTTGTGATATTCTAATTTGTTGTCATGCTCCACTGGCAGCATCAGTAAACGATGTAAAGTAATCCCTTTAATATTATGTGCTGCCAGTCCAGTTGGAGCAGTGACAACACAAGACAGCGATGACTCTGTCCTTTCCTGCAAATAGCATGAAATTGCTTTAATGAGGAAACTTTTTCCAGTTCCCGCTTCTCCACTCACGTACAGTCGGACAGGCTTCAACGACGTACATGAGCACTCTTTCTTATCATGACTTAATCCATGATCAATTTGCATGGTAACTTCGTCATATATTTTCCTCTGCTCAACGTTGAGTTGCCTTTCCAACTCTTCTAAGTTAACCGCATCCTCTTGAGCATGTGCCATGGCTCTTTCCACTTCATTCATAGCAGTGGCAGCTTCATTTTCAATAAGAGGTCCTCCTAGTGGATCCTGACTCAATGAAGCAGAACTCTGACTGTCCTGAGAACTGTCTCTGGCAATCTCGGCTGCAATCGTTGCTTCCTGCTCAATTTCCGCATTCAACATTTCTACATATTTGGGAAAAGCAGGACATTCTATGGTCTCCTTGGCGGCATTGAAAGAGTCTTCGTAACAGAGGAAATCTCCAAGCAGTTCCTCTTCTGCACGCCAAGGCTTGAAAAGTTGCAAAAGTGCTAAATAGAAAAACTCCTTTTTTTCAGGAGATTCGCCACTCAATTTTCGATGGTTTATCAAGTGGCATTTTCTTTGCTTGACCAGACATCCCTCACTTCCTATTACAGCATACACTCCTTTCTCAGTATCTTCTTTGATGTTCCTCTTGAATATGTAATTTTGCAGAACCTCATACAGACAAACATTCTCGAGGTGACTGCTTCGATTTGGATAATATGTATCCAACATGTTTGTCTTCAAAATGTCGGTACTGTTTGGCTCCTTTTCCGCCAAATACTCAATTTCCCGCACAGGTTTGAGAACTCGATTACGCGTTGCAGCAAGACCAAGACTCGCCCAAACGATACTCCTGGACTTGGCATAGAGACTTGCTGAAGACAACCGGTCAGAACATTCGTACGCTCCGATTTCTCGATGCGACAACATCTTCAGACTGAAACTGTACAACTTCTTGCTGAGGCTCTTTTCATGGGAAATGTCCTCCCACATATCCTTCAATTCTGTCTTCTCTTTTTTGGTGATGTAAGACGTCACATACCGAGCCACAGCCATACAGTTATCAGCCACAAACTGTATATCCATGTTAGCATTCCACATGGACAAAATCACCGGGTTGTAGTCGTTGATGTACTTGGACTCTTCGTTCCTCTTCAAATTGTATGTGTTTTTAGGTGATTTCTTCATCACATTATGTCGCAGCGAAGACATCAAACTGTTTACTCTTCCTTTAGAAATCACCGGTCGTGGAAAGCCGAAACGACATTTGGTGTAGAACTTGTCTTTGTTTCGGAATTTACGACGGCAGTACTTTCCACATCGATGGCTTTGGAAACGCAGAACTTTTTCTCTTAGGCTTTTCTTCTCCTTTGCGTTTGGAACAGCACACGTAGAATACTGTTGGATGAAACTCATCACTGAGTCTTCTGGATCCGTTCCAAATTTAGGTGCATCCTTGATCCACAGCAACATATGTATATGAGGAGCACCTCTTGCTTGGTACTCCTTTCTCCAGCAGAAATCCAACACCTCTCCAAGAGGTGGATTCTTCTTATTCATGATGAAAGACATCATAGCTTCAAATCTATGATTGAAGTACCTACATACATTGACTGGATCCAAAGAGCACAGTTCTCCGGGTGTCTTGAATTCGATGTTATCTACGTTAGCATTTGCCTCTCGTAGAAATTGAAGTAAGTCTTCCCAGCCATACTCGGCACAACTCAGAGTGAGGAACCATGTGGGAGTACCTAAGTTCCTCAGCATACATTTTAAATCACCATGACGACGGTACCAGTACTCATTAGTACCACGCTGACACGCCATGAGATTAATCAGGTGAGAATCCAAAATACTATCTTGGACATTCACTTTATCCATAAAATCACTTGCCGAGATGTTTTGCATGTGTATACCACTTTTCAAGATGTGGTTCACTGCATATGACAGTCCAGACAGATCGCTTTCAAACAGGAGATGAAACAAATAAGGAATGCATTGTCGAAACCTAGCATCTCCTGCATACAATCGCAAAGTCCGGTATTCAGAAGCAGGAATTTGATGAGGTCGCTCATCATATCTTCCTCCCTGACCTGTTGGAAAAAGCTGTGGGAAACACCGAGCTTCCAAACTTTCCTCCCAAACACTAATGGGACTCCCTTTGGCTTGTTTCATTTGAAACAACTCAATAGCATTCCCCACGACTTCCTTGGAATGCAAAGGATGAACACTATAATGTTCATATATTTCTTCACTAGTAGAGGGTTCTACTTTCTCAATTTGACCAGCACACAAATCGCTATCCTCTTCCTCACTTACTTCCTCTTCTGCAACATATACATTCTTATAGTATTTATTATTTTTTTTCAAATACAATGTTGCCTTTTTAACTTTCCTAACATCTACTAAATCTTGCCATATTTTCTTATTCTTTGTCGGAACCCCATTAACTAAGATAACCAGAGGTTCCTCTTCCACTTTTTCTACTCCAATTGTGTTAATGTTTTTCTTCAAATCTAGAGGCAAATAAACAACTCTTCCCTTTAATCCTCTCTGTAAATCTGATGGAGGCAATTTCCCTGTCTTTGGCTCCATTCTTACAATAGCCTGAAAGGGATGGATACTTTGAATCAAAATAGATTCATAAGTATTTAAGTCCTTCAATTCAGAAGGAATCTCAACCAATTCCAGATTATTATGAACTGCTCTAGCAGGCATCTGGTTTTGTTTTAATTTGTTACAACAATAAGTACACACACGTTGATCCAATCCCAAATCAAAACAATTTTCTACCATCAAGTATGTTGCAAAATCCTTCCATTCACTATTATTTTCCCTTTCACTTTTTGCATATAAATCCACTAACTTAGTCTGATTCTTATAATAAGTGCGTCTACAACACACACAAGTGAAATTAGGCCTCTCACTTGATTTCACGTCAAACGTCGCAATTTCCCTCTGGAAATTATCTGTACTGGAAACCTGTACACTATCTTCCAAATGACCCTCTACTTCTTGCTCAATTTCAACATTCTCCTCTTTACTTCCAAAGTAACAAAACTCAATTTCTTCACATATATTCTTCACATCTATTTCAGAACTATGCAAAAGAGCAGCGCATAATTGTTTCAGCATAATTGCTGGACTCTTAGCATAATACAACATTCTAACTAATTTCCTCACTTTGTTATGATGCACTGCTAGCATCCTGAAATGATGAAAAACACTCTGGCATACTCTCCTGGAAAGACAAGCCAGTGAATGACCATGCAAACCTGTCACTTCTCTTACTCTGCAAGGATCTAATTCTTGCAACAACATCATTTTCTGCTTCAAACTTTTTTTGTTAAATGACCGTACAAAATCACAAAGCAAATTGATGGAATCCTGTCGCACACTGCAAATACTACTACACTTCCAGGTGTACACAGGACCCTTAGCACGTCTTCCTAAAACCTCATTACCTAACAACTCTTCTGCCTCTGTTGTCACAAGTTTTTCTTTTTCAACTGGACAACCATCTTTCACTTCATAAGCACGACCACTGGTGTCAACTGCATGCACCAAATCATTATCCTGGAAATAACTCTCTTCATTAAAAAATGCCTCACAGCTTGAACTATGCATCCATTCTCCAGAAAAAACTTCACAAAAATTACTACGATTAACTATTCTCTTCCATCTACTATTTCTTTTGAAATCAAAAATTGCCTTGTTTAGCTTCCTAATTCTATTGATTATCAAAATAAATAACTTACGTTTAATTTCAAATGCCTGATCAATAACTTTCTCAACTTTTTTTTTTCTCTTATAAAAAACTAGTTTCTGTTGACCTTTCTTAATATTTTTTAACAAATTGCCAATTATCCTGTTGCGGAACATTCGTTTACGAATCTCCCTAAACTGTTGTTCCTTCTACTATCATGCACAGATTTATCTCTTGCTCTAGCAGTAACATTTTTCATTGTCCTTTTCTTTCCATTTGATTTCCTTCTCGTGTTATGGACTGAAACATTTTCTGTAGTAATATTTTTTTTATTACAAATATTTCTTATGAAATATTTAGAGCTCTTACCCGGTGCTTTCTTCGTGGCTTGAGAAATCTTTTTGTTAGAGGACTGCTGCGTTTTTTTTTTCACCTGCTGTCTTTGACGTTTTGCAGCCTTTATCTGTCTTTGTATTGTAGGCATGGTGAAATCTTGAAATGATCTGCAGTTGAATCTGAGGAAAAATATAATAAAAAATGTTAATAAACATTATTATCAAACAGTAAATCAGTAATAGTGATCAAAAACATAACACACTACTTGACATTTTAATTTGAAGATTTTTTAGTCATTGGCAATTTTACAATACAGAAATACCAGAAAAGAAATGACATTTATATTTATGTTACCTATGCTATTTTATATGTGAATCTGATCTAATTTTATGAGCATATTTTAATATTTTATTGAAGACACTACACATAACCTGTTTTTGAAGGTGTCTTTATTTTTAAATTAAACGGTTTACCTTTTTACTTTTTATTGATTATAAATTTTAAAAATAAATGTTTATAATTCCAAAGGCTCAAGCAGGTCAGCTTCCCATCCTATATCATATAATTCGGACAAATCTGCATCCTCATCACGCTCTTCTTCATCCTCAGGATTTAAATCATCCAAAGGATCAACATCCACTGATGTTTCAATTACAAGTTCAATGATGAGGTCAAAATCAACTGATTGCAGATTGTCGCTCATGTTGAGGTTGTCTTTATCTTTAAAGAAAGATAACAACAATGAGATGTTGCAGAGTAAGAAACAAATCTCAGAGATTATAATAGTAAAATTGTTTAACAAGATTAACATTTTGCAGCTATTATTTAGCCATGTCCAGCAATGCTGAGCAGGTGAAGCCTATGTCTAATTTTTCACTGAACAGGACTCATCTCTTCTTAACCTTGGATAAGCCTCACCGACTCTGTGTCCCCTGCACATACTTAAATGTTAAAGGGCAGATTTATATTAAATGGCACATCCCCAGGCATGCACCAGTTAATGTGCACCACTGCTTTACCACCCATGGTGTGCCGCATTTACAATCAGATAGGAGAAAGCTGCGTCAAAACCCTGCGCCTGCTTGAAGCTGGCATAGGTCTTGACGCAGCATTGTGGAGATGGGGCACCCCTGAGCCTTGCTGGAGCTGCATCGCACTTGCGATACAACTCCAGCAATGCGCCACCTTTACGGCACAGATGCGTCACGCATCTGTGCCGTTTTTGCCCCATGCTGCGCCGCATTGTAAATGCAGCACAACATGGGTGGCGGAACAGTGGCGCAGGATGACTGTCACATCCCTGGTGATGCGCCAGTCATCATAAATCTATCCCTAAGCTTCTTATCTTGTTACAGATGAACTGCCATATGTATCATCAAAATATTTTACATTTTCTAAATAGCGAATTTTAAGGAATAAATAGCGATTCTTTACCATTCCTAATTTGCGATGAGCAAATTGCTAATTGCAAGTTACCCATTCATTTCCATGGCCTAGGAGGCTCATATGAATGAAGGTTTAATTTGCGATTAGCAATTTGCTCATCACAAATTAGGAATTTTTCCAAGGGTGCAGGGGTGTCTCAAGAACACCCTGCTGCACCCCTGAAAAACAAATTTGGGGGCATATGGCACACATACATGCCCTAAGGGCATGTGTTGGCGTCATATGGCACCTTTTGTTTTTTTGAAAAAAAGCTTTTTGAAAAGAATTCACAAATTACCACCAATTTACCACAATAGTTTCCAAATCCTTAATGTCATTTTTTACATAGTTTTTGTTTGATACATTGCATTTAAGTAGTCACAAAATTTGCAAATGCTTCAGTGCAATCGCAAAATAAGGAATAGCAAATTTTGCTACTCCTTATTTTGCATCAAAGTTGTTTGATACATACCATTTGTCTAATTAACATTCGCAAAGGCCGAAATTCATAGAATTTTGATCTTTGCAAATGCTAATTAGCTTGATACATATGGCCCCAAGTGAGGCCTGTCTTGCGACATGGTGCATCTTTTGCATCACTGCTGCTTGGGTTTTATGTGGTACGTTTTTTTTTACACCATGACATATCTGCCTAAATGCATCAATTTGTAATGTTGTCGCCTCATAGCAAATCTTTTGCACCACCGCTGCATCATAAAAGTGACGCACAGTGGCACAAAAAAGGCATACACCTATCATAAATCTGTCCCTAGCATTTTAAATGATTAATCCAGGATGACAATAAAGTGTGTCCTATCCAGAGGTTTGTTTAAGGTGAGGCCTACTCAGGATTGCAGATTAAAGTTACGCTTGATGAAGAATACAGAGGAGATAATACATATAAAGGACTACCAATGAAGTAAGTAATGTGCACTTTATTGCGCCAGTCATCATAAATGTATCCCTAAGCTTCTTATCTTGTTACAGATGAACCACCATATGTACCATCAAACTATTTTGCATTTCCTAAATAGCAAATTTTAAGGAATAAATAGCAATTCTTTACTATTCCTAATTTGCAATGAGCAAATTGCTAATTGCAAATTACCCATTCATTTCCATGGGCTAGGAGGCTCATAGGAATGAAGGTTGCAATTTGTGATTAGCAATTAGCTCATCACAAAATAGGATTTTTTTCAAGCGTGCAGGGGTATCTCAAGAACACCCTGCTGCACCCCTGAAAAAGAAATTTGGGAGCATATGGCACACCTACATGCCCTAATGGCATGTATGGGCGTCATATGGGACCTTTTTTTTTTGTTGAAAAAAATGCTTTTTGAAAAGAATTCGCAAATTACCACAAACTAGAAGTTGGTGGTAGTTTCCAAATCCTTAATATCATTTTTTACATATATTTTTTTTGATACATTGCATTTAAGGAATCGCAAATTTTGAATTATTGACATTTTAAGTCATTTCCACATGTGCAGTGTTTTCAAAATATAATTTGAAAATCGTTTTTGGGGAAAAGTAATGGTTTGCAAATTTATGACAAGGACATAATGGTGTATGCTTCTCTATAAGGCATTTCAGTGTCTCTGATGTCATTTTTCCCATATTACATTATAAGACCTTTCCCCATGAAGCACATTCCTTGTAAATATGCTCCCACCTGTGCATTGCGAATTTAGATTTTGACTGTTTCAGTCACATAGCCATGTTGAAAGTGACCCAAAAAAATTGCAAACGTTTTAAAATAACACATTCATGTGTCTTAAGGACATTTTAAGTCATTTCCCCATGGACAATGTTTTCTAAGTGGCGCAAAAGAGGTATACACCTATCAAAAATCTGTCCCTAGCATTTTAAATGATTAATACAGGATAACAATAAGATGTAGCCTATCCAGAGGTTTGTTTAAAGTGAGGCCTACTCAGGATTGCAGATTAAATTTACGCTTGATGAAGAATACAGAGGAGATAATATATGTAAAGCTCTACCAATGAAGTAAGTGATGTCTACTTCATTGCGCCAGTCACCATAAATGAATCCATAAGCTTCTTATCTTGTTAGAGATCAACCGCCATATGTATCATCAAACTATTTTGCATTTCCTAAATAGCGAATTTTAAGGAATAAATAGCAATTCTTTACCATTCCTAATTTGCAATGAGCAAATTGCTAATTCCTATTTTACCCATTCATTTCCATGGGCTAGGAGGCTCATATAAATGAAGGTGCAATTTGCGATTAACAATTTGCTCATCACAAATTAGGAATTTATTCCAAAGGTGCAGGGGTGTCTCAAGAACACCCTGCTGCAACCCTAAAAAAGAAATTTGGGGGCATATGGCGCACATAAATTTTAACAACATTCCTTTACCTCAACAACGATTTTCAAATCATAACTTCAAAACACTACACATGGGAAAATTACTTAAATTGTCCTTAAGACACATAAAAGCGTTTTTTGATTGGCTTTCCTGCATGGTAGGGTCACTTTTAACATGGCTATGTAACACAAACATTCAAAATCAAAATTTTCCATGCACAGGTGGGAGCATATTTACAAGCAATTTGCGCCACAGAGAAAGGTCTTACATTAAAATGGGAAAAATAACATCAGGGACAGTCAATTGCCTTATAAAGAACCATACACCATTATGTCCTTGTCATGAATTTAAAAACAATTCCTTTTCCCCAAAAACGATTTTCAAATCATAATTTCAAAACACTGCACATGAGAAAATGACTTAAAATGTCATTAAAACACATGAAAGCGTTTTTTGATTGCCTTTCCAGCATGGTTGGGTCACTTTTAACATGGCTATGTAACACAAACATTCAAAATCTAAATTTTCCATGCACATGTGAGAGCATATTTACAAGCAATTTGCGCCACAGAGAAAGGTCTTACACTAAAATGAGAAAAATAACATCAGGGACAGTCAATTGCCTCATAAAGAACCATACACCATTATGTCCTTGTCATGAATTTAAAAACAATTCCTTTTCCCCAAAAACGATTTTCAAATCATAATTTCTAAACACTGCACATGGGAAAATGACTTAAAATGTCATTAAAACACATGAAAGCATTTTTTGATTGGCTTTCCAGCATGGTTGGGTCACTTTTAACATGGCTATGTAACACAAACATTCAAAATCAAAATTTTCCATACACATGTGAGAGCATATTTACAAGCAATTTGCGCCACATAAATCATAATTTTCTCCTTAAAGCACACTATTCTCTATCTAAATTAAAGAAATATTTTCTCACCTTAGCAAATACTTTGAGTTTGAAAACAGTCTAAGAAACACACCAATTTGTCTTCAGCAGAGCAAAAGGTATGCACTCCAGAGTCTGCAGCTATCAAAAGCACAGAAATGCTGTAATTCTTCACACATATTTCTCATGTCACCCAATCAAAACTCTTCCCTCACTTTTTTTCAAATGAAAACCCTTCCCCCTCTGCCCTTTCTGCCTATTTTCCATAGCAACCACCTCTTGGAAAAACTCTGGTGTTTGCAAGTTCACACAACAATGTTGCAATTGAACTCTGAACTCTCAGTGCACCTGCATATCCAGTGCATTCTTTCATTTAATGATTTTTTATTGACCACTCAAAATACATCTTTCAAAGAACACATCTGTGCACCCTAACTTTCTGTTTTCATCAATCAAAATCCACCAATCACTGTTACTGCTTCATGAACACAGAAACTCCACAGTTTTTTTTTCATTTTACACTCTCATTTTTTCAACTGCCATTTCATTGCCACACTTCATCTGACTGCAGGAGAACCTTCTCTCACCATGTTTTCTGTCTGGATTGTTGGTCATAGTTATATTCACTGGGCTCAAAGGTACGTTGAAAGCAGGAATTTACCTAACCTCAATTTACAAGATGTGGAAATTAAGTGGTTTGGCCACAGAGGATTAAAATGTCACCAATTGATACCATTGGTGAAAACCTTTATGCATTTGCCAAAACCTGACCTGTTAATTGTGCACTGTGGAGGTAATGACTTGGGCACTTTGACTGGTGTAGGTCTGGAAATGCTTTTAAAGGACACCTTTGAGCAATTAATGGCACTTTTTCCTCAGACTGCCTTGGTATATTCAAATATATGCCAAAGACAGAAATGGAGGTGGTCAAACCAATTTTGTCCACAAATTGAGAAGTCGAGGAAGCATGTAAACAAATCTGTTTCAGCTTACATGAGAGACCATGGAATGGGCTCCCTGTACAACAATAACTTGCGTTACTACATGCAAGATATCTACAGAGGAGATGGAGTTCACTTCTCAGATGAGGGCAACAGAGTTTTCACTCTGAATTTAAGAATGTGCATTGGTACCTACTTATAAGTACCTAAATGTACCATAAACCCAAAAGCTCTTCTCAGAGCTACCCTACATCTAATCACTCACAATTATTATTTTACTCTAACTTTTTTCACTAATTTTCAACAAAGTACGCTCCCTGGGGCGCTACCCGGTACGCGTACCGGGAGCTAACCTCGCGAAATTTTTAAAAAAAAATGTTTTTTTTTCGCACATATAAACCTCCTCAGCCACCCTCAGAAAACCTAGGGGGTCAAGATAACTCTACCGTGCCCCCTTCTACCCATTCCGAACATTAATTGCCCTCCATCTTGTATCTTAATTCGACCGAAACACAAAATGGTGGACTCCCGGAACGCTTAAGGTCCGCGAACCGAGGCGCTCAACGGTTCGCGTACCGGGTCGCTCCCTGGGAAGATAAAGGAAATAAAAAATAATCAAAAAATCCAACAATCAATTAACATACAGCATTTGAAAAGACTATCATTCATTTTTCATTGTAGTACGCTCCCCAGAACGCTTCCCGGTTCGCGGACCGGGCGCTAACCACGAAAAAAAACAAAATTTTTTTTATTTTTTTTTGCCCCGCGGGGCCCCTTTAAAACCTCCACATTAAACCTAGGGGGTCAGCGAGGATCTACTATGCCCCCTTATAGTTATTTCCCCCTTTGTTTTGGCCTCCTCTTGTCTCTCGATCCTACCGAGAGACAAGATGGCGGCCGCTCCGGACTGTTTAGAATGTTGACAGACACCGGAGAGCCAATCAGCTTCGCTACGCGAAGTTCCGGTACGCTTAAGGTCCGCGAACCGGGCCGCTGCCCGGTCCGCGCTTACAGATATATATCTTTTTTTGAACGTTAATTTCTCAAAATCCACTGCAGCACATATATTGAGACCTACAAAAGGCACATCGGGCTACCAGTCCCTACAATTTTGCCAAGTTTCGTGCAAATCCATTCAGCCGTTCGGGCTAAAAGTGAGGCTAACCGCCCTATGGAAAACTCAATGTTAAAAACACGTTTTGGGACCCCCCTTTTTTCTCGGCCCCCCCTGGACGAACCCCCCCCAAATTTTCAGGGGCTCCTCAGAAACAAAATGTTCCATTTTCCAGAAAATTTCAGCCAATTCCGTCCACAAACGCCAAAGTTATTAGACATAGAATTTTCAAAAATCCCATAGGGAAAAAATCCTAACTATATATACCTACTGGCGACCGCCAGTAGGTAATATATATATATATGTATGTATATATGTGAAAAGAACTCCTCCAAAAATGAAGAAGAGAGGCCACAGTAGGGGAAACAATGGAGGCAACCTTTATTCAGCACAGAAACACCCGCAAAATGGCGAATGCATTTCGGCGTCTATATCGCCTTCTTCAGCGCCCGGCGTGTTCTTGAAGGATGCGAGCACAAATGTCCGATATAAATACCCTGCCACATCCTGTTACTTGACACGACACTCCACCCCCAAGGTAAGTAGTCTCTGCAATCACTTCCTGCAGTCCACCTGTTATTTGGTTCCTACATGTCCCAGAATGCAATGATCATGATGGGCCAGTGTTGCGGGAGTGGATGTAGCGCCATGATGGTATTGAGCCCCCAATTCGAGTGAGTCCTCCAAATCCAGCCGCCTCCTCTGCTCCCCAAACCGCAACAACCCCCATACCTCTGGATATTCTGCAGCGGGGGCAAGACTGGAAGTCCAACTCGCCCAGCGTGTAATACCTGATTACAACACCGCCCCTTCCCTTCCCAGGCGTGGAGGTGGGCTTCGGTGATTCCAACAACTTGGATGCGACGAGGATTCCACCTGAGTGCGGACCAGTGAATCCGAAGCCAACTTGGAGCTGCGGGGGCCTCCCAAGCGCGACTCTGGCACACGCGCTGGAAATATGAAAAGAACTCCTCCAAAAATGAAGAAGAGAGGCCACAGTTTGGGAAACAATGGAGGCAACCTTTATTCAGCACAGAAACACCCGCAAAATGGCGAATGCATTTCGGCGTCTGTATCGCCTTCTTCAGCGCCCGGGGAGTTCTTGAAGGATGCAAGCACAAATGTCAGATATAAATACCCTGCCACATCCTGTTACTTGACACGACACTCCACCCCCAAGGTAAGTAGTCTCTGCAATCACTTCCTGCAGTCCACCTGTTATTTGGTTCCTACAGGTCCCAGAATGCAATATTCATGATGGGCCAGTGTTGCGGGAGTGGATGTAGCGCCGTGATGGTATTGAGCCCCCAATTCGAGTGAGTCCGCCAATTCCAGCCGCCTCCTCTGCTCCCCAAACCGCAACAACCCCCATGCCTCGGGATATTCTGCAGCAGGGGCAAGACTGGAAGTCCCGAAAAGGGCGGGGACTGAATATATATGGTGAGTGCTCCAGCACCTGATGACATTTGGCCACTGAAGAAGAGAGCGCCTAGCTCTTGAAATGCATATGGCACTTTTACTTTGCTGAAAGGCGTCACCTTTGAAACCCTGCTGGCAAGGTTGTGGAAATAAAGGAGTTTCAAATATCGAATTCGTGTGTGGCTGATTCCAAAGGGGTTCCTGCATGTGTTTTGCATTGAAGACGGCCGTCCCGGTCGTGGAATCAGCTCGCTGCTGAGGCGGAGCCAGCCCTCTTAATTCAGGGGGACTATATGGACACGAACGTTAGGGGGTTTTGCAGGGATAACCCCTTAACACTCCTTCCAGAAATCTACAAAGCAAGGCAGGCAGCCAATGGAGATTTGCCTTCACACCCACGAGGGTTCATATTTGCATCCATTTCGCTGGGAGCGCACCTACCTGTTTAATGAGGACTACAGATCCCAGAAACGCTAGTGATGGCAGACGCCCGAAAAGGGCGGGGACTGAATATATATGGTGAGTGCTCCAGCACCTGATGACATTTGGCCACTGAAGAAGAGAGCGCCTAGCTCTTGAAATGCATATGGCACTTTTACTTTGCTGAAAGGCGTCACCTTTGAAACCCTGCTGGCAAGGTTGTGGAAATAAAGGAGTTTCAAATATCGAATTCGTGTGTGGCTGATTCCAAAGGGGTTCCTGCATGTGTTTTGCATTGAAGACGGCCGTCCCGGTCGTGGAATCAGCTCGCTGCTGAGGCGGAGCCAGCCCTCTTAATTCAGGGGGACTATATGGACACGAACGTTAGGGGGTTTTGCAGGGATAACCCCTTAACACTCCTTCCAGAAATCTACAAAGCAAGGCAGGCAGCCAATGGAGATTTGCCTTCACACCCACGAGGGTTCATATTTGCATCCATTTCGCTGGGAGCGCACCTACCTGTTTAATGAGGACTACAGATCCCAGAAACGCTAGTGATGGCAGACGCCCGAAAAGGGCGGGGACTGAATATATATGGTGAGTGCTCCAGCACCTGATGACATTTGGCCACTGAAGAAGAGAGCGCCTAGCTCTTGAAATGCATATGGCACTTTTACTTTGCTGAAAGGCGTCACCTTTGAAACCCTGCTGGCAAGGTTGTGGAAATAAAGGAGTTTCAAATATCGAATTCGTGTGTGGCTGATTCCAAAGGGGTTCCTGCATGTGTTTTGCATTGAAGACGGCCGTCCCGGTCGTGGAATCAGCTCGCTGCTGAGGCGGAGCCAGCCCTCTTAATTCAGGGGGACTATATGGACACGAACGTTAGGGGGTTTTGCAGGGATAACCCCTTAACACTCCTTCCAGAAATCTACAAAGCAAGGCAGGCAGCCAATGGAGATTTGCCTTCACACCCACGAGGGTTCATATTTGCATCCATTTCGCTGGGAGCGCACCTACCTGTTTAATGAGGACTACAGATCCCAGAAACGCTAGTGATGGCAGACGCCCGAAAAGGGCGGGGACTGAATATATATGGTGAGTGCTCCAGCACCTGATGACATTTGGCCACTGAAGAAGAGAGCGCCTAGCTCTTGAAATGCATATGGCACTTTTACTTTGCTGAAAGGCGTCACCTTTGAAACCCTGCTGGCAAGGTTGTGGAAATAAAGGAGTTTCAAATATCGAATTCGTGTGTGGCTGATTCCAAAGGGGTTCCTGCATGTGTTTTGCGTATATATATGTATGTATATATATGTATGTATATATATATATCCATACAACGAAAGCAACTCCTTCTGGATCTCCGCGACCCGTGAAAGGTGGCGTGCACGCCGGCGGAGTAAAGCCGACCAATTTGAATCTTGAGAAAACCAAACGAACTATGAAAGCACGCTCTCAGGACAAATAAAGAGGTAAACACCGGAAGGTCCGAAAGTGCTGTTTATTCCACAACGCGTTTCACCGTAAAACGGCTTGATCACGTGGAAAGCTGAATGAGAGGCATAGTTTTAAAGTGGTAAAACAGTAAACACAAACATAGGACTGGTATTCAATAATCACACGTAAGTTAAATTGCCCAACTGTACATAAAATCGCATGTTAAATTCACAAGCGGGCATGTATTAGAGGTGCTGTATTGTTGAACCTTATAACACATATGAATAACTGGTAATATCGAAAAATATCGCAAACCAAAATTAAACTCATAATATGTATCCCAACACTGTGGGGAAGTCTGTGAATGTGCGCATATGATAAGCAGGTAAAATACCCCCCAAATTGCTGCATACACTTACACTGTATTGTGCCGATCGTGTGGCAGTAGAGCCCCGCCGGACCCCGCCCCCTGTACCGCCCATGGCGTACAGAACGGCCAATGCCTTCACAGTCCAAGAATGTTATTGTAACAGAGCGCCTCCTCTGTAAATCAAAAACCAAACAGCACATACCTCATGCTCTACAAGGGCCCGATCAAGTATTCGCAAGTGCTCGAATACAAAGTGGAAATATTTTACCGTCCTATAGATAATCTGTCTCTCAAACAGTCAAGTGCCCATAAAGTGCCGACGCTGGAGAAGAGAAGGGAGGATTCCCGTGAAGTGAAGTGATGATGAAAAAGGGCCCCTCTCTCGCTCCTGCAATAAAATAAATATGTGCATAATTAAAATTGTAATGCAACACGAAACAAACAGACATGTTAACATACAAGTAACTGATGTTCCTAGAGCTACTAACATCTTAAGGTATGGAAGACATCAAAGGACGTGCAATATAAATACAATTTACAGATCACATGCTCATGTATATAAATGTTCATTCTTTCAAATGCACAGCCAGTTCCTCATCCTGGTTAAGACCCCCCGGAGTCTTACTCTGGAAGTCTATGATCAATCTAGATTCCCTCTGTCGAAGTTTCAGAACCCTATTGCCTCCTCTAGGATTCAATGGTATCTGTTCTAGAATGATAAAACTGAGATTCTTGACATTGGAGTAATGGTGCTCCTTAAAATGTCTTGCCACAGGGTATTTGGGGTCAAAGTTGGTAATGGCTCTCGTATGCTCCAAAATGCGCTTTTTGGCCATGCATGTGGTGCTGCCTATATACCATTTGTGGCATGTGCAAATAATTGCATATACCACAAATGTAGAGCTGCATGTTAGAAATGGGGTAATTTTCTTGGTGATCCCATTGTAGGACACTTCCTTGCAAGATTTGCTGTTGGCGCAGGCCTTGCAATGACCACAGGGAAAGAAACCATCTAAACCTTGAACATTAGCTGGGGGATAAGTGGTAATGTCACTGTGGACTAACATGTCCCTGATACTCCTGCCTCGTCTGTACGTGATACTGGGTCTTTTGGGTAACTCTTTCCCAATCACGTTATCATTTTTTAGGACTTCCCAGTTCTTGGATATTATTTTTCTAACAGCCTGGAAATCTGTGCTGTAGGTCAAGATAAGTCTAGTTACATTGTCCTCATCACTCTCATCGTTAGGTTTGTCACAAATAGTGTCAACCCTTTTTATGGAGTCCGCTCTCGTCTTGGCTCTCTTGAGGACCCAGTTAGGATAACCCCTGCTCTTAAATCTGTCCAATATGACCATGCTTTCCTCTCTGTAAGCCTTATCATTGTTGCAATTGCGTCTTGCCCGCAACAGTTCGCCGAATGGAATGCTCCATTTTAGACTTTCAGGATGGCTACTAAGAGCGTGTAAAACGCTGTTTCCGGCCGTGGCCTTACGGAAAAGTTTAGTATGCACCTTGTGGTCAATGATCTCAATTTTGACATCGAGATATTCCGTGTCAGTCAAGCTTTTGTTCCCACTGAGGACAATGTTTGCATCATTGTGGTTAAGTTTGCTGATGAACAAATCTGCCTCTTCTAACGTACCTCTCCAAACAATGAAGAGGTCGTCAATGTAGCGTAGCCACATAACTACATTTCCAAAATCTTGTTGTAGCATGGGATCAGAATGGATGTCCTTCTCCCATTTACCCATGAATAGGTTGGCCAGGCTGGGTGAAAAGCAGGAACCCATTGCTGAGCCACTGACCTGCCTGTACAGTTCACCATTGAATAAAAAGATGTTGTTCTCGAGGCAGTATTGTATCATACAAAGAAGCATGCGTGTGTGTTCCCTGTACTTAATGGGCCTGTCTTTGAGAAAATATTCACACGCTTGCAAACCCTGGTTGTGGTCAATTATAGTGTAGAGGCTTTGAACGTCTAAGGTTATCAACACGTAACCCACCTCCCACTTTAAGTCCTCAATCTTCTTCAAAAAATCTTTAGTATCCTTTACATAACTGGGGAGTTCCATCACATACTCCCTCAGAAAATGGTCAATGTACTTGGATACTCTTTCCGACACACTACCACGCGAGGACACAATAGGTCTCCCTGGGGGTGTAGTGGCATTCTTATGTATTTTGGGCAGTAAATATAACACCGGGAGGACTGGGTAATCACATTTTAGATATTCGAATTCCTCCCATGTAAGAATGCCCTTCTCCTTCCAATCAAATAACAAATCCCACAAACTGGTAACACTGTCATGATAACAAGTCATTTCAATGGGCTCATAAAAATGTTTGTCACACAATTGTCTCCTTGCCTCTGCAATATACATATCTTTGTCCATCAGGACAATATTCCCTCCTTTATCCGCAGGACGGATAATTATAGTCTTATCCTCCATGAGAGATTTCACTGCCTGTCTTTGTTTGTAGGTCATGTTGGATTGTTCGTTGGATCTACGTTTGTAGTGTTTATGTCTAAGTTCGTTGAGACTTTTGTTAACACAGTCCTGAAAGACATCAATGTTATCGTGTGGCAGTATTGGCAAAAAACTAGATTTTTTCTTAAAATCCGTGTTGGCTGCTGCATCAGTACAAATATCCAATTCTGACAGTAACTGTGTGGTACTGCCTGCCATTGCATCTTGTGTAGCAAACATATCAGTTTCCAATTCAGTCAGTAACTGTGTGTTGCTGCACGATCTTTCTACTTGCGTACCGCTTATGCCTAATGACATGACCATGTTCAAATTGTCACAATCTCCTACATCAAAGTTATATGCATTGGAGACAACAGGTGTTTCACCGATATGGCCCGTATCTCCTTTAAGTTTGTACCACTTCTTAAGCTTAAGTTTGCGGGTGTATTTGAATAAATCAATTCTATTGTCAGTGTATCGTGAAGGGTATGAGGGACAGAATGACAGACCTAGGCATAGTGTTTTTTTCTCTATCATGTTAAGTTTTCTTTTGGATAGATTTACTATGGTCATATTTACCGTTTCGTTATCCATTAGTACTTTCTCCTGTTGGCACGTCCTTTGTTGGTTCCCACTGTGCCATAGCCCTTGTCTTTTTTGCCATCGCTGTCTGATTCGTATCCTCCTGTTGCTCCTCTTCCCCTTCCGCGTCCTCTTCCGCGTGTTCCTTTTCCTCGTCCTCGGGGCTTCGGTACCGGTGTCTCCCTCGTTGTTACACGACCCCTTCTCAGAGTCCGGTACTCGTCTAAAAAAGTCACTTGCTTTTTTCCTTTGGCGGGTGCCGTTATATTTAATGAGACATCTGATTCGCTTTCGCTGGTGATATTCTCCTCTGCCCTTGGAGTTGTCGCTTCTTCCATTTCTTCCACCACAATAGTGCCAGTGATGTCATCCTTGTATAAGTGGTCATATTTATGGCTGAATGTAAGTATCCTGCCGCTGTCATAGTCAGCGTAGTCGCGATTGAGTTTTCTCTCTTTTCTCGCTTTTATTTCTTCTTCATGTTTGGATAGTCTTTCTTGTATGGGCTTAAGTTTCATGTTAAAACTTTCTGTTTCCATCAGTTTATTGAGTTCTTCCATGAGTTCTCTAATTTCTTTGATGAGTTCCTCACGGTCTATCCATGCATACTTGATTAGGATTTCCAACATTCTGCGAGAACTGTTTGCTGAGTTAATGGACCACTCCTCTAACATCAGTGGATTGGGTTTTTCATACGTTGGTGTGGTGAATATGCGCAACCCCCTAGGTACCATGTTTTGTTCTACATAATGCTGTAGAGATGTCGCTTCCCACCACTTAGTGATCTCCGTTTTTTTCAATTTTTCTAATTGCCTTAACTTGTGTTCAACCGGCTCTATTGTTATAGTTGGTTCTTTTCCCTTTGTCACGTTGCTTGGGAATATTTTCCTTGTAAATAGTGTCCTTGCAACTCTTGCACGCTCCTCGTCCTCTTCCATGTTGGAAAACCTTATTTAAACAGCACCAAAAATCTGTGTCCCCGGTGTATGCCTCACTGTCCCCCCAGTGTATATGCTGGGTTCCTTTTGCCAAAATGTTTATTGGGGAATTGTAATAGTCTGTGCAACCGCGCGTTAGTTGTGCGCGTAATGCCAGTCACAATATAAAGGTGTGTCGGAGTCCGTTTCAAATCCCCAAGGTACTGTTGCAAGTGTGGCGACCCCCGCTGCCCCGGAGTGTCTGAGTGATGGCAGGCAACCTCCGTTGTCCGTCACACCCCCCCACCCCTCAGGGACGGAAAGTCACCACTCCCGCTTACCTTCAGTCAGGAAATGTCTTGCGGACATGCACCTCCTTCTTTCTGTGTTCCCCAAACAATAACGCTGGCCGGTCCTTAACGAGATCCTCCAAGTAAATCCATACAACGAAAGCAACTCCTTCTGGATCTCCGCGACCCGTGAAAGGTGGCGTGCACGCCGGCGGAGTAAAGCCGACCAATTTGAATCTTGAGAAAACCAAACGAACTATGAAAGCACGCTCTCAGGACAACAGCAAATCTTGCAAGGAAGTGTCCTACAATGGGATCACCAAGAAAATTACCCCATTTCTAACATGCAGCTCTACATTTGTGGTATATGCAATTATTTGCACATGCCACAAATGGTATATAGGCAGCACCACATGCATGGCCAAAAAGCGCATTTTGGAGCATACGAGAGCCATTACCAACTTTGACCCCAAATACCCTGTGGCAAGACATTTTAAGGAGCACCATTACTCCAATGTCAAGAATCTCAGTTTTATCATTCTAGAACAGATACCATTGAATCCTAGAGGAGGCAATAGGGTTCTGAAATTTCGACAGAGGGAATCTAGATTGATCATAGACTTCCAGAGTAAGACTCCGGGGGGTCTTAACCAGGATGAGGAACTGGCTGTGCATTTGAAAGAATGAACATTTATATACATGAGCATGTGATCTGTAAATTGTATTTATATTGCACGTCCTTTGATGTCTTCCATACCTTAAGATGTTAGTAGCTCAAGGAACATCAGTTACTTGTATGTTAACATGTCTGTTTGTTTCGTGTTGCATTACAATTTTAATTATGCACATATTTATTTTATTGCAGGAGCGAGAGAGGGGCCCTTTTTCATCATCACTTCACTTCACGGGAATCCTCCCTTCTCTTCTCCAGCGTCGGCACTTTATGGGCACTTGACTGTTTGAGAGACAGATTATCTATAGGACGGTAAAATATTTCCACTTTGTATTCGAGCACTTGCGAATACTTGATCGGGCCCTTGTAGAGCATGAGGTATGTGCTGTTTGGTTTTTGATTTACAGAGGAGGCGCTCTGTTACAATAACATTCTTGGACTGTGAAGGCATTGGCCGTTCTGTACGCCATGGGCGGTACAGGGGGCGGGGTCCGGCGGGGCTCTACTGCCACACGATCGGCACAATACAGTGTAAGTGTATGCAGCAATTTGGGGGGTATTTTACCTGCTTATCATATGCGCACATTCACAGACTTCCCCACAGTGTTGGGATACATATTATGAGTTTAATTTTGGTTTGCGATATTTTTCGATATTACCAGTTATTCATATGTGTTATAAGGTTCAACAATACAGCACCTCTAATACATGCCCGCTTGTGAATTTAACATGCGATTTTATGTACAGTTGGGCAATTTAACTTACGTGTGATTATTGAATACCAGTCCTATGTTTGTGTTTACTGTTTTACCACTTTAAAACTATGCCTCTCATTCAGCTTTCCACGTGATCAAGCCGTTTTACGGTGAAACGCGTTGTGGAATAAACAGCACTTTCGGACCTTCCGGTGTTTACCTCTTTATTTGTCCTGAGAGCGTGCTTTCATAGTTCGTTTGGTTTTCTCAAGTATATATATATATATATATATATATATTCACTAAAAAAACATAGGTTTTACACACGTTATAGTTAAGAATTAGCATTTAAAAAACCTTGCAAATTCACTGAAAAAACATAGGTTTTACACACGTTATAGTTAGGAATTAGCATTTAGAAAACCTAGCAAATTCATTGAAAAAACCATATGTTTTTTATCAGTTATAGTTAGCTGGACAATTTACTCATACAAAACCATTGAAATTCCCACGTTATAGTTAGTTGTACTCACTATAACTGGCGCGCCCGCAAAGCACTGCTAATGACGTCACATATTACATCACTCATGACATAGTCAGTGACATCACTCATGACATCACTGATGACATCTCAAATGACATCACTGATGACATCATCCTTGTGAAAAAATGGCAGACTCTCTCTCAGTGAACTGAATTAAGTGGAGAAGCACACCTATATTAGTTAATCTTAAGTACCACTATCTTGGTTGTAAGTATTCCTATTTATTTACAAGCGTGCTGCTGAGGTGGCACGTCTGTCCGCACACCGTGCCTCACACTGTACTACCTAACTTGAATGGTCTGGCCACTCAACCTCTGCGCACTGTTGCTCTGTGTGAGCTATTCACGACTATTTTAACTGCTAAATCATATTATTCAAAATGTTTTTCGAGCTATACAATCTTGGACATAAAACATGTATTGTACTTTTCAAACATAATTTTTAATTTGATTATAGTCATCATCTCAGAAAATCAGTTACATGTTTCAATTTGTTTCATACAGTGTATAAACAATTTTCCATTTCATGAAAGTATGACATGCTGACGAAGCCCGATGTCTAAACAGACTCTTCCTCAGGGGCCTGAAACTGAATATGTGCATAACATAAGTAACATTATATTGACAAAATTCTGAATAGTAGCAGGCAATACGAAGATATACTTTTGTAAAACTCAATGAAGGTTCAAACAAAAGAGTGCAAATTCCACCACCTCACCTCAAACAGTGAGAAGCAATACTGAAACTGAAATGTACTCACTATCCAAACAGAAAATGTGTACTCCACCTGTCAAGAGTACAAAAAATATCAAGACTAAAGTCTCCAATCTATTTTAAACATATTTAACGCTAGTGCTGACCATACCGCGTCTTACCTCGGTCTTCAAATCGATTTCAGCTATGAACCTCTACTTTCAAAACGACGAAACTTCTAACTCCTAAAGAACGGAACACATTGTATTAACTTCACGTTCTCCTCTGAACCCCTGAGCTTTACCCTGCCCATGTAGTGCACATTACCTTATGGACGCCTTAACGGAGCTCACTTCATCTCCACCTGACTCCCATGCAATTTCGCCACAAAGCTCTTAGGAATGCTCCCAACTTTTACAGCCTCCATTGCGCACAAGACGCGATTACTTCCGCAACAAAAATAAAGAACGGACTTCGCAAATACCATTCCTGCACGTTCCGCCATCTTAACCTGGACTGAGACCAACTCTAGAAACGGACTGTCTGTATCTCTACAAAAACTCGAGGGATCGCTAAACCTGCCGCTCAAAACACAACAATCACAACCCTTCACGAGGTGATTTCTATGTGCAGACAAAAGATGGTGAAACAAATGGACGAAAATAAACAATGAAAAAATGACAGACTAAAGGAAAGGAAAAGTGAACAATTTATATTGAGAACAAATCGACAATATTTCACAAGGTTTGATTAGTCAGTCTGAAACCTACAAATGCACTGTACCACGGGTGCACCCTTATTACAGAAAACATGAATAGTCAATTTTTTCATTGAGCCCTTTTGGCTCCTGGGTCCCTAGTCTTTTTATCCAAAATATTTCTCTTTGGAGGAGGGATCTGGTTAGATCCTCTCCTTCTCGTGGTTTGATTTTCTTCAGGACTAAAAACTGCATCTGGGAGATGTTGTGTTTGTTTTCAAGCCAATGTTTGGCGAGGTTACTCTTGATGTTAGCATTCCAAATTGTGCTCTTGTGTTCTGATATACGGAGTTTTAATTTTCGCTCAGTTTTTCCCACATAAAGTTTTCTGCATGGGCATTTGATGTAATGGAAAATTGTTTATACACTGTATGAAACAAATTGAAACATGTAACTGATTTTCTGAGATGATGACTATAATCAAATTAAAAATTATGTTTGAAAAGTACAATACATGTTTTATGTCCAAGATTGTATAGCTCGAAAAACATTTTGAATAATATGATTTAGCAGTTAAAATAGTTGTGAATAGCTCACACAGAGCAACAGTGCAGACCATTCAAGTTAGGTAGACTCTCTCTCAGTGTAATATAATTTTTGATACACACATTGAAAAATAGAATCAAATAATTACAAAACAATGGAGAAACTAATTCCACTTACAACAATCTATTCAGAAATTGCAAAATCTACATACACATTCGCTCATTCACCAACATGTCTATATAGTTACTCATACACATACTCAATCATCATAAATACTCATTCATCTATACATTTTGTTACAAAACGACACTCATCCTTAGAGTTACTCACACACATACTCACACAAGCAAATAAATTCTAAAACAACTATACACTTGCTTATACAGCTATACATACACCACTACTCTTACTTCTACAGAAACGTACACATACTTTTTTACTAAAACTATCTCTTATAGGAACAAAAAAGTATTTATACAGAAACTCTTACAATTTCTCACTCTCACACATACTTACCTATATGCATCAATTCTTACTTATAGTAATTTAAAACATATGTAGTTACTCATAAAGAAATGATTCTGACAGTCATTCACTCACTAACACACCTATACACACACTCATCCATCCATATAGTCGTGCACACATGCTGTCTTCAAAACATATGCAAACAGTAAGGCACTCATTCATTCATATATGCACAAAGTAATACCTCCCACCAAACTTAACAGACACTCATACTAATACTCAAAAAACTAACTAATAACCCATATAGACAATCATGTAGCTACTCACCAACCTAAGCATCCATCTATAGATAAAGGGAGGCAGTGATACAGATATTTACAATTTTAAACAATAATTGGTAATACATATATTTAGTAACATACACTTAATAAATTAGTTATACAATCAATTAAAAAACCCCATCCATTTAAACTCTAATTTAATCGGTTTTTTTTCCATCGATGTTTAGGTACACATATATAAAATATATATTTTTTTATCAGAAAGATATACATTCACTGGATGATGTCATCAGTGATGTCATTTGAGATGTCATCAGTGATGTCATCAGTGATGTCACTGACTATGTCTTGAGTGATGTAATATGTGACGTCATCAGCAGTGCTTTGCGGGCGCACCAGTTATAGTGAGTACAACTAACTATAACGTGGACATTTCAATGGTTTTGTATGAGTGAATTGTCCAGCTAACTATAACTGATATAAAACCTATGGTTTTTTCAATGAATTTGCTAGGTTTTTTAAATGCTAATTCCTAACTATAACGTGTGTAAAACCTATGGTTTTTTCAGTGAATTTGGAAGGTTTTTTAAATGCTAATTCCTAACTATAACGTGTGTAAAACCTATGTTTTTTTTAGTGAATTTGCAAGATTTTTTAAATGCTAACCCCTAAATAAAATGTGTAAAATTCTTTTTTTTTTATTATGAATTTAAATACAACATCAAAACACTGAAAGTAGTTTTTTCTCCTTTCTTTATTGCCTTCCTTTAGTTTTTCAGTCCCCTTAACTCACTCCCCTACCCTTAGTCCCCTTCTTTCAGTTACTCTTCAACTCCTCTTTTGTCACTCACCATACTCCCCTTTTCTCACTCTTTCCCTCAGTCCCTTCCTTCCCTCAGTCATTTCAATCACTCATTTATGCACTACGCTTTCATTCAAAAAAATGAACGACACAGTGTTTAAGAATATAACTCTTTTTAGAGAATTGAATGAGTTCAGAAAAGAACAGTTTTTTTTCCTTTTGTTTTATATTTTTTTTCCTTTTTTAATTTTGAGATTTTTTTAAAAGAAAATTTAGGAACTGCAACGCGTACTAGGGTACGGTGGCAGACAGTGTCGAAGGCCGCGGAGAGGTCCAGGAGGATGAGGGCCGCTGTTTCTCCGTTGTCGAGCAGGGCTCGGATGTCATCGGTAGCTGCGATCAGGGCGGTCTCGGTGCTGTGGTTGGCCCGGAAGCCAGACTGCGAGAGGTCGAGGGAACCGTTCGTCTCGAGGAAGGCGGCCAGTTGCTTGTTGACGGTCTTCTCGATGACTTTGGCCGGAAACGGGAGCAGCGAGATGGGGCGGTAGTTCTTGAGGTCGGTTGGGTCTGCTGATGGTTTCTTGAGTAGAGCGCTGAGTTCGGCGTGCTTCCAGCTCTCCGGGAAGGTGGCGATGTCGAAGGAGGTGTTGATGATGTCCCGCAGGTGGGGTGCGATGACAGCGTCGGCCTTGTTGAAGACGTGGTGAGGGCAGGGGTCTGTCGGAGATCCGGAGTGGATGGAGTTCATCGCGCGGATGGTGTCTTCGGTGCTGATCGGGGTCCAGGCGCGGAGGGTGGTGGTGGGGGGCGGTGGTTCGGTCGTGGCGTGCGTCGGTTGAGTGCTGAAGCTGTTGTGTATGTCCGCGATCTTGTTGTGGAAGTAGGAGGCGAGGGAGTTGCAGAGGTCTTGCGAAGGGGTGATGTCGTTGTTTCCGGCGTTGGGGTTGGAGAGCTCTTTCACGATGTTGAAGAGTTCCTTGCTGTTGTGTGCGTTGTTGTCCAGTCATTCCTTGAATGCGGTTTTCTTGGTGGCGTGGATCAGCTGGTGGTGTTTTCGGGTGGCGAGCTTGAGGGCAGTCATGTTGTCCGGTGTTGGGTCTCTGCGCCAGGTTTTCTCGAGTGCTCTGCAGTTCTTCTTGGAGCTCTTGAGTTCGTCGTTAAACCATGGGGCTCAGGAAAAGTAAAAAACTTCCAAATAAAAGAAGATTTCCCTTTCTTAGCTGGCTGGCGATATTCCATGTGGGAGTCAGATGAAGAAGATGATGTTTCTTGTCTTTCTGCCATCCTGTTCTTTTTCTGCTTCCACCTCCAAAAAGGGTCCTTCTTCCAGGAGAATAAAGCAAATAGTGAGGGAAATGGGTGGGGTTTTGAAGATTCTAGATCTGAAACTACTATGAACCAATGAAAAATGTTGTTTTTGAGTCACATGACTTGACTTTTTTTTTTTAATTCAATTGTGAGGTGCGCGACGGGGTGCGCGCACCCCGCAATTTTTTTGTTTTTTTTAAAAAGTTTTTTTTGCCCGTCGGAGTTGTTTTGGGACCCCCTGAGAAACTCTAGGGGGTATGGGACTGTCTATCTTTCCTCCTTTTCACGTTTTGAAACTTTTATGTAAATCGGGTAAATCGCCATTTTATTCTGATGTGCGCGCACCCCCCAACTTTTTAGTAAAAAAATTAAGTATTTTTTGGGCCTTGGGGGTCCTTTATGGACCCCCTGAAAATACCTAGGGGGTCAGGGAGTGTTTACCAAGCCTCCTTCTCACGTTTTGAAACTTTTATGTAAATCGAGTTAAACGCCATTTTGAGACGGGGTGCGCACCCCGCTATTTTTCAACCCGTCGAGATTCTTCTGGCACCCCTTGAGAAGGTCTAGGAGGTCAGGGTGTCTCTACCTTGCCTTCTTTTTACGTTTTGAAACTTTTATGAAAATCGGGCAGACCGCCATTTTAAAGTGATGTGCGCAACCGGGTGCGGGCACCCGAGCGCGCACGTCAAGTCATGTGACTCAAAACGACACTTTTCATTGGTTCATAGTAGTTTCAGTTCTAGAATCTTCAAAAACCCCACCCATTTCCCTCTTTATCTGTTTCAATCTCGTGGAAGAAGGACCCTCTCCAGCTTCTCTGAGAAATAACTGAAATGGCAGCCAGACAGGAATCATCATCATCTGATTCTGATGAACAGTATCGACTTCCTCAACGGCGAGTGAAGGAATCTTTTATTTGGCAATTTTTTCGATATCCTGAAGGACTAAAGAAGGTGAATGCACCTAAAGTCACGTGCACCATTTGTGACACTGTCCTTTCTAGGGGAAACCCTTCGAAAAAATATTCATTTTCAATTCACACGATGATGAGACATGTAAGGCAAGTGCACCCTGCGCAGTTTGCGAAGGCATCCACTAGAGCCCTGGCCACACAAATGCCACCAGCTGTGGCCAGCACTTCATCGGCAACACCTCCATCTCCTTCAACTGCCGAACTGGACCTGAGGCCATATTTAAAGAAGGTGCACATGAGGTGTAACAAGTGCAACGAAATTCTTGTATACTCTGAACAAAGCCTTGTTCTTGTTGAAAAGCGCATCATGGAGCATGTGTGCACAAGAAGGCGATCATTTTTTTAAATTTCAGTTTTTTGTTGTTCCTGTTGAACACTTTTGAAGTTCAGGATTTCAGTTTGCGTTTCAAAAAACCCCCAAAAAGTATAAAACTTTGTTAAAAAAAAAATACAAAATAACAAAACCCAAAAAAAAGTGCTTTTCAGAACTAACTAATTTTTCAAAAAAGAGCTCTATTTCTTATGCACTGTGTCATCTTTCTTTTGAATGAATGTGTAGTGTATAAATGGCTAGCTGAAATGAATTACAAAAATGGAGTAAGGGATTGAGCAAATGAGTGAGGTAAAGGAAGTATAGTGACTGAAGAAAGTGACGTAAAAGTGTGACTCAAACAATGAGGCAGATGTATGTTACATGGTGCATCTCTGCAAATCAGCAGCGATGCGCCAAGTAACCTACGACAAGCAAAACCACCCAAGCGCCACCACTGATGTTCCACATTTATAATGTGGCACACCATGGACAAAAACGGCACAGATGCGTGACGCATCTGTGCCGTAAAGGTGTCGCATTGCTAGAGTTGCGTCGCATGCGCGATGCAGCTCCAGCAATGCTCCTGGGGGGCCTATTCAACTAATGCTGCGTCAAGCCTTACGCCTGCTTCAATCAGGCGCAGGATTTTGACATAGCATTGGCCTAAAAGTGATTGACTGTAATCTTGTAGATTTCACTTAGCCATTTTTAGCAGGCGTTCCTGCGCAGGAACATTCCCCTCCTGCACCATAACGCCTCCTTAAGGCACAGTGCTTTACAACGTGACGCATCTCCCAGATGCGTCACATTGTAAATAAGACGCACCATGGTGCATCTTTTGCACCGCCGCTGTGTCACAAAAGTGACCAACGCAGCCCCCTGGCACATTTGCAGAGGAGGAACTAATTCCCCTTGCATATTGGGGGTCCCTGGGGGCCAACTAGCCCACCAGGAACCTCCAGGATTTCCCAGGGGGCTGCATTGCAGAGAGGTGTAATGAGGCCACACCCTTTTTTACACCTCTCTGCAGCGCAGCCCACGGGCGCGTTTGCAGAGGGGGAACTAATTCCCTGGGAGGCAACTAGCCCACCAGGAGCCTCCAGTATGCGCCAGGGGGCTGTGTTGCTTTGCCCCGGAGGGCGGTGGTCCCCGGGGCAGTGTGGGGGGGGATTGGGCACCCCCCACACTTCTTTATCACTATGCCCCCACAATTTGGTCCCCCTGGGGGGTAATTTTTAAATAAACATACAGGGGTTTTAAAAAAAAAACATTTTGGGCCTTGGGGGTCCTTGTGGGACCCCATGAGCAGGCCTAGGGGGTCAGGGTGCTTCTACCCTGCCCCCTTTTTGTGTTCTACACGTTTGTTTTTCTGCTTTCCTCGGTCTACCGAGCACAAGATGGCTGCCAACACTCCCTGGTTTGAAGTGTTGAAAGCCAATGAGCATGCAGCTTGTGCTCGAGAAGTTTTAGAACTCAAAAAGGGGGCAGGGTAGAAGCACCCTCACCCCCTAGGCCTGCTCAGGGGTTCCCACAAGGACCCCCAAGGCAAAAAAAAATTGAGATATCATCAGTGATGTCATTTGAGATGTCATCAGTGATGTCATCAGTGATGTCACTGACCATGTCATGAATGATGTAATATGTGACATCATCAGCAGTGGATTGCGGGCGCGCGAGTTATAGTGAGTCCAACTAACTATAACGTGGGAATTTCAATGGTTTTGTATGAGTAAAATGTTCAGCTAACTGTAACTGGTGTGAAACCTATTGTTTTTTCAGTGAATTTCAAAGGTTTTTTAAAAGCTAATTCCTTACTATAACAAGTTTGTAACCTACGATTTTTAAAGTGAATTATTACGTTTTTTTAATAGCTGTTTTTATAACTATTATTTATAATATTTTTTATAAAATTATTATTTATTTTTCTAAAATAAATTTTCCAATGTATTTTTCCTGTGTTTTTTTTTTAACATTTTACCTCGGACCGCTCAGGGTACGCGCACCCGTAAACGCACCCGTACACGTAGCGAGAGCGCTATACCGGCATGCGAAAAAAAATATATAAGTATGTATTTAAAGTAAATAATAATGCAAGTCATACAGTGGCACTCTTATGAAAGTAGTATTTTTGATTTTAAATATCCGTATTTTAACTTTAAACGCATTTCCTAAAATCTACCAAACGTCATTCAGGCGCGCTAATGAAAACCCCACCCATTTCCTTTACTACCTCTTTCACTTTGAAGAGAGCATGACCTGTTCCCTTTTTCTCCTGTTCAATTGTTTAGAAAGAATGGCTGCAAGAGCACCAAGCAGCAGTGACTCTGATGAGTTTCTTAATGAGGACCCTCCTCAACCAAAAACGAAGGAGCACTTCATCTGGAAGTTTTTTAGCATTCCAGAAGTAGAGAAGAAGGTAAATGCTCCTAAGGTGGAATGGAAGATATGCCACACTGTTCTGTCACGTGGTGACCCCAGAAAAAAATACAGCTTTGGGAACTCCACCATGATCAGACATGTGCAAAGAAGGCAACCCCAGAACTATGCCTGGGAGAGTGTCAGGGACCTGGCACGGAATGCACCGAGAGATGGCGCCTCGACTTCCACCGGAGGAGCAACATCATCGGGGAGAGGAATATCAATCGAGTTGATACCGAATGTTCAGCCTGTTTTTTCGGACATTACAATTAGGTGTAAGCAGGGTGACGAACTGCTTTGTTACGGGGAGCAGAGCATTCTATTAATTGTTTGAAAAAGAGAAGAACACTGCTGCGCCCCTCAGCCCTAATTTTTCTCCCTTTTTTTGCTCCTGTTGAGCAGTTTGGCATTCCCTGGTTTTTTTTTTGTTCTGAAAAAAATACCAAAAGAATTAAAAACGTTCAGAAAAAGTAAAAAAAACTAAAAAAGAAGAAAAAAACCTGTTCTTTTTAGAACTACTTTCAATTCTCCAAAAAGAGCTATATTCTTTACAAATTCTAAAGGAGTGAGTGAAGTGGAGTTCAGTGAGAGAGGAAAGCAAAATGAGTGAGGGAGCAAAGAAAGGGACGAGAGAGGAAGGGAAGTGAAGTAGGGGGACTGAAAGAAGGTGAGTGTGGGAAGTGAGTGAGGGGAAGGGGAGTGAACATGGGGAATGAGGATAAATGAGGAAAGCGGAGTAAGGGAACGGGGGTGAGGAAGGGTAAGAGAAGAGCAGTGAGGTGGAAAGAGTGTTGATAGAGGGTGGATAAAGGCAAGTGAGCGTGAGACAAGGGGAGTGAGGGAGTGAGGAGACAGAGGAAGTAAAGGAAAGAGTGAGAGAAGAGGACTGAGTGAGGGAGCATAGAAAGATAAGTGAGGGAGTGTAGGTGAGTTATAGGGAGTAAGTGTGAGGGAAGAGGAGTGAGAGAGTGAGGGGACGGAGGTAGTGAAGCTAAGAGGGAGGGAGTGAGGGAAGGAGAATGAGGATATGACAGGACAGAGGTAGTGAGAGAAAGAGTGACTGAAGTGGAGTAAGGTGAGTAAGGTAAGGGGAATGAGTGAGTGAGCGAAGGAAGGGAATAGAGGGGAAGAGGACTGAAGCATAGGTACTGAGAGAAGGTGAGTGGGGGATCAAAGTAAAGGAAAAAGGAGAAAAAGATATGGAATGAGGGGTAGTGAGGGACCAGACTAAGATAACGGGAGTGAAAGAACGGCAGAGAGCATGAGTAAAGAGGGATGAAAGAGGGTGGATAAAAGTGAGTGAGGGTAAGACAAAGGGAGTGAGGAAGTGAGGGGATAGAGGTACTGAAGGAAAGAGTGACAGAAAGGGACTGAGTGAGGGAGCAAAGAAAGATAAGTGAGGGAGAGTGGCTGAGTTATAGGGAGTGAGCGTAACAGAAGAGGAGTGAGAGACTAAGAGGACGGAGAGAATCGGGGTAAGAGAGAGAGAGTGAGGGAAGGGGAGTGAGGAAGTAAGAGGACAGAGGGAGTGAGAGAAGGAGTTACTGAAGTGGAGTAAGGAGAGTAACAGAAGGGGAAAGTGTGAAGGAGCGAAGGAAGGGAAGAGAGAGGAAGGGAAGTAAAACAGGAGATCTGAAAGAAAGTGAGTGTGGGAGTGTGGCTGAGTTATAGGGAGTGAGCGTGACAGAAGAGAAGTGGAGAAGTGTGGCTCACTGGTTAGAGGAGGCAGACCTGGAAGCAGAGGTCATCCCGGGACCAGGGTTCAATTCCCGGCTCGGCGGGGTCTTGAGTCCTAAAATGTCCACAGACTCGACAATTCTCGCTCCGGTGCCTACTCGATTCACGGGTTCACACTCTGCGACTCTGGGCAATAGCTTGCTTAATCTGCACAACGGCCCCTCGCGGCGGGATGCCTGGCTTTCACCTTGCGGATACCCTGCCGGGGTTATCTCACAGGGGAATACCAGGACGGGTTCCCTAAGCAAGCGCTTAGAAACCGCTCGGTGATTTGCGCTATATAAATTCCTGTACATTTACATTTACAGAAGAGGAGTGAGAGACTAAGAGGACAGAGAGAATGAGGCTAACAGAGAGAGAATGAGGGAAGGGGAGTGTAGAAGTAAGAGGGAGAGAAGGAGTTAGTGAAGTGGAGTAAGGAGAGTAAGGGAAGGGAAAAGAGTGAAGGAAGGGAAGAGAAGGAGAAGGTCTGAAAGAAGGTGAGTGTGGGAGGGGAGTGAGGAAAAGGGGAGTAAACATAGGGATTGAGAATAAGTGAGGGACGCGCAGTAAGGGAACGGGGGTGTGGGTGTGTGAGGGAAGAGTAGTGAGGTTAAAGAAAAGAGTGTTGAGAAAGTAAATTTTGTACGTCAAACTTACCTTATAAGTAATGTAAACTTAATTACATATTTTCAGTAAATTGAATATCTGTGAAAGAGAAAAAAAGTAAGTTATAATATTTATAATATATATTTCACAATACAAGAGACAAATCAGGAGATTAAAAGTCATAAAAGGGTAGTAAGAGATAAAGTAGGAGTGAAATTACTAAAAGGATAATGACATGGATACATTCAGTGACAGAGAAGAAGAGCAGGAGAGAGAAATGAAGTGAAGGTGAGTAAGATACTAAAGGAATGTACATTAGGAAAACTAAAGGAAGAAAGGGGAGTAAAGAAAGGGGAGTGAGTGACAGGGAAGCAGGAGTGAGTGACAGTGGATTCATGACAATGAGGGATGGAAGGTGAGTGAGGGTGAATGTAGGGTCGTAAGACAGTGAGGGGACAATGGGAGTGAGGGTAACAGAGAGGGAGTGAGGGAAGACAAGTGAGAATATGAGAGAACAGAGGGAGTGAGAGAAAGAGTGAGTAAAGGGGAGTAAGGTGAGTACGGGAAGGAGAATGACTGAGGGAGCAGAGGAAGGAAAGAAGGGGAAGAGAAGTGAAGCAAAGGGACTGGGAAAAGGTAAGTGCGTGAGGAGAGAAAGAGGAAGGGGAGTTAAGAATGATGAATGAGGATAACTGAGGGAACCGGAGTAACGGAACAAGGGTAAGGGAGGGTGAGTGAAGGGCAGTGAGGTTGAGGAAAGAGGAAAGATAGAGGGAGGATAAAGGCAAGTGAGCATGAGACAAGGGATGTGAAGGAGTGAGGACATAGAGGTAGTGAAGGAAAGAGTGACAGAAAGGGACTGAGTGAGAGAGCAAAGAAAGGTAAGTGAGGGAGTGTGGGTGAGTTATAGGGAGTGAGTGTGATGGAAGAGGAGTGAGTGAGCAAGAGGACCGAGAGAGTGAGGCTAAGAGAGAGGGAGTGAGGGAAGGGGAGTGAGGATGTGAGAGGACAGAGGAGTGAGTGAAGTGGAGTAAGGTGAGTGAGAGAAGGGGAATTATTGAGGGAGCAAAGAAAGGAAAGAAGGGGAAGGGGAGTGAAGTAGGGTGACTGACAGCTGGAAAGTGGTGGATGGGAGAGAGGGAAAGGGCAGTGAAGGAATGGGGAATGAGGATAAGTGAGGGAAGTGGAATAAGGGAAGGGAGGTGAGGGAGAGTGAGAGAAGGCCAGTGAGGGTGAGTTAAGAAGAGTGATAGAGGGTCGAAAAAGGTGAGTGAGCATAAGACAAGGGGATAATAATTTATATTTGATAATATAAAATACAAAATAATTTGTACAACATGTTATATGGTTTATTTTTGCTGTTCTCAGAATATATTGAATTTCACTTAAAACAGTGACTTCAATACTACTCATCATATGACAGCGGGCAAAAAAAACCACAATCAAAATGATTGTGTTTAAAAAACCCATACAATGTTTCAATAAATAATGTAAAATTAAGAAAAAACATATCTTAACTCACTTTTAATCCACATACTTTTCCACGAGGCCAAATAGTATATGGAAAATCCTTTTCTTTGGAAATTACTCCATAGTATTCTTAATCTCCCATTTACCCGAGTTTCTGAAAGAAAAGCTCCAACATCTTTTACATTATGAAACAATAGTTTTATTTCCACCTCTGGCTTACTTATTATTAATATTTCCTATAATACTCACATCACACACTATGTGATACACTTATACTACCTCTATGACAACTACAAGTTTTTTATTATCTTGATCACTCTCACTCGCAAAGTAATTTTGAACAACAAACTAAGTTTTATTAACTGCTGCAATCTTCATAGGCCAATTACCTTCTCTAAAATTTTGGTTGTACGAACACTAGGTAAGAATGTTGTAAGTCAGAAGTCAAACGTTGTTTGAAAGTCAATTGAGTATCATTACAATTACTCCAGCCTTTTTTGACATTTTAAATACGCTGTGTAATGGCCTGATGTTGTTGAAGGACCATCATGGTAAATAATTGCTGCAGTTGCAAAGGTTCTTCCTGAAATTGATAATTGAGAAGCCACAAAAATTTTAATGAAAGTTGTCAATTTAGTTCCATCAGGTCTACACCGTTGGAACATTAAAATTACATTCTGTCCATATCTTTGTATAAATAATGATGATAGCATTGCAGATTTACATTGAGTACAGACCATGTTTTGATTTGCTTCTCTAACTAGATTATTAAAAGACACTGATTTGCAGTCTGGTAAAGTCAAATATATAAATCTTTCAGTGTCCATTTGTCACGAGGTCCCGGACTTGGTCCCGGACTCGGACTATGACACCGACGGACGGGGTGTTTCTTTTAACCACTGTTCCTTTCCACCCCGTCCGCAGGATCCGTTGCCTGTTTCCTGGGTTTCCCCTGCCCTACCGGGGACACTGGAACTGCCTTCATCATTCGACCCGCCTTCTCTGACGTCAGGGGCTTCCCCTGAAGGCAACCAATCAAGGGTCACCTCATGTTTGGCCGGGAACCAATCCACTGCTTCGGGGGCGTTTAAGGAAGCCCCGCTCTTCCTGGTTGGTGCGGAATCCCTTGCCGAGGAGAACGCCGAGGAGAACGCCGAGAGGAACGCCAAGGAGAATATCGAGGAGAAAGCCCAGGAGGGGGACGTGACTGAAGAGGATCGACCCGGAGCGCAGACCCAGAGACTCGTCAAGCCAGGAGGCCTACGGAGACGCGAGCCGCCCTGCCACACTTCCGGGGGAGAAGTGTGGCTGGACAAGGTACGACTGCGCCTCAGGGGTCTGTTTGTTACACGGGGTGGGACGGGGTAGGCTGCGGGGTGGTCACTGTACGTTTCGTTCTTTCCCCGTCACCATCACAGAGTGCTTATAGTGATACGGTATACGGTGGTGGAACCCTGGTGATCCCGCACTCCCCTTCCTCCTCAATGATTTTCCCGATACATCCCTCTAACTGCCCTGTTCCATCTCTGCTTCCTTCGAGAGCCTTCCGACCCTGAGAGGAGCCGACGGTAGCAGGCAAGACGGGACGTCTAGAGAAGGAGGCCGACTGCTTCTGGGACCATCTTACAGCTGTTTGGCGATTAGAGACTGTTATACCCTGTGAACCTTGCCCTGTATACAAACCGCATTAAAAACAACGGTAGTATCTACCGCCCTGTATCCTATGGTCCCTCATTTCTCCACCTCATTCCTCACACCATTGTAGTACTACTTGAAAAGGAACAATTGTCGCAGTCATGCTGCCATTTATAAGAAAGGCCAAAAAGATTTTCTACATCTACACCTTCATCTTGCAATACAACAAGCATATACATTAGAAATTCCTGACAATCTTGCTGAATATTCTGTGAAAATTGATTTAGACCAGAACGTATGTCTAAAACATTTCGAATTTCAGAAACACTTTCTATTTTTGTTCTATCACTGCTACATTTCTCAAACACAGAATTCAACAAACAACAAAATCTTTGATCACGATTTTCAGCAATCTGTTCTTGTACAGTTTGGAGAAAAAAACAACATTACCACTACATTAGCATAGCAGTTGACACCAGAACTGTTTTCAAACTGAAATCCAACGACATCTTTAACTGAATCCTTTTCCTTTCCGCTTACAATTACTGGTTCATCTACTTTTTTTCTTTTTGCTACAACTTCACTACATTTTTCTCATTTCTTCTTTTTCGGCCTACCACACGCTTTTCAAATAGAGGATATTGAGGTAAATTTGGAGCATACTCTCTTCTTAACCTATTATATTCTTTTACACAATTTAGATCTGCATTAATCTTTGTCTCATCAAAATCAATCAAGTACAATCCAGATAAAGTTCTGACTCGAGATAAAGCAACATATGCCATACCCTCCTTGAACACAGAACTTCCAATATTCACCAAAGCACTATCTACACTTAAACCTTGAGATGTATGAATAGTCACTGCATATGCAACTAATCAATGGGGAAGGATCACTTGTCCTGCATGAACCAGGGCATTCAAGAGGTATGTGGTAAATAAATAAATAATACCCTATTTTTGAATGCTTAAATGAATAACAGATAGCTCAATAAATAAGAGTCAAGATTCGAGGTAGTAGGAGTTTTTGCAGGTTTATTACAGCATAAGGACAGGATCAGGACAACCTGCATAGGAAGAGCAGAATGACAGGGCCCAGCAGGACAACTGGGACCCAGTAGGGGAAAAGGATGCCCAGCAGCTGCTGGGGCTAGGTCTGGGATGAGCTTGGAATGAGCGCGCTAGCATTCAATAACAAGATACAGGCATATATACATAGCGCAAACACATAGCAGTACATTGCAGTAGGCGTAACAGTGGGTGGAGTAGAAGGCGTGACGTGTAGCAGTCGCGAAAGATAACAGTAAAAGTGGGTGTAACTGGGAGTTTACATAGACATGTGATGCAAACGTAACAGAATATGTCATGAATGGGCGGAAACATAGGAGGGGGCTACCTAAGGAGCCGGGACCTCTAACCTAATGGTGCGCGAAAACGGGCAATGACGTGTTACTAGGAGAAGCTGGGGGCTACGAACTCTGTGCTAGGAGTAGAGACTAGAGTCTGGAGGGTCGGAGCGACATGTACCTAAACCCTATCTAGTATCTGATGTTTAGGGAACATGTTGATATAAACTAAGAGTCAGGAGGGGAAAAGCTAACTTGATTCTAAGACTGGACCATGCATTATTCTACACGTAGTGCGTGATGAAGAATATTAAATGACCATTAATACAGTATTTCTCTAACGTGGAGCCGAATAGGCTAGACAATGACGGAAACTATTGATGCAGTTCAGTAGCTTAGGAATGCAGAAGAGGAGGACTGAACTGATAACTGGAACTATAACATACTTTTGGCAGACTCAGAGGCAGAGCCAAGCTGCACCGGGCACTGCGAGGCAGGAAAGGTCGAGGATACAGGTGGGGGCTGTATCGCTCCTCAGCGAGGCTTTCAGGAGACAGGAGCTGAATCTGTGGTCCGGGCCCTGTTGAGGCCTAGAAACGGGGACTTTATAATGGAATAACGTGCACACTGAGAAACGTGGCAACATAACTTTACATAGGCCTGATATTCGTATTATTCACGAGGACTGGAAAATGACATATCAGAGATGGACACAACTATAATTGCGTCAGTAATCAGACATGGGGAATAACATATGCATATTGGTCATGCACACATAACATATGATGGATGAGGCGTAGGGACACAGAACATGGCGAAATTTACTTTTCCACATTCCCTCCTTGTCACTACGTTTTCATCAGGAAACATCAATATTCATGATACCGTCTATCATTTCATACAGTACCATTTGCTCGTCTCGAATTGTCTTTGAACGGGATTTAGAACGGGGCTTGGGACTAGGAATACAAGAGGTAGCACACATGCTGCAAATCGCAGGGCCACATTGTATACAGAGGCAGCAGCTAAATATAATCGCTACTGCAATACCTAGAAAGGACAGGACTTTCCATCCCCATGCGGAAATTACATTCCAGAACCAACCGGACCATGTCCAGGTGCCTGGATCTTGATGTAACAGGTGGGCAATTTTATGGAGTCTGGTTATAGCTGAATAAACAGACGGCGCGTTATTTGGAATGAAAATGCAACAACTGGATCCGAGAATTCTACAGGCCCCGCCCCTATCGGCCAGTATGACGTCAAGGACGAGACGATTCTGTAAAACGACAAATCTCATAGCAGATTGTTCTTCGGTGAGATTACCTAGAGCAGAGGCAGTCTCATTTACTACAGCTTCAAGGGTTCTTGTTAGCCTACGGATCAGTTTACTATTCTGGACAGGTCCTATGAAAAAGAAGAAACCCTTATTGAAATCTGTATACTGTTCTAGAGTAGTTTCAGTTTGATCGACAATTGGGGACTCTCTTCGATGTCTAGTGTGTACTAAGAAAGAATTCCTATGATAATCAGGTGGGGCTAGAAAAACAGGTGGCAGTAGGAAGGCAATGTAACAGGTTCCCTCCCAATCGAGGGGCAGACGGACATATGCAGTTTGACCACAAACAAAATAAGAATGACGTGAAGCTTTAAAAATAGATTTCCCACTGTCACTATACTGGATAACAGTAGTACATTCACTATGTCCTATATGTACAGAACCATAACTACGGACACATAATTCGCCTTTAACTGGTAGTACTGAAATAGCAGGTAAGTCTGGAGTAGTATCAGACTGAACATTCAGGACCATGAAATTCGACGAATAATTTCCTAAATTATATACCTCATTTTCTAAATCTAAACCTGTTCTGTGGGGGAAACCTTGCTTGTCTGGAAAACATGTACTGTTAAGAAAAGACATATCTGTTGAGGATGACGTTAACGTGGACCATGCTCCACACGAACCATTGTGTGAGAATGGATAAGGAAAGAGTAGCAGAACTCCCTTCGATGTCTGGAAAGGGGGGAGTCGACCACACACCCAACAATTAGTGGCATTGCTGGTCTGGTGTGAATAATGTAACATACGGATGAATGTGTTATTACGCATGGCAAGGCGGTATGAATATTCGTGAGGAGGCAGATCACTAAACGTGTGCTCTACTGTAGCATTAGCAGACATATTTACATGAGGAACAGGTAAATACAGGAAAAATGCGTAGCTGGTGCAGGAAATCATTATGCTGAGAAATAATATGAAACTCAGAAAAACGATACATTGTAGTGAACTGCGACTAACTCTCTCACTATGGGGGTCTATTTTATACATGTCAGAAACAGTCTAACCGTTTCACCTAGGGGAGGACTTATACAATCAAACTGGCTGACTTATTAGACCTGAGCTTTAACTTATACTCCTGTTGCGGAGTTTTCTCTAACAAGGGAGGGGTTGTAACAAAGTCTGGTGCGGGACAGTCCTTTAAAACAATGTTCTGGCAATCCTTCGAATCCTGGGAAATGTTCTTGGCAATGTCTTTGACGACTGGCTTTGATCCTTTAAAAAGTTTTACATGGGAGAGGTGCACCCACCCCTTCCTGCCTTCTAGCTTGACGGCAGTTCGGGTGGTCAAAAGGACTTGACGTGGCTCTTTCCAACGTGGTTCCAGCGGACTTGATCGGTCAAAGTTGCGGACAAGAACCATCGATCCTGGAACGATCTCGTGCGGTGCCACCTCGGTATTGTCTGGAAATGCGGCGGCAACCTGTGAACGACATGAGTTGAGGGCAGACATCAAGGAAGCTAGGTAATCTGTCAGCATATTACATGAAACATCGGTAATACTTCGGGGTCTAGGAGTACCCCACATGTTAGGGGGACGGCCGAAAACGACCTCATACGGGGACAGACCTGATCTGGAATGTGCGACCATGCGCATGTAGAACAGAGCGACTGGCAAAGCTACTAACCAGTCTACACCTTTGTCTTTACAGACTTTTGCTATACGGATTTTCAGAGTCTGATTATGTCTCTCGACTAGACCAGCTGCTTCTGGATGGCGTACACAATGAAACTTCCACTGGTACCCTAACAACAGGGAAACGTGCTTCATGAGTTCTGATGAGAATGGCTGACCGTTATCAGAATATACGACTCTAGGGAGTCCGTATCTAGGGAAAAATTCACGAACCAACTGCTTGGCAGTGGTCGCAGCTGTGTAATCTGGGACTGGATATGCCTCTGTCCATCTGGACAAAGCGCATACTACTACAAGGACATACTTGAAACCTCGACATCGCTCCATTTGAATATAATCCATCTGGAGGACCTCAAAAGGGTGGTCAGGGGGCTGGAAACCACCTTGTTCCACCGGGACACTTTTACCTGGATTAAACTGACAACATATCATACAGGTACGGACTTTCTGCTTGGCTGCAGCTCGTAAATGCTTGTTGAACCAAATGTTCTGGATACTGTCTAACATAGCTTTTTCTCCTAAATGTGCTGGACTATGTGCGGTATTGATAATGACTTGAACCATAGAATCGGGGAGAAACCATGTGGCTCTACCCTTCGTTAACCATCCTTGATCTGTCTGGACCCCTCCTTGTACAGACCATTTCTTGATTTCATCGGGAGTAGCATGTGACTGGATATCTATGACATCTTGTGTAGGGTCCTTAACTGTCATGCATGTAATCAGATCTGGAGTATGTGTCTGATTAACTGGAATGTCTGGTGTCTGTGCTGTAAGCTTGGCTGTGCGGTCTGCTAAATCATTACCTTGGGAAATAATGTCTGTAACTTTCGTGTGTGCTTTGCACTTCATGATAGCAATAGATGTCGGTAAATGTATGGCATCTAACAGAGCTTGAATAAGGAGACCATGCTGAATCTTGGTTCCATGAGACGTCATAAAACCTCTTTCTTGCCAGAGCACTCCGAAGTCGTGTACAACTCCGAATGCGTAACGTGAATCTGTGTAAACATTAACTTTCAGGTTCTTAGCGTGTATACAGGCTTGTGTTAGAGCGACTAGCTCTGCTGCTTGAGCGGACAGAGTATCAATACGTTGTGTTTCAATAACTTCAGTGTCAGTAGTCACTGCATACGCGGCGACTAGTTCTCCTGTACTAGTTCTCATACATGAACCATCCACATAAAGTGTCAGGTCAGGATCTAGTAATGGAATGTCTGTAAGGTCTTGTCTGGGCTTTGTCGTAATGTTAACTACTTCCACACAATCATGTGTGTCTGGATTTGAACTAACTGATGGTAACAGTGTAGCAGGATTCAGGACGTTGCAGCGTCTAATTTCTATGTGTGGCTGGAACAGTGTCAATTCATAACCTGTTAAGCGTGCAATTGTCAAGTGCTGAGTTTGTGTTCGGTTTAAAAGAACTTCTACTGAATGTGGTACTTGTACTGTCAGGGAATGTCCTAAAACTATGGAATCACTTTGTCTGATAGCTAGTGCTGTGGCTGCAACTGACTTCAGGCACGCAGGTAACGCCTGGGCGACTGGATCTAATGTGCTCGAAAAATAAGCACAGGGCTTGTATTGACCTGCTTGATCTTGTGTGAGAACAGATAATGCTGTACCTTCGCGTTCTGTAACGAAAAGTGTAAAAGGCTTACTGTAGTTCGGTGTAGCTAGAACTGGAGCTTGACATAGGGCTTTCTTTAACTCGTTGAAACTAAGTGTATGATCAGGTGTCCAAGGGAGGACAGTCGATACGGCTGCCTCCTGTGTCGTTAACTGTATCAGTGGCTTGGCTAGAAATGCATACTGGGGAATCCATTGTCTACAATAAGAAGTAAGGCCGATAAAAGCACGTACCTCCTTCTGGGTTCTGGGCTGGGGAAGACTCGCTATTAACTGGATACGGTCGGGTGTCAACTGCCTACCCCTCTTGGACAGCAAGTGTCCTAAGTATACCACTTGCTGGACACAGAATTGAAGCTTCGAAGGTGACACCTTGTGCCCCATCTCGGCTAGAAAATACAGAACTGTAAGTGATGCTCGCTCGCAAGCACGTTCAGAACGGGCTGTGATCAGTAGATCATCGACATACTGGAGCAGGGCAGTGTCAGTTGGCATGTGAATGTTGTCTAGTTGTCTCTTAAGTGCTTGACTGTAAATACTAGGGCTTTCTGTGAAACCTTGAGGAGCGCGTGTAAACATATAGCTCCTTCCATTTAAACAAAATCCGAAAAGAAACTGGCTGTCTGGATGAATTGGAACACTGAAAAATGCATTCTTGAGATCAATAACAGTGAAAAACATGGCTTCGGAATCAATGGCAGTTAACAGGGAAGAAATGTCTGGAACAACTGGGTACTGAGGAACAATACATTTATTAAGCTCTCGTAAATCAATCACTAATCGATATACTGGGGGTGCATTCGGATCAGTACGTTTCATAACAGGAATGATCGGAGAATTACATACATTGGAGTCAGTTTCTACAACTACTCCTTGAGCCATGAGCTCGTCAATAATTTTGGATAAGGCTGCTACAGCCTCAGGTGGCAATCGGTACTGTCTGATTCGGGGTAACACTACACCTGGTTTGAGAGTCACACGATAGGGTGTGATTTGCATGTAACCTACATCAGTTGGACCTTGCGCCCATAAATGTTGCGGAACATTAGACAATCTTGAATCAAAATCTCGTAATACATAGTGACCTTTAAAGTCACGTAGGAACAGACGTATTCCCTCTGGGGAACAACAAATAATTGCACCTAATTCTTTCAGTGTCTTAATACCTAACAGATTCTCTGGACATGACTTAGTGAGTAACAGATCAGTAGTACGGGACAATGGACCTACTTCTAGAGTAACTGGCTGAGATATTTCATTAACTATGGGTTTTCCTGAAAATCCAAGGGAAACATTTCTTGAGCCTGAGAGCGGAGCCCCTGGAACTTCGGCATGACTAATTGTGGTCCTACTTGCCCCTGTATCGATCAGAAATTTTCTGTCTTTCCCTAATACTTGACTATGAACATAGGGACCTTCTTGGTCTACAGGTATCTCGATGAGAGGCAAGCCTACCTCCCTCTCTAGGCTGTTTCATGAATATGACTGGTATTCTGGATACTCAGACTGTGCATACTGGTACATCTGCGATGTAACGTGCTGTGTTGCAGCAATAGGCTGCGGTACTGTAACTGTCGGTTGTGCATTCTGTGACTGAGGAATCTGTGAAACTTGTTCTTGTCTAGGCGGACGTGGTCTTTCTTTAGTCTTACCAGTAGCTATGTTATGTTTCAGAACTGCACACTCGTTTATAAAATGACCTGGCTGTTTACAATAATTGCAGTTCCCTTTAACGGGAGCTGCAGGATGACTGGCTTGATTCGGACCCCTCTTCTGACTGTCTTGAGGAATAGATTGTGCAACTAGTACTTTCATTTTCGTGTCTTTCATACGTTTTCTTTCGTGTTCTTGCTCTTCTCTGATTCTATTCTGGTGATACTGGAGCATCTGGAGCATCTGGGACGGACTATTTGCTTGCCAGGTGCTTTCGACTTTCAAAACTCGGTTTTTAATCTGTGGACTTGAATTCTCGACTAATTTGGTAACGAAAAGATGAGGGTATGACTCACTACTTGTCTTGAGACCACTGTTAATACTGAAACATTTCTCGAATCTAGAATAAAAATCACTAATATCTTCTTCTTGTTTCTGTTTACAGGCTGAGATTGCATCCCAGTCTTCTTTTCTCGTTGTCAATAATCTGGGTAAAACTTGAATCAATAATTCTGGTAATTCTTTACATTTATCTCCTAGACCGGTACCTGGTACTCGTGCCTTGTCTTCAGCTTCTAGAGCTGTCCAATCGATCTTTTTCTCTCCCACCTCCCATTCTTTTTCTTTTAACTTTTCATATACCCCTGCGGGTAACAGGACCTTTAACATTTTAATGATATCTGGGTAAGTGTATTCTCCCATACGGAGCATGTCTTTTAATTCTCTATGGAACCCTGCTGGATCTTTGTCATGACAGGGAATTAATTTCTTCATTTCAAGAAGTTCCATCTTTGATATTGGAGTGTATACAAACACTCGTTGCATTACGCCACCCGCCCCTTGGACTGGGTGGACTTCTCGTAACGGATTCTGTCTGTCTATGTAGAATGATTTATTTTCTGGGGGTGAGACATGAACGAAATGCGGGTTCAGAAACGTTCTATATTTGTGGCGCTGTTCTAGAATGACACTAATTAAATCGGTACCTAGACCTCTCCATCTATACTGGAGTAACTCGTTCAGGACATCGTGTAACGGACCTGGGTCAGAATGTTGACCCTCATACAGAGTAATGAGGTGCTGAATCATATACATACCCACCAGTCGTTGCTCGGCTGGGGGCAATTTCAGAAACATTTGTGCCACTATTTCGTCTGGAAAAGTGGTAGAATCAGTAATCCATCGGACTGCTGATCGGGCTAGTTCTTGTTCATGCATAGTACTTAATTCACTGTAACCGACTCGTGATTTCAGAATGTGATCGGTAACTTGAAATACTTGTTCTAGGGAACCTTGTTCTGGTGCTGGATGATGAAAAATAGACTTGTGTTCTAGGCGTAAATGGCGATCTGGAAATCTAGATTTTCCTACATACGCTATTCTGACGGGATTCTCGTCCTCTTCTTCAGGATCAGAGATACTTTCTTTCTCGCTTACTTGTGCTGCTTTACGCTGTTCGTGTAACCTTATTATTTCTTTACGAATTTTCTTGTACATACTCTCCATGGCACCGACGGTCTTGTGCTTACCCTCGGCTATATTATCACTCCACCTTGTCAGGATTCTCATTTCGGCGGGATCTTTAGACGGATAATCTTGTTCTCTTATTAGACAATTGATCAGGAACTTTAATATCATGAGCTGGATCTCGGCTTTCCTTTGAGACATAATCTCGCCAATACTTTCTGGATCATCCCCTGTACGGATGAAACGATATATTCTGTCTAGATCTTCTTTCATATTCGGTAAGGTGACTAGATACTCGGTCACTCTCCTTACACGTACGGAATATAAAACCATATTATACTCGCCTGGGACTGGATCATAGACACATTCGCCAAGGGCTTGTCTGATTTCTGTGACAGACTTATTACTTTTAGGAGTACGCTGTGATGCTTGAGCATGTAATTCGAGTGCTGATAAACGCTTGTGTGGCGGCGGGGTTTGAGGAAGACCTCCTCCCGCGGCCCCTAAACTGGAATCGTCGACTGACATTCTTCGTCCTGGCAGAGTCGGTAATTGTAACGTGGGCTGGACTTGTATGGCGGACTGGGCCGGGGGAGCTGTTAAGGGCACCCCGGTGTCTGGAGGAGCAGGAAGTGCCTGATTTACAGGGACTGGCGGAGCGCGAACAGGATTTGCATATTCGGGGACTGTGTCGTCCAAATAGGACGAAATAAAAATATCAGCTGCGGTCTGTTTGTGACGTAGCTTGGTCGGAACTAATGGCGGCGGGAAATTACTGGATGCCTCTGGGGTCGCTTTTGGCAAACCTTCGGCAAGGAGAGGATACATACCCTTAATTAGGGCATGCCTCTGTCTGTCTGACTGTTCGGTTTTGACTTGTTCACCTATCTCGATTAATTCTCTTTCTTGGGCTCGTTCCTGGGATTCTCTACTTAACTCTGACTTTCTGACTTCCTTTTCCGTTCTTCTATGAGCTTCCTTGCGCCATAACTCGATGGCATCTTTCTGTGACTGTCTGGCTTTCTTTTTCCATAATGCTTCTTCTACTCGCATGATACATTCGGCATCCCATGTACCCGATACGGGCCATCTATACTTTTCTTCTAACTGTTTGGTATACTCTACCCATAAATCTAGATACATTATGGCGCTTATGCCATGTTTCTGATACATAAAATGACCTGGACTGTCCCTAGGCGGAACAGGAACTGCTTCCTCTAACAGACCCTTTCTAGTTTTCAACTGACGTAATCTTGAAAAGAGCGGCATTGTAAACTTAAATCGGAACACAATACAATACACGAAGAACAATAACAAGTGGAAAAACAATTCAGGCATACCACGACATTGGAATTACATTAAACAATATCATAACATAACAGTTCGAACAGAATATTACCTGAAAATACTGAAAATAGAAACAGAACAGATTTTCTCGAGAACGGAACAGACTAGAGTTACCGGATGCACTGCTGTAACAGTACGGAACATACCGGTCCCACAAAGGGACGCATCAAGACCCGTATCCACCTAGGTGAACACTTCGTTTGTGAGTCTGGGCACCACCAACCCACGGACCAGGAGTCAATTTAGATTGGTCCTGTCTAGATACTACCCCAGCAATGGTACTCACCGGGCAGCACGGAACGGAAAGCCTCGGACGGGACTGGACTGCTACGACGACGAACTTCGGACTTCGGACTTCAGTTACGGGTGGGCCTCCGGATACCTCGGACCTTGGACTCTCAGCTTGGGCTCTGGTCGGGACTCGCCGCGTTCCTCCACCGTCTCGTTCGGATGCTGGACCGCCTCCTCCGTCTCCTCCGTGGGCCTGAGGGATACTTGAAGCAGAAATATCTGCACGTGGCCGGTATGGTTCCGTCACGGCTGCAGAGGGTCAGGGGGTCGGCGTGGCTTCACCGACGCGTGGGGAAAGGGCAAGTCCCTGTTCGGGCGCCATTATGTGGTAAATAAATAAATAATACCCTATTTTTGAATGCTTAAATGAATAACAGATAGCTCAATAAATAAGAGTCAAGATTCGAGGTAGTAGGAGTTTTTGCAGGTTTATTACAGCATAAGGACAGGATCAGGACAACCTGCATAGGAAGAGCAGAATGACAGGGCCCAGCAGGACAACTGGGACCCAGTAGGGGAAAAGGATGCCCAGCAGCTGCTGGGGCTAGGTCTGGGATGAGCTTGGAATGAGCGCGCTAGCATTCAATAACAAGATACAGGCATATATACATAGCGCAAACACATAGCAGTACATTGCAGTAGGCGTAACAGTGGGTGGAGTAGAAGGCGTGACGTGTAGCAGTCGCGAAAGATAACAGTAAAAGTGGGTGTAACTGGGAGTTTACATAGACATGTGATGCAAACGTAACAGAATATGTCATGAATGGGCGGAAACATAGGAGGGGGCTACCTAAGGAGCCGGGACCTCTAACCTAATGGTGCGCGAAAACGGGCAATGACGTGTTACTAGGAGAAGCTGGGGGCTACGAACTCTGTGCTAGGAGTAGAGACTAGAGTCTGGAGGGTCGGAGCGACATGTACCTAAACCCTATCTAGTATCTGATGTTTAGGGAACATGTTGATATAAACTAAGAGTCAGGAGGGGAAAAGCTAACTTGATTCTAAGACTGGACCATGCATTATTCTACACGTAGTGCGTGATGAAGAATATTAAATGACCATTAATACAGTATTTCTCTAACGTGGAGCCGAATAGGCTAGACAATGACGGAAACTATTGATGCAGTTCAGTAGCTTAGGAATGCAGAAGAGGAGGACTGAACTGATAACTGGAACTATAACATACTTTTGGCAGACTCAGAGGCAGAGCCAAGCTGCACCGGGCACTGCGAGGCAGGAAAGGTCGAGGATACAGGTGGGGGCTGTATCGCTCCTCAGCGAGGCTTTCAGGAGACAGGAGCTGAATCTGTGGTCCGGGCCCTGTTGAGGCCTAGAAACGGGGACTTTATAATGGAATAACGTGCACACTGAGAAACGTGGCAACATAACTTTACATAGGCCTGATATTCGTATTATTCACGAGGACTGGAAAATGACATATCAGAGATGGACACAACTATAATTGCGTCAGTAATCAGACATGGGGAATAACATATGCATATTGGTCATGCACACATAACATATGATGGATGAGGCGTAGGGACACAGAACATGGCGAAATTTACTTTTCCACAGGTAAGCGAAGTGTCTCCAATAAAAAAACCTCATGCACGTGTTGGGAAGTAGTGGTAGCGGTATATCTTGATTCTCCGCTCTTCATACACGTGTGTGCATAATCATGGGGTTAGTTTTCGGTATGCATCCTCCACCTGGAGGTTCTTACCCATGGTTAAAAACAGTAGTGACCCAGTGATGTGGACAGTGTTCAGTTTAAAATATCCGTACAGCCAGGTAAATAACTTTATTCGGTCTGGATTCGGATAACCCCTGTTAGAGGAATGCTGAAAAACGTGCGTTCTGTGAAATTATTATGAGTTCAGAACGCATTAGCAATAGGTGAGGTAAAAGATGGCCGACATGTTTCAGCCCAATCTGCCGGTGAATCGGACTTATGGGCTTTCTTCAGGACCAATAGTGAATCGTGATAGTGGTGCAAGTCTACAATATTCTTGATTGTATTGCAAACAATGTGAGAAATAGGGAAATGATCAACCTGTTTCTTTTCTGTAAGGTCTCAATGTACCAGTAACGAGTAAAACAAACATTGACATAGAGACATACAAGGGTAAGGGTAAAGGGAGGCACATCCCTGGAGTGGAGTAGTGTGGCTCACTGGTTAGAGGCGGCAGACCCGAGAGCAGAAGTCGGCCCGGGACCAGGGTTCGATTCCCGACGCGGCAGGGTCGTGGACCTTGGTCAGCGGACTCGATAATTCTTGCTTTGGTGCTTACTCTAATCAGGGGTCCCACTCGGCAACTCTGGGCATTAGCTTGCCTAATCTCCACAACGGCCCCACCAATTCCGGGGATGCCTGGCTCCACCTTGGGGACTCCCAGCGGGGACCATCCCACAGGGAAAGCCAGGACGGGTTCCCCAGAGTTATACAGCGCCGGGACGCCCCGTTGCTGGGGCAGCTGTGCGCTTTACAAGTATACTACATTTACATTTACATTTACATTTACATTTATATAAGTAGTACTTGACTACTGTTTCATCAAAAATCGATTTTGTGGCAACTCAAAAAATGGCAATACTTTACAGACCCCTTAGTAAATGGCAGTGTCAACTCTCTCTTTCTCCACAAATATATGGCATGCAAAAAGTAACCAATCTATGATATTGGTGATATTGGTCGTCTTCATACTAAGCATGCAGGACTGGTGTGATACCAAATTAGTGCTCGCTATGGCGCATTCTTTAAAAAGCGTGCGTATTTGTTTATAACACTAGAAAAACCGATTTCAGCGTGCATGCTCGTCATCTTTACAATGTGCGTTTTAATGTGGGTCCCGATTCTGGCTCAAAGGTAATGGTTGTAAACATACCTGGAGTATGATAATGCCACACTTCCTTCAGGTTTAGTCAAGGGCATCGAGGAGGCTAGACCCAAGAGAGAGGTGTAGAGACTTTAGTACTAGTACGTTAATACTTGAGGTTTTGTGGCCCTGATGTCGTGCGATCAGAAACTCCCGCTACCTTCAGCTCCAGTCCTTGTGCATCGCTTACGCTGATGCTGCCACTCGTAACCCGGAACCAGCTGACAAGCGCTTCCGGGTCTCCTCTTAGCATCTCTGTTGCGGCGAACATTAAAGAAAGACTATCGCGCTCTGCGATGGTTTGGAAGCCGAATTGGAAGTTATTGATGTTAGGCTTTATTTCGCAGGGCTGAGCAAGGATAATCACGAATTAAGAATTTGATGTTTGTTTATAGAAGCACAATTAATAATTGTTTTAAAGTTTAAAAAAAAAAAAAGGGAAAACAGACTGGGTTGGCTTTTGGAAGTCTGTTTTCGTGAACCCTGATATCGGCACGCAATAAAATGGTTTTTAGGACAACGTAATTAATTTAACAAAGTCTTTAGGCTTTACTATGTTGTCCAGTTAATTGTAATATCCGGAAGATGTCTTAATGGTGACAGTAAAACACCTGCTCAGTGATAAACAGTAGAGTCTCATTTTGTGACCCATCTACCATACTTGTCAGAGGGTTCCCTGTCTGATGTTTCCTTGTTACGGAGAATATGAACAGAGTCTAATGTTATCTCTCATGCAATGATGATGATCAATCCAAAAATGGACCATGGTTGTCCTTGGCAGTGCGCTGTAATGTCAGCACCTGATTAAACCAGGTACACAGGCGGTTCAGTTTTTGTGGCACTATGTAAACCCCAGGGATAATGGCTTACAGCCCTGTTCGAAGGTATGGTTCTTATGACTCCGTTAGATTGGAAGACGTTTATTATTTCAACAGGCTCAGCCATGGGATGTTATCATTAATGCCTCTGGAGTCAGTGCCCAGACGGTGGATCCAGCGTTGCTCCTTTTCAAAGAGAATTTTATCTGCATTTCTGTCTTTATTCTCTAATGTTTCCAAAACAACCCAATTGAGTTCTTCCACTGTGTGTCCTTTCTCCAGATAGTGATTGGTCATCTTGGTGGTGCTTCTTTTGCATTTTACGTTGCTTCTGTGCTCTCCAATCCTCTGCTTCACTTTTCTGCATGTCATTCCGATGTATTGCATCTGACAGGGGCAGGTTATCATGTAGTCACTGCATATGCCAAAGAAACAGGAAACTGTTTTCTGCGGACATATAAATCTTTCACAAGCAAAAATCGGGCAGAACAACGACTGATTTGTTGTACTTCTTCAATACCATCAAATTTTATTTTTATAAATTCAATTCCATCTCTATTTCGGTAATTCACAAAATCAACAACATGACCCATTGCTCCATTTACTAAACCTCTTTCCACATGTAAATTACGTCGCAAAATTATACGACAATTTAAAGATGCATACATAGTCTTTTCCAAACCAGCAGTTTTAGATACTGTCTTCTCTAAAGAATCCAATTTTGATTTCAACTTTTCTGACACAATAATAGTTGCTCCTTCATGTTCTATTTTATCAATAGCTTCCAGTTTCACAATCTCTTGATTTTCTAACTTTAACATTTTGTTGTTGAAGATTGAACATTCTTGCAGAGTTGGTATCAAGCATATGACAGATTTGTTTTCAGGAATTTTCTTAAAAATATTCTCTGGGAGAATGTTTTCGTTTGGAAACAAATTTGAAATTAATCGTGCATGTAAAGCTGCTTTCCCATGCTTACTTACTTTTCCAATTCTTACATCTTGTAGAATATTTTTATAATCTTCATCCTTTGCCTGTCGCATATTTTGTAGCAGTTCTGCATATTTGAAATGTAACCATATGTTAACATTTCCAATGCTTCCTAGGCACTTCCTTGGCACTTCCTTGTATCTTCATGTGTAAGCATTTTAAACACTGGTTGTCCTTTCACTGGAGTTAGCTGCAGTAGATCTCCAAAAACAATGATGTGTTTGCCTCCAAATAACACATCATACTCTGTTTTAAGAATTTCTTGCATTCTTAAATGCACAAACGCAAGCATTACATTTGATGCCATGCTTACCTCATCAATCATAAGAAGTTTCATTTTCTTCAAGACTCGGGAAACTTCAGAACAAGCTTCTCCAGATAGCTTGTGGTATTGTAATTTATTATCATGCTCTACTGGTAGCATCAATAAGCGATGTAAAGTAATCCCTTTAATGTTATGTGCTGCCAACCCAGTTGGAGCGGTAACAACAGAAGACAGCGATGACTCTGTTCTTTTCTGCAGATAAGTTGCAATTGCTTTAATCAGAAAACTTTTTCCAGTTCCTGCTTCTCCACTCACGTACAGTCGGACGGGTATAAATGAAGTACATGAGCACTCTTTTTTCTCATGACATAAACCATGCTCAATCTATTCTGTGACTTCGTCATATATTTGTCTCTGCTCAACGTTTAGTTCTTTTTCCAAATCTTCTAAGTTAACTACATCCTCCTGAGCTTGTTCCATGGCTCTTTCAACTTCATCCATGGCAGTGGCAGCTTCATTTTGTATAATTGGTCCTCCTAGTGGATCCTGACTCAATGAAGCAGAACTCTGACTGTCTTGAGAACTGTCTCTAGCAATCTCTGCTGCAATTGTAGCTTCTTGCTGTATTTCCTCGTTCAACATTTGCAGATAATTTGAAAAAACAGGACATTCTATGTTATCCTTTGTTGCATTGAACAAATCTTCATTAGTAAGAAAATCTCCAAGTAGTTCCTCTTCTGTACGCCAAGGCTTAAAGAGTTGCAAAAGAGCTAAGTAATAAAATTCCCTTTTGTCTGGAGATTCACAACTCAATTTTCAATGATTAATCAAATGGCCTTTTCTTTGTTTCACCAGACAGCCTTCACATACAATTACAGCATATACACCTTTATTGATATCTTCTGGGACGTTCCTCTTAAAAGTATAGGCTTGCAGAACTTCATAGAGACAAATGTTCTCAAGATGACTCCTTCTATTTGGATAGTATGTATCCAACATGTTTGTCTTCAAAGTTCTGTACTGTTTGGTTCTTTCTCTGCCAAATACTCTATTTCTTGTACAGATTTCAAAACTTTTGTGTTGCTGCAAGACCTAGACTCACCCAAATGATGGTTCTAGATTTGGCATATAGACTTGCTGATGATAACCGATCAGAACATTCATATGCTCCAATTTCTCGATGCGACAACATCTTCAGACTGTAACTGTATAATTTCTTGCTTAGACTCTTTTCATGTGAAATTTCCTCCCACATTTCCTTCAGTTCCGTCTTTTCTGATTTTGTGATGTAAGACGTTACATATCAAGCCACAGCAATAGAGTTGTCAGCAACATATTGAATATCCATGTTAGCATTCCACATGGACAAAATGACTGGGTTGTAGTAATTTATGTATTTGGAATCTTCATTTCTTCTTAGGTTGTATGTATTTTTTGGTGATTTTCTTGTCACAGTATGTCGCAGAGAAGACATAAAATTGTTCACTCTTCCTTTCGATGTTACTGGACGTGGAAATGCAAAACGACATTTTGTGTAGAACTTGTCCTTGGATTTGTATTTTCGACGACAGTATTTTCCACAACGATGGGTTTGAAAGCGTAAAACTTGATGTCTTAAATTGTTTTCTTCTGTACTTTTCGGAACAGCACATGTAGAATACTGTTCAAGGAAACTCATCACTTTCTCATCTGAATCTGTTCCAAATTTGGGTGCATCTTTAATCCATAGCAGCATATGTATGTGAGGAGCACCTCTTGCTTGATACTCCTTTCTCCAAAAGAAATCCAAAACCTCTCCAAGCAGAGGATTTTTCTTGTTTGTAATAAACGACATCATAGCTTCCAACCTATGATTGAAATACCTTCATACATTAACTGGATCCAAAGAGCACAGTTCTCCAGGTGTCTTGTATTCAATATTTTCAATGTTTTTATTTGCCTCTCGTAGAAATTGAAGTAAGTCTTCCCAAGCATACTCAGCAAAGCTAAGAGTGAGGAACCGTGTAGGAGTTCCTAAGTTTCTTAGCATACATTTCAATTCCCCATGACGACGGTACCAATACTCGTTAGTGCCACGCTGACATGCCATGAGATTAATTAGTTGAGATTCCAAAACACTGTCTTGCAGTTTTACTTTTTCCATAAAGTCCCTTGCCGAAACATTTTGTAGATGTACTCCACTTTTCAGTATATGGTTCACTGCATAAGAAAGTCCAGACAAGTCACTCTCAAACAGTAGATGGAACAAATATGGAATACATTGACGAAACCTTGGATCTTCTGCATATAATCTTGAAGTCCGGCATTCAGATGCAGGAATTTGAACAGGTCGGTCGTCATATCATCCACCTTGACCTGTTGGAAATTACTGTGGAAAACAACGAGCTTCCAAATTTTCTTCCCATACACTAATAGGACTTCCTTTTGCTTCTTTCATTGGAAACAAATCAATAGCATTCCCCATTACTTCTTTGGAATGCAATGGATGAACACTATAATGTTCATAAATTTCTTTACTTCTAGAGACATCAACTTTTTCAATTTGCCCAGCTGAGAAATCACTGTCCTCTTCTACAGTTGTTTCCTCTTCTCCTACATATACATTTTTGTAGTAGTGATTATTTTTTACCAAATACAACGTTGCCTTTTTGACTTTCCTAACATCCACTAATTCTTGCCAGATTTTTTTACTCTTTGTCGGAACACCATTAACTAGAATAACCAGAGGTTCCTCTTCTACTTTTTCTACACCAATTGTATCAATATTTTTCTTAAAATCTAGAGGCAAATAAACAACTCTTCCTTTTAATCCTCTCTGTAAATCTGAAGGAGGCAATTTCCCTGTTTTAGGCTCCATGCGAACAATAGCCTGAAAAGGATGCACACATTGAATCAGAATAGACTGATAGGTATTTAAATCCATCAATTCAGAAGGAATGTCTACCAACTCCAGATTATTATGAACAGCTCTAGCAGGCACTAATTCTTGCCATATTTGTTTACTCTTTGTTGGAACACCATTAACTAGAATAACCAGAGGTTCCTCTTCTACTTTTTCTATACCAATTGTATCAATATTTTTCTTAAAATCTAAAGGCAAATAAACAACTCTTCCCTTTAATCCTTTCTGTAAATCTGAAGGAGGCAATTTGCCTGTTTTAGGCTCCATGCGAACAATAGCCTGAAAAGGATGCACACATTGAATCAGAATAGACTCATAGGTATTTAAATCCATCAATTCAGAAGGAATGTCTGCCAACTCCAGATTATTATGAACAGCTCTAGCAGGCATTCTGTTTTCATTTAATTTATTATAACAATATTTACAAATACGTTGATTAGAACCCAAATCAAAACAATTTTCTACCAACAAATAAGTTGCAAAATCCTTCCACTCATTATTATTTTCCATTTCAGTTTTTAAATATAAATCAACTAATCTAGTCTGATTCTTATGAGTTCGTCGACAACACACACAAGTAAAATTAGGCCTTTCACTTGAATTGACCTTAAACTTTGTAATTTCATGGTCCAATTTTTCTGTACTTGAAATCTCTACATTCTCTTCCACATTACCTTCTATTACTGTATCAGTTTCTGCACTGTCCTCTTTTTCACCAAAGTAATAAAACTCAATATCTTCACAAATGTTCTTCACATCTAATTCAGTTCCATGCAAAAGAGCACTGTTTAACTGTTTTAGCTTAAGTGCTGGACTTTTTGCATAATACAACCTTCTCACTAATTTCCTCACTTCATTATGATGCACTGCTAATATCCTAAAATGGTGAAAAACACTCTGACATACTTTTCTTGAAAGACAAGCCAGTGAATGACCATGCAAACCACATTGAGAACAGCCTATTATAAACAAAAGTGGAAACTATGATAGAGTTATTCAAGAGATCATCCAGAGATGGTTTACAAAATCCAAAACAATATTGTAAAGGGTTTCCATCAAATTGACTTAATGATCAATCCTATCATCTGGCTAACCCAGGTGTAAGCAAGGCTAGTCCCCTGATCATTGGGACCTTATGAGCCACACCATTTGTTGCTGGTTAAGGATTTGGTCCACCAACACAAATGAGCCATCAATGATGGCTGATCTTTGATGGTCAAGTAAATAACCGTGCAACAAAAGACAAAAATAGTGAATTTTAAAATAGGATGGTGTGTACTCCTATTACAATTTTATTCTGCGGATGGACAACACCTCCTAATTAAAAACCTAGAACAGTGCAAAAAGAGACAGTCAAAAAATATCTGCCTAGTGATGGGCCAACATATTTCAGCCTAACGGGCCTATCGTCCCTTGGCTTTCGTCAGGGCCTCTGTTCTTCCAAAAGTTGCACTTGGTGATTTTAAATTAAAGAAACACCCCCAACACCAAAGTGAGAAAGTGTATTTAAGAAAAACGGTCGAAAACGATACAACCTGTATCAACCGGAACCTCTATCCCTCCATGTCAGTTAAGAGGAAAAATAATGTTTTTCTATGGGGGTAAATATGCAATAGTTAATTATCAAATAACTGTGTCCAAAATCTAAGACATGTATTCCAACAAACCGTTTTGTATCAAAAATATAATAGTTAACTCATGCTCACCCTTCGTGGTAGGGGACTTGACCTCACCTCACCTGGACCTTGCTCAGGTTCTACGAGGCCCCGCACTATATAAATATAAAAGGTGAAACAGACAAGGGAAACATCATGAAGCTTACTTCACAGCCTTCTAAAATGCCCCAAAATGTACCTGTTTCGCAACTCTGCTATATCTATAGATCAACACTTGTGTAAAAACCCTTGTGCACAGACTCCATGAGTCCAGTCTCAAAATACCTCAAATATATCATATTCTTCCAACAGTACTTTCCTAGTGAATAAATACTCCACATGATTCTTTGTTGATTACACCTCAAAAGGATAGTAACAGCACCAAACAAACAAAATCTCCCAAACAGCTAGCTACACAAACTACATCTATTGGAATAGTTCTCATCGTCTGTATAGCAAGTAAAGGAGAGAGATACAGTTCCCTCAGGCTTACTTTTCCGTCGGTACCTCAAGCTCCCATCTGAGTCTTGGGGGAGGTACCGAACGAGAGAGGAGCCTGGAATTTAGCACAATCTTGGGTGAGCACTAATATCTTATTTCTCCGCCCCTTATGTTTTAGTAAGTTTCCATGGAAATGGTTACGCCCACATGGGCGGGGTCTTCTAATTGAAAAGTGCTGGGAGCTATGCTGTCTGTGTTTTTTGAGCAGCATTAGCCATTGAAGAAGGGGATTTTGTCCCCGAAACGCGTCTGGCTGGTCTGGAACATTACTTGATGCTGATACCTTTGCTGCTGCTCATGTGCAAGTTGTGCTCAATAAAGATTGCAACACATACCTGCTGGAGGCTCTTTCCTTGGGGCAAACCTTTTACGTTGGATATTTGCGGCTGTGTCCGGCCGCGGAAAGAAGCTCACCGCCAGTTGAAGCGGGTTCAGTTGGCGCCTCGTGAGTCTTAGAGAGTAGTAGAGTAGCAGAGATTAAGTAGTAGAGAGTAGTGGAGAATATTCCAAAGTTTGGCACAGCACCACTTGCACTATAAGTCCAATCAAATCATATCACTTGGAGTCCTTATTGAAGCGCTGAATCTTGGTGTATATTCAAATGCTTTTATTTTCCTTAAGTTTATGTACCACAGCCAGCCGACGCGTTTCGTTCTGTACAACAGAACTTCTTCAGGGCGTTCTTATTTCCTTCAAGTTATGTCGGTATCCTGTTGTCATATAACTAGATATTTCTTCCAAATGTTAGACGAGACGTAAGTACATTCTTATTCAAAGTGACTAGGTATCAATTTTACCCACACAATTCGGGCAGACTTGAGTAATTTATAGCATCCTCAAAGTCAAATCTTTCAAAAATTCCAAGGTATAGGACATGATAATCCAAATCTAAATGTTTCTCAAGAAAAGTCATTTGCAATCGTTCGGAATATCGGCGTTTGGGCAGATATGACCCAGGGACCCCCAGTATGCAAGGGGAATTAGTCCCCCCTCTGCAAATGCGCCAGTGGCCTGCGTTGCAGAGAGGTGTAAAAAGGGGCATAGCCTCATTACACCTCTGTGCAATGCAGCCACCTGGCGCATACTGGAGGTTCCAGGTGGGCTAGTTGGCCCCCAGGGACCCCCAGTATGCAAGGGGAATTAGTTCCCCCTCTTCAAACATGCACGGGAGCTGCTTTGCAGAGAGGTGTAAAAAAGGGTGTGGCCTCATTACACCTCTCTGCAATGCAGCCCCCTGACGCATACTGGAGGCTCCTGGTGGGCTAGTTTGCCCCCAGGGACCCCCAGTATGCAAGGGGAATTAGTTCCCCCTCTGCAAACGCGCCAGGGGGCTGCGTTGCAGAGAGGTGTAACAAGGGGCATAGCCTCATTACACCTCTGCAATGCAGCCCCCCAGCGCATACTGGAGGTTCCAGGTGGGCTAGTTGGCCCCCAAGGGCCCCCAGTATGCAAGGGGAATTAGTTCCCCCTCTTCAAACATGCATGGGGGCTGCGTTGCAGAGAGGTGTAAAAAGGGGCGTGGCTTCATTACACCTCTCTGCAATTCAGTCCCCTGGCACATACTGGAGATTCCTGGTGGGCTTTCAGGTCTTATATAGTTAGGAATTAGCATTAAAAAAACCTTTGAAATTCACTGAAAAAAACATAGGTTTCAGGCCTTCTATAGTTAGGAATTAGCATTTAAAAACCTTGCAAATTCACTGAAAAAACCATAGGTTTCAGGCCTTATATAGTTAAGAATTAGCATTTAAAAAACTTTTGAAATTCACTGAAAAAACCATAGGTTTCAGGCCTTATATAGTTAGGAATTAGCATTTAAAAAACCTTTAAAATTCACTCAAAAAACTATAAGTTTTAGGGGTGTTATAGTTAGCTGGACATTTCACTCATACAAAACCATTGAAATTGCTCCTATATAGTTAGTTGTACTAACTATATTTCGCGCACCCGCAATCCACTGCTGATGATGTCACATATTACATCATTCATGACATGGTCAGTGACATTACTGATGACATCACTGATGACACCACTGTTGACATCATCCATGTGACAATCACATACACCTTTTCATACACTAGTAAAATCTTTCATCACTCTTTGTAAAATACAGAGTATCATATTTGAATCCATTGTTACAGCAATACAAGTATCTAAAAACGCACTCAGTGATTCATAGATGTATACACACATCTAATCACTTACCTGTAGATTCACTCATACATGCTGTCAATGAACAATAGAACACTATCAAAAATACTTATACACCTAAATCGGCATTACTCACCAGCACACATCCTATTCCCATATGAAGTCATCCTACTCACTTATGCAAACAATGGATCATACTTACATATTTACTTAGCTACACACTTATAAAAACACAACTTCATCTATTCATTTAGATAGTAAGTCATACTTAGTGAAATATAAAATCATTATTACAAGTATAATGTTATCCATACAGTCACTCACACAATCATTGAGTCTTATGTATACTTATTTATATACAACAACTGACACATACACTGCCTATTATTTTTCTAGTTTGTTGGACATATACCATTGAGAAATATATTTGCTCATCACCACACCCATAAAGATATTCACTCACCCAAACAACTGTTAGAACATGTAGTTTTAACTTCATAGATCTAGTGAATCAACTATTCACACATCTTTGGGCAGTCACACACCCCCCACCGAACCACACACACATTCACTCTCCCATACAAATACTCCGTTAACTAATCAATAGCTAATATAGACTTTCACATAGCTAATAACCAACTGGAGAACCAGTTTACACCACAACTGACAAAGTGATACAGATATTCAAACAGTTTAGTCACTATCCACTATATTTAGTGAGACACTATAAATTGGTCAAGTAAACAGTCAATTACACTGCTACTAAATCCTCCATCCAAATATTTATTTTTATATATCCACTCATTCTTCAATGCAAATTTCTATATATATAATGCATATTTAAATAACGAAGCAAACCACATTCTCTGGATGATGTCATCAGTGATGTCATCAGTAATGTCATTTGAGATGTCATCAGTGATGTCACTGACCATGTCATGAATGATGTAATATGTGACATCATCAGCAGTGGATTGCGGGTGCGCGAAATATATTTAGTACAACCAACTATATAGGAGCAATTTCAATGGTTTTGTATGAGTGAAATGTCCAGCTAACTATAACACCCCTAAAACTTTTAGTTTTTTGAGTGAATTTTAAAGGTTTTTTAAATGCTAATTCCTAACTATATAAGGCCTGAAACCTATGGTTTTTTCAGTGAATTTATTTATATATATATATATATATATATATATATATATTAATTGTTTTCACCTCCTCTGAAAATGCCGGGACACCAGGACAGCGGGGCAAGTACAGGGTCAGAGGTTATCCTGTCGTCAATCTCCAGTTTTCACAGCAAAAACACGTTCTGCCAATGCACTCCACTCCGATAAAATCACCACTTCCATGTTCTGTTGCAATAAAGGATTCATTTATTTCAGCATGTTAAGTTTGAGAGATGGAAAAACCCAACGCGTTTCAGCGATCACCTCGCCTTGGTCACGGGTGATTAACACATGTAGCTTAATACATTAAATAAAGTTTCTTGAAAAAAAGTGCATGACATCACAGTGTTTGTCAACATAAACAATGGATTTGGGATTAACAAACCAACATCGGGGCCATTTATAAACATGCAATCTATGCAACTATTAGCATAATAACTTCATCTTGTGTTTAAATCGACTGACATTATGGGCTCGCAATTCATCATCCCAGGTCAAAGGATTCAGCTTTATACAAAAAAATAACGAAAATGTATGCAAAGAGCCATTAGGCAATTTAGATGCATATCAGCTAATACCATGATTGGGCAGACCTAAACAATCAGAGCTCTGCATTACATCTATTTTGACAGCTGTATAAAAATGCAACTGCTCCTACTCGTGTGGTATGTGCATATAATATCTCAAGTGAGAAAGTATACAAAATAAGATATTTTGGCAAAGACAATGAATAAGTCGCACCAAAAAGCAAGATACATCACATCTCGTAAATCCAGTGGAAATAACTACAAGCTTGCAAAAAAATTGCAATATACATTAAGTCAGTATAGCATCCTCATATCTCTTCATCCCCAGTGGGTAAAAACAAACGGAATCCTCCACATAGATAGCTTCAAGCTTGCATTACCTGAGCAAAAAGAAAGGAGAAATAATGCCCGTCAGAGCAAACCAAGATGTCTAAAATACGGCCAAGGTTTGTATACAAACACATATGAAACAGCGAAATTATCTACAATATGTGAATTAAAAACATATCAGAGCTCCAAACATATCAGAGCTTCCAGAGCAGAAGGCTCAGAGATACAAATGCCTACTCTAACTTCTACAAAGTGATTAATAGCATTGCCCTAACTGATCAAATCAAGAGGAAATACAGAGGAAATCAATCACCCAAATGCCAGGCCAATTCTTCTTCTGAATTCAACCCAGACGGGATTCTAGTGTCCAGATCTAAGATGTATCTACTCTCCATTTGTCGTAGCTTGCGTATCCTGTCACCACCTCTCTTACTGGGGGGAATCCTGTCAATCACGAAGAACTTCAATAGATTCCTGTTACTGTTATGTTGTTCTTCGAAATGTCTGGCAACCGGTGAATGTTGGTCTTTATTCTGGATTGCCCGCATGTGTTCCAGAACACGTTTTTTTGCCGGAAACATAGTGCTCCCCAAATACTTCTTAGCACACGGGCAAATCAGAATATACACACAGTAGTCAGACAGACAGGAGAGATGTTTACTGATGGTTTTTTTCAGTTTCTTCTATAGGATAAAACACTTTCTTGACATTGGAACTAAACTTGCAAGCCTTGCATGTCATACAGGTATAAAAACCCTGTATATCAGGTTTCTTCTGTAGTGCTCTGCTGATGTCATTCTTGCTCAGTTTAGTCCTCAGTGAGTCTGCCTTACGAAATGTGATATTCGGATTATTGCCCAGAACGGCGTCAAGAGTAGACTCAGTTCTGATAACTTTCCAATGTTTTTTCAAACATCTCTGTACCTGCCAAGAATTGGAGTGATAAGTAGATACAAATCTGACTACATTTGTGTCATTAGGAGATAATGTTTCTTCTTTGGGGCTTAGAAGATCATCATGAGAGATCCTACTTGCTTTTAGAAACGCCTCTTTGATCATATTAGGTTGATAGCCTCTTTCCAGGAAGCGTTCTGTCATACATTCACCTTCTTTGATAAAGTCTTGCTCCAGGCTGCAATTCCTCCGAGCCCGGAGGAATTCGCCAAAAGGTATACTGCGTATGAGGGACTTAGGGTGACCACTGTCTGCATGCAGCAGGGTATTTCCAGCTTTGGATTTTCTAAACAGTTTGGTCACAAGTTTATCTTTAGACACCATGATAGATAAATCCAAAAATTCTGTGGTACAGCCACTGATTTTTCCTTCCAGCTTCAGGTTTAAATCATTTTGGTTCAGAGTTTGGATAAACTGTTCTGCCAATGCCTGCGGTCCATCCCAAATGGTGAACAAATCATCAATATATCGCAGCCATATTATCACATGGCTGCGATATGCTGCTTGTGTCCTCTCTACCTGCTGCTCCCAGCTTGCCATGAATAAATTAGCGAAGCTGGGAGCAAAACAAGTTCCCATCGCAGTCCCTTGTCGCTGTCTATAATAGACATCATTGAACATAAAGAAATTGTTCTCCAGACAGAAAGCCATCATCTGAAGAATCATCTCAGTATGATTCAAGAAAGATATGGACCTAGTACTCAAAAATTGACGGCAGGCCTTTATACCATCTGCATGTCTTATATCTAAGTAAACCTGAACGTTTGGCAATACGTGCTTTGGAATGTGACTCCTCAATTGTCATTCGCCAGTCAGATAAGGGGGGGAATGTGGTTATTTTAGATACCAAAGACTATGTACAAGAAGGTATGCGTCAATTAAATTGTGCAGAATGTTATGAAGTAACTACGCTCAATATTATTGAAGAATCTAATAACAGGTATTTTGAAATGTTAAAAGATTGGCATACAATTGCGGATATTTTCTCACCTGAGGCTTGAGCCGGGTGCTTGATACTTTTACTGGTTCTAAAAACTGTATTTTACTATCATTTGTGTCCTCTCCCTCCCCCTGGCAGCAGCGCGCCACGCTCTACTCCCCGAGGTGCTAGAATCACGCACCGATTTTGGGGGCGGATTCTTTGCCCTTAAGTAATTTTAATTTTTAACTTGCACTTGGCAGATTACTTGCCTCGGCACGCACTTACTGGCCGAGTTAGGGCCGGCATTTTTGAGGGTCTGGGACGAGTGCTCGGTGGCGGCCATCTTAGTGAGGGCTCTCCTCCTTTGCCCCTCAGGCGCCACATAAAAACAGAAAACGCACTTCGCCCTGAAGATTGCGGATATTTTCTCACCTGAGGCTTGAGCCGGGTGCTTGATACTTTTACTGGTTCTAAAAACTGTATTTTACTATCCTTTGTGTCCTCTCCCTCCCCCTGGCAGCAGCGCGCCACGCTCCACTCCCCGAGGTGCTAGAATCACGCACCGATTTTGGGGGCGGATTCTTTGCCCTTAAGTAATTTTAATTTTTAACTTGCACTTGGCAGATTACTTGCCTCGGCACGCACTTACTGGCCGAGTTAGGGCCGGCATTTTTGAGGGTCTGGGACGAGTGCTCGGTGGCGGCCATCTTAGTGAGGGCTCTCCTCCTTTGCCCCTCAGGCGCCACATAAAAACATACAGTGATGGCTCCGCGCAGCGGACGCGTACTGCGGGCGCGCCGGATGCGCGCCGGAGTCAAGCCAGAGTCCTGCCCGTCTGCGCCCGTCCGTGACTGGCCGGGGCAAGGGGCAGGACTCCCTGATCCAGCTAACCGTAAGTCACTACAAAATAAGTTACATCATCAACTATGGTATACTAAAGAAGAACTGCTGTCACTTAATCGTAAATCGGGCCGCAGCTGCTCTCACACGCTACCGGTTAACTCACTACCTCCCTACTGTAAAATGTGTAATTCAAGGCTACCTCTGATCAGAGGAGAGACCAAGGAAATAGCTAAATTAAAATTGATATTAATGAATTGTAGGTCCATGCGGAAACACAAAGCCGAGATTTACGATTTATTGCAAAATAGGCAAACGGACGCCTTGTTTCTTACCGAAACATGGTTGGATGAAGCATCCTCCCCGGAGGTTCTGGAAGCTATCCCCCCTGGATACAGTCTACTGAGATTAGACAGACAAAAGCAACGTGGTGGGGGATTAGCTATAATTTATACACAAGAACTTGAATGTGCTTTCATCAAAGCCACCATACCTAACACAGAGTGTGGCATGTTCACCCTTAAAATAGACCCCAAAAACACAATAAACGGTCTGTTGATATATCGCCCCCCAGGGAATGCAGCTAACTTCGCTAACCAACTCTTGGACCTAGTACAGCAACCTGTAATCAGATACAACAAGTTCCTGGTCTTGGGAGATATTAATCTCCATTGTGAAGACAAAGAGTGTAAAGAGGCACAAAACATGATAAAGGCGCTTAACTCTGTTGGGCTTAGTCTTCTATCCACTGCTCCCACACACCAGCTGGGCCATACTCTGGACCCCATTTTTTCGAATTGGGAAGGTGTTAGGGTCCTACCCCCGGTCCAGTTGATCTGGTCAGACCACTGCATTGTCCCGTTCGAAATAGAAGACACCCCCCCGCCAACTAAATCTAAAGAATCCTTACCTATTAAGCGCAGGGTCTGTAAGAAATTTTCCCAGGAACTATTCGAACGCGCCTTACTTAAACATCCCATGTCCCAATGTAGCACACTTCAGGAAACATGGAACTGTTATGAGAACTGGATGTCTAAGGCTCTGGATGAAGTAGCACCCTGGGTGTCTAAACCCCCTACCAGGCAATCCAAAACAGCTTCGTGGTTCTCTGAAAAACTTAGATTGGCTAAAGCCAATTGTAAATCGCTGGAGCGAAGGTGGAGGCAGAATTATGCCCCTGAACTTAAGCAAGACTATAAGATAGAAATGAAAAAATATCATAAACTAATAAGATCAGAAAAGGGCTTCTATTTTAAAAATAGAATCGAATCAGCAGACAACCCCACCAAAGAACTCTTTGGTATTTACAGAGAACTCGCGACCCCAACCAGGCTCGAGGCTCAAGACGGCTACTCTAATGAGTTATGCGATCTTGTAGCCGACTATTTCGTGGATAAGGTGGACAAAATTCATGACACCTTTACAGCTGATAACAACCGGTCTACCAGTCCTAGGGTTAATGCAGCAGTTTCCACACAAAAATCACGGCTATCATGCTTTACAACGCCAGAAAGAAACGAACTTCTGGGAATTGTCAAAAGCATACAATCCGGATCTCCATCTGACACATGCCCAGTGACGCGGTGTAAAGGTGTTATGGAGAGCATGCTAATCGACCATATTAGCCACATGATCACTCTATCTTTTCAAGAGTGTCATGTACCGGAAGCATGGAAGACGGCCCAGGTCATTCCCCTAAAGAAAAAACCCAACATCCCCTTATCACAACTGCAAAACCTTCGCCCCGTCTCCCTTCTTCCCTTCTGTGCGAAGATTGTGGAGAAAATTGCTAATAAACAGCTTATGAAACACCTTGAAGAAGAAACCCATCTTCACTCATCCCAATCTGGATTTAGAACCGGCTACTCGACGGAGTCAGCCGTTCTATATTCCACTGAGCGCATGAGGCAGATAGCGGATGAAGGCGAGACAGCAGCATTAGTTTTATTAGATCTGAGTGCAGCGTTTGACACCGTGCTGCACTCCACGCTGATGTCTCGCCTGACGGAGATGGGGGTGACGGGGTCAGCGCTAGCCTGGCTGAAGTCGTTTCTAGCTGACAGAAGCTTTCAGCTACACTGTCCTCCCTTCAGATCGTCCCCACGCAAGGTAAGCCACGGGGTTCCTCAGGGCTCGAGTTTGAGCCCCACCTTGTTTAACATCTATATGGAACCCCTGGCTCGCGTGGTAGAGGCGTTTGGGGTGGACATTGTTAGCTACGCTGACGACACCCAGCTGGTGTTCAAACTCACACCCGACCGTAGTCAAGACGCCAGCAACTTCTCGAGCTGTATGTCAGCAGTGGCAGTATGGATGAATGACAACTGCCTATGCCTCAATGGTGAAAAGACAGAGTTGTTGGTGGTCGGGAGAGCAACATCTACATGGTCAAGGCGATGGTGGCCCAGTGAACTTGGGGACCCCCCCATTCCGAGGGAGTCGGTACGTAACCTTGGTGTTATGTTGGTCACCGACCTCTCGTACAAGACCCACGTTCAGAAAGTCACAGGGAGATGCTTTGGCCTACTTAAGGTCCTTCGTAAGGTCTTAGACCTACTACCTGCAGTAGCTAGAAAAACAATTGTCCACGCCCTAGTAACTCCTCACCTTGACTACGGCAACGCCTTGCTGCTAGGGCTTACCCAAAAAGCACTTCACCAACTGCAGTGTGTGCAGAATGCGGCCGCACGTCTTGTGCTTGGCCTCCCAGGTAGAGCATCAGGGAAAGCTGCCCTGGCTAAGCTTCACTGGCTTCCTGTCAGGGAGCGTATTAAATTTAAAGCCCTCTGCTACGCACATCGCATAGCACAGAATAAAGGTCCAGATTACCTTAAGAGCCTCCTGGCAATACATCGCCCTACGCGCAATTTAAGATCTTCTGGCGCAATGTTGTTTAAAACACCTCTTATTCTTAGGGCAAGAATGGGCGGACGCTCATTTAGGCACTTAGCCCCCAAATACTGGAATGCTTTACCACTGAACTTGAGGATGGAGCCATCTGAAATAGGATTTCGGAGGAAACTAAAAACACTCTTCTTCCCCATTTCGTAAATCCGATACCCTCTATCCTCTGTAGAATTTATCTGTGATCAGCGCGGGGACACACTGTTCTATGTGTAACCAGGCCCTCTATAAATGATTTATTATTATTATTATTTATTACAACGGGTTTACTGGAATGGGATGAGTACTCATTCCTATTAAATCGGAACCCCAAGGTAGCTATCTTATACCTACTACCTAAGCTTCATAAGGACCCTCTGAAGCCCCCGGGAAGACCAATTGTCTCTTCTATGGGCTCGTTGCTGGAAAGAACTTCCAAATACATAGATTTTTTCTTACGTCCCTTTGTAGAACAACTGCCCTCCTATCTGAAGGACCGAAGAGATTTTATGAACAAAGTTAAGAACATTCAGTGGAAAAGCAGTTACCTACTTATCACCTTAGATGTCTGCAGTCTTTATACTTCTATAAGACATGCAGATGGTATAAAGGCCTGCCGTCAATTTTTGAGTACTAGGTCCATATCTTTCTTGAATCATACTGAGATGATTCTTCAGATGATGGCTTTCTGTCTGGAGAACAATTTCTTTATCTTCAATGATGTCTATTATAGACAGCGACAAGGGACTGCGATGGGAACTTGTTTTGTTCTCAGCTTCGCTAATTTATTCATGGCGAGCTGGGAGCAGCAGGTAGAGAGGACACAAGCAGCATATCGCAGCCATGTGATAATATGGCTGCGATATATTGATGATTTGTTCATCATTTGGGATGGACCGCAGGCATTGGCAGAACAGTTTATCCAAACTCTGAACCAAAATGATTTAAACCTGAAGCTGGAAGGAAAAATCAGTGGCTGTACCACAGAATTTTTGGATTTATCCATCATGGTGTCTAAAGATAAACTTGTGACCAAACTGTTTAGAAAATCCACCGCTGGAAATACCCTGCTGCATGCAGACAGTGGTCACCCTAAGTCCCTCATACGCAGTATACCTTTTGGCGAATTCCTCCGGGCTCGGAGGAATTGCAGCCTGGAGCAAGACTTTATCAAAGAAGGTGAATGTATGACAGAACGCTTCCTGGAAAGAGGCTATCAACCTAATATGATCAAAGAGGCGTTTCTAAAAGCCAGGAGGATCTCTCATGATGATCTTCTAAGCCCCAAAGAAGAAACATTATCTCCTAATGACACAAATGTAGTCATATTTGTATCTACTTATCACTCCAATTCTTGGCAGGTACAGAGATGTTTGAAAAAACATTGGAAAGTTCTCAGAACTGAGTCTACTCTTGACGACGTTCTGGGCAATAATCCGAATATCACATTTCGTAAGACAGACTCACTGAGGACTAAACTGAGCAAGAATGACATCAGCAGAGCACTACAGAAGAAACCTGATACACAGGGTTTTTATACCTGTATGACATGCAAGGCTTGCAAGTTTAGTTCCAATGTCAAGAAAGTGTTTTATCCTATAGAAGAAACTGAAAAAACCATCAGTAAACATCTCTCCTGTCTGTCTGACTACTGTGTGTATATTCTGATTTGCCAGTGTGCTAAGAAGTATGTGGGGAGCACTATGTTTCCGGCAAAAAAACGTGTTCTGGAACACATGCGGGCAATCCAGAATAAAGACCAACATTCACCGGTTGCCAGACATTTCGAAGAACAACATAACAGTAACCGGAATCTATTGAAGTTCTTCGTGATTGACAGGATTCCCCCCAGTAAGAGAGGTGGTGACAGGATACGCAAGCTACGACAAATGGAGAGTAGATACATCTAAGATCTGGACACTAGAATCCCGTCTGGGTTGAATTCAGAAGAGGAATTGGCCTGGCATTTGGGTGATTGATTTCCTCTGTATTTCCTCTTGATTTGATCAGTTAGGGCAATGCTATTAATCACTGTGTAGAAGTTAGAGTAGGCATTTGTATCTCTGAGCCTTCTGCTTTTGGAGCTCTGATATGTTTTTAATTCACACATTGTAGATAATTTCACTGTTTGTTATGTGTTTGTATACAAACCTTGGCCGTATTCTAGACATCTTGGTTTGCTCTGACGGGCATTATTTCTCCTTTCTTTTTGCTCAGGTAATGCAAGTTTGAAGCTATCTATGTGGAGGATTCCGTTTGTTTTCACTAACCCTGGGCGTAGTGGGGCTCCGCGGAGCTATGCGGAGTGGGCGAGAAGCTACGCCCACTCCCGCACTCCGCGTAGCCCCACTACGCACCTCCCTCCCGCTGTCCTCTACATACATTATTTAAGAAAAATACCCTTAATAAAGCAATTTTAAAGCACTTACCGTGTCCGGGGCTCGTCCGGGGCTCCCTCTTGGAATCACGTCATCATGGATACCAATGCGCATGCGCGGGCGGCCGCGCATGCGCATTGGTATCTGCAGGGATGCTATTCCAAGAGGGAGCCCCGGACACGGTAAGTGCTTTAAAATTGCTTTAATAAGGGTATTTTGCTTAGATAATATATGTAGGGGAGGCGGGTGGCGGCCGACTCGGCTACGCACACGGAGTGGGCGTAGTGTTGCCGGCTACGCTGCCTACGCAAAATGCGTAGGAGGCAACACTACGCCTACTCCGTGGGCGTAGCCGATTCGGACGCCCAGGGTTAGTTTTCACCCACTGGGGATGAAGAGATATGAGGATGCTATACTGACTTAATGTATATTGCAATTTTTTTGCAAGCTTGTAGTTATTTCCACTGGATTTACCAGATGTGATGTATCTTGCTTTTTGGTGCGACTTATTCATTGTCTTTGCCAAAATATCTTATTTTGTATACTTTCTCACTTGAGATATTATATGCACATACCACACGAGTAGGAGCAGTTGCATTTTTATACAGCTGTCGGAATAGATGTAATGCAGAGCTCTGATTGTTTAGGTCTGCCCAATCATGGTATTAGCTGATATGGATCTAAATTGCCTAATGGCTCTTTGCATACATTTTCGTTATTTTTTTGTATAAAGCGGAATCCTTTGACCTGGGATGATGAATTGCAAGCCCATAATGTCAGTCGATTTAAACACAAGATGAAGTTATTATGCTAATAGTTGCATAGATTGCATGTTTATAAATGGCCCAGATGTTGGTTTGTTAATCCCAAGTCCATTCTTTATGTTGACAAACACTGTGATGTCATGCACTTTTTTTCAAGAAACTTTATCTAATGTATTAAGCTCCATGTGTTAATCACCCGTGACCAAGGCGAGGTGATCGCTGAAACGTGTTGGGTTTTTCCATCTCTCAAACTTAACATGCTGGAATAAATTAATCCTTTATTGCAACAGAACGTGGAAGTGGTGATTTTATCGGAGTGGAGTGCATTGGCAGGACGTGTTTTTGCTGTGAAAACTGGAGATATATATATATATATACACACAAATAAACCTTTAAAATACCCCTACCATTCAAAAAACCCATAACCCAACCTAAACCCTAAAAATTCACTTGCTACCCAAAATACATACTCACTCAAAACCCTAACAATTTCTGTGCCACCTAAACCCACCCTAAAGCTTAAAAATTCCTGTGCTATCCTATACCATTGGACTTTTGAACCTCATTCTCATGTGCTATACAGTTGACGCATATAAAGAGTCAGTGGGGAGTGTGACAGCCTTCTCAGGCAAAACAGAATATTACCTCATTTATAAGGTCATACTTATGACCTACTACCCTTCTCTACTAGCGAGGCATACAGCAGCCCCCTCATTGATTGCCCACATGGGCAGAAAGATTGACACAATATAAGTAAGATTGTGCAGTGACGCCATAGCTCACACACTCACAATATCGTTTGGGCATGCCAAGTGTTACTAATTCATAATGATCTGTTCACACTAGAAATGTAGAAGAGAACGGGTGAATGATATATTACACATTTATATTAGTTTTGGAATTACTTAAAAATGCTTATTCTTGATTTAACTTCAGTGTTAATCATGACGTTTATGTGATTATAAATGTAACTACAAAGTGGCGCTTATTAATTTGACAAAGGCAATATGTTGCTGAACCTCGTCCAAGTGAATTTTTGCTGAATCCAAGCATTAAAAACTGGATTAACCCACTTACTGAGTGCCAACCCTAACTGACCTCATCTGCACTGGGCACTTTTCCTGTAGGTGAGGAGCGGGAGACTACATCTCCCAGCAGGCAGACCAAGCGCATGCAGGAGTCGCTGCCCACGCACCGGGAGGCGTATTTTAAGACCCCGGTATTCCTGCAGCGCAGGAGACCGTAACTGACCTTATCTGCACTGAGCACTTTGCCCGGAGGCGAGGAGCGGGAGACTACATCTCGTAGCAGACGGACCAGACCGAGCGCACGGTGTAGACGCTGCCACGCGCCAGGAGGCGTATTTTAAGGCCCCGGTCCTCCCACAGCACAGGAGACAGTAACTGACCTTACCTGCACTGTGCGCTTTTGCCGGAGGCGAGGAGCTGCAGACTACATCTCCCAGCAGGTGGACCAGACTGAGTGCACGCAGGAGACGCTGCCCACGTTCCAGGAGGCGTATTTTAAGGCCCCAGTCCTCCCGTAGCATGCCCGTCAGAGGCCGGAGGAGGCTTGGCCATCCCTCTTGGCTTCTAGCTGGGACAGTATAACATTTATTTTTGGCTATACCAGCAACACATTAATTGCCTCCCAGCGAGGCGTCGCCGCAGATAGGCTAAAGAATTTAAGGGGGCCGGCCGCTCAACCTAGCTACTTCTGCCCTTACTTTTACCTTACTTTATAATAAGATTAGATTATTTTTAGTTAGTTTACAATTTTATTAGGTTATTTAAGTTAAAACAAAAAGTCCTCACTTTATTCGTAAGTGCACAACTACTGCTTCCATTTACTATACATATACCACAGACGATAATTTACTTTGCCGGCCTCCTAGGGTAAACATGAGGAAAAGGAAGTTAATACCTGACCACGGGAGGCCTAAGACCTCAAACGCACACTCAGCCATCTTTGTTAAAATGTATTTCTTGTGCTATGGGGGCAATTGAGAAGCAATTTACAAACGTTGAGGAGTCCCTATTAGTGTGTGTTGATCACCCCGGACTGTTTTGCAAAACCCGGTCAATAATGATGATGAAAATGTAATATCTAGTGATAGAGGTAATATACAAACACTGGATAAGGGAACAAACGGGTGCATACAGAAGATATCCGACACTATCAACTCCTCTAAATCAGACTCTCCACTGCCTTCAAAAAGGACAAAGAAAATATATAAATGTTCAACAATGAGCTACCTAAACAGGCACCTCGTAGTAGGACTAAACCTCGAACAGGACCATGAACAATCCAAAGATGTTCCCCTCAGAACTAACCAAGCAGTGCAGTGATACAATTAATGCAAAACTGGATACACTTTGCTCAATTGTTAAATCTCCAGAGCAGTTTATGAAAATAGCATAGCAAGCATTAATACGCGGCTTAAAGAACTAGAAACTAAATGTAGCATATATGTGGATCATCTGAGTACTCAACTGCCATCTGAGACGGCTAGGCCTGAAATAATCGCTAACAATCCAACCAGAATAAACATAGTGAGAAAACAAAATGATCCATGTATTTACAGTTCTCTGGTGCAACAGTAGATGATCAGACAGATCCCTGTAGTATCAAAGGGAATATTCCCGCAGGATCACCGCTCTCTAACACTAACAATCCCTCTGTCAATACCCAGATAATAAAGCATCCAGATGTTCTGCATCTTCCACCAGCTACGACACCATATGTAATTGTATTACCTAATGTCCCTCCGTTAAAGCACAAGATTCCTGAAACCTGGACTGCACTTATGAATAAAGCATTACACTGGTCAGGGAAAAGATCAGTCCTGACTGAGCACCTGTTTGCAGACATAAAAATGGTGAGAAATTAAATGGGTGGGCAGGAATGAGAAAACTCTCCCAGGAGGCTGTATAGTCCTGTCTTTTAAAACCCCAAGACTGGTTGAGACTGTTTTAAATAGAACCCGGCCAATGCATATTAATCTAAATACGATCTATGTACTCCTGTTAGGATATTTTTACCAACCAGGCTTAACAGGACCCCTAATCGGTCTATGTCCTTAAGCATCAACCAGCTCCCTCGAGACAATATAATGTTCCAACTTTTATTTTGATAGATACCAGGGATCGGAAAGCCTTGAAGACATAGATTGACCATCAGTGGAGAACAGGGAGGGCATGGTGTGCCAATATGTGGATACAACAGCTCTACACCATATTGGAAAGAAAGACAGACCTCATTACTTTCTTATCCAACTACCCTAGCTGACATTGACCCCCCTCAAGCCACTTCTAGGCCGAACGAAGAAGCAAGGCCAACCAATGCTGCGGGGGCTCTTCATACTTTCTGAACAAACATATTAGTGTTTTTGTTCTGGAACGTGGCAGGGCTTCGAAACAAAATTAACAACACAGAGTGCTCAGACTTTCTGGAGGGCTACAATTTGATTTGTCTCCAGGAGACTTGGCTAGTGGAACCTAGTCATTTTAATGGTTTTAGAACATTTTGGGGTTGGTTCCGATTTGGGAAAAACCACTCCGAATAGCCGTACGGAGCGTTTTTCCCGTACGAATCGTACCCTGCAGCCTCCCCCGTACGTACAATGAAGTACAATTCGTACCAGGAGCAGGACTCTGTACGAATCGTACAAAGATCGTACGACTCCAATCTCCGTACGATTCTCCCTTGGAACCCGCTGTACACGACATCCGTACGGTTCAAAGCAGGTTTTCCCGACCCAGCAAGTACGATTCGTGTCGGGTACGCACCGTACGACGCTTTATTTACGGGAGCCCAAAACATCCAGAGAAGCAGAGTACGCCTCAAAACAGGTACGGAACGGCCCCCCCAGGTACGGTGCGTACACCCCATAATAGCAGGGGTACGGTGCGTACCCCTGCGATCATGGGGTGTACGCACCGTACCCCTGCGATCATGGGGTGTACGCAGTGTACCCCATGATTGCAGGGTGTACGGGGCTTACACCCTGCGATCATGGGGTACAGTGCGTACACCCCATGATCGCAGGGGTGCAGTGCGTACCCTTGCGATCATGGGGTGTACGCACCTTACGGTGTGAATGTGATTGTGTGGTTGTGCGTACAAATCGCCCTTAACTGACGTGGACCATATGAATCGCATCCTCATACCCCGTTCCGGATCGTACTCATCGGGTCGTACGCCGTGTTCACGAATCGTACGGTTCACTGTGAGGGTCCAAGTCGTACGCTTTCAGCCTTGCAATTCGTACGGTTCGCGACGATTCGGACGGATTGACGGGATACGGATCGTACTACGCGATTCGGACGGACGTGTACGATTCGCACGGAGAGAGCTCCGGATACGATTCGGACGGACGCCTTTTTTTCCCGAATCGGAATCGACCCCATTATGTCCCAGCTGTCTCAGTGACCCCAGGAGGTAGATCTAAGGGTGGGTTATGTATCTTTGCTTCCAATAGCCTGCCATCAATAAAAATTTGTGAAAGAATTTACTAATCCCTATATCCAAGTCATAGTATGTGATGGGTCAGGCCCGACTAATCTGGTAGCGGTCAACTTGTATAACAACGCAGCCGGAGGAGTAATCTTAACGCACTTAGACAACTTATATGAGTATCTGGAGAAGATGGACAACAATAATAAGAAAAAGTCATTGATTGTGTGGGGAGGTGATTTTAATATCTAATTGTGCAACCCACTTACCGAGAAAGTATGTGGTATCAATACCTTAGATGGAACTAGTTAAACTAATTTCCATCATAATTGTTATGGAGATAAACTAAACAAACTCACTTATATATTGGATTGATCATTTTCAAATGAAATATCCCTACCATATGCTCCATGTAGATGCATGTTCAGTGGGAGAAATAACCACAGTATTATTGATTATGTCTTGATTTCTAACATTTTATGTTACTAATTCCAGAACCTATTCCATACCGTTAAGCGACCATTATCCTCAGTCCAAAGAAATCTTAAAGGGTCTTCTAATAAAAGATGAGAATAGTCCTGTTAGTTAGTGGAGAACTAGAGTTCCACACTTAAGGGTATTCACTGCGGTGGCACCAGATCACCTCGCTTGGCTTTCTGGGAAAATTAATTAGCGAAGCGGGGAGGAGTTTGAAATATGTCTGGACGATAATTCACAATTTAGTAAGATTATAAATACTTTTAAGACCATTTGTAAGATCGTGAAGGAGAATTTGCAAATGGTTAGGAAAACAAATAAGGCCAGAAAAGATTGGCGCGATGCACAGTGTACTAAGGCCAACAAGAGACTTTAAAAGGCACTTCATAGTAATCCTAGGTGTAATGCTGAGGTCCAGCTATGTAGGGCTGCCTACAGAGAGGCCCAGAAAAAGCAAAAAGGCCAGTTGAGGGAAGAGGCCTTGGTCGCATTATGCGAGGCAAGCAGCAAGAACGATAATATTTCTTATGGAAAATAGGAAATTCACCCCCCTCGCCCCCAATTAGAGAAGCAGCTGGGCCTGGAATTGTGGTTGCAATACCTGAGGACGACTGGATCAATCATTTCTCAGCTATTTATTCTGCACAGTTTGCTGAATCTGATTGTGTTCGATCCCTCAACATTAATAATTAAGCTTAGAATAACTTCATTCATCTTAAATAAAGTTATTAATGCTATAACCTCTAGTAAAGGGGGCAAAGCGCCATGCCCGATTTTGTCCCGGTAGACCTGTACAAAGCTAACATTCCCAGGTGGGGGCCGATTTTAACTGTTGTCCTGAGGGCCGGCTGCTCTGCAGATTTCCTTCCGACTTGGGCAGAATCAATAATTGTACCCATCTACAAAAAAGGGGACAGACATAATCCGGCCTGTTACAGGCCGATCTCACTGCTCGACTCGTTAGTTAAAATAGCTGGGAGAATAATTCTGAACAGACTGGAAGAGTGAGTTGGATCAAGGGGTGTTATTTCAGATACCCAACATGGGTTTCGTACTGGGGGGAGGAGTATCGAACAAAGCCTCAACCTGATTATTTTATTAGGTTAATATACGAAAAACAAAGGCGGAAACCTTTACTTGGGGTTCGTTGATCTGTCTTGCGCCTTTGACTGTGTGAACCACTCTAAGTTATTGGCAATTATGAGTGAAATGGGAGTTGATCCTGCCATTATCTCTTTCTCACGGGACCTATACTCCGGTACTAAAGCCAGGATCAGATATGGGAACATGGGAGAATGTACGAAGCCATTCAGCATAGAGGGGGGTGAGGCAGGGCTGTGTCCTTGCACCTTTTCTATTTTCACTTTACATCAATAATGTTGGCCCTGCCCTGACATCGCAAGCTAGAGATCTGGCCCAGCTGGGACATCACCCTTTCCCCGCCCTTCTCTATGCTGACAATGCAGTCCTGATGGCACGTACTCCTATCTCCATGCAGTTGTTACTGAATGACTTTGTTAACTATATGCAGGACCTTGATCTGCATGTGAATCAATCCAAGACATTTATAATGAAGTGCGGTAGGAATAAAGGCAACTGCAGCAATATTAGAATCTGAGACTCTAGTATTAAATGTACTGACACCTTTGCGTACCTGGGTGTCTTATTCGATAAAGATGGAACATGCTCCCCTGCCATCAAGACTAGGACACTTCTTTTCAGAAGCGCTTGTATGGCTCTACAAAAATTCTCCATAAGATTAGGCTCAAACCCACCCCACAAAATGCTTACAATCTATAAAGCTAAATGTATAAGCAAAGCAGTATATGAGGCTATGTAAATTGTATGACAATACGAGGGGAGAATGAGTTTTTAAAGTACTTCTTGCCTTACTTAAACCTCTCTCTCCCGTTGTGTGTCACGCTGACCTGGGGGTATCATTCCTAGTTGACCTAATTAAGAGTCAACCTATCCTGCTGTGGCACGAGGTATGGTCGTCAGAGTACACTGCTCTAAACCAGCTTATTATAAAGGATTGTCTAAATTTATCCCTGGACACACGCATACCATGGCTTAGATATATAGCATCTTTTTGTCCAGACCTGGGGCACCCTGAACTAAGTAGAAAAGATTTGAAGGCTGACTGCTTGACACACTTTGAGAGCATTAGGATGTCGGTAGAATTGTTAAAACCTACTGTGTTAAGAAACCAACTTATTCTAACCAGTTACGACTTCCAAACACATCTTAAATTCGTACCCCAACAAAATCACAGATATTTTATAATGCGCTTTAGAATGGACTTCTTTCACCGCATGGTCACTTTCCCTTAACCCAACAATTGGTCCTCGAATTTGCCTGAACGTCCCTGTGACGATGTTTCTATGTTTCTTTACAGACCACAATGCACATGGTATTATTCAGCAAATTTTATAAAAAGTGTAGGAAATTTTATATATTGAGATTTTTAAAAGATCAAGATTTTACCCAGTGCCGTCTGGCAAACCTTTTCTTAGAGTCTTTAAAAACAATTGATGTATGTATAAGAATGTAATCTTTTATGTGGAGTGTTTTCTACGCAAGGAAGGCTATATTGAGGGAAGGTCAAAATGTTTTAATTGGACAGGGTAACTGTAACTAAAAAAGAGCCATACGAGCAACTAGATGTGCATTATCGTTACACCGTATATACTGATTACTGAGACTTTATACATAACTGTATTAACAAATGCAATAGTAAACAAAGAAAAAGGGATCATATGGCGGACCCAGTGCTGAGGTTTTTACCTTCCTGCATTTTCTATTATGTTTACCCCGCCTGACCTCTCAATGGACATAAGCAAACATTTGGCACTAATGAAATCTGTATTGGTGTGGAATGAACTGTTGTATAATTCAATCAGGACTGTTAGTTTTTAAGTATCATGTAATATTGCACAGTTTTTATGTACTGTGTATTATTGTACGTGCTAATTGTTGTGGTAATGAATGGAAACGAAGTGGGACTGTTAAATGTACTATTTTTATATTTTTATGTTGACACGGTTCAATGTGCTTTTATGGTCTAATATTTTTTGAGCGAATAAAGATGAAGAATGAGTGCCGACCTTACTTACTGTAAAGAGAAGGGGTTTGTGCATTTTACATGCACCCATCGGCATCACGCCTAGTATGGCACTGCCCACGGTCAGATGCAGAACCGCAGAACCGCACCAGGAAGTGGAAATATATATTATCTATATCTAAAAATAAATATATGTTCGAGGCATACGAGCTGTAGATCATATGCTTTAGCATAGATTGCCATCTAGTGTTGGGTCGGATTTGTGCACTTTGTTTTTCTTCGAAGAAGTCTTTCCAGTCACGAGGTAGGTGACTTCTCCTTTTGGTGATAGTGTGCATGGGCATCGATTGCATCCCTAGATTGTTTTTTTCCGCCATTGGGTTCGGATGTGTATTGCTGCGCTCCAGTTCAGTATCGTTCTCAAACCCTACGACGCGCAATCCTCTACCCTCAAATGTATTGTTTTTCAATTGCGTTTTCCCATTTGACACGTATCGTCTGACTGACAAAACCTTTGATCTGGAATTCCGGGAATGGCCGCCGGGCCTTCCCATGCCGACCATGCCAGCAGTTGATGGAACGGACTTCTTTTGAACTATGTCCCGGGTGTCTTGCTAAATTTCCACGCACCGACTTGCATGAGGTTTGCAACCTCCTCTTAACCCCGGAACACCACGAAAAGAACTGTGAAGCGTGTCGATTGTTCCGATCGAAGAAAATCATTTGTGATCGTCGGGCTCGACGCCACGAGGTGCAACGTGGGAGTGGCTCCATACCGGACATCTTCAGCGAAGATTCAGATCTTCCAGCTGCAGAAGCTGAGGATTAAGAACTGGTCTCCGTGTCTGAAGCTGACTCCGACATGGAAGAAGAACTGAACATCACTCCGGGTTTACGTACCGTGAGTACAGATCCCCATGTGCTCACTCAAACAAAATCTAAGGCTCTCGTATCAACTTCGCCCTCGGGCTCAGGTCGGCACAGAGAAAAAGTTTCAGATGCCCCGCCCTTTGGAACTAAAATCTACCTTTCCAAAAGCTTCAGAGCACAAACTGGCTAAATCCAAGCACTCTGATTCAAAACATTCCATGCCTAAAGATTCTCTGCCCAAATCTTCAGCGCCAAACACAAAGAAAAGCCTTCCGGCTCGGGCTAGAGCCAGCCCCATTCCGGTGCCAAACCAACACCTTCGGCATCGAAACATAAAACGAAGCACTTGCCAGCCTCCACATCACCTTCACCAAAGTCTCCTTCGACACCGAAGGCCTTGGAGCTGAAAGCCTTCAAACCTAAAGCTTCGAAGCCAAAAGCCTCAAAACCTAAAGCTTCGGAGCAAAAATTGTCTAAACCGATAGCTTTGGATCCGAAATCATCTAAACCGAAAGCTTCGGAGCAGAAATCCTCGACACCGGAAGGCTCGGAGCCAAGATCCTCCACACCCAAAACTTTGGAACCAAAATCTACCACTCCAAAAGCTTCAGAGCACAAACTGGCTAAAGCCAAGCACTCTGATTCAAAACATTCCATGCCTAAAGACTCTGCCCAAATCTTCAGCGCCGAAATCAACTCCTCAAGGGAAAGATTCTCCATCCAAAGAGCCTCAATCCGAGGACCCACCTTTGGATCCAAAGCAAAAGAGACTAAGCATTGACCCGAAAACTGGACACCTCCTAGCCACTCTTCCTAAAATCACTGAAGCTGGATCTCTCAGAGGATTGCCCTATACCTCTGAAGAAAAGAGACATAGGTACTAACCCTTCTTCCCCTTACATACCTCCCCTCCTCTTCCTAACCCCAATTAAATCATTACACCATCAAATTCACTACCTCCACTATCAGCTGACCCACAGGATGAAGATGATGGGGATGAAGAGCAGGATATGCCACAAGATCAGGACATACCATGGGAAACTGAACCCTGGAAGTATTATGAAAGGGAACCAGATCATGACAATGACCCCAACCTGTATCCCTCCATGCCCTCCCCACCTGACGACAACATTGGCTATGTTCAGATTATCAATAGGGCTGCTCAATATCACGGGGTGGAGCTATATTCACTCTAGAAGAGGATTTCCTTGTTGAGACACTAACACACTCACAAGGGTCTACTAATACTCTACCAATCCTCAAAGGCACGTTAAAACACACTGAGGTATTCAAAGATCCCATTAGATCTAGAATACTCACACCTAGAGTAGATAAAAAATACAAGCCCGCTCCTAAAGACCCTGTATATATTAAAGGTCAGTTGCCCTTAAACTCTCTGGTTGTATCTAATGCTCGTAAGAGAGCTAACTCTCAAACCACAGGCGACGTCCCTCTTCCTAATAAGGAGTGTGAACTCATTGATGCCTCAGGCAAAATAGTGGCTTCGAAGGCAGCTAACCATTGGCGTATTGCCAATGCTCAGGCTCTTAGCACGCTATGATAGTGCTCACTACGATGAGTTGGAAAAACTCATGCAACATTTGCCAGATCAGTATAAAACTAAAGCTAACAACCTCATTCAGGAAGGGAAGCTCATTACTAAGACTTCCATCAAATGCGCACTAGATGCGGCAGACACAGCCTCTCGTGCCATCAGCACGAACATATTATTGTGCAGACACGCTTAGCTTAGAATATCTGGCTTCAAGCTTGAGGTACAGTCCTCCATACATAATCAACCTTTTGAAAAGGAGCATCTTTTCAGGCCAGGAGTCGTTACTTCCCAAGAAAAAATGAAAAAAGACACGAATACTGCAAAATCCATGGGGGCCTTACATTTACCCTCTAGCAGGGGTTCCTTCGCCACTCCTTTTACAGTGGTGGCTCAAAAACACTGTTCACAGAGAATCCCTCCTCCTCTTGTAGGGGTAGCAACCAACCTACCTCCTCCAGAGGTTATTTTCGAGGAGGCTACAGAGGGAATATTAATAAGGGTAGAGGCAGAGGTAACTTCACCCACACTTTCCCTGCCAACAAACAGTGACTTCGATCCGCTACTCCCCGGTCATTCCACTCCTGTCGGGGGACGTCTCTCACAGTTCCTACCTGTCTGGGAGTCAATCACCTCAGACGAGTGGGTAATACAAATTATTCAGTATGGTTACTGTCTGGAACTTACCTGCACTCCCCCAGCTATTCCTCCTCGAGAACTTGCAATGTCACCGGAACATCTCACCCTCTTAAAACAAGAGGTTCTCTCTCTGTTACAAAAACACGCAATAGAACCAGTCCCATTACAACATCAGGGGACCGGAGTGTACTCCCTGTATTTCTTAATTCCAAAAAAGGACAGCTCTCTCAGGCCTATAATAGACCTCAGACAGCTCTACATTCAGTCAGACCACTTCCACATGGTCACGCTCCAACAGGTGCTCCCATTGCTTCAGCAAGGCGACTTTCTATCCACCCTAGATCTAAAGGACGCCTACTTCCATATTCCCATTCACCCGGCTCACAGAAAATATCTCCGGTTCGTGGTGGACGGACAACATTACCAATTCAAAGTTCTCCTGTTCGGGGTAACCACAGCACCCGAAGTCTTCAACAAGTGTCTGGCAGTAGTCGCAGCTCATTTACGAAGACAACAAATTCACATCTTACCTTATTTGCACGACTGGCTAATAAAAGCAAGATCACAACACAGCTGCGTACACCACACTCGCAAAACAGTTCAGCTACTTCAAGACTTGGGATTCACTGTAAACCTCACAAAGTCCCCCTTCCAGCCGTCCAACATGAAGCCTACCTCGGAGCCACAATAGACACTTGCAAGGTTCTAGCATACCCCAACCCAGTCAGGATATGCAACAGGCAAAATCTGATCTCACAATTTCAGTCTCAACACTTACTACCAGCCGGAGTGTTCATGCAGTTAATCGGCATCATGGCTTCTTGCATTTTAATCGTTCCAAGGTTTCGAATGCGTCCCCTACAGGAATGCTTAGCACATCAGTGGAACCAGGCTCAAGGTCAGTTAACAGATCTAGTGTTGGTGGACTGCTGCACCCATCGCTCTCTGCAGTTGTGGAATATACAAAACCTTTCCAAGGGGGGGCCATTCGTCGACCCGGTTCCACAGATAGTGCTAACAGCAGACGCATCGCTCACTGGTTGGGGAGCTCATCTTCAAAAACATACCATTCAGGGCACGTGGACCCTAAAACAAAAACAACTCCACAAAAACCATCTGGAGCTACTAGCAATTTTTCTAGCATTTTAACTGCATCTAGTAGGAAAAGCTGTCCTAGTTTGTACAGACATGACAGCAATGTACCACATACAAAATCAGGGGGGGACACACCCTCTACAGCTTTCACAACTAGCTCAAAGCATATGGTGATGGGCCATACCTCAAAACATATATCTCCTTGCATAACACCTCCCAGGAGTATACAACCAGATTGCAGATCTGCTCCGTTATCAAAGACAACAGATCCACGAATGGGAACTACATCCTCAAGTTCTCCTCCCATTCTTCCAGATGTTGGGTTACCCAGAAATAGATCTCTTCGCCACATACCTCAACGCAAAATGCCCAAGCTTCGCGTCCAGGTATCCTCACCCATTGTCCTAAGGCAATGCGCTATGGATTAACTGGTCAGGAAAATTTGCTCACGCTTTTCCACCTCTCCGCTAATTCCATTCATGGTTTGGAAGCTCAAACAACGTTCCCTGACAATGATCCTAGTTGCTCCCACATGGGCTTGGCAACCATGGTTCACAACCCTGTTGGAACTATCGGTAGTTCCTCAACAAAAATTACACCTCTCCCCCAAGCTTTTCACTCAGAACCATGGAGAGATAAGACATCCAGATCCCAGCCAACTCAACCTTGCGATCTGGCTCCTGAAATCATAGTTTGGCTACCTTAATCTTCCGCCAGACTGCATGAACATCATTAAAGAGGCTAGACACCCTACCACAAGAGTATGTTATGCAGCAAAGTGGATACAATTTGTAATTTACTGTACAAACAATAAAATCAATCCACTAGATGCTTCCATACAAAACGTCATTTGCTATCTGTTACACCTACAGCTTTCTAACTTAGCATATACATCTTTACGCTTACACCTTGCTACAATAGCTGTGTACCTACAAAACAGACAACACTTGTCTTTGTTTCGAGTTTCAGCTGCACAATAGCTGAATGTTGGGAGATGTGGCAACCAACTATATATGAAGAAGGCAAGTCACCCATCAATAATAATGCACACAATGCCAAGTGTAACGCTGATGTGTTGCACTGACCTCACTATGCAAACTGCAAGCCTTTCCATGTGGAGATATACTATTGATACTTTTAGTGTAGTGCACAGTGGATGTAACCATGTTACCTCAGGCAGTGGGGAAGATCTCGGTCATGTAGCTGTGTTGTCCCCGCCCTGTAAGCGAAGTGGTCTGATCCAATGTACGCCACTCCAGCGTAGGAGTATGAATAAATAGGTCAGGCCCTGGGCATAGTTCACTTCTGGGAAGACCAGCAAGTCTGCCAGAGCGGCGGCCCTCACCCTGGTACGTGGCTGCCGCCATGACCACGGGCCTCCTCAACACAAGCTCCCTACGAACCCAGCGCCACAGCTCAGCAGACTTATGTCTGGACCGACTACTGGCTTCGATCTACACTGTGGACAGTAGGGTTCATAATTTGAATTCAGCCTTGATTTATTAATTGCACAGAGAATTGTACTCTATGTCCTCGGATTTTGTCAAGAAAAAGTGACAAAAAGCATTCGTCGATGTCTATGCTATCTACTGCCTTCGATCTACACTGCGGACAGCAGGGCTCACAATTCAGATGCAGTGGCGACTGCAGATGACGCAGTGCAGTTCACAAGACACATTGCTCCCAGTGCGGCCTGGCGAGACCATGCATCATCGCAGGATGCGCACACGCTGTGTGCTTCAGGTGCTACTAACTCACTGCACCATAAGTCATCTCCACGTGGCCTTATCAAGGCAAGACATTGCTCCCAGTGCGGCCCTCCGGGACCACGTAACATCGCAGGGTGCGCACACAATCTGAGTGCACCAGGTGCCACTAACTTTGCAGTTCAACTCAATGCCACGTGACTGTGCGCCCATCCTGACCGCTGCCTGCGCCCTACACTGGGGTTACACGATTCACAATTCAAGATTAGTAGCGATGCAAATTGTGTAAGAGACTATAATGGGTTAAGAAGACCAAATGCTCCCAATCTGTGCAGCTCAAGTCAACGTCACATGCATGTGGGCCTTTGCTGACCGCTGCCTCCAGCCTACACTGCGGAAGACCGGCGACGCGTGGTGCCAACTAACCCTGTTCAACGCAAGCCGATCCCACATGTGTAACTAGTTCCTCAGTCCTGAATGGCAGCGACCCCAACTTCTTTGCAGCAACCATAGCACCAGACTCCCATCAATCATTTGCATATGGAAGGCCAGTGACACGTGATGCCACTGAACCTGCACTACGCAGGCCGGTGGGGCCGCCAACATATGCATGTGACTGTGGGCCCTTGCTCACCGCTGCCTCCAGCCTACACTGCTGAAGACCGGCGAAGGGTGGTGCCAACTAACACTGTTCAACGGAAGCCGATCCCACATGTGTAACTGAATAGCAGTGATCCCCAACTCCGTGAGACAACTATAGCAGCACACTCCCTTCAATCAGTGAGACACATTGCCATATGGAAGGCTGGCGGCACGTGCTGCCACTAACTCTGTTCAACACGAGCCAATCCCACATGTGTAACTGTGTCCTGAGCCCTAAATGGCAGTGAACCCAAGTCCGTGGCAGCGACCACAGCACCAGACTCCCTTCGATCAGTGATGCATATTTCCATATGCAACGGCGGCGACACTTGATGCCACAAACTTTGTTCAACACAAGCCGATCCCACATGTGTAACTGTTTCCTGAGTCCTCAATTGCAGCGACCCCAACTTTGTGGCAGCGACCACAGCACCTCATGCCCTTCGACTAGTGAGTCATATTTCGATGTGCAAGGCCGGCGACACGTAGTCCTACTAACCCTCTGTAACACAAGCCAATCCCACAAGTGTAACGGTGACATGAGTCCTGCATTGCAGTGACCCCCAACTTCGTGGCAGCGGCCACAGCACCTCACTCCCTTCGTTTAGTGAGGAGTATTTACAGATTGAAGTCTGCCGACAAGTGGTGCCACTGAACCTGCATCAAGCAGGCCGGTGGGGCCACCAACGTATGCACATGGCTGTGGGCCCTTCCTCATCGCTACCTCTGGCCTACACTACGGTCAGCAGAGCTCACAATTAAGATAGAGTCCTGATTCCACATGACGCAGTCCAGTAGGCAACACACATTACTCCCAGTGAGGCCGTCCACACTAAGCACCATCACAGCCTCATACTGTCTTAATGCTTCCGTTGCCACTAACCCTATTTAACACAAACCAATCCCACATGTGTAACTGTGTCCTGAGTCCTGAACGGCAGTGACCCCAACTTTGTGGCAGCGACCACAGCACCAGACTCCCTTCAGTCTTATTTGTTGCTCTTTTCTTTAAATACATTTTTTATATGTAAATCTATACATGACTAAGATTCTTCTTTCTCCAACCGCACAGGGACACTTCCGGGCCCCACGAAGGTTGTTGGGGGTATGTTGGTAATGTGGTGAGAGGGAGCATCAAAGGGGTATCACTCACAGAAATAACTCCGATATCTTTTTACAAATGCCTCGGACAGATGCCAGCTGACGGACTGATGCACAAAATGCTTTTTTAATACTTATATAGTGTGAGTTATCAGCAGTTCGGACCTAGAATCACAGAGTGACAGCTACGGACCGTCTGCTCGACTCCCAGATGCAGTACTACGAGCCGGCCGCGTCATTGTGTCTATCCCTGCCCTGTTCCGTCGTATGCCACGCCACTCCGATTACGTTCCGACGTTGGCCCCACATAGCTACCTGTTGCAGGCGTACTTGCTGTTGGTGTGCAGGTCAGTGGTCTAGTTCTCAACATCTCATGGCCACTCCCTGATGGCAGGTTTGCACACACATCACACCCATCCGGTGCATGCGGCACAGGCCATGTGACCACGCAAATATAATAGATCGACAACGTCACATCCTTTATTGCCAGTGCTGACTAGCTGGCGAACGTTCATAAAGGGTCCATGAAAAGTTGTGCAGAAGATTAGCATGAAAAGTTGCGCAGAGGGTTAGTCGCACCCTCAGCTGACTTCATATGCATAGGGTTAGTGCCACCCCAAACTCATGTGGCCATCAGGAGCCTACCACCATGTGGCACGAACTTGACGACTCCGGAGACAGCGACATGTCTGATATCTGCCGGGCCGCGGAGTAGCTGAAGGGGTCTCCACCAATCAGGACGCAGCGACATCTGTCATATCCGCGGAACAGCTAATGTGGTCTCCACCATTCAGGACTCAGGACTCTGCGACATCTATAAGATCCGCACAGAATCTGATGTGGTCTCCACCATTCAGGACTCAGCAACACATCTGAGATCGGCGGAGTATCTGATGTGGTCTCCGCCATTCATGACTCAGGACTCAGCAACACATCTGAGATCGGCGGGGTTTTGACGGGCACGTGCAGTCCGCCCACTGCTGCACACTCCACCGGCACATGCGCAGAGGCGACAGTCTTTCCCTCTCGCTCTCTCTCTCTCTTCATTCCTTTCCTTCTATCTCTCTCTTCCTTCTCCCTTTCTCACTCCCTTACTTTCTTTCCTTCCCTCTCTTTTTCTCTCTGGCTTGTTTTTCCTTCTCTGTTTCTCTCTCTGTCCTTTGATATGCGCATTACACACATCCTTATTTTGTGCTTTATTTTTCAGGCTCTGACGTCGACATCCATGGTCCCCACAGGAGTCTTCCACCTTGTTTTTTTCTATTATGTTTGTTAAATTTTGTTTATTGGTTTATTTTAATATATATAATAATAAAAAAATAAAATGTAAAAATACTTTATGGTTTAAAAAAAAATAAAGTTTGACAAAAAAAATTATTAACCTTTTCGGTTGTTTTCTTAACTGCTGTGTGACACTTTCTTTCTCTAATTACTGTTATTTGCTGGTATCCGCCATGATGTTAAATTTTGGACCACTTATTGCGGGAATACTGGTGATCTCTGCAGTTTGCACCAACTTTTGAATACTGTGTTAGATTTATCTCCACTTTAGTTGCATTAAAGTGCTGATAATGAAATGCAGTGTGCCCATGCGAAAAGACACAAGGTGCACCTTTGCGATTTATTCGAAATACTAAAATCCTGTATTGAATTGCACTGAGGTAGTGCCTGCACTTGCAGTGTACACACAAAATCAATGAATAAATCTCATTGTATTTAGATTGATTAGGAATAGTGCGTCAGGTGCTGGATCTTGATGGGATACACTACCCACTTTGTTTATTGTTCTGCACACGAAAAAATGACATCACAACTTTCACAACTGCAATGTGAAATAAATTCTGCCGATCTCACTTTGTAGCACAGAGCTCTCGCTTTGATCACCGACAATGGGTGAGTAGTTTGCGCTTTACAAATACCGTATTGATTTACCTTCGCACTCCCTATACAACACCACCTAAGCACCATATACAAGTTGGACAGATGTGGCACAGCGCCCAGAGCACATGACTTAACAGCATAGCACACACAGTTGAGGCTCACGGTTTCATCCCCGAGTCCAGCAGCAGCTCAATTCAACAGCATGACACTCTAGGCAATACCTCACCTAATATCCGTACCCCGCACTTTCAGACCGATAGGGGTCAGTGCTGCATCTTTCAGCCCACTACTACTGATCCTGAAAAGTAATTCTAACCATACTTACAGTAACTTGAATTTCCTTCCATAGGCTAACATTGACTGGTTTCACCTGGAAATTCTTCTAAGTGTGGAGTTTTGGAACTTTAAAAAATTCCCCTAAAATCAGCCGAACTACGAATTCCGATTTACTCACCTGTTATCAGGAGAGACCTCAGTGCTGCATCTTTCAGCCCACTACTGATCCTGATAAGTAATTCTAACCATACTTACAGTAACTTGAATTTCCTTCCATAGGCTAACATTGACTGGTTTCACCTGGAAATTCTTCTAAGTGTGGAGTTTTGGAACTTTAAAAAAATCCTCTAAATTCAGCCGAACTATGAATTTCGATTTACTAACCTTTTATCTGGAGAGACCTCAGTGCTGCATCTTTGAGCTCACTACTGTTCCTGAAAAGTAATTTTAACCGTACTTACCAGTAACTTGAATTTCCTTCCATAGGATATCAATGCCTGCTATATAAAATATATATAAATTAAAAAAATATAAAATAAAAATAAAATATTACAATTTCAATATTTTTAAAACATTTTCTATTTATATTAAAAATATGTAATGTAATTTAAAAAATAAAATATCTAAAAACAAAAACAATGTAGTAAATCAGTATAAAAAAAATATAACAATACATTTAAAAATTATCATTTACAAAACCTTTGAAATTCACTGGAAAAAAACATAGGTTTCAAAAACGTTGTAGTTAGAAATTAGCATTTAAAAAAACCTTAGAAATTCACTGGAAAAACCATAGGTTTCAGCCACGTTATAGTTAGGAATTAGCATTTAAAAAACCTCGCAATTCACTGAAAAAACCATAGGTTTCACACATGTTATAGTTAGCTGGACATTTCACTCATACAACACCATTGAAATTCCCCCGTTATAGTTAGTTCAACTAACTATAACTGCGCGCCCGCAATGCACTGCTGATGACGTCACATATTGCATCACTCATGACATGGTCAGTGACATCACTCATGACATCACTGATGGCATCTCAAATGATATCACTGATGACATCATCCTTGTGAAAGAGTGGCCTCCTCTCACCCTAATATAACCTTTGATACACAGATTCAAAAATAGAAACAAAAATTTTCTAAAAAATGGAGATACCAATACCATTTACAACAACCTATTCAGTAATTCAACATCTACATAAACATCCACTCATTCTGTCAGGGTCTGACAGATGCCTGCCCAATTGTGAAGGTGTGGACTACATCTCCCAGAATCCTTAGGGGCGCCAGAAGAGGGAGAGGCTTCAAATATGTGTGAGACGCTGGGGGCGGTGCACGTGATTTTGTCTATGTTCGTTCTGTAGAGCGAAGCAGTGGAAGCTTGTTCCCATGGTGCCGGTCATAGAATTCTGATCTTGACAACCTGTTGCCCCGCTGCTGTGCCTTTGCCGGTTGATGTCCTGAGCCGGCTCAACAGCAGTGGAGGATTGGTATTCGTACTTTGTGAGCGCCTTTTTGCACAGAGCAGAGACGCGGGTTTCCTCTGCTTCTGCTGGCATAGGGTGAGTGCATACTTGTATCGCTAGGGACGCTGGATTTCCCCCCCTCGCGGTACAAGCGCTTTGTTTGTGTTAACTCGGAGAGACGCCGGATTTGCCCCCTCTCGAGTTGGACCGCCTTTAGCCCCGGTAGAGAGATGCTGGATTTCCCCCTCTCTAATCCGGAGGACTCATAAGGTGTGCTTGGATGTTGGAACGCTCTCTCGGAAGCGGCTGGCATCACGGTTGCTGGTAAGACCTCTGACAATAATATTTTGACAGTGAATTAACTGCTGAACCGCCGTGGCCTTAACGGTTTATTTCCTTGGTTGTTATAGTTTATTTTTCTATTGGGATTACTTGCTGAATCTTTCAAGTGGGTACCCTAGGAGTTCCTTTCTGCTACGGGGCGAGAACGAAGGGTATGTATGTGGTTTTGTGTGTGGCAGGAGTTACATTGAGTGTTATCCCAGCGAAGCTCTTGGAGGGTTGTTTATATTGTTTATATCATTACAGACAACTATCCTTACGAAGTGAGAGACGTCATCTCATATACTTGGGCAGAAGAGGGAAGGGCCTAGCAGCATCTGAGACGTATCAGGTGAGCAACTGTCTTACGGGGGGTAGAGAAGTAGGGGGGGATAGGTCGAGAACACCCCTAATGCTTGTTCTCTTGTGCTTTTTACAGATTATCCTTCCATGACGGTTCCCGCCCCGGCTTCTCTTTTTTCCCTCACCTGCTGACCACGGTGCTCTGTACCTCTGTTGAGTTGGAGCACGGGGACAGCCGGAGGTGGACCCCTTTATAGCATCTCATCGATCCTGAGGAATCGTTGGTCCGTGACACATTCACCAACAGTTCTATATAGTCACTCATACAAGTACTCTCATCCTATGTACTCATACACCTATACATCCTGTTACACACCGATACTCATCCATAGAGTTACTTACACACATATTCACACATGCAAATAAACTATCAAACATCCATTTACTTGCATATACAGCTATACACACACCACTACACTTAATTCTACAGAAACGTACACATACTTACTCTCTTAACCACATCAGTGCTGCATGAATTTACCCTCTGAGCTGAAAGTCATTGAATCCCTTTGTTCATGACGAGGTCAGCTCGTCATGAGCACACAAGCAATACCTCATACCTACCTGCTTGTGGGCTCTTTCAAGCGAGGGAAAAACTTGTGTGTTTGATGTTTTTCTGGCCGGTCCCAGTCGGGGAAGAGCCCTGTCACGGAACGTGTGGTTCATGCTGAAGCCAGAGGGCACACAGCGCGAGGGAGCAGATGGGGCGTTGTGCAGATGAATAATGGCATCGTGAACATGCAGGAAAGAATTTCTGGACCCACTGGGGTTTTAATTGAACTTTTATTTAACTCTGGGAGCAGCGCACAAGCGTAATACAGAACTCCAAGTACCAGCAGGCTCCGAGGAGCCAACGCCCACTGGGGAAGGTGCAAGCAATTTAAAATGACCTTTGCTCCACACAGAGTTTTCACCAGCCTCTGAAGAAATGCTCAGGAGAGCATGAAACGCGTCAGGCTGCAGTATTTGCATCAGGACTTTGTTTTCTCTGTCTACGATGTCATCTGCCCATTAAAACGAAATTCATACCTACCTGCTTGTGGGCTCTTTCAAGCGAGGGACAAACTTGTGTGTTTGATGTTTTTTCGGCCGGTCCCGGTCGGGGAAGAGCCCTGCCACGGAACGTGTGGTTGATGCTGAAGCCAGAGGGCACACAGCGCGAGGGAGCAGATGGGGCGTTGTGCAGATGAATAATGGCATCGTGAACATGCAGGAAAGAATTTCTGGGCCCACTGGGGTTTTAATTGAACTTTTATTTAACTCTGGGAGCAGCGCACAAGCGTAATACAGAACTCCAAGTACCAGCAGGCTCCGAGGAGCCAACGCCCACTGGGGCAGGTGCAAGCAATTTAAAATGACCTTTGCTCCACACAGAGTTTTCACCAGCCTCTGAAGAAATGCTCAGGAGAGCATGAAACGCGTCAGGCTGCAGTATTTGCATCAGGACTTTGTTTTCTTTGTCTACGATGTCATCTGCCCATTAAAACGAAAGTCATACCTACCTGCTTGTGGGCTCTTTCAAGCGAGGGACAAACTTGTGTGTTTGACATATATATATATATATATATATACATACAAACAAGCAACTGCAGCCTTGTACATATCAGAGCTGAATCATGCTGCACGGACTTCCCTCACACAAAGTGAGACACTGATACAGATATTTAAATATTTAAACATTATTCATTAATACATGTATTCACTAAGATACACTTAAGTCAGTTATACAATCAATTTTACGAAAAAAACATCCATTTAGACACTTATTTACCCATTTATTCTTCCATCGACCTTTAGATATACATATATAAAAAATATTCATTTTTAAGAGACACACATTCACTGGATGATGTCATCAGTGATGTCATCAGTGGTGTCATGAGTGATGTCATGAGTGATGTCACTGACCATGTCATGTGTGATGTAATATGTGAAGTCATCAGCAGTGCATTGCGGGCGCGCGAGTTATAGTTAGCTGAACTAACTATAACGGGGAAATTTCAATGGTTTTGTGTGAGTGAAATGTCCAGCTAACTATAACATCTGTGAAACCTATGGTTTTTTCAGTGAATATATATATATATATATATATATTACCTACTGGCTATAGCCAGTAGGTATATATAGTTAAGATTGTTTTCCATAGGGAAATCGCAACATTCTATTGGGAATAACTTTGGCGCCCGTTGAGGAATCTTCCTGAAATTTTCCTTAACTTTGCCTCGCGGCGCTCCGCTCCTTCCCTGAAAGTTTGGGGGGGATTCGTCAAGCGGGGGCCGAGATAAAAGGGGGGTCCCAAACGTGTTTTCCCCATGTTAATTTCCATAGGGCGGTTGGACTCACTTTTAGCCCGAACGGCTGAATGGTTTTCCACCAAACTTGGCAGAATTGTAGGGACTGGTAGCCCGATGTGCCTTTGCTATGTCTCAAGATATGTGCTCCAGTGGTTTTTACGAAAATTAACTTTGAAAAAATATATATTGGGCTACATTGGGCTATATATATGTTAGAGCCCAAATGTAGCCCAATGTAGCCCAAAGATGGCCACCAGAGACAAAAAAAAACAAATGTAGCCCAAATATCAGCCAGATGTAGCCCAACTATAGCCCAATCACAGAATGTCCCAGAGTGTTCTAAAGAACAACTAGAGCGCTAACAGTCTTACTTATGACAAAAGTATGGCACACCTGAAGTCATCTTGATTGGAATAAAGTGTTAACACTTAAAACATTTAATTTGCAAAGGAACAAAATGAGGGGGTTCATTTTGCCATAGAAATTATGATTAGTGCAGAAGAAAGAAAAATTAGGGCACATTTTGAGTGACTTCTCAAGTCCTCTTATATTTCATTAAAACAATTCTGATATGCAGTCTCCCAAGATGGCCACCAGAGACAAAAGAGCCCAAATGTAGCCCAAATATCAGCCAGATGTAGCCCAACTATAGCCCAATGACAGAATGTCCCAGAGTGTTCTAAAGAACAACTAGAACGCTAACAGTCTTACTTATGACAAAAGTATGGCCTGAAGTCATCTTGATTGGAATAAAGTGGTAACACTTAATACATTTAATTTGAAAAGGAACAAAATGAGGGGTTTCATTTTGCCATATATATATATATTCACTGAAAAAACCATAGGTTTCACACCAGTTATAGTTAGCTGGAAATTTTACTCGCATAAAACCATTGAAATTCCCACGTTATAGTTAGTTGGACTCACTATAACTTGCACGTCTGCAATGCACTGCTGATGACGTCACATATTACATCACTCATGCATATATTTAAATATTTAAACATTGCTCGCTAATATATGTATTCACTAAGATACACTTAATAAGCCAGTTAACCAATCCATTTTTTTTTAAAACACTGAAAAACCATAGGTTTCAGGCCTTATATAGTTAGGAATTAGCATTTAAAAAACCTTTGAAATTCACTGAAAAAACCATAGGTTTCAGGCCTTATATAGTTAGGAATTAGCATTTAAAAACCTTTGAAATTCACTGAAAAAACCATAGGTTTCAGGCCTTATATAGTTAGGAATCAGCATTTAAAAAACCTATATAGTTAGGAATTAGCATTTAAAAAAACCTTTGAAATTCACTGAAAAAACCATAGGTTTCAGGAGTTATATAGTTAGGAATTCATTTTAAAAAAAACTTTGAAATTCACTCAAAAAACTATAAGTTTTAGTGGTGTTATAGTTAGCTGGACATTTTACTCATACAAAACCAATGAAATTGCTCCTATATAGTTAGTTGTACTAACTATATTTCGCGCACCCGCAATCGACTGCTGATGATGTCACATATTAGATCATTGATGACATGGTCAGTGACATCACTGATGACATCTCAAATGACATCACTGATGACATCATCCACGTGACAATCACATACACCTTTTCATACACTATTACAATTTTTCATCACTGTTTGTAAAATACAGAGTATCATATTTAAATCCATTGTCACAGCAATACAAGTATCTAAAAATCCACTCGGTGATTCATAGATGTATACACACATCTAATCACTTACCTATGCTGTCAATGAACAATAGAACACTATCAAAAATACTTATACATCTATATCAACATTAAACAACAGCACGCATCCTATTCACATATGAAGTCATCCTACTGACTTATGCAAACAATGGATCATACTTACATATTTACTTAGCAAAACACTTATACAAACACCACTTCTTCTATTCATTTAGATAGTAAGTCATACTTAGTGAATTATAAAATCATTATTACAAGTATACAGTTATCCATACAGTCACTCACACAATCATTGTGTCTTATGTATACTTATTTATATACAACAACTGACACATATACTGCCTTTTAATTTTCTAGTTTGTTGGACCTGTACCTTTGAGAAATATATTTGCTCATCACCACACCCATAAAGAGATTCCCTCACCCAAACTGTTAGAACATGTAGTTTTAACTTCATATATCTACTGAATCAACTATTCACACATCTTTGGACAGTCACACACCCCCCACCGAACCACACACACTTTCACACTCCCATACAAATACTCAGTTAACCAATCAATAACTAATATAGACTTTCACATAGCTAGTAACCAACTGTAGAATCAGTTTACACAACAATTGACAAAGTGATACAGATATTCACACAGTTTAGTCACTATCCACTATATTTAGTGAGACATTATAAATTGGTCAAGTAAACAGTCAATTACACTGCTACTAAATCCTCCATCCAAATATTTATTTATATATATCCACTCATTCTTCAATGTAAATTGCTATATATATAATGCATATTTAAATAACGAAGCAAACCACATTCACTGGATGATGTCATCAGTGATGTCATTTGAGATGTCATCAGTGATGTCACTGACCATGTCATGAATGATCTAATATGTGACATCATCAGCAGTGGATTGCGGGTGCGCGAAATATAGTTAGTACAACTAACTATATAGGAGCAATTTCATTGGTTTTGTATGAGTAAAATGTCCAGCTAACTATAACACCACTAAAACCTATAGTTTTTTGAGTGAATTTCAAAGGTTTTTTAAAAACTAATTCCTAACTATATAACTCCTGAAACCTATGGTTTTTTCAGTGAATATATATATATATATTATAAATTATCTACTTAATCAACTATTCACACATCTTTGGACAGTCACACACCCCCCACCGAACCACACACACTTTCACACTCCCATACAAATACTCAGTTAACTAATCAATAACTAATATAGACGTTCACATAGCTAGTAACCAACTGTAGAATCAGTTTACACAACAACTGACAAAGTGATACAGATATTCACACAGTTTAGTCACTATCCACTATATTTTGTGAGACATTATCAATTGGTCAAGTAAACAGTCAATTACACTGCTACTAAATCCTCCATCCAAATATTTATTTATATATATCCACTCATTCTTCAATGTAAATTGCTATATATATAATGCATATTTAAATAACGAAGCAAACCACATTCACTGGATGATCTTTTGCCTCGGTAGCACAGAGTCACAAGAATACAGTAAAACAAAGTTGGAAAATAAGGAAAGGGGGCAGCGTAGAAACATGTTGACCCTCTAGGCCTGCTCAGAGGGGGTCCCCTATGGATCTTTAGGCGCAAATATATATTTTTTTAAATAAATAAAAAACGTGCGGTACGCGTATGGTACTCGTACGCTGTGGAAAAGGAAAAAATAAAACTAGAAGTCCGTTTTATTCTTAATTAGCTCCCGTGGGCAATTATTTTCTATAATGGGGGGCTTGGAAGTGTCCAACAGGAACAAAAGAATGGAAAAAAAAACTAATGTCGAGGACAGAAATGCTCCTGCTTCCTGCATTTTCTCAGGTCAATAGACTGTTTCCCATAACACAAAAGTTTATTGCAATAAATGCATAGAATTCAGGATCAATTTGTGGGTGTGGACTGCTTGCTGAAAATGCTGGTGCAGCAGTTGATGTGATTGATGCAGCAGCAGGTGGGTTGTCCTTCAACCTCTGTGTTGCAACTTGGGCAAAGTTGTTGGGGTGTAAGTTCTTCATGTGTCGCTCCATATTTGCTGTGCCAAAGGAGTATTTTTTTTAGATGGATGACCCCTTGAAAGAGTTTGGAAAATTTTACTGGTTACTTTTGGAGCATTAATCTTTTTTTGCCCTTCTGGAAAAGTAAAAAACTGGCAAATTAGAGCTTCTTTCCTCTTCTTTGGAGGTTCTTCAGGAATGAAATATTCCTCTGAAGAATGGCTGGAAGATGAGTCCATTGCTGTTATTATGGTAAACTTCGTTCTATTTGACAAGATTCTCAGAAGAGATGCTTCTTCTTAGAAATTCAAAGTAGAATCATTAAAATGGGATGGAAGTTTCAACAGTTGTAATAGGAAGTGTTATGAACCAATCAAATCTCTTCTTTTAAAGTTACATGGCTTTGCGTACGCTTACGCTGTGATTACGGTACTCTTACGATGCGAGTACGCATGACGTTCCACCGCGATTTGTGTAATTGCTTTTAAAAGTAATATAGGATTATTGGAACTTAAAAAATGTTTTTTTCATAATTATCCTAGATAATGTCTTCTGTTAGTATGTTCATTAAATACATAAATATATGTTTTTAAACAATTAAAAACATTTGCGTCTTTACGTACGGGGCGCCGTACATGACGTCACACGGAAGCTTTGATGCGACGTGTAACGTGAAAGCGTATTTGTAGCGTATGCTGAGAATGATTAGCAGTACAAACTATGGTGCGATCACTCTCTCACTGTCAAATCAGAGCACAGGGCGCACTATGAGAATGGTTATAAGTGGTCACTCATTGGAGATCTGATTCAGCTGTGTGGCTTATCCACGGTATCATAACGTTACTTTTTAGCCTGTTTAAGTTTGAGGTGTGCATGAAATACTATGCTATAGGCAGATGTGGATCTTTAGGCAGCACTTATCTCCATGAAGCTTGGTTATTATCATTTACATATAGGTGCCTGAAGGAGGGAAAAGAAGTCTATCTGAATGGCGAGGTTGCACAATAGCACCAGATCACTCCTTAATTTGTAGACACATACAATTGCATGGCTCTTGTAATCAAGATGCGCCTAATTTGGCCTGAGTTTTGAAAGGCACTCCGGCACCTGCTGTCATACCAATGTTCAGTTTACTGGAAACGTGAGTTATTTAATTTGAAATATTGCAGATTGTTGTGCAATGTTAGCAGGCATCACTTACATGATTAATGTAACTGAGCGTGTGGTTTGCTATAAAAAAGTTGTGTTTACTCCTCTGCATGGGAAGCTGGATGTTTCCATCTGGCCATCCATTCCGACCTTGAAAGAAGAATCAACCAAATGAGCCGTATAAGAGCGCTATTGTCTCAAAAAGAGGTCGCTCTTACATCTGCTAGAGAAACATTTGTCCTTTATGTAGCAAACACCCGCACAGAAGTGCATAATTTATAAAATACAGACGTGCCCCTGCATTTTGGTGAGTTAATTCAGAGTATCTTTAATGCGTCCTTGAGTACGGGGTTACCTTACTTTTTCAAAGTTAGAAGCAGTGGCCTTGTGACTTCTTTTCAAACTATATTTGGTGTCTTCTCTGCATTTTTTCATTCGATGTTTTCCAGCATCTTTGGTGGATTCTCCTTAATACTCGCATTAGTTGCCGGTGTGCTTCTATTAATTTGTTTACTTAAATATGGATGCACATCCTGCAGCACACAAGAATATGTCCCGGCTGTTGCTGGTCCGTAACCGAATGCTTAGTTATTACGGAGCGCTGCCTCTAGCTACATTGAGTGGAGTTTATGGATTATCGTTTCGATTCGCCTTTTTCACATGCGTTCAACCTGTCTTCCATTGCCTGAGCTGCGATTTCGCCTGGGCCCTGGATTTGAGTCTCTGCTGTATGGTTTCTCCCAACGCGGATTATGACCAGCTGATGAGCCCCTTAGTGGTTCATGATTTGCTCTGTTCTGGCGGCGGGATTATGGCCTTAGCAGTGATACATGGAATATTGGGAGGTTGGAATGTTTTTGCAGCAGCGCATGACTTCTTGGCACGCAGTTACATTGAAGACAACCAGAATTTTCCTCCGATGGTCATAGAGGCTCCGGTCGTTGAGGAACATGTATGTTCATTCTCACTATTGAATTGGATGGCTGAAATGTTTTCAGATGAGAACAATGACTTCCTCTTGGAGGCTGTTGCTACATACTGTGCGTATACGCTGTTGGATTAGGACTCTTTGATTTTTCTACCTATTCTTTATTATTTAGTTACTGTTTTCTACCAAACAGCGAATAATTTTTTTTGCATATTTGAACTTGACTCTGCTTTTCAGGCTTGGACTCAGCGTTTCTAATTCGCCCACGTTTATATCACGTGCTTCAATCGAGGGAGGGTGTCGTGGGCTGAGCCTTGCACTCACACCGTGTTAAGTTATTATGGGTTTATTAAAAGCTTAAATGCCATTTTTGCTTTCCTGCTCTGCTTTGCACACGACACGCACTTGTGATATTGTTTAGAGAAGGCTGAGTATTTTGCTTCACATGAGAGTAATTTGTTATGCTACATTTCTAGACTGCCTTGCTAGTTTAGTGTGTATAGTGAGAGCATGGAACATCAAGGTTATCTTGGATACTGTGTCTGTCATTCGGAATGATCCTTGCACGTTCGACCCATAACACATATGCAGCTGTGGCCACCTCTGATACTGGCACGTTTAATAATGTATTGTGGAGGCATAATGAAACACAGTTGGAGAACATTCGTATCCTGACAGTTTGTGCAGAACTCAATGTGATCCACTACTGCTGAGTACCAGAGGTATGGGTCCGCCCATGTTATCCTATGAGACCTTCTGTAGTTATAAACTAACTTGGTAGGTAGGGAGGGTGAAATGTAGGTATATTTTAAAACTGTTTCCCTTTAGCATTATAGGATGCTTTCTCCCTTTGTATTTTATGGAATAGTAATAATGCTGACAACCTTGTTTCTGATAATATGTTTGGTTGTATTATCTAAGGTACTGCGCATGAGATTACGGCGTTAGAAATAAACATTTCAAACTTGCACGTGTCTTTATTTACTCCTTGTTTTGTACTGGTGTAAGACTATAACGAAAGAGTGCTCTTATTATCCACCTTACTTGAGGTAATCTAAGTTGCATGTTCTGGGTTGACTAGTCATTAGAGTTTTTGCTATAGGACGAAGAACCAATGAGTCACTGATTGCTAGTCTGGTAGGGGGTTTGGGTACTAAGGTGGGTTTTGGTACACCGTAATTCACTGAGGTCCTAACTCTTTATGCACAGTTCTGTGTAGGAGCAGAATTCCTGCAACAGTAGTTACAACAAAAAGGCTCAATAAAGGGCCTTAAGTTTGAATCAGAATATGAAATTGAAGAATAATTGATAACCCCAGCCAAGAAAGAGAGCAAGTGTGCAAATTTAGAGTGCCTTCGGCCGGGGTAGTTGTTACAATAAAAAGGCTCAATAAAGGCTTGCACTTTGAATAGGAATATAAAATAGAAGAATAGTTGATAATCACAGCTAAGAAATGCAGCAAGTCAATTCAAAGGTCTTTATTTCGGCCAAAGCGGCCATAAAAACACAGATAAAAATACAATACAAGCAATTCAATAAATAAATATCAGTCATTTGTTAAAACCCATTCAAATAATCTAGTAAAAACAGCCTCATTATACATGTACAACCCATGTGTTCGCGGGGCTTCCCTTGTTGAACGGAGCACCCTCGTGGACCACACCGGTGCTTACATTTTAAGGTGAGTTAAATGCAAGTTAAATGCTAATGCAGTCTGTGGACAACCGAAGATAAGGTGAAGTGCAAATGCAATTTGTACACCATATTAGAGCCTGTGTAACAAAATAGCAACCTCTGGTGTGTGGACTTAAAAGATTACTCAGAAACCACTCCCTTCTGCCCTCTTTAGTTTCTTGCCCCTTAGGGCCCGACAGGGAAGCTCGCCCTACACAGATTACATGACCCTTCTTGTGTTCCTGAGGCGCATAGCTGCTCGTAAATAATTCACCGTACAATGCAGCGTTAAAATATCCACTGATAATTAAAAATAAAGTAAGGCCACCTTGGCCTGTTTAAAAGTGGCCTTTTTTTTCTTGTGGACGTATAATATGGACAAAACAGCACAAAGTGGAGGGTGTCTTGCGGAGATCTGTTGTCACAGCCGCAAGGGCCCTTTTGCTCTACTGTTTTGGTGAAACCAGCCGGCACCGATAGGCTGTGATGTATAAGGTCCAATCTAAAGTGTGTCATAAGGAACCTATCCTGAGGGCTATAGATGAGATACAGGTAGGGTTCTATCCCTGGGTCAGATTTCGTTAAGATGTGTTTTCTCACTGTGGGTTTAATTATCTCAACATCTTCCCTCTTGGAGCCCAATAAATTAAGAAACTCCCTTTTGACAATTATCTTATCCTTCGCCAGTAGTTTCTTTGGGTGGGAGAAAAAGCCCAAGTGATCTATGTCCTTGAGAGAATCTCTAATATATTTAAGCCATGGGATATTCACCCCCTTATCTCTTGCCAGGCAATCGCCGATGATCTCTCTTGTCAGTGTGGCCCCCGGGTTTGTCCATATCTTAATCCAGCAGCTGATTGGTTTTAACTTTATCCTATCCTCGAGGTGAACAACACCCAGCTCCTCATGTACAATAAAACCTGGGGTACTTTGTGGCACCTTCAAGAGTCTTCTTAAAAATGTATTCTCTACAGTATGAAGCATCTTTGCATCAATAAACCCCCATATCTCACAGCTGTAGAGGGCTTTGGCAGAACATATTGAATTATAGAGGGTCAGGATCTGGTCGGGAGCCCATCGACCTAGCCTTTGTGCATGATTCATGATCGCCCCCATACTTCTGGTTAGTATACGGCATTTCTCTTCCAACGGTGGTTTGAAATTCAGCCTAGAGTCCACCAAAATCCCTAGGTATGAGAAGCACTGGACTTTTTCAATGCGATGTGCCCCAATTGTGTATATATAATTCCTTGGGGGCACCATTCCTACTTCCATTACATAGGATTTAGCTAGATTTGCTGACAAATCTAGGCTCTCCATAAAATTGATAAAGCCGTCTATGAGTTTTTGAAGGCCGCTCGGGGTTTGGGCCAAGAGTACAGCATCATCTGCGTAAAGCAGAACCTGAACCTCCCTTTGGCCTATCTTGGGCGAGTCAGCTCCCAACCCAGCCAGTGCTTTCTCCAAACCATTGATGTAGAGGGTAAATAAGAAGGGTGCCAATATGCAACCCTGTCTCACTCCCCTGGTGCATGGTAACTTCTCTGTCAAACTGCCCTCCTCATTATACCTGACCTGGGTATGCGTATTTCTGTGGAGCGATCTCAGGATATTTACAAGGCCCTGCTCCACTCCCAGGTTCTCCATCAGTACCCATAATTTGACCCTGTTAACCCGGTCATATGCAGCTGTGAGGTCCATAAATGCCAAATACACGGTGCCTTAGGTTGCTATCGTGTATTTGGCAGTCAGGAGACACATGTTAAGGAATTGATCCGTAGTAGAGCGGCCAGCCCTGAAGCCATACTGCATGTCTGTTATATTCTTGTGTTCTTCAGCCCAATCTTGTAGTCTGTTAAGTATAACCTTGCCTAACACTTTTACTGACACATCTATTAGAGAGATGGGCCTGTAACAGAACGGGCTCTCCCTATTGCCTTTTTTAAAGATTGGGCCAATTATGGCTGTTGACCAGGATTCAGGCATGCCTGTACGCACTGCGGCATTTAGAACCCTGGTCAGAATGGGGGCCCACAACTCTGCATGTGCTAGAAACAAGTCCGGAGGAACACCATCAGGTCCCGGCACCTTGTTTCTAGACAATCCTTTTATTCCTGCCTTTATTTCATTTAAAGAAAAAATTATGGGTTCCGCCCTCGCTGGCCCTTCCTTGGACACAAGATGGTCTTCAAGAGTACTGAGGTTATATAAGCTGTTAAAATGGGCATGCAGCAAGTAGTTGTGTGTATGTGGGACGATGTGTTGATTGAGTGGAAGATGAAAAAGGTAAAAAATAAGAAAGGCTGGAGACACGCAAACTACCCACTGCCTTGTCGGTGAAGTGGATCTTTGGATTCCCAGCTCATTACACAGATAGGGTGTTGGATTCCGCAGTGGGAGCAAGAGAAACAAGTACCACATCTAAGGAAGCAAGCTAGTGCATAAAGTACACACAGTGTGCGGTAGAAAGGACGCAAGAAAGGACGGAAGTGTGCAAATTACCCACTGCTATTCACGGGTAGTAGTTACCAAGAAGGCTGAAAAAAGGGCCTGCACTTTGAATTTGAATTAAAGAAGAATAATTGATAAGCCCAGCCAAGAAAGGCAGCAAGTAGGGGTGTGTATTTGTGGATGATGTGTTGATTGAGCGGAAGATGAATAAGGTGAAAAATAGGAGAGGCTGCAGAGATGCAAACTTTCCATTTCTTTGTAAGGGAAGTGGGTGTTTAGTTTTCCAGTGCATATATATATATATTATATATATTACAAAAAAAACATCCATGTAGACACTTATTTACCCATTTATTCTTCCATCGACCTTTAGATATAAATATATAAAAAATATTTATTTTTCTGAAAGACACACACTCACTGGATGATGTCATCAGTGATGTCATTTGAGATGTCATGAGTGATGCCACTGACCATGCCATGAGTGATGTAATATGTGACGTCATCAGCAGTGGATTGCGGGCGCGCGAGTTATAGTTAGCTGAACTAACTATAACAGGGGAATTTCAATGGTTTTGTATGAGTGAAATATGCAGCTAACTATAACATGTGTGAAACCTATGGTTTTTTCAGTGAATTTCTAAGGTTTTTTAAATGCTAATTCCTTACTATAACGTGGCTAAAACCTATGTTTTTTTCAGTGAAAATATATATATATATGGTTTATACTACCTGTAAAATACTTACATTTTCATGGTAAAGGCATATCTGTTGGGAAACAAAATTGTTGTAAAATATTTTCGTTGTAATGGAATTTTCATTGGATAAACTTCGTTGTAAAGCCATTTGTTGTAATGGCATTTGTTGTTCCGACATACAGCCATCTCCCGAAGTCCTTGGCATGGAAAACAAGCATTTGCAAAGCAATAGGTCTCGCAGTTACGAGAGTTTCAGCTGGTGGCATTGTAAATAACAATGCCTTTTATTTATGTTTTTAAAACAAAAACAACAAAAAAAGGCATTATTATTTGCAATGTCAGTAGCTCAAACTTGCGTAAATGCGAGACCTATTGCATTGCAAATGCTTGTTACTCTTCCCTCAGCTCCAGTTAAAGCGATTTCTCAGTGAAGCTCACTACCAAAGCCCATATTAATTAGAGGGCATGTGTGAAGCTCGGTCTTCCTCTCGACAGTTGCAAACACGCACTGGTACCAGCAAGCAAGCACTGCCAAGTTTAAATACTGTTCTCCACTAGAAGCTACAGGTATCACAACAGGAAATATATGCATCTCTGTACAAGGAACCACAAACTTCCTTTCCGAGGAACCAGCTGCATCACCTATATAAACCTCCCCATTCAGAGGCAATATAGGCTTCCCGGCATAACAAACCTGGCGAGAAAACAATCACTCCATCCAAAGAACTACAGACACCCCCCTCACTATGAAACACACACATCGATCCTTGAGTAGCTAGATACAGGCATTCCACCTAAGAAACCACAGACATCCCCATTTACAGAACCGAGCTGTACCACTAGAAACATGCATTTCCCGCAAATAAATGTAAGTTGCGTTTATTTTTCATGTAAAGTGTGTGCATTATATTTTGTATGCATTTACCTGGCCAACAAAAAAGTTACAGAATAATTTGTTCTTTTTAGCCATATCGCTGACCCACCGCCAGGCTCGCTAACCACGCTCCCCTGCAGGATGACAGTTTCCATATACATTTTATGCACTTAGACCACTGTGTACTATCCAGCATCAGACCTGCTTTTAGCCTTCAGTAAATAGATGGCACCCCGCGTATAACCATTGTCGGCACAGGTGTCCCAGGCTCGCTATAGGGGTCGTATTACTAGAATGAGATTTGGAATTTTAAATATTGATTTCAGCATCCACGGACTGCAAATGGTTTCAGTAAGCAGACACATGCAGAGGTGAAAACTGTGATGCATTGAAACATGCTGTCCGTGTTTAGACTCTTTTCACGAAGGATAAAACTCTGCATGATTCCAAGATTAATAAATTAATAAAGCATATCTCTGTTGATGTGATTAAATGAAAGACTAAGAAACGGCTTACCTTCCTGATGCTTCCACCGCCAGTGTTTATATGGAGATATAGCGTTTTGAAATGAGCGTGTGGCACTCAGGAAGGCGAGTTACGCTTTGATGCACTAGTAACTCGGGAGCGAGGCATCTGGTAGGTGGCGGGATTCTGCTCTGTTAACGAAGCTTGCACTGCACGCTGAGAGGCAGCCATCGGCCGAGCAGGACCTCTAGTGGAGCACCCAGCCTGAGGGAAAGTGAAAGCACGCCAAGCGTGCACCATGTTCACGCGGGGACAGGAGATGTGCACGCGTACGGAGTGCACATCTCCTGTCTGTACGCGTGCCATCTCATGTCCCCTTCAGAGGAGATGCCACAGAGGAGACCCTTCTGCTTCCACCGTAGGGTTTATATGGAGATATAGCTTTTTGAAATAAGCGTGTGGCACTCAGGAAGGCGAGGTACGCTGTGATGTACTAGTAACATGGGAAGGAGGCATCTGGTAGACGGCGGGAGCCCTGCTCTGTTAAAGAAGGTTGCACAGCGCGCTGAGAGGCAGCCATCGGCCGAGCAGGATCTCTAGTGGAGCACCCAGCCTGAGGGAAAGGGAAAGCGCGCCATGCACACGCTGTGTTCACGCAAGGACAGGAGATGTGCATGCGTACGGAGTGCGCATCTCCTGTCGGTACGCGTGCCATCTACTGTCCCCCTTCAGAGGAGATGCCACAGAGGAGACGCCATGCGTGTGCACATCACCTGTCCGTGTGCGCACATGGTTTGTCTCCCTTCGCGCACCAAATCGACAACAATAGTCTCGCCAAGGCAAAGCAGTGCATGAGCTGCGTTCGCTAGGTGAGACCTAAAAACAAAGTGCCTTGTTTATGAGGAATTGGCTTAGGGCAGCGCCGCAAGTCTTCTTGCAGCGCTGCCCTACCCCAATATGAAATATAGTGCATTCCTGTCCCTTGACCTATCTTTGGCGCACAATATGCTGCTTAGCACCTACATAGGCAAGATTGTTTCTGCGCAAGAAGGGTTTGCAGGGGTATTTTGGTGGGCTTGCCACCTGAATCTTCCCCTTTTAGTGGCCAGCAGCAGAGAAATTTCCCGCCAACCCACAATAAACAGGAGTGCTACGAAGACTATGCGTGTTAGTCATGTCAGATGACAGAAGGGCTATGGGTAGAAGCACACAGAGCTCTTTAGTCCGAAGAAAAAAGACTTGGAAAAAAATCTAGGGGAACCACAGAAAGGTCACATTTCTAACAACATTTAGTGCAACAATACATTTTTGGGAGATGTGGCCTAACAGCCAGAGTTTCCGACTTTAAGAGCAGCGTGGCTTAAATATTATGTGAATCTCTGTAAATCGTTTCTAGAATGACGTAATCTGGTTCTCATGTAAAGCGCTCTAACACTTTTGGGCCAAGTTTGCGCTCTATAAAAAATGCAAAAAAACACCTTTAAAATATAAGCCCGTCGTTTCTGAAGTCGGTGTCTTAATTTACAACTGAGACATTTCACACTGCTCTCTTGTTTGTTGGATTCTTTTCACTGCAGTATGAGGAAGGCTGTGCATCCTTTGCGGGGAACACAGGCGGGTTGACAGTAAAGAAGGAAGGCTGGCAGAAAAGAGTTTGCAGAGAGAGGCGCAGCTTTTCGAAATTGAGCTGAGTGACCCAACTGCCAATAGCATTAATGAGAGAATTTATTAGCGGGGCAATCCTCTTCCAACTACCAGGGTAAAGCGCTCATTTTGCAGCCAGAGTGCTCCCCAAACCACGGCTTGACATCTTTCAAAGCTACAATCCCACAGCTCACACCGGAGCCGTGCCGAGAGCGCGCGCTTCATCAGCTTTACTATTTACGGCCTGCAAAGCGCTTTACCATCCTTTCAATCTACGGCCCGGTATCATCGAATCCGATTCGCCGACTCTGGGCTGGGAGAGGTGTACTAAGGATCTGAAAGGGGGTCCTTTTTCGAGTGTACTGCTCCTGGGCTGCCTGAGTGCGAACTCCAGTGCTTACAACATAGATGTAACGCACCCCAAAGTCTTCATGGGACAGAACGGCACGTTCGGATATTCTGTCCTGTTGCACAGCTATGCGGATATCATTTGGTAAGTTGAAGAACCACCTAAAGAAAGTTACATTCAGGCGTACACTGTACATTTTCAAGATAACGATGTAATGATGTTCTGCATGTAACTCGGGGATAGGAGATGTGCACGTGTACGGAGTGCAAATCTCCTGTCCGTACGCATGCCATCTCCTGTCCTTCTTCAGATGAGATGCCAGAGAGGAGACGCCGTGCACTTGCACATCGCCTGTCCGTGCGCGCACATGGTTTGTCTCCCTTCGCGCACCAAACCGACAACAATAGTCTCACCAAGGCAATGCAGCGCATACTCTGCGTTCGCTAGGCGAGACCTAAAAAGGATCCGAACCCAGATGTCTTGAAAGCTTTATAAGGGATTTCCACTGTTGTCTGGGTCATGTCCATCACTAGAACAAACCAGATTTTCCATAACCAATTAATCTGTGTCTCCCATTTAGCCACGATGATCTGGGTGACCACCAACTTGACCTAAGCAATCTATGTCGAAGACAAGTGGACTGCGAATAGCACTTTGGAAAATGTATTCGCTACCTTTGATTTAAGCAGAGGCAGTGGTCAGCTTGCACCAGTGGTTTAGATAGTGGGCACCACACTAGGCCCTATTTTTCATTGTTAGACTTTTAACAAGATCAAAAGTGAGAAATGCAGAAAAGTGAAGCAAGGAGCAACACAAACATACTAAAATAGTGACAAAAGGAGACAGAGGTGAAAAAGTGCCTACAATAGTCTGATAAAGAGACAGGAAGTGTAGGGTAGTGGAAGAAAGAGGCATGAAGTGCATTTAAGACTAGGCCTTGGTATTAGGCAACAATGACATTCGGCTGTACCGTGTGCCAAATTCACAAAGAATTCTGTGTGAGTCTGTGTGCATCTTACTATGGTAGCCCTCCTCATGACTTACTCCTGAATTTCAGATCTCAGAAAAATCTTTGTGAATTGTGCCCATTGTTTTACAAATGAAGCACTAACAGCAGGTGCAAGTTTCTCTGCATTTCTCACACAGTAGTGTAGGACCGCAATCCCCAATCCCTCCCTGTAAAAGATATTGAGAAGATATGGATCGAAGAGGTTGAAGGACAATAGCTGGATGATACTCTGAGAATTAAGAAAGTGAGGTGCTCATCTCTCGAACAAGGTACTACAATCCATTGATGCTATCAGGGAGAAGACTGATTTGCATATGGCTAGGTCTGAACCGGGGTGGCGAAGTGAGATAAAGACCGATGATGGATTCAACCCAGATCGGTGACCGGGGGTGAGTGTCTGAAAGGTTTCAGCACTTCGTTCATTATTTCTTTGTGTTTGCTTTCATCACGAAATACCTCCCATACAAGAAACCCCTATGGATGATGAGGTAAACTTTCAGCTAAGGTGGCTTTCGTTCCAGGAGTTGCACCCAGCGCCTCCAAGCGGCATTCAGATTGCATAGTAAATCCTTAACTTGCTCCTGGGAAACGTGTAAATTCATAACACCATAACTGAATGTCATAGCTCTATTTTTAGAATGTAAGATTTTTCGAACTTATTATTTCTTACATTTCACTCTAAAATAATAAACACGCTTTTGGGGATTTTATACATCCAAACGTGTATCTTTTCTCACTTATGAAATGTTTTCACTTAGATTAGACAGAAATAGCTCCACCAAAACGCCGTTTGCATAAAAAAAATGTCATCCATCTTGATGGGTTGAAGATACGTTTTTTGAACTCATCTGTGGCTCTTTACAATTCCAGGACCGAGCACCGAATATTTGTTTCAGCCAAAATATCAGAAAGATGTGGAGTGTGTTTAAGTAAAAAAGCAAATCATCAACTACTCAGGAATGCAGCCATTTATTTCATGCAAAATAGAGGTATCTCAGTCCGTGCTTAATTTGAGAAAAAATAAATAAGTGTAGATGCTCAAACTTTGTCTTAGGAGGCTGCCGCCCACTCTCTCCCTCAATAGCAGCTCCCATCAGTAGCAGTGCTCACAGCGTGCATATGAAGGACGCTGATAGATTACAGCGAGCAAGAAAACTAAGTGAGCCAGTCTCCTCAAAAGGAGGGAGCTCTGAAGTGGTTGTCCTGGAATTTTTTTTCTTTTGGTGCTTTCCATATTTTGAAAATTGTGTAATCAGAAGCTACACATGTAAAGGAGGGCAGATAGGCGAATCTTACCTGCAAGAGTAAAGTAAAAGACCTGTACCGATGAACCTGTAGAAAGTTGACCCCTTATACCACAGTTTTCTAAGTGGAGGTAGTTCCTACATAAAAGATGGATTACTTCCATTGGTTTCGCAGATTGTTGTGGACACGGTATGTTATGTTATGTTATGTTGTAAAGAATTTGTTGAGCGCACATACACCAAAAAGTTCTCTTGGTGCTGAGGTAGAGAGAGACAACTGCGATACAAACTATAAATTAGTTGAAAAACATAAACAGGATATTACTGGACGTTTTTCAACTTTGGTAAAGAACTTCTGTCTCAACCGTATTCCATCAACTTTTTGTGAAACTTCATGGGGCCAGTCTCTGTTCAAAGATGCCAAAAATCATTACAAAATATTCCTGTAATATTGAAACTAACTGGACTTGCTCTGTATATACCAGAGGTTTTGCATCTCTGATACTCTTTAAAAACCGAGCCCTACCTGATGCACCATCATTACCAAGGGTGCATCCAGCATATGTCATCTTTTTTACCTTAACCTGATGTTGATCCTATGCAATGGTAAGGCAATAAATAATGTTGTAACGTATCTCGAGTATGACTCAATGTTCACCATTTGTCAGGATCTCATCCGGGAATTATAACACCTTTATACCTCCCATCTGCCTTTTCTTTATGGACTGTAGGGCCACTGATGTTTGTATTAACCCTGACATTCATGTGCTTCTAGTTACACAGCCCTCGAGATGAAATAAATAGGATTCCATTTCATACCAACGTGCTGACTAGATATCCTATGTAGAACACTGTTCAGCTTTCACCATCCTCAACAACAGTTTACTGCTGATGGGTATTTGAGAGAAACACAATGATGTCTGAGAGGACTACAGACATTGCTAAATTGACGAAATTTCCATTTATCCATTCGTCCACTAACACGCCATTATTACACAGACTTTTTACAAATTCTTCGTCAATTGGTCTTCGGCTTACCAAGGGCACGTTATGATCCGCAAACGTTTTTCAGTAGGATTTCATGTTTGATGACCTTTATTCTTTCTAATTTATCATTGAATATGTGGCACACCTAAAGAAGATTCCACCTTGTAATGTTGTTCCCAATGACAAAGGCTGAAGTAGTAGTTAAGTAGTAGTAGTTTATTTACCATAGGATGCAGCGCATGCCCATCATAACTTACTATAGCTTACCTTACTCATCCTTATACAGATTCTACAGGACTTGATCATGTCTCCCAGGGCACTTTTGGCACTCTACCTTTAATTCTGTACCAACCTATAATTAGCCACATACATTTACTGTCTTATATCGGATAGCTTGTTTCACCCAAACCTCGTTACACACACATATATATTGGCAGCGCCCTTATAGGGCGACCCCGAAACCCAGACATTTGTCGTATGGCTACTGATTTCCGCCTTGGCAACCTCTTTGGGACTGTCATAAGCTAACACTGGAGAACACACAGTTTAAACATAATGTCTACATAATATCAGTATTTTATGATATTAAATATACAAATAGTCTTATATTTTATGGCTTTCTTGTCTACAGGTATGGATATTCGAGTAATCTGAAACCCACTAGAAATTCAACTCTGAATAAGCAAAGTCTGCAGAAGTCCTGCACATTGAGTGCCTTTGTACTGGAAAAGATAAAGAATTTAAAAGGTAACTATACTCCAGCTGATGAGACCAGTCATATCTAGAACGGGTTTGGTAAGGCATAAAAAACTTCTGTTACCCTGTACAGTATAAAATCTCTATTTAAACGCTCTCATGGCTCTGTCCGCCTCTTCAGTTATCAGACTATCATCTGATGGGTGTGAGATTTCTGATTGGGAAGCCTGATGGTTACCCAGTGTGGCTTAGAATGACTTCACAGTCTTATCATTATAAACAGACGTAATCAGTACCAATAAACTACTTACAAATAGACTGTTATATTTTGTTACTAGTTGCAATTGGATGTGTGCCAATTATTGGGTGTTTGCCTACAGCGGATCCTAATGACCTTGTCCAGTTCTTTAATTCCCAATGTCTAGGTCGGCTTTATTGGTAGTCTTGTCTTGCATCACTGCCCTGTGTCTGCCTCCCCCTCTCTGGCTGCTAAGCTCTGTGTCTCCATGCCAATGATTCTATGCCTATTTGGATTCTGAAGTCTATGGAAAGTTCCCCTGGCCATTTGCTACTGACTGTCACCCTACACCTATTTCTGGGGGATCATTGACAGAGTATCGGGGAGCAAAATATCGACCTGCCAAAATATCGAGGAAAAAATATAAAATGCCAGAATATCGAATTCCTATCTACAAACCGGTAAGTACAAAAATATCGAATCCAAAATATCTTTGTAAATAATATAGTTGTTAAAATATCGAAACTTAAAAATACTTAAATAACCTTAACATTAAAAAATAAATAATGTAAGAAAAATAAATAATCATGCATTTTTATTTTTGAATGCATATATTAACTTAATGTTAATAAAAAATATTTAATATTTTCAACGTTGGATAGCGGGAGGATGAAATGTACTATTCCCACTTCAGTGAGTGCAACAGTAGGGAAAGTGTTGGATAGCGGAAGAGTAAAAATTACTATTCCCACTCCACTCAGTGCAACAGTAGGGAAAGCGTTGGATAGATGGAGGGTAAAAATTACTATTCCCACTCCAGTGTGTGCAACAGTAGGGAAAGCATTGGATAGCGTAGGGGTAAAAATAACTATTCTCACCCCAGTGAGTGCAACAGTAGGGAAAGTGTTGGTTAGCGTAGGGGTAAAAATGACTATTCCCACTCCAGAGAGTGCAACAGTAGGGAAAGTGTTGGATAGCGTAGGGGTAAAAATGACTGTTCCCACTCCAGTGAGTGCAACAGTAGGGAAAGGGTTGGATAGCATAGGGGTAAAAATTACTATTCCCACTCCAGTAAGTGCAACAGTAGGGAAAGTGTTGGATAGCGTAGGGGTAAAAACTACTTTTCCCACTCCAGTGAGTGCAACAGTAGGGAAAGTAATGATTTAATATTTAAATAAAAATAAATGATCAATACCAATATAAAATTAATTATAATTAATTACTAATTACAAAATATGTAATAATTAATTATAAATACCAATGAATATTATCTATTAAACATTAATTATCTATTCATAATTAACAACCAATTAATTTCCAATGCCAAACATTAGTAATAAATAAAATTACCAATTAATAAGTGACAGTAAATTAATTATCAATACACAAAAATATTTTCAGTTATTACTTAATTACAATTAAATTACCTATTGCCCTATAAACCCACAACCATCTCCAAATAATAAATTAATACAATTTATATAATTATCAATTAATAAAAATGAATTCACAATTAATAAAACAATAATTACCAATTAATAAAAATAAAATACCAATTAATAATTAACAATAAATTAATACCAATAAATAAAAAACAATGACTTAATAACAATTAAATTACTTCCCACCCTATTCCCCTATAAACCCACAACCCGCTACAGAACTAAAAAGCAAAATGTTATTAAAAATAATTAATAATTCCTAACAATTCATATTTAATTTGCTATAGTAAGTAAGTAATCTTTATTTGCTTGATTAATTAAAATCTTAGCAGCTCACACAGCAGTATAAAAAGTACATATATAGCATAAATTCAGAATTTCATTAAAAACGTGGTGCCAATGTACAAAAAGCGAACGGTTGGTAAGTTAAAATCATAAAATATAGTAGGGGTAAAAGTGTATAGTTCGAGTGAAGGCTGTGGGAGAGTCCCGGTCTGGAGGCAACACGTGTGTCCGTAGATCTAATGGTCGATTGTTTAATCATGTTCTGCTAGACTTTGTGTCGGTGAACAGTGGGGTCGAGAAGTTACCGACTTGAGAGTCTTAAGCAAGGGCGACTATGCTCAGGGTGCAGCGCAAAGTTTTGTTTGTGCAATTTTCATAAAGCGGACAAAACTGCAGGTTAGTCTGGTATTGACCCCATTAAAACATGCCTTCACTGCCTGTCTGCAAGACCGGATATGCATTTCGTTTATGTGCGGTTTTAACAGCTCTCTCCTTTCCCGGTCTAGAGACTTGCATATACACAGAAGATGCAGCATATCTTCTTTGGTTTCGCCGCATAATCTGAATGATGTGGTTGCAAATGATCGTTTCCAGGGGGGCATGTGGGGTTTGACAGGTAAAATGCCCATCCTCAATGTTAAGAAGCCTTCCTTTAGTGAGCCTGAGAAGCTGGTTCCGAGGTATGGTTGTGGCGTGCATTTTAGGTAGCTTTGTATCACAAACCAGCTGTGAGCCCTCTTAGTTAAGCTTTCTTTGTCGTTTTCAATAGAGACAATCTGTGCCGACTTGTTTACCAAGTCTTTAACATTTTTAAATGGAAGTCCAGACCCCCAGACGTTTTCCAAGGCTAACATCCTAATCCCTGACTGAAGGTAGGCCTTGGCGGGGGAGTAATTTTTTCTTGATATTTCCTTCCATAGAAATGAATTCAATGATCCCGCCGCTGCGCTCTTTAGTTTATACCAGCTTTTTACGTATGCGGCCTTCCTATTTATTGTCTGATTTGCTATTCCGAATTCAAGTCTTACTTGGGTTTGGGAGGTATATTTTGGAAGCTTGAAGATTATTCTAAGGGCTTTGGCGACCGTTTTATTCAGGGTTTCTTAATCCGACCCTCGCATGGCCTCACTGCCATAGGTTAACGTTGGCAACAGCTTTGCTTGGAGCACTTCAAGCAGCGGGAGTAGGTTTGGGCCAGTAATTTTGTTTTTGAGATTTTTCAAAGTGATTGCTAGGATGGTCCCTCGCCTTTAAATCGCCTCCTTTTGTTGCTCGTACGACCCGTTTTTGTCAAAGATGATTCCTAGATATTTATACTCTTTGACAACTTCAAGTTCTCTCTCGCCCAGCTGCCATTTCAGTCGTTTTTTTGTGCTGCGCTGGTTTAGCACCATTATTTTGGACTTTTCTAGGTTAATTTCTAACCCGTTTTTTGAGGCGAAGTTGTTAGCGGTGTGAAGCAGATGCTGTAAGCCGACTGGGGTTTGGCTGATTAATATCAGGTCGTCGGCGTAGAGTAGGTTTGAGAGAGGGAGGCCTCCCAGTTTTGGTGCATGGTGGTAGTTGGGATCCGCCTGGACACGATCGTACCGTCCCCCAGTTTTATTTGCACCCATGTCTCGGTATGTAAAAGGATAAGTTGATTCAGGAGGGCGGTAGGTATTTCCCATTGAGCTAGCTTTGACCATAGTTTTCCACGATCTATGCTGTCAAAAGCGGCTTTATAATCGATAAAACAGACAAATAGTGGTTGTCTTGTCGCTTTTGAGGAGTCAGCTAAAAGCGAAAGAGCCAGGATGTTTGTGGTGGTTCCTAGGTTTTCCTGGAACCCTGTTTGATTGATTGGGATTAAGGATTTTTCCCTTGCCCATTCCCGGAGTTCGGCCAGGATGACCCCAGCGTAGTACTTTGCCTCAATGTCAATGAGGGCGATGAGCCTGTCGTTTTTTGGGTCGCTCTTGCAGCCTTTTTTATAAATAGGGGAGATGATGGAACCTTTCCAGGATTCTGGGATTGTTCCTGTTGCAACGATGTTATCAAAAAGCCGAAGTAGTATACTGGACCAGTATTTTTGATCATCTTTGTATAGTGTTGGTGGCAAGCCGTTGGGCCCGGGGGCACCCTCTTGATGACTTTGCTTAATTCTGCCCTCGATTGTTTTTAAAGAGAAGCTGAGTGGCGAGTTGTACTTTTCGTGAGGTGGGGGGGCGAGATGAGGTTCCGCTAATTTTTCCAAATAATTATGGGGGTCTGCGTTGAAATAAGTTTGCAGATGGTTTGTCTAAACATCCTCCGTTATATATGAGTTGATCCTAGGACCAGATGGATTCTCAACGCTCTTGACCGTTTGCCAGAATCTTGCACTGTTGTTCGATTTGGCGTCGTGCAATAATTTGGCCCAGAGTGATTCCGTGTGGTCCTTTTTTGCACGCCAGATAATTTTCTTTTTCCTTGCTCGAAGTTTTCCTAGTACATCTAAGGTGCCGGCTGTTGCGCTATTTTGGCGCAGGGAGCGGATTGCTCTGTTTATATCGCCCCTTAGTTGTCTTAGTTCAGCATGCTGGCTTGAAGTCAGATGAGGGCACTGGCTTGTTCCCGCCCAGATGTTTTGTTTTAGCTTATGTTCTTGTTGTGCTGGTTGAGTAGCGGCCGGCGGGGCTGTTTGGCCCAGAGCTTGGAGAAAGTATCCCAGGCGCGGACCGTGCTTCCTTGGATGGATGTGATTTCGTCCCACAATGTCTTTGCAGCGACTGATAACTTTTCTGGGTCGCGTATTTTGCATCGAATTCTCTTTTGTTCGTATTTCGTCTTTTGATGGGGGTGTGGGTTTGCGTATGTTAAGGCGGTCCCCGGAATACCAAGAGTGAGCTCTTGTGGTTGGTGGTCGCTGTGGTCAGACACCCCGATCCGGAAATCTTTTACTAGGCCAAGGAGTGGGAGGGCGTGGAATGTGTAGTCGAATGCAGAGTTAACTGAGTTCCTATGAAAAGTTGGTGCTTGGGGTCTATCCCCTTGCATGCGACCATTTAGTGCTACCATCGATAGGCTTTCCAGCTCTCTGTGCAAGTCCTTTGAGGTTTTGGTTGGCTTGCCCCACTTGTAGTTGTCCTGGGAAATAATCCCCCGTGCTCGATGTTTATCATCCTCTGGGTTGCAATCGTCTGTTCCCTCAGCTAGGAACATGTTAAAATCACCTGTTATATTGTAGTTCAGGCCTTCATCCTCCGTTATTAGCTGCGTAAGTTCGAATATCAGCTGCTTTGCACCAATTGTCTTGCTCTGGGGGTGAATATAGATATTAGCCAGGGTTATGTGATGTAGGTTGCTTCGACCCTGCATTTCAAATTGTTTTGCCAATATTTCAACAGATGTTGTATTTTTACTCAAGCGTTCTTTTCCTGCAGTTATAGCTTCAATCGAGGCGTAGACGGTCAGTCCCCCTTTGCGGTGCCCGTAGTTTGATTGTCAGACTGCAGAGAGATGGTAGGTCTTGTAGCCTTGGAGGTGAAGGGGTTCCTCCAGCCAAGTTTCCTGTAGGAGGATTAGGTCAAACTTTTGAAGGTATGACAGTAGTGAGTGGTCATTGGTTTTAGACCCGAGGCCATTAATATTCCATGAACAGAGTTTTAAGTTCCTTTCCTTGTTTCCCTGTTCGAGGATCGGTCATCAGGTGTCAGTTCTTAAATTTATAGTTTTGGATATCCACGACCAGTCGGTTGGGGGATAGTTTTCTTCTGCCTCCCCCCCCCCCCCCCATCAGAGGGTTGAGTCCGTCTGGGCCTGTGACCGAAGCTGCGGGCTCCCTTGAGGACTGTGCTGATTTGGTTGCGGCCAGTCCCGCCGCTCGGTAGCCTCTTGTTGGGAGCTAGTTGGTGTTGTATCAGCGGGGTCGGGTAACCAAATCGTCGGGGCTGAAACACTCGGATCCCCCAAGCCTCTAGTTGTTGGTCTTCACTGAGGATTCTTCCTACTAATTCAGGTGTCGCCCACTCGGTTTTGGTTGCCTCTTGGTCTGAGAGATGTTTGAAGGTCTCAAATTCTACTGACAGCAGATCTTGAGTTTTGATCCCGGCTAGACTTCGGATTGCGTTTAGAATGTGGAGGATGTTGCCGCGGTTTAGGATATCCCTTCTGCCTTTGGACTTGTATTCAGGGACAAACAAAATTGTTTGTGAAGTGGCTTGCTGACATTGATTTGCCGAATTGCTGCTATCTGGATGCTTACGGCCTACGTCTTCAGTCAATAATTTTGTTTGGATTTTTTCTGCTTTGTTTTCGTTGCCGAAGGATCGCTCTTTTGGATGAGGTTGATCGTCAGTGTTAAATAAGAGAATTGTAGTTGTTTCAGTTGTTACTTCTGAATTTATTTGTGCAGTTGAGGGTTGATGCTGGGTAATGTCACGTACTGCAGGATGTATGCCCGTTGTTGGGTCCTCGCTTTCATGTATGCTGGGCTTGTGCCTACTGGTCGCTTTTTCCCGATGGTTTATTAGGTGTTGATTGTGATCCTTGGAGCTATCCTCGACTACTCGTGCTGGACCTCTTGGTGTCAGGGATCTGGTTAAGCCTTGGACCGGCTGTTGAATCTTTGGTGACCCGAGTTCTTTGAGCTCCTGTTTAGGAGCGTTCTGTGGGTTTGGTACGGTTTGGAAGTATGTTTTTATGGGTGAGTTCTTATGCCTCCCTTTCCTCCTTTATTCCTTCGCTGCTTGGAGGATTGACATTTGTTCTCCTCAGCCTTACCTCCTGAGATTATTGCTTCATGCATTTTTGGCTGGCTGATGGTTGCTACCGCTGGTTGCAGATTTATGGCCTCGACAGTGCCTGGAGGTTTGGGAGGAGACGGGTTGGATGTTTTAAGAGAACTTTTGGTCCCGATTCTGGTTTCCGAATCTTGGCCGGCCTCTTGGATGGTCAGGTCCATCGAGGGGGTTGCTTCTTCCTTTGTACTTTCTCCTGGACCTGTGCTGGGGCAAAAAGAGTTGAAGGTGATGGGTGAGTTCGGGTCTTTAGTGACCGGTTCTTGCGCCTCTTTTTGTGTCCATGTCTTGGGGCCAGTTTGATTGTTGATTACTGGTCCTCTAGTGCTGGTATTTACACTGTATCTGTCGAATTTCAAACGAGAGCCTATAGTTTTCAAATCAGTGAGGAGATCGTTCATCGCTGTCGTTAGTGTGGCGATTTTTTCCACGATTAGGTGGCAGGTGCAGCTTGGTGGAATTATGGCTGTATCCCGTTGGGCTCTTTCGATAAAGTTGTTCATGTCTGAAAGTTTGCTGTCTATGCTGGTAACATGTAATGCCAGACAATTGAGAAGGGTGAGCTGAATGTCCATTTTGTCGGAGTGGTATTCCAAAGCTTTGGTGGAGAGTTGCATGGTGTTTAAAAGGGAGGTCCATATTCCTGATTTGCCTGGCTGAGTGTTTACGTCCCCCTTTTTGGAAGTGTTTCCTAATCCTTGGGGGCCCTCTTCTTTCTTGCCCTCGGATGTGTAAGTGGTAACAAGGTTTTCCCATTCTTCATTTGTGAGGGAGGCAATGTTGATGCCTCCTAGAGTTATATCATCTGATTCACCCTCCGTGTTGACCGTTGTGTAAAGTTGCTTGAGTAAGTGTACCTCAGAGTGTGGTTCCGCTGGAGTGTGCTTCGGGTGCGTATGTTTTGTGCTGTTTCGAATGCGTAGTTGGACCGCTATTGACTGATTGAGGGGATTTTCTTTTTTGATGTCTGTGCATTTCTGGTTATGATTGTGATTGTACTTATTGAGTTCGTAGTTACGGTCAATGGGGTCGGTAGAATGTTTTTTTGGGAGTTGTAGGATGAATGGCTCTCTGGTTCCCTTTATGCCGGTTTTGTCCTCAAATGGGGAGGTCGTGAGGCCTGTAAAGTGAAATATGTCTGACACTGAGGCGCCTCGAGGTTGACTTATAGACTGGCGGTGCAGATGTAATTTCAGGCTCTAGAGGGAACCCAGGTTGTTCCGTGGATAATTCCATTTCGTCTTCTTGAGGAGGCTGCGAAGCTGGTAAGGGCGTGGTTTCATTGCTTGACAGGGGCAGTTCAGGGGCGCCTCCTGTGGTTTTTTTCAGAGCTGATTAAAAGGGGTGCGGTAATTGCCGGTGGTTCCGTTACTTCCGTTACTTCTTTTGAGGCCCCTATGTTTGACATGTTTAACCCTTTGAATGCTGATGACGGAACCGCTCCGTCATCAGCTACGGTGGTGCTGTGCTGATGACGGAGCGGTTCCGCCATGGCCCGGCCGCCGCGCCCGCCTGCGCTGGGCGTTCTATTGAGCGGGCGGGGCCATGATGGAACCGCTCCGTCATGAGCACAGCCCAACCGCGGCTGATGACGGAGCGGTTCCGTCACCAGCATGCGGCCGCTGCGCGGCCGCCCCGCCCCCTTAGCGCTGCGGCGGAATAGCCGCCGCAGCGATGGGGTTAAAGGGCTGTGTCTCCTCTCCCCTGATTCGGTCAATTGGATATGCAGGCCGGTAACTGGTAAAACCGGTATGACTGGGATAATTCCTTGAGTGCCTTCTGATGGCTGAGGGTGCAGCGGAGAGGGAAGATCCATTTGGTTATTGGTGTTGAGGTGAAGTAACGCTCCTGCGTCTTTGATGAAGGAGAATTTGGAGTAAATTTTAGGTTGGAATTTTTTCGCCCCCTGAGGCGCATGTTGCTTCCAAGTGGTCATTGCTCCAGTCTCCCTTGAGTCTGGGTCAAGGTCTACTAGCAAGGTGCCTGGCGTACTTGTGACCTTTTCCCGTCCTATCGGAGTGTTTGGGACCTGGGAAGTATTCTTGGTTGGCTCATTGAAGTCTTAGGGTTCTTAATCTTCTTTTTCCTGATGTTGATGGTGGTTGTTGGTGCACGCCTCTCCTTGCCAGACCTCATTATTGGCTAGGATTGGCGCCCTCTACTGAGGATTAGGCTCGGTGGTTGGCAAGTATTTAGGTGTTGATCCTTTGCTACTATTTTTTATTTATTTATTTATTTATTTTTGTCCCTAGTAATTTCCTGAGTGCTAGAAGTGTGTTCAGCGTTAGACCCCCTCCTAGTTGACAATGGGTTAAGGATTAGATGATGATGATAATGATGCTAGTGCTGGCTTGAGTTGGTAGTTGGTGGCTGCTGACAGGTCTCTCTTGGCGATCCTAAGTGGTGGGCACTAACAGGTGAGTGGGGGAGCTGGGGAGCAAGGGGGTAGAGTAAGACTGGTGGATATCCCCCCCGACACTCTTTTGGAATTTCCGCAGCTCAGGTGGCTCTCCCGCGTGACTCTCGAGACTCTTGTGACCCCCTCGCAGCCCCCCTCGCAGCACCTCACCTCACCTCACAGTGCGTAGTGTAGTGCCCCCAGCTTCGAGGACTTGCCGCTCCTAGCACACAGTGGTGGCTTGGCAGCTTGCCCCCCCCGCAGCGCCTCCGCCTCCCCTGCTGTTACTGCTGATGGCGCTGCCCTCACGGGGAGGAAGAAGACCGGAGATGAGCAGCTTGAAGTGGGGCGTGCGCTCGTAGCACCTCCGCTGCGTGGCTCACTCTGGTTGAGTCTCGCTGCTCGCTGCTGCCACTGCCAAGTTCCCGAGGGTCCCGAAGGTCCGGTCCCGGTTCCCAGCGAGGTCAAAGCGGCAATCGCTACTTCTCCTCTGGCTTCACCCGCATCCGTCCGTTTTCCTCCGCTGCCACTCTGCTGCTCTGCTTCCGCGTCGGAGGAAGACAGGCTGGGCGCCGGCCCCTAATCGAGCAGCCCTGCCGTCCCTGTCCCCCTGCGCCCACTGCTCTTGGCCTCAGATGCAGACCGGGGTCGGGGTCGGGCCGTTGCTCGCGGCAGAGTTGGCTCTCACACCGGGAAAAGCGAGCAGGCAGGCTGTCAAGTGGGTACGGGCGGTGCCAGGGGCTTTCAGGTAGCCGCGCAGCGCAGAGCAGAGCGGCTCGGCAAAGCTTCAATCCTGCGGGCTGCGGTCGGCAACAACGGACTCTCCAATTGGCTCTCGTAAAGGCAGGAGGCAAAATTTGCTATAATTAAATTACTTCCTACCCTATTCCCCTATAAACCCACAACCCGCTACGGAATTAAATTCCGCAAAAATTAAATAACATAAAATTCATTACTTTAAAAAAAATCAAACCTACATTACCAAAATAATACATACTTTTAACACATATACTAACAGTTAAAATACTATAAAAAAGTTCATTATTTTAACGACTATATTATGACTGTCGATATTACTAACTTCGATATTATAAAAATCGATATTTCTTACCTGAATTTCGATATTCTCACCACTATTTTTTTGCAATTAGATATTCTATCCATTCTATATAAAAAAACTCGATATTCTGTCCAGTCAATATGTTTTTTTCTGATATTGTGACTGTTCAACATTTCTGGATTCATGCTCCCTGCCCATCCCAGCCTATTCCATTGGCCATAAACTTGACACCATACCTAGCCCTTGCCACCTGGCCTGAGTGGCTCACTCACATAATGCAGGTGATTCACTACTCATAGTGTGTATAGAAGTTTTTTTCTCAGGTGTCATTTTCGTGGTTGTGTATTCCAGTGTGTGTTTGTGTCACTGAATGACTCCATTTGATCCCATTTGTAGAGCACACATTTGTAGATCACACACTGCCTACCTGGGGCACCTGGGTATTTCCCAGTGACTCAGGTTCTTCTCATATATTTTTCTTGATTGTGAGTAGGTGTCACGGCGATTGACCCTGTGGGGAACAGGGTGCGCAAGCCACTGGGTTGGTCAATGTTGTGTGAAGTCAGTGTGCCTGCCTCAGTACTGAGGCTTTGCGTGAATATTTTGAAGAGGGCTGTCCTGTTAGTAACTGCGTTAAAAATGGAAGTGTGTAGGTAGAATTTTGTGTGAGAGGGTTTTTAATATTTAGCAAATAATGCTTAATTCAAAGAGAGCATCTTCGCAGTTGGGGGGAATTTTGATTCTGCATGTATGTCTATGTGGAACAGCAGCAGGAGACTCAGAGCAATATTTGTGTATTGATGCCTGTGGATGGGTCTAATGTGGCAGCCACTGAGGTCAGGTCTTGCTGGAGGTTGCCTTTGATAAAGTTTTCAAATAATTTGAATGACAGTTTGAATGTCTTTTGTTGGGGGTTGTGAGATGGATTGGTGTCAGAAAGGTCAATGAGGGTATGGTCTGTCCAGTTCCGAGATAATGAGGGGTGACAAGTGGGGGTTGATATGGAGGTGAAAAGTGGGGAAATGGCCAATCAATCAGAGTACTTGTAGAGCGCGCTACTTACCCGTGAGGGTCTCAAGGCGCTGTGGGGAGGGGGTGATGCTACTGCTCAAAGAGCCAGGTCTTGAGGAGTCTTCTGAAGACGAGTAGGTCTTGGGTCTGCCGTATGTGGGTAGGGAGGGTGTTCCAGGTCTTGGCGGCGAGGTAGGAGAAGGATCTGCCGCCGGAGGTTGTTCGTTGGATGCGAGGGCGAGGCTGAGGCTGGCGGAGCGGAGCTGGCGCGTGGGGGTGTAGAAGCTGAGTCTGCTGTTAAGGTAGGCTGGTCCGGCGTTGTGGAGTGCTTTGTGTGCGTGGGTGAGGAGCTTGAAGGTGATCCTCTTGTCGACGGGGAGCCAGTGTAGGTCTCTCTGGTGGGGGTTGATGTGGCTGCGGCGGGGGATGTTGCCTATTAGTCGGGCGGAGGCGTTTTGGATGCGTTGTAGTCATCGCAGGTGTTTGGCTGGGATTCCTGAGTAGAGTGTGTTGCTGTATTCCAGTCTGCTGCTGACGAGGGCCTGTGTCACCGTTCTTCTTGTTTCGGTCGGGATCCACTTGTAGATCCTGCGGAGCATGCGGAGGGTGTTGTAGCAGGAAGAGGAGACGGCGTTGACCTGCATAGCCATGGAGAGGGAGGAGTCGAGGATGAATCCTAGGTTGCGTGCATGGTCGGTGGGTGTTGGTGCTGTTCCCAGTGTGGTTGGCCACCAGAAGTCGTCCCAGGCTGAGGGGGTGGGTCTGAGGATGAGTACCTTCGTCTTGTCCGAGTTCAGCTTCAGACGGTTGCTCCTCATCCAGTCGGCGACGGCCTTCATTCCCTCGTGGAGGTTGGTTTTGGCGGTGTGTGGGTCCTTGGTGAGGGAGAGCATGAGCTGGGTGTCAGCGTAGGAGATGATGTTGAGGGCGTGCTGGCGGGCCACTTGTGCGAGGGGGGTCACGTAGATGTTGAACAGCGTCGGGCTGAGCCCTGGGGACGCCGCAGATGATGTCGGTGGCTTCGGATCGGAAGGGTGGGAGGCAGACGCTCTGGGTTGTGCCAGAGAGGAAGGACGTGGTCCAGTCAAGGGCCTTCTCTTGGATTCCGGCTTCTAGGAGGCGTGTCTTTAGAGTGCGATGGCAGACTGTGTCGAAGGCGACCGACAGGTCCAGGAGGATGAGGGCTCATGTTTCGCCGTTGTCAAGTTAGAGCCAGATGTCGTCTGTGGCGGCGATGAGGGCTGTCTCGGTGCTGTGGTTTCGTCTGAATCCGGACTGGGACGGGTCCAAGATGTTGTTGTCTTCCAGGTGGCGGGCCAATTGCCTGTTGACGATTTTCTCGATGACCTTTGCCGGGAACGGGAGCAGGGAGATGGGCCGGGCGTTCTTGAGGTCCTTGGGGTCCGCCTTGGGCTTCTTGAGGCCAAGATGGCCAGCGGTATGGTTTCATTGTGACAGCTGCCCAAAGACTTGCGCCATGCACTACATTGGGACACCCCCGTGCCACATACTGGCCAATTCTCTTCCCATTGAGATCTTCTGGAGTCCTGACACAGCGGCATAAGCCATGCAGGAGCAGTAGAGACCAGCACATGAAGACGGTATAGGCTATGCTACAGTAGACTCTGGTCTCCTTGAGACTGCCTGAAGGAGTGGGAGGTGAGGCCTCTTCAGCGTACTTCGGCCAGACCGGCCTCCTGAGGACTAGGAGGCGTCAGCCCGTCACGTGAGATGCAGGGACGAGAGCAGCAGTAATCACAACGCTGGGCCCTTGGTGCTTTCACCAGGGCAGCCTCTATTGTTGCTGCAGGAACAGGCTCTTCCCCCCTCACCTCCCTGCCAACTTGTAGTTGGTGTTTGTTCCCCAGGAGACTTTTCACTTAAGCCCACAATTTGAAGGCGGGGTTGAGGACTTTAACACCGTAAGCTGGGCACTAAAGAGAGTAAGCACTACATGCCATTTCAGTGAGGGATGTATTTTGAAGTCATTGCTAAGAACCACTGCTATCAGGTGTCTATCAATGGCCACCACTTCCTCGAGTACCAGCAACATTCTCCCCTACACACTGTCCACAGCTAACACATTCCTGGGGATGTAACTGTGAACTTTGCTGACCTGTCTGTGCCGAGCATGTACCCCAGTTCCCTATGTGTGCCAGCCCCCATCTATACCCAGTGTTCAACCACTACCCTACGGAGTCCTGTATGGCAAGATAACCTGCGTTTCTGTTCCTCGATGTAATACTACAAACACCTTGCATCGCGGAGGACCTCGTGGCGGGAATGGATAGCCTCCCCAGTTGCTCCCCCTCCTTTCAAGTGGGACATAAACGGGGTCAGCCTGCGTGAACTCTTGCTTGCCCATTTCTGCCTTCGTGCAATCGGACATTAGTACAAGCCCTGGCTAAAATGCCCCCTGCATCATGGTGAAGCAGTGTAATCCCAAATGTGGCAACACCGTGGGGCCTGGTCCCCCTCCTTCTGCCCCTGGAATTGCTCCAGATGACGATGGGGAGCTGGAATCACAAGGATAGTCTGTGAGGCTCGATGAGATCCTAAATGCTATCAGAGGTGCAAAAGCATCCCTCTAGCCTAAAATAGATGCCCTTGCCATCGAAATGGGGCATTTGATGGCAGATCATACAAAACTCGGGGACAGAGTGTAGTATAATGAATCAGCACTGGCTGCGCTGCACTCCTCAGTGACAGAAATTCAAGCACATGTTAAAGCCCTGCAGTGGGAAAATAGAGGATGCTGAGGCCCGATCATGATGTAATAATGTGCATATTATAGGTCTTCTGGAAGGGGCAGAGGGATCTAGTATGGAACTGTTCTTGGAAGACTACCTATTGCACCCGGTTTCGGAAGGGAAGTGCTCCACCATTTTCTACGTGTAAAGTGCCCACAGGGTCCCGATTAGAGTGACCCCACCAAGCCCAGTTGTAGCTGCTTGCTTAATTATTGGGACAAGAACCATATCACGTAGGTCTACAGGACTAGTTGCCCATGGCAGGTGGAGATCGGAGAATTCTCTTTTTCACAACACCACTGATGAGTGAGATTGGTTGGATGCCAGGAGTGGGACCACTTTAGTGGCCAGTCAGTTGGGAAAACACTGGTGGCGGACACAGAAGACATGGTGATGGCACCGAACAGGAGCACAGGGTAGACCTTCTCGAGAGGGAATTTATGTTGTGGTTGAGGGGGTGCTGGATGACGTACCTCTGTCACTGGTGGCAATCTACCCCCCAAATAGTAATCAATCCCAGTTTTGGGCACCCTTCCACCAACATTGGTACAGGATCTCTAGCAGCACCGAGCTGGCCAGATCGACCCTCCACAACTTCAAGAGGCGAAGAGCATCAAGTCAGCACGCTCCTTTGGCTCCTGGAACTAGATAGACAGATGCATGAAATGTGGTGGGCCTTGCACCCCCACGACAGCCAAATACTTTTCCTCGGTCCACCAATTTCACTCCAGAATTGATCTTTTTCTTTGCAGTTTGTCGATGACTCATCACATTCTAGGCACTGTAGTCCATTTAAAATGCTGATGTTGTGGGGCAGATAACGTGAACATACACCCACTTGGAAGTTAAACGTACAGGCATTACAAGATGCCCAATTTAGAGACACCTTAGGCACTTACATAGATCGCTACTTTGTGGAAAATAAGGGCTCAGCATCTCGCAGGGGGGGTCGAATGGGAGGCACCTAATTCAGTGATCCAAGGCATGTGTATCAAAACCACATACGGCGTGAAGGCCACACTGCACAAAGACATATATTGCAACTAGAAAACAAGGGGAGCAGGGCGGATGTCTGAACAGAATGGGCGGTGGGTGATAAACACACTGTCACAGTCTTTAGGAAGGAACATGTCACCTTGGTGAACAGGCTGGGACATCTGGACTACAGGGAATGTATTTCCTGTCAGCATTCTGAGAGGGGCATGGTAGGACACCTATTGGCCTGATTCCTACGAGCTTATTCACCTAGAACCCCAGTGGGAGCCACACTGTCCTACGAGCTGACACCCCTAGGACCTCAGTGGGAGTCATACAGTCCCTGAGAGGTGATATGGTTAACACACAGATGGACTTATGTCTTCTTGGATTATAACAGAGCTACTGGCATGACTGCCGAACTACTCTTGCTGGCGAATATGAATAGGGCCCCCATACCATGCATTGATTCACTATAGCGACTCACTCTAGATGAACCACTAATGATAGGCGAGCTATGTGCTTCAATAGACCAAATACAAAAAACAACAATGGTTCTGTCGGGCATGAGCACTATTTCTTTTAGAAAGATTCATTCTTTGTACGCTATTTCTTCTATAACCAACATTAATGCTATACACAGAATTTTGAAACAACGGAACACAAAGCAAAACAAGGACGCAAGTTGATGAGTATACTGTTCTCATGCAAGACAAAACCACTTTTGTTTTTTGTATATTCATGCCCAGGTTCTGAGGGACACAGGGTTACCTCATTGTTTACTGCAATAGACCAAATGGCACATAACAAAAGCCCAGAGTCATGTTGGCTCCCTGTGCCGTTTTACAACACTTATAATACTAAGCTGCCCCAGAAACTCCTTCTGCTGTTTAACAATGCTAAAGAGGTCAGAGTCCTCCCTGCCACTATGAGGGAGACACTTTCTATAGGCCCCTGTCCCTTCTCAATACACACTGTAAAATTCTTGGAAAGGTGACAGTCAACAGGCTTCGATTAATGCCACTCTGGTCCACCCAGACCAAACTTACTTATCCGTGGCAGGAATGCCTATTTGAAACTGAGGTGATTATTTTGCCTTACGGCAGAGACCCGAGACACAGCCCTCCTTACACAGCAATGTTGTTAGACTTTGAAAACACCTTTGACACCATGGTGTGTCCTTATCTACCGAAGATGCTTGAAAAAAAGAGATAGGGTATAGATATAAGGCAATGGATCAGTCTACTTTATTCCAACCCTAAGGTCAGAGTCTGCACGGTACATCACATCTCTGACCTGTTCGATATAGGCAGGGGAGCCAGACAGGGGTTTCCCCTATCTTTGTTAATTTTTGTTTTGTCAATGGAGCCTCTTGCAGGCCTCTTCAGACAGAGGGTCCCCCCAAGTGGAGGATTTTGAGTTGTGGCACCTGTGAGGGAAATCTCACTATATGCAGATGACAAACTAGTCTATTTGAGGGATGGACAGATTCATCTTACCCATGTGGTGAAGATGTTGCACGATCTCTGGGCTAAAACTAAAATGGTCGAAATGATGCATGTTTTCACTTTGGCGGGTACCGGTGGATGACCTGGACTGACAGCTGGAAATAGGCCCTGCATGGCAATATAACACCTTAAAAAACTGAGAGTCCATGTTTTCTATGCTGAGGAGAATCAGATTCAGGGTGACTTGGGCTTGAGATGACTGCCGTACTCACTCTTTGGCATTCTGGACAATTCTCCCTCTCTCTCCCATGAGGAGGGTGGTGATTGCCAAGATGTTGGTGTTACCTAGGTTACTTCTCTGACCGTCTAGTGATCCTACGTGGGAGATTCGTCAACAATCTGAATATCATCTTATCTGATCTGATATGGAGTTTGGTTAGGTAGAGAGTGACTTGGCATACATTATATTTTTCCTGGACAAAGGGGGGCTGGGTACACCACTTTACAGTTCTTAGTGAAATCCAGCATTTGTTTTGCTCACCATTCCAGTTTTGACCCAGCCATATGCAAATCACTCTTGACGCTGCTCCCCGTATGAACAGTTCAGCCCGAACGGCCAAGCCAGGTCCTCCCTGGACCAGAAACAAGCATGGGGATGTCAGCCAGCCTAGCTTGAATCCAGTGGCACAGCGAGCATGTGAGCCACGTCTGAGTATACCCCATTTAGGTCAACAAATGCAAAAAGAACAGATGATGGATGCAATGCTGAACAAACCACTCCTACCCTCCCTTCCGTGACAGATCTGGGTTAAATCCAGTGATTTTTTTGCTCACCATGCCATTCCAGTTTTGGCCCAGCCATAGGCAAATTGGTCTTGAACAGTCCAGCCCAAACTGCCAAGCCTGGTCCTTCATGGACCAGAAACAAACATCCTGGGACTGGTTTCGGGGTGTCACCAGCTCATCATCCAGGCTAGCCTGCATCCAGGGGTATAACTAGCACGGCCCATGTCCGGGTATACCCTTCCTACTTAGAGCGACACACTGAGAAAGAACAGGTGATGGCGGAATGCCAAACAAATCAAACATTCACACCCAGTCTCAGACCTGGGTTAAATCCATCATTTTTTTTGCTCAGCATGCCATTCCAAACCAAAGCAGCTGGTCTCCTTCTCCGACGATCCACCAAAGGACCCTTCACCTGCCGATACTGCAACTACTCCTGCGCCACAACCTATGAAAGATCCTGCACCATTCCTGCCCACAGGACCAAGAACACCCCGCAACTGCTCTATTGTATCCTGTTCAATGCCCCCTCACTCTGAAAATGCCATAGAAATCTGGGACACCATTGTCACCCGCTCCACGGACATTGCCTTCATCACCAAAACTTAACTCAAACCTTCCTCAAACCCCAACATCATCATCACCACTCCAGAATGGTACAAGATAATACATCGTGACCGAGCCAGCAAACAAGGTGGAGGCATCGCTATCATCATTAAGGAAACCATCAAAAGCACCATCACCAACGACGACCCTTATACCGCTCATGGAACACCTCAACGTCCTACTGCTAACCAACGCTATGACCACAATAAGAGGCACCCTTGCATACAGACCCCAGGACCCCGAGCAACATTCTGCGATGCCATCCCCAATTTATAGCACCTCTAGCAATCAATTCTCACCACCACGTCCTACTCAGTGACCTCAATGTCCACATCAACGAGCCTCAACAACATCGACCTCACCCAACTGGTCACCGAACCCACGTACAAAGCCGTACACACACTCAACCCCATTTTCACCTCCAGCGACAGAATCAAATTCAGCCATACCACAGAACTCTCCTGGACTGATCACACCATTTTACACTTCTCCATCACAAACGCCCAGCACACCATCACCTGGCTCCAGAACTCCTCCCACCACAGATGGAGCAAGGTCACCAAAGCCCACTGATCACAGGCCCTCACCAATCTGAGGCATCAACAGATCTCATCCAGGCCATCCAGAAGTTCGCTGCCTGGATCACCAACAGCGCCGACAGAGTTGCCCCATTGAAATCTACAAAACCCAACAAGATCCCCAAACATGCTAGCTGGTACTCCCCAGAACTCAGCACTACCAAGCGCAACTGCTACCAACTGGAGAAACAGTAGTGCGCCACTAAGAACCCCGCCAACAGAGCAGTTCACAAAAAAGCCCTCCGCACCTATCACCTGCACATAAAAGAAGCCAAGAAAGCATCCATCACCATTCACATCGACTCGGCAGCAATTCACACAAAGGAGCTCTTCAACATAGTCCAAGAATTCTCCAACCCAACAGCTGTAGAGAACACCAACCACCTCTCCCAAAAGAAAATTCTATACCCAACCGGGTCACCCCCTGCCCGCACCACCTCTACAACATTGCAACAAACCCAATGAACAAGCTATTCACTAGCATCCTCAACACCTCCATCTCCACAGCAACTTTCCGGACAGATGGAAACATGCAACACGACCTTGAGCCACTGTAGTTGGCTACCGAAATGGAAACCTGTGCCTGCAAATAAAACCCTGGCACACAACTATGCCCTGGCTTATGTCTCTAGGAAGAAGATCGGTTGCTCCCCAGGGTTGTATGCCCCTCAAATCTTTTCTCACTAGCCACCTCTGACCATGGCTCAGTAGTGGTCCTTCTGTGCACCGGTCAGTCTCACACTATTACAAGTGGTTGTGCAGAGACCGCCATTGCTGGCTGTGCCGCCTTGTACCACAGCTTGTGTTCTTCTTTGTGTGCTCTAATGACCCCATTGCACCGTGAACCATAGGCAGCGACATAAGTGCTTCAAGTAGTGGTGCTGCAGTATCCCCAAAATAACAATGCTGGAGTTTAGAAGGTGAATGAGCAATAAAGATGATGGTATATTTTGTTTCTAGCTTGTCACATTGGCTGTGCATTCAAAGACAGATGTCAGGCTATTTCTTCTGACAAATTGCTGCTTATTTTTTTTAGCATGCAGATTTGTGTTTACTTTTCTTTGACTGAAAAGTGAGAGGATTTTGTTGCGTCAACTACATAACAATCTTGCTGGAGGGCATGGAGTGTGAAAGGAAAGGTTGTAGGATGTCATTTATTTTTCAAACGCATAATATTGAAATGTCCATTTCATTCGTATACTTTATTTTGGCCGAATAGACCATACAAGTGCATGTACAATAAACTTACAAACATTAAAACAATCCTAGTAAAATGGTCAGACCAGTTAGTAAATATACATGTTAAAAAGTTTCACAATACAATAGTCCCAAGCCGTCCATAGCTTGTTGCATCATTAACCCCCCCACATCACCAGCCCTCTGCTTCCCACCAGCAGCCAGCTAACTAAATATTTGCCCCCTTGTTAAAAACAATTGTGACAAGAAACACTACACACACAGTATTAATAACATCTAAAAGCAGTTTGTAAACGATGTTAGCATTAAAATGTTTGGAAGGAATGAAACTTAAAACCACATAGGAGAAAGAAACAATGCACCGGTATAAGACTGTGAAGTGGACTTCAAGGACAACCTGCGGGCACACCACATAGAGGTTAAAAATTGCGACACTGCATATACAATTGGCATGTGGGTGTCATATTTCATGATCCTAAATACATCTATACATTGCTCGGACCCTATGTTTCTGCACAATTGGATTAGCCAGCGCTTCCTGGCTATTTCTAACCCGGGCAGAAAAAAAAAAGACGTGTAGCTCTGCCTCTACCTCACAATTAAAGGCGAGACACCCTGAAGGGGTGGCGCCAGACCATTTATTAGAAAATGCATGCAGCAGGAGAGTCCCACATCTAAATTGAATAAATAGTTTCCTGGCAAGAGCTGGTTGGATGTCATCCAGGTCAGACTCTAATGTATACTGGTCCTTAATTCTCATAAAGTTGGCAGTTAAGGATCCAGTTACTGAGCACTCCTGTGATTTAGCAAGTTTGCCCACCGTATAGCATCTTACCAATTCAGTTCTTGAGATTACAGGGCACGCTTCCCCTGGGTTACTCCATATCCTCGATCTGCTCATCATACAGAATGCATACTTTACATGAACAAACCGTGCTATTTTTCTTGCGCCCGGAAGTCTCAGTAGCTCATTTAACTCTGTCCTATTAACAGCTAGTTCCGGGGTTGCCCACCGTTAGCGCCAAAAAGTTAGAGATCTAAGACCAATCTCATCCGCGATTGGTCTGATTCCTAGGTCCAAGTGCAAGGGAGTGAGTGGAGTGCTGGGGGAAGACCAAATAGCTGCCTCATAAAGTTGTTCTCTGTCTTGTTCATGTTTCTTGAAAAGCAATGCCCCCATAGTTCTGCCCCATACAATGCAGCACCCCTTGCTTGCACTTTATAAATCTCTACTATTGGCCCAACTGGTTTGTGGAAAGAATCCCTCTATAGCTTTGCCAGGCCCTCTGTTGTCTATGCTAGCCTAAGACTTGCTTTAGCCATTTGTGGCCCCCATTCCAGATTTTCAGTTAGGTTAACACCTAGGTGGTCAAATACTGATACCCTCTCAAACATGATGCCATTCAAATAGGGATTAGAATGTGTCATACTGGCTGAATTGAATACCATGAATTTAGTCTTCTGCGTGTTAATCTCCAGGCCCCTGTTTTTTCAGAAGGCATCAAAACTATTGAGGATCCTGTGGGAGCCCATGGGTGACTTCGAAAGCAAAGGAGTGTTGTCATCAAACATCATTGCTGGCACTTTTCTGTGTGCTAGCTTCGGGTCATCATTATCGTTCACCTCGATGAGTTGATTGACCAGTGCGTTGATGAATAAGCAAAACAAGGTAGGTGCAAGCACACACTCCTGTCTTACCTCGCTATTAACTGGTAGTGGAGAGGTAAGTTCACCATGTTTACCATACCTAATTTGCGCATAGTTACCATTATGCATTCTCATAAGCATAAGCCAAAGAAAGGTAGGGACCCCAAGTCACTAAGTACAACCCATAGTTTGTCCCTGGGTACCAGATTGAAAGCCGTTTTTACGTCCACAAATATTAGATAGAGACTGCCACCCTCTAATGTCACCGTTTTCCAATATAAAAGTTGGAGTCTATAGATTTGGTCAATGATGGAGATGTTTTTCCTAAAGCCGGCTTGGTACAGATTCAGGTATTCATGATAATCCATCAATACCTGCAGACAATCCAGTAGTACCCATGCAAATATTTTCTGGGTAACTTCAATCAAACTGATGGGTCTGTAGTTGGTGGATAAAAGTGGAGATCCCTTTTTGAATACTGGGAGGATTTCTACACCGGCCAGGTTGCAGGGATCGCCATTCCCTGCAGGATAGCATTAATTAATACCAATAAATAGGGTCCCCATATTTTCGGTTCTGCCTGAAAAAGGTCCCCTGGTATCTTACCAAGCCCTGGAGCTTTGCCGGGGGATATCTTGCTTATGACATTTGCTATTTCGATCAGGGCTATCTCGGGGGCCTCCTTGTAAGTAATCTTTAAGGATCTTATTGCTGGTTCTACACTGGGACCCTTTGCTTCCATGGTGGTGTATAAAGCCTGGAAATATATCTTCTATGTGTCTGCCGCTATATTTGGCTCTATGGCTGACTTCCCTTCACTACAGCCTGTACTGACTATGCTCCAGAATGCCTTCAGATCTTTATTTGATAGGGCAGTTTTTAATGCATCCCATTTATCCAGTTCCGATGTCTTTTTTGCTCAGTAGATGCTATCTCTATACACTCCCCTCTTTTGCTTAATTTGGCACCTATCCTTGGATTTGATGGCATCTATCAAAGCCCGCTTAGCCACTCGCTAGCTACCATCAAACCAAGATCGATTAGCCTTTTTTTCCCCCCCAAAAGATACTTTTGGAATTAATATTTCAACCAGTTTAGATGTCAATGTTATATGGAGCTCTGCATCTCTGTTTACGGGGGATAAAATGCCATCTAGAATTGTAATGTTTCCCAATTCCATTAGGGGCGGTATAGTGGTTGAGTATAGGGAGGCCAGCTTTTCAGGGGACTGTTGGATTACCGCCCACCGTATTCTTCTCCTTTTATTGGAAAGTGTTAGTCTATCATCTGGCGGAGGACTGGGAGCCAAATGTTTCCTCAAGTCCGGCATCTCTAGTTCCATAATCAGAGCGTTGTGGTCGCTGTCGTGTTGAAGCAAGACAGCAAAATTGACAACCCTCTGCGATATCCTGGTTTTCACTAAGATGTAGTCTAACAGGTTGGATTGGCCAACTCTGTTACATGTTAACTTCCCTGGTGTGTCAGATTTTGTGCGGCCATTACAAGCACTTAGGGAGTGATTTAGGGCCAGATGTACAACGTTTTTTTGCATGCGCAAATGGGTTTTAGACCCGTCTGCGCATGCAAAAAACCTATGACCCATGTACTAACCGTATTTTGTGAGTCGCTAATTAAATAGTGACTCGCAAAATAAAGTTAGAGACTCGCTATTAGGAAGGGGCGTTCCAAGGGTGTCCCTTCCTAATAGCAAGTCTGAACCCTATGTAAGAATGTTTTGCAACCGCAATTGCCGTCGCAAAACACTTGTGTGGTAAACCATTTGCAAACGGGAAAGGGTCCCCACGGAACCCCTTCCCCTTTGTGAATGGGTGCGCAAACATTTTTTCAGAGCAGGCAGTGGTCCTTAAAAAAGGAAGAAAAAAAAGAACTATTATTTTAAATGCAGCCCATTTTCCTTTAAGAAAACAGGCTGCATTAAAAAAAATTAAAAACTGCTGTATTTAAAAGCAGTCCCAGACACAATTTTGAATTGTCGTACATCTGGCCCCTGGTGTGAGGGAATTTATCTGGAGTGCCAGCAGGGACCATGCCTTGATTGGCGAAATTTGTGGATCAGGGATTGCCCAGCACAAGTCTTCTTCACAAAAGGTTACATCATTAGGATCAATGAGGGGCTCAAATTGGCAATTAAAATCCCCACCTATAACAAACCATATGTTTGTGGCGATTGTGGGAATAAAGAGACCCAGTTGGTCAATTGTTGGGGATTCTTGGATAAGACTTACAGGCTGAGAGTAGACATTAATGAAAGCAATTCTAATCTTTGAAGAGAAGGTGAGTGATACACACTGGATATCATTGGTAGGAGCCTTCAGCTGCTCAACCGTGCAACCCAAGTGTGTACCCACCAATATTCAACGGCCCACTTCCTCTCAAACTGCCACGTACATTGAATGACGCAAACCCCATCAGCAATCATCTTCCCGTGCCCATGTTTTCTGGAATATACATACGTCATAATGGACCATAAAAAGCCCCCAATCGGGGCAGTTCAACTTACTTTTCAGGCCAGCAACGTTCCAGGATAGAACTGTCAACTTATTTAAATCCTCACATTTTTCTTGATTGGCTGCACAAGTGTGGGTTTGGGGGGATGAATTTCCCTCATGTGGGCACACGGGTGCTTCTCTGCCGGCCTTAGTGGGGCTCCTCCAGGCAGTGTAGTATTGTCTAAGGGAACGGGGCTTGGGTCTACTGATGTCCTTTATACCCTGGACAGGTCTCGTGTTGCAGGGTAGCATACAAAAGGTAGCATACAAAAGGGTCCAATGTATTACCAGCTTGTATAAGATACATGACCAAAGGCTCTTCCAGTACACCTTCGCTTCCCTCTGCCTTCTGATTTGCTTCAGGTTGCTTCTTTACTGCTTCTACCCCTGACCCATAGTGGGTAATCGGGCTACACTGGCATCTCCCTGGTAACCCTTGGGCTGTTAGTCACCTGGGTTGGGTTTTGTATCATTGTTTGTCAATTTACTTCTTCCAGAACCCCAAATCTAATGGCTACAGATATTTTAAAAAGCAAGAATCCAGGAGTATGATGCCATTGGCCCGAGAACCCTTGATTTTTAGACGACATGCCCGACTCGGAGCTATTATGAGCGCTCGGTGGCATTTGACCAGGTGTATAAAAATAACCCAATGCAAAGGGTCTAATCACTGTGGCTAAGTCCTGACTACAATGATTATCCAGTATTGGGGTATCTTTCATAGATTCACATGCCTGAATCATTCCCCGTCGTCGAGGCGGGAGTCTCACGGTAAAAATATATACAATAGCAGTGCCTAAAAATTTCTTGTAGTAGGCTGGAAAAGCCTAAAGGCCTAACTATGCCTCAAAACTTAGCAGCCTATCTACATCATTATGTAAAAAGACCTGAAATAGTAGCCTCAGCCAATCAGCTGTCCTCAACCTCTAGAACCTTCCCAGCCCAGGCAGTTCTCCTCAGATTTTCACCGCACTTCGTGTGTAAGGGAGTCTCCCTGAATGCTTACTCAGTTTTTTGGCTTTTTTGGCTTTTTTCCTCAAAAATGTCTGAAAAGAAGGCTCTTTTCAAGGCTTGTGGGACCTGCTATAAGAAGAGGGTCCATGTGGATGACCAGCACTCTGACTGCATTTATTGTCTGCACCCCTCACATGTTGTGAAGGACTGTAGAATTTGCCGTACCTTCCCTCCAAAAACTCTCAGGGATAGGGAGGCAAGGGTTCTTTTGTGGTTGAAATCTTCTTCCACTGATGATGAGGACAGGGCCTCTACCTCCAGCAAGAGAGCCATATCCAGGGAAAGCTCTTCTCCTGAGAGAAAGAAAAAACTTAAATCCTCTCAGAGAGCCTCAGAACCCTCAAAGAGTGCATCTTCTCCTCGGACAACTGTGAGTACAGCCCAGGCTAAAACTGTTTCTCTGGTGTCTGCTCATACTACTACTCTGACTTCTACTTCTACAACTGCTTCTATGGTCACCACTTCAGCTATTACCTCACCTCTGATGTCTATAAAAATTTTGTCATCACCTGTGAAGTCTTCAACGACGAAAACCAAGTTACCGACTGTCCCGTCGTCGCCGTCTCCGTCGACGACGGCCCCGTCTACCAAGACTTCCGGTCCGTCGACGACAATCCCGTCGACGAAACCATCTTCGTCATCGACGAAGGTCTCGTCTACGAAGACACCGACGACGCTCACGTCGACGAAGGACGTGTCGACCAAGAAACCATCGACGACCTCGTCGACGAAGGACTCGTCGACGAAGACACCATCGACGACCTCGTCGACGAAGGACTCGTCGACGAAAACACCATCGACGGCCTCGTCGCCGAAGGACTCGTCGACGAAGACACCATCGACGCCCTCGTTGGCGAAGGGTTCGTCGACGAAGACACCATCGACGACCTCATCGACGAAAGGTTCGTCGACGAAGATACCATTCACGACCCCGTCGACGGCGAAATCAGTAGTTCCGTCTATGGACAAGCCATCGACGGTTCTGTCGACAGAGAATCCACTAACAATGGCTTCGTCGTCATCGACTACAACGACAGCAGTGGCATCTGCTCATCTGTTGCCCAGTTCTACCCCAACGAAAGTCCAATATACGCATTTTCAAATGAAAACGTATCAGCGAGATTATTCCCACATTTCTCCACTCTTACCATCACACCTTTTGGAGACATATGTGGAGGAAGATTCAGATGACGGGGAAGAGGATGAGGGTCCTTTTGGGATTGCCCGTCACCCGTCTCAATTAAATATTAAATATCAGGAGGACGATGAGGATGATGACCATGGTCATTATGCGCATGAGGATTTGTCGACGCCATATCAATCACCCAGTGCCAGACCTCATCTGTCGGAGGGCACTACTCAACTGCCATCTACTTTAATTCAGGATTTACAGGCAATGTTGGCCGACTATCGCCAGAGATTTCCTCCAACTCCTGTTGCACCTGTGGGGCCGACTACCCCAGTTAACTTGCCAAGGCCTCCGTCACCGCGGGCATCATTGTCCCCAAGACAGGATATTGGTCCTGCACCTCAAAATGACACGGATACTTCTTCCCATGATGACGATGATGGCAGGGAAGAGGGCGAATTGCCGGATAATACGCCTATAGATCCATGGGAGGATTATGTCATTCCTATGCCTTCACCGCCTGCGCCCCGCCCTTCAGATTCTCCACCTGAGGATATTGGCGGATTTCACAATATTATGCAACGTGCAGCTAATAGATTTGAATTGACCGTCACAGTGGAGCAGTCTGACTGCTTTTTGCATGACTTTAAAGAGGGATATCGCAGAGTTACCAGAGCTATCCCCATTATTGAATACATATGGAAGGAGGGCCTCAACATCATGAAAACGCCTGCTTCCATTCCTGCAGTCCTTCCACGAATAGAGAAAAAGTATCGAGCACCATCGGATACTCCATCTTGTTTAATAGGTCACCCTCGACCAGACTCTGTCATATCCCAGGCTGCACAGCAGAAGTCCAAGAATCCTTCTGTTCCCATTTCAACACCACCTGACAAGGAAGGCAGGAGATTGGATGCCATTGGAAAGAAGTTCTCTGCAAATGAGGCAGCCTCCATTAAAGCTGCTAATTCATTAGCTATCCTGGCCCGTTACGATAGGCAGATGTGGTCCGATCTGTCTGAATACCTTGATTTGATCCCTGAGGATCATCAACAAGAGGTGCGCAGGATCGTACTGGAGGGAGAAAGGGCAGCTTCGGAAATCATTGATTGCGCCCTTGATATTTCAAACACCAACTTCAGACAATTGGCAGGAGCAGCAGTACTTAGGCGTCAAGGTTGGCTCCGGTCTACCACCTTCCGGCCTGAGGTCCAAACAAAAATCTTGGACATGGCGTATGATGGAGATTCACTTTTTGGAAAACACATCGATGACGCTTTGCTGGCAATAAAGACAGATACCGAAACAGCTAAATCCCTTGGTACCCTGCAATACAAGAGGGGATCCTTTAGAGGAGCAAGAGGCCGTGGTTACTCCTCCAGGGGGAACTATTCCAACCAGCAAAATCGCCAATATCAAACTCAGTACAAACCGTACTATCAAACCTCTTACAGACAGCCTGCTTCTGGATCTTTCTCTCATCAGGGAGGGAAACGACGCTCAAACAATCAAGGGCGTGATTCCAACAAGCGCCAATGAGCTTTGCCGGACGTCAGCCATTCATCCTCCCCTTCCCGTGGGCGCCAAAATTTCCGCCTTTTACCAACAATGGCGGACAATAACTTCGGATCAGTAGGTCCTGGATCTTGTCAGGAATGGACACACTCTGGAGTTTTTACAGAAGCCACCAACAACGCCGCCCAGGGGTCCCCCTCCCCCTCGTCTTCACTTACTCTTCAAAGAAGCCTTAAAGATGCTACACAAGAATGCGATAGAATGAGTTCCTCCTTCTCAGAAAGGGAAAGGATTTTATTCTCGCTTCTTTCTCGTAGAGAAAAATTCAGAAGAGTGGCGACCAATACTGGATCTGCGCAAACTCAACAAATATCTAAAGAAACAGAGTTTTCGCATGGTAACGTTGACGGACATTCTGAATTGTCTCAACAAAGGGGACTTTATGGATTCTCTGGATCTGCAAGACGCCTACTTCCACATCCCTATTCATCCAAAACACCGCAAATACCTAAGGTTTCAAGTGGCTGGCGTCCACTTTCAATTCAAAGTTCTTCCATTTGGCCTAAAATCGGCCCCCAGAATCTTCACCAAATGTTTAGCCCCAGCGGCAGCACTGTTGAGGTCCCAGGGAATACAAGTTTTCCCATACCTCGACGACTGGCTGTTAAAAGGACCATCGAAAAACTCCACAATGGAAGCGGTCAGGAGTTCCCTCTCCCTCTTTTCGAATCTGGGTCTGACTCTCAATTCGAGCAAATCTCAGCTTCAACCTTGTCAGGAGTTGACCTTTCTAGGAGCGGTCTTGAACACATGTGTTCTTAACTCAGGAGCGGCAGAACAAACTATTGAAACTAGCAAAACACATATTTGGAAGAAGGTCACTTTCAGTTCGGACATTTGCTTCCCTTCTAGGGATGTGCTCCTCAGCAATCAACCTCATCCCTATGGCGAGAGTCAGAATGAGACCGTTACAGGAGGAGTTACTTCGCCAGTGGAGGCAAGTCGACGGATCGTTCGACGACCGCATCAAAGTAACTACCAAAATGAAGCAAGCCCTTCTTTGGTGGTCGAAAGCGCACAATTTGTCACCAGGCCTCACCTTTCTCCAAGACATTCCAGAGTTCACCCTAAATATGGACGCTTTCATGGAAGGTTGGGGAGGTCACCTTCAGGACGTTCAGATCCAGGGACGATGGTCTCGTCAGTACCGGCAGCAACACATCAACAGCCTAGAGCTGAGGGCCATTTTTCTGTCCCTGCAGGCCTTCCTTCCCAGGATTGCGAATTCGTCCGTGCTGGTGCGTACGGACAATACCACCAGCATGTACTATATCAGCAAACAGGGAGGAACAAAATCTCTCACCCTGTCGCTGGAGGCTCAGGAGATGTGGGAATGGGCCCTACGCCACGGCATATCCCTCAGAGCGGAACATGTGCAAGGCGTCCAGAACTCTCTAGCCGACAACCTCAGCAGAGCTTTCACGGGCTGTCACGAATGGGAGCTCGAACAACATCAAGTAGAAAGGATCTTTCAGACATGGGGCACACCAACGCTGGATTTGTTCGCCACGCAGCAGAACAGCAAATGCCTGTTTTATGCCAGCAGGTTTCCTCAACAGGGGTCAAGGGGAAATGCCCTTTTGATGAGATGGTCCGGAATCTTTGCGTACGCTTATCCTCCGATTCCGCTCATCCCGAAGGTACTGCAAAAGATGAAGAGGGAACCTTGCACTCTCATCCTCATTGCTCCCCGTTGGCCAAGGCAGTTTTGGTTTCAGGAGCTCCTTCTACTATCTCAGCAGCCTCCACTTCGTCTCAAACCGACAGTGTCGATGCTAACAAGGGAGGGAGGCCAGATCCAACATCCGGATCCTCAATCACTGCACTTGCACGCTTGGCTCCTGACTTCCTAGAGTTCAAGGATCTTAACATCTCCTCAGACTGCAGGGCGATCTTATCGCAAGCCCGTGCTCAAAGTACCATCAAGACCTATCGTTTTAAGTGGAAACGATTCTGCTCATGGTGTGAAGAAAATAAGGGTTCGAGGCATGTGGGCTGCTAAATTCATATCTTTTGCATTAGATCGCCGCCTAGTGTTGGGTCCGGATGATCGCACATTGTTGTCCTGGAAGAGTCTTCGAAGTATCCTGAGATAGGTGGCTCCTCCCCTGGACTACAGTGCGCATGGGCATCGGCTCCATCCCCAGATTGTTTTTTTCCGCCATTGGGTTCGGATGCGGTCTCGACGTCTCTCTGTCGGAACCGAGAAAAACTAGCTTTTTTACGGCCAAAAGGCCTTATATTCTTTGCGTCGGTATTGTTTGCGCACGGTCTCGAGTTCTTCCGTCTCTTTGAGTCGGAATCTGCGGAGTCGTTTCACTCTTCGGACATCGAGGCCTTCTCATCGCAACACGACCGCAACTTTTCAGCATGGAGCGGAGCCCGTTTAAAAACTGTCCACTCTGTGGGTCCAAATACCCACATATCGACGTGCACCCGGTCTGTAACAAATGCCTTTCACCAGACCATAACGAGGACAACTGCATGGCCTGCTCCAGATTCAGGTCAAAGAAGACACTCAAGCTTCGGCGCGCGGTGCGCCTTGAGGCCAGACAAGCGGCCCCGGATCCAGAAAACATCTTCGGCGACCAAGAAGAGGAGGAACAGAGCCATCATCTTCAAATCTCCCCGCCCGAGACGGAGGTCGAGGCGGATCCGGAAGACGACGACGGAGTCGTGGGTCAAGGCCTTGAATACGTCGACGAGGTAGGGGACGTCGAAGAGGTTTATGGGGCCGCGGAAGATAGCTCAGGGGATGAGCTATGCCCCGAAGGTTACGAGGATCAGGATCGGGTCACGGGATCGCTTGTCGGCCTTACCCAAGACCCCGTACCGCAAGCCACGGCCCCGCCTTCAGGCCCGGCCACGGACATACTTGCTGCGCAGCCCGTATCGAAACCGAAACTGAAACCTACGGTATTGACTACACCTAAAATGGCCGACCCGAAATCGAAACCGAAACTTACGGATTCGAGCGTCCCTAAGATGGCGGCCGTTACACCAAAAACACCTAAACCGGCTGCCTCATCGACTCCGTCGGCCACCGGTCCACAGAAGTCGAAGAAAACTGTTGATTCCACAGTGTCGAAATCGTCGCCAGAGGAGGTTTCCTCTAAGAAGGGGGTTCGGCACGGGTCAACCGCTGCGATGCCGTCGAAGCCCGCCAAGGCCAGCGACAAGGCTCCGGTTCCGACTGGGACTTCGTTAGTCGGACGCGTGGTGGAGATGGACCCGGCGAAATCACACGGATCGAAAGCTGGAACGTCAACGCATCGGTCCAAGGACTCTGGGTCGGCGGCTGCGGCATCATCGTCCAAGACTCAGAAGGGCCAACAGGACGTCGGATCCGAGGGCAAGGTCAAGACCTCCTCGTCGGCGCCAAAGGCCGCTGTATGTGACGCGTCCCCCATCGCCTCTTCACTACAGAGAATCAGGGAGAAGGCCTCTGCTACGTCGGCTCCGGTGCCGTCGCCACAGAAGCCGATGGACATTCCGGCAAAGCCTGCTAGTAAACTTCTCTTCCTTCTGCCGCCAAAAGAGGCGCCGAAGGCCTTTACAACAAAATCGACGCCAAAGAAGTCGGATTCTTCAACGTCTGGAGCACTTTCAGGTCAACTACTCCACTCAGAAGAGGAATCTGAGCGTTTTATCGACGCAGACACGGGCAAATTGACCCTTTACAAGAGGAGAATCACTTCACAGCCAGTGGACTCCTATGTTATCCCCCTAAAGAAGAAAAGGCTTGCTCAGGACGCTTCAGCCCTGATGGAACCTATCCAGCCTCCTCCTAGAAGGAGCCCAACACCTTCCCCAGAACACTCTGAGGGTGAGGGATATGGTGAAGATGACCAATACACTTTCCCCATCAATGAACCCGATGCACAGCAAGATTCCTATGATGACATAGGTGACCAAGGCACACAAAATGTGGGGCAGGACCCACAGCCTTTCAGTGCACGTGCATCCCCAACAGAAGACTCTGCAGGTTTTCATGCACTTATTGAAAGGGCAGCAGCTAATCATGATGTGGACATGCATGCTGACCCAGTAGAAGAGGACTTTCTATTTGACACTTTTTCAGTCTCTGAAAGGACTGTAAAGACACTGCCTATGCTCAAAGGGGTCATTAAACATGCTGCGGACATCTTTAAAGAACCTACCAGGGCAAGAGTGGTCAATCCACGTATCGAAAAAAAGTACAGACCAGCACCTGCAGACCCTGCATACATTCGGGGACAGTTGCCGCTTGACTCCCTTGTGGTCGCAAATGCCCGCAAAAGGGCGAACTCCCAAACAACGGGTGAAGCTCCTCCCCCGGATAAGGAGTCAAAAGTGCTAGAGGCAGGGGGCAAAAGAGTAGCTGCACAGGCTGCCAATTTTTGGCGTATTGCGAATACACAGGCACTCTTGGCACGTTATGATAGGGCGCATTACGACACCCTAGAGCAAGTTTTACAACACCTGCCTCCGCAGTTTCAAGAGGGCACCAAACTGCTTATAGAAGAGGGAGAACTGATCTCCAACGCAGCCATAAAGTGTGCACTTGATGCCGCAGACACAGCAGCTAGGGCTATTAACACTAGCGTCATGCTGAGACGACAGGCGTGGCTCCGCATATCGGGGTTTAAACCAGACATTCAAACAACCATACTTAATCAGCCCGTCAATCCTGATAGACTGTTTGGTCCAGATGTTGACACCACCCTAGAAAAGATTAAGAAAGACAACGAAACTGCTAAGTCTATGGGGGCCCTACAATCACAACAGTTCCGTGGCAACAATTTTCGTCGCTCAGGTGCACGTGGAGTCACCAGAGGACAGATGGGTCAACAGTCACAATTCTCTAGAGGTGGAGCACAATCCTCGTACCCCAAGCAGAACAAAGGGGGTTACCGAGGAAACAGCACCAGAGGACGTGGCAGAGGAAACAACAACTCCCGCTCCTCTGCCCCAAGCAAACAGTGACTCTCTGTCACTGCCCCCCGACCACTTAACACCTGTCGGGGGGAGACTACAGCAGTTCCTGCCCGTCTGGAGAAACATCACCACAGACAGGTGGGTGCGACAACTTGTCCAGTACGGTTATTGTCTAGAGTTAAAGTCCACTCCACCCAACATTCCACCAAGGCAACGGCCTATGTCCGCAGAGCATTTGCACTTATTGCAGCAGGAAGTAGTGGTGATGCTGCAAAAAGGCGCAATCGAGCTCGTGCCGGTGGAGGAGGAGGGCACAGGGGTATATTCCCTGTACTTCCTTATTCCAAAAAAGGACGGATCTCTCAGACCCATTCTGGATCTGCGTCCCCTCAACCTGTATATACTTTCAGAACATTTCCATATGCTTACACTGCAACAGATTCTTCCCTTGTTAAACCAAGGGGACTTCTTAGCAACCTTAGACCTCAAGGATGCTTATTTCCACATTCCACTACACCCGTCCCACAGAAAATACCTCAGATTCACTATCCAAGGCAAACATTATCAGTTCAAGGTCCTACCCTTCGGAGTGACCACAGCCCCAAGAGTGTTTACCAAGTGTCTGGCGACAGTAGCGGCGCACCTCAGGAGGCAGAACATCCATGTCTACCCCTACCTAGACGACTGGCTCGTTCAAGCCAAGTCGGAACAACAGTGCGCCGCGGACATGTCGACTACCATTCACCTCCTTCACGATCTGGGCTTCTCGTTGAACTACCCAAAGTCGCATCTTCAGCCGGCGCATGTCCGGCAGTTTCTAGGTGCGACAATCAATACCCTGACGGCCATGGCCCAGCCAAACCAAGTCAGGATAGACAGCATGCAGTCGCTAATCCAAAAGTTCAGACCGCAACACTCGCTTCCAGCGAGAGTGTTCATGCAGTTGATTGGCATGATGGCCTCCTGCATCTTCATAGTCCCTCACGCACGTCTACATATGCGTCCGCTCCAGGAGTGCTTAGCAAATCAGTGGACACAGGCTCAGGGACAATTGACAGACCTAGTGTTGGTTACCAGTCGGGCATACGACTCTCTGCATTGGTGGACTCCACACAACCTTTGCAAGGGCCGACTGTTCCAGGAGCCAGTGCCACAGATTATCCTGACAACGGACGCATCTCTCCAGGGATGGGGAGCTCATCTGCTCACTTACACGGTGCAGGGACTATGGACGACGCAGCAACAGAAGATGCACATCAACTATCTGGAACTGATGGCAATCTTCATGGCGCTCAAGTCCTTCATTGTACATCTGTGCAACAAGGTAGTGTTAGTCCGGACGGACAACATGACCGCGATGTACTACATTCAAAAGCAACAGGGGCAGCCACTCGCCACAGCTGTCTCATCTGGCTCAGGGCATGTGGAAGTGGGCCATTCAGAGGAACATTTTCCTCATGGCAGAACACCTCCCGGGCAAGGACAATCAGATGGCGGATCTGCTCAGCAGATACAGCCATCAAATGCACGAGTGGGAGTTACACCCATCTGTACTCCACCCGTACTTCCAGCAGTGGGGTCATCCGGAGATAGACCTGTTTGCCACAAACGAAAACGCAAAATGCCAACACTTTGCCGCCAGGTTCCCTCACCCACAGTCGCAGGGGAATGCGATATGGATGAACTGGTCAGGCAGATTTGCGTACGCTTTTCCGCCAGCCCCTCTGATACCGCTGGTGGCAAGAAAGCTAAGGCACCACTCGATGACTCTCATCCTGGTTGCTCCAACGTGGGCGCGCCAAGCATGGTACGCCACGTTCCTCGAACTCTCGGTGGTGCCGCATCAAAGGCTGCGCCTCACGCCCAGACTTTTGACGCAGAACCATGGAGACATTCAGCATCCAGATCCGCAACAGCTCAACCTGGCGATCTGGCTCCTGAAGTCCTAGAGTTTGGATACCTTCACCTACCTCCAGAATGCATGGACATCATCAAGGAGGCAAGAAAGCCAACTACCAGAGCATGCTATGCTGCAAAATGGAAGCGTTTTGTCATTTACTGTACAGCCAATAACATCAACCCGCTAGATGCATCTATCCCTAACATCATTTGCTATCTGTTACATCTTTACAAGTGCAATCTAGCGTACACTTCTATTCGGATACATCTATCCGCCATAGCAGCTTATCTTCAGAATAGGCAGCATCTCTCTGTCTTCAGGGTGCCTGCCATTAAAGCTTTCCTTGAAGGCCTGAAACGAGTCATTCCCCCAAGAACACCGCCAGCTCCGGTGTGGAACCTCAATGTGGTCCTCACCAGACTGATGGGCCCACCTTTTGAGCCACTACACTCGTGTGAACTCCAGTTCATAACGTGGAAAGTAGCTTTCCTAATAGCTATTACGTCACTGAGGCGTGTTAGTGAGCTACAAGCGCTCACAATCCAAGAGCCATTCATTCAGATTCATCCAAATAGGGTGGTACTACGTACTAACCCCAAATTCCTTCCGAAGGTGGTGTCACAGTTTCATCTCAACCAAACTATTGACTTGCCGGCATTCTTCCAAAACCCACAAACGGTGGCGGAAAGAATGCTTCATACTTTGGATGTCAGGAGGGCGTTGATGTACTACATTGACAGGACACAACACTTTAGGAAAACAAAACAGCTTTTTGTTGCCTTCTCGCCACAGCACAAGGGCAACCCTATTTCCAAAGCAAGAATAGCCAGGTGGATTGTTAAGTGCATCCAAATATGTTATCAAAAGGCAAAACGTACCTTGACAATACCCACAAGGGCGCACTCCACACGCAAATTGGGGGCATCTATGGCTTTCCTGGGGAACATTCCTTTAGAAGACATTTGCAGAGCAGCCACGTGGGTTACTCCACATACCTTTACAAAACACTACTGTGTTGATGTACATTCCAAGCAGCAAGCAGCTGTAGGACAGGCTGTTCTCAAAACACTTTTTCAGGTTTCTGCAGCTGGCACAGGCAACCGCCGCTAATGGAGGGACTGCTATATATTCTATGCAAAAGATATGAATTTAGCAGCCCACATGCCTCGAACTGAATATGCTACTTACCAGTATGCATCTGTTCTTGGCATGTAGGGCTGCTAACATTCATATCGCCCACCCTCCTCCCCGGTGCCTGTCGCAGCTGCAGACATACTCTTGTATTCAATCATTAGCATGGACATCCTTTACACTTTACACTCCATCTCTGCCACAATGGCTAAAAACAATCTGGGGATGGAGCCGATGCCCATGCGCACTGTAGTCCAGGGGAGGAGCCACCTATCTCAGGATACTTCGAAGACTCTTCCAGGACAACAATGTGCGATCATCCGGACCCAACACTAGGCGGCGATCTAATGCAAAAGATATGAATGTTAGCAGCCCTACATGCCAAGAACAGATGCATACTGGTAAGTAGCATATTCATTCATCCACTTCAAGCTCCTCCTGAAGCCATCCTTCCATATCTGCTCTCTTTAGCTAGGGCTGGACTGTTTTTTTCGTCCATTAAGGTGCATCTGGCGGCGATATCCAGGTTCAGGAAGAGTTCAAACAAACCATCCTTATGTTCCTCATCTTTGATCAAACAATTCCTTAAGGGGCTATTCCGAGCTTTTCCACCAGTTCGTCCTCCTCCTCCTGAGTGGGATCTTAATATTGTTCTTTCTCAACTTCTAAAAAGACCTTTTGAACCTATTCATAAGGCGAATCTAAAGTTTCTAACTTGAAAAGTGGCTATCTTACTGGCTCTCACTTCAGCCCGCAGAGTCAGTGAGATACAGGCCTTCACTGTTACACAGCCTTTCTTACAATTCTCTAAAGACTTTGTGACACTTAGGACTAACCCAAGATTCATTCCAAAAGTACCAACTCAATTCCACATCAATCAACCGGTCAAACTCAAAACTTTTTTCCCGGATCCTAAGACTTCAGCGGAGAAGGTTTTACATTCTCTGGATGTGAAACGGTGCCTGAATTTTATCTTCAAAAAACAAAGGACATCCGCAAATCTAATCAACTTTTTGTTGCTTACGGTCAAGCCACCTTGGGTCAAGCTGTAACGAAGGCAACTATAGCTAGATGGTTGTCTTCTACGATTATCTTCTGTCATGACAAAGCCAACAATCCTTTAACAAGAAAGGTCAAAGCGCATTCCACCAGAACAATGTCAGCGTCAACGGCCCTTTTCGCTGGAGTGACGCTGGAGAACATTTGCTGAGCTGCTACGTGGAAAAGTGTGCACACTTTTACCAAACATTACTGTTTGCAGTCGGCAGTTCATGATGATACAGCAGTTGGAGAAGCGGTACTGCAGCATCTTCTTCACTAAGGTTAGACTTTTTACAGTCTTTTATTCTTCATTTGCCTATTTTAAGCATATGTTTCATTATGAGGTTTTAGCGTTTTCAAATGCTGTAATGTATATAATGTACTTATGAAGGTTTTGATGCATATGTTATGTCAACATGTTTGTGCTCTATTACCTTCCTGGTTGTGTGGGGATGTATATGGTTTATTTTGTCTCCCACTTTCCTCTAACGACAGACATGATGTCACTGCTTGCTACTCTGATTCAGGCATGTGAATCTATGAAAGATACCCCAATACTGGATAAGAAAACAAGTTACTTACCTGTAGCTACGGTTATCCAGTATTGGTATCTTTCATAGATTCACATGCACCCACCCTCCTCCCCGGCACGGCAGTTCTGTTTTATGGATACTCATTCTCACTTGTGCTGGGAAAATCTGAGGAGAACTGCCTGGGCTGGGAAGGTTCTAGAGGGCGAGGACAGCTGATTGGCTGAGGCTACTATTTCAGGTCTTTTTACATAATGATGTAGATAGGCTGCTAAGTTTTGAGGCCTAGTTAGGCCTTTAGGCTTTTCCAGCCTACTACAAGAAATTTTTAGGCACTGCTATTGTATATATTGTTACCGTGGGACTCCCACCTCGACGACGGGGAATGATTCAGGCATGTGAATCTATGAAAGATACCAATACTGGATAACCGTAGTTACAGGTAAGTAACTTGTTTTCTTCTTACCTACAAGTCTGCGGCCGGTCAAGGGGTTTTTTAAATTAATAACTACACAACCCCCTTGCTTATCTTTTTGTCTATTGCCCACCCAACTAACTCTGCTTTCTTTGAGGATTTCCCCTGCCTTATCGTAGGAGAGCTGTCTGTGCCTCGCCAACCAAAACAAACATTTATTCCTCAAATCAAGTTGGGTTTCCCTCTGGCAGTATAAATGCATACAGAGATTAGGCGGGAGGTAGATTTATGATAAGAAGTCTGTCCCTTTTGGTCCCTTCCCTCTACGCCCCCTCACCCCTTCTCTGCTCAATGTGGGCCCATATGTGTGCAAGCTATTTTTGTTTATTCCCCTATTGGGTTGTGCTGGTTTGTTGCTCCTAGCATCACAATTAGCACTCCCAGAGCCCGAGATGGTGGTGGGGTCTTAAACATACAGTGGAGCTGGCCTGTCTATGGGTGTCGTTCTAAATTTGTGTGTCTGGCAACTGATTTCATTTCCCCTTTCTATGGCTAGGGTGTGGCTTTCACTATTGTTTGTAACCTTGCTTTCCCACAGTGTCGCCAGTTTATCTATACGTTCAACCAGAGGAACAAGATCTTCCCTCACAATAGATCTAAACTGTCTCTGTAGGTCTGTTATCAGGTTCGCCACACAAACTGGGTATTCCATGTCCGTTTGTGTACTGTCAGTACATCCCAAGTTCAAAACCAGATCATCCGAGTTCTATATGCTTTTGAAATTCTTTTTTTTTTGTCCCCACCCTGGTCGCGTTTGTATGCTCTCCGTTCTTGGATCTACAATTTACCACACCCCCCTTCCGAGTGTGGCTTCTTTAGGTACAGCTCCTTTCTCGCTGCATACAACTTGTGAAGATAGCAGGGGAGCGGTCACCCTAACTGAGGTAACTAGTGCAGTTTGGGGGGGAAATTAGTTGATCGAAGAGCAACGCAGTTCTGGAGTTAGTGACAAGCGTCTTTCAGTGAGCTCTATTTCTGTGGCTACCACATCTATGGCTCTCTGTAACATCCTGTCAATTGAGGTTGGGGTATGGAGGAGGCGAGTACCTGGGGCAGAACTTGTGATTTACCATAACAGGTCAGTTTCCCCATTGGTGTTGCCTAGATTGTTGCTTGGATGGTGGTACAATGCGGACACCCACCAACACTCCAACTAGTTAGAAAGGGAAATAAAAGAACAAATGGGAAGCAAATTGCAGGATGCAATTGATTGGATACAAAACAAAAGGAAAGAGAAAATATAAAACAAGTAGTCGTGCTTTACTAACCGGAATCAATGTCCTCTGTTACGATTACTACCTGCCTAAGACCTTGATAGTTTGATGTTTTCTTCAATGGGGTTGATAGATGGAATGGGGACAGTACAACAAGCTTCTCCAGAGACAAGATGCCAAGAGAAGGGCCCAGCCCAGCATCTGACGGGTGCAGACGGGCCTGCCCTTGGCCTGAGCGCCCTCCCGTGCGTCCTGCTCTGCGGGAGAAGAGTGCCGCATGTCTCCGGAGCCGGGAGGGCTGGCTCCACCTACCGCACCGGAAGAGAGCGAGGAACACTGTCCCACCTCAGTCAGCAGTCAGTGAATCAGGGCCTCAGGATTGCCCTTCGTTGTGTTTTCAAACACATAACATTTAAATATCTGTTAATAAACTGTACAAATATTTCAAAGTATATCAGCATTTAGGAAAGAACAAATAAATTACGTTTTTAATTCTGAAGTGTGATGGAAACAAACATTTTAATAGGATCAAAAGAAAATGAAGACATTTACTTGATGATGCGCAAATTAATACCTCTTCACTAAAAAACAGTTTTCCACACATTATTGTTTGGGCGCTGTGTAGTTTTACCAATAAAACTGTATATTTGTACAAATGTAATGGCCATTTTAATGGAAAATGGACTGTTTGTAAATGACTGTTCGCTACCACTTCATGCTTTAGTAATATATTTGCAATAGAGTGCTCCAAAATACACCACCAGCTATACAAACCACATCCTTATGCTCCACTCCTGAATGGCTGTGGCTCAATTGCCAGACTTGCTTGATGTATAACGCTTGGATTTTCCAAAATCCCTATGGCTTCAGTGATGTATCATTGATGGCACCACCCCCACTCTGAAAATTGTTTCGGCACCACTGGGCAGCAGCTATAGCCGCTCTGGCATCACATACGATGACCGACTGCAAGCTTGTTAATGCACCACGGCGGGTGTCAGTGAGAACTGTTGGTGCTCTGTTGGGCTCGGCTCCTCAGCACAGACCATCTTCCATCTCACACATATTTCCATTTAATTATTGTAACAGTGAGCGCAATAGCACTCTGCTAGAAAATATTAGAAAAATAGTGACAAAGTAAAACACAAAGCACGATTTATCCAATATTTAACTGCTCTTTTCCCCCACACAAGTAAAGGAATGTTGATTGTGTGTATGTTCATTCCTAATAGGAAATCGCAGTTTAGGAAATCCAAACCCAAGGGTGCCTCTGGGTTTAAGGCCCCCCTGGAGGCACCCTGAAATTCGTAGTGCACATGCAAGTACATAAATGACCTCGGGCATAGGTGCTCTATATGTCACATTAAAAAAATACATTTTTTAATGCATTTTTTTATTTTGCACATTGTTACCATTGACTTTGAACCAATGGTAATTGCATTTCCTAAATGCCTAATTTGCATTTAGGAAATGCGTTGTACATGTGCTTTAGGAATCCCAAATAGGTGATCCCTATTTGCGTTTCCTATATCGTGATCACAATTTGCACAATTGGGACTGGTTTTTGGCCTTTGTACATATGAAAAGGCTGTTTTGTATTTCCTAAACAGGCCGAAGTTGCAATTCGGCCCATTAAGAAATGTAAAAAGCTTTCATACATCTGATGGCCCTTAGTGCCTAGATATGCCCTGAGTTACAAACAGTCCTTGTGCACAATGTACGTATGTGCATGTCTGTCGCAAAGGGGCTATTTACCCCAGTCCCTGCTCTTTTAGGGTCCTATGCAGCAACAGCTACATGTATTTATATATCACAACAATGTATGCATCACAAAAGCAGGTTTAGCTGCCATTAGTGTCGCCAGAAAACCAGTGAGGACTGCGCATCATGTTTGCAAGTCCCACAAAAGTTCTTGACAAGTCTGCTGACATGCTTTCTCAGGACTGATTTTCTCTTCTGTATACTACGGTGTAAAAAGGTTTATCACAATATGGAAAGGCCTTTATAACAATTTTATACTGGAGAGCCATCAATGAAGGACCTGACTGCAAGTTGTGAGGTGTAGTGCGTTGTATTTAAGACACCATGTAAATACCATGGAGTCGGGTATTTCCCTTGATGGCAAATAACTTCTTTTCTAAATTTTCAACCTAGAAATGAGGCATAATACGCAGAATCATTATTTACCACATCAAATGTTTCATCTTTGCCTGTTTTGTAGGCCTCTTTCTTCTATGAAAGTGTGTATGTTTGAGCTGCCACACAACTCATTATTCCAACCCCTGTGCACGGATGAACTTGTAGTCAGTGCCTCCGTCTGTTATCCTGAAAGGGCCAGAATTGGGAGAAGTATTTACCACACCCACGCCTTCATTACTCCAGCGTTTACCTGCCGAAATCTAGTAGGAAAACTGCAGCGGTTTGATAATTATCACACAACTCCTACCTCCAGCCCCTACATAACCTCCGAATGTCAGACAGATAAGAATGAATGAAATGGGACAGAGCAGAATGTCCCACCTTCACTCTGTCAAACATTAGAGATGATGAGAGGATTTTGAAGGGGAAAAACTATAGTGTGACACCCTCGCACTGCTCAATACCAGACCATCCTATCAAAGGAAGGGATTTAGGGGATGGATAAGAAACACATTTGTACCATCTTATAACATTAACAAAGAAAATCCACAAATGAATTGTCTAACAATTAATTTAAAATTCTAACAACATTTGTTTCCATTGCAGGAAAGATCCCCACAGAACTGGGTAAGTTAAATAAATATAAAATGTCTACGGTACCCAGACTCCTATTACACAGTTTTATATCTGATTTCAGGAACTCTCTCTCTGTTTTTTCTCTTTCAGAGAGAATATACTACAACAAAAACGTTGAAGGTAAGAAACGCTTATCTAGGGAAAACCCTCATGTGTATTGTCTAAAATGCACTGTCCCCATCCGTGATGTAGTATGAACTGCCTTAGATAACTACCAGTGTAGTTGTAGAGGAGGGGTTAGACTGAGCGTCTAGGATGGGAAGCAACCTACTTTTGGTCAGGTTAAGTGTGATAAATCGTCATTAGTAGGGTAGGAGTTAAATGAGATGAGGCAAAAACTCACGAGATCATTTGAATTGAGGAGTATTTTTTTAATAAAGGTTGGATTACCACAGTCTAAAATTCAACTAGGACAACCCCAGTGTCCATTGAGACAGGTGCTGTCTCGTTCGTGATAAATATCAGATCCCCATAGGTAACACAATCTGTTTGTTTTTCTAATCAAATTCTGTCTTACATGAGGTTTAAATGTAACCAATCACACTAATTCACAACTTTCTCCAGGGACAGTGATTAAGTAAATAGCTAGCACTGGTACATAAGTAGATTTTCTTGCAGAACTTACTTACATTATCACTGAAGGATTTGGACACATTTTAAACAAGCTCCCCAAATGGAGCTACTACATTCTGTGTTGCTTTCAGATCTGATAGACTCTCACGGATTTGTAAACAGGTTCATGGGCCATTTACTAGAAAGACTTTAACTGCTTTAGCTGAATAATGTTGTCTTCTCCGCATCAGAAAATGTGATTTATCCTATGATCGTTGTAGTAGATTACTCAGAGACTTCCAGTGCATAACAGCAGGTTTATTGCAATAGCAAAACAGCAGGCATCTTCAACACAAGCTGGTCAGGCACAAACTGTCTCAACCTAGAATCCCCAGGAGGAGACAGAGCCACCAACATTCTGGAATATATGACATAAGCCTGATAAAGGAAAACATAGAAAAAAAGGTAGGAATAATATACAACACATCTTCTCTCGTTGAAAAACAAAACAAAATTAGAACCAAGAAAAGATAAACAAAAGAGTAAAAGAAAACTAAAACATAAACAAAATGTTAAAGCGATAAAGGGTACATACCTCGACTCATTAAACACTTAACTAATCACAACAGTAATCATTTAGATACAAGGGTGGTCTACGATACCTTTGAGACCTTGGAATGGTCTGAGAGGAACCAGGACAAGGAGAAGGAGCAGATTGAATAGAGACCCCACTGCTGAGCTGAGAATCAGGAGCATCACCCCCACCATCGCTTCTCCCTAAAATTTGCACAGAATTCGGTGTGGTAGAAACATGAGAAGGAATGAACATGTAACCAGAACAATCATTCCTACAATCAGGCTGAATCTGGACAGGAACAGAACGAGAGACCAGAGAATCCGCACGAGAACAAGCTTTCTGATAAAGAGCCACTCTCCTCAAGTTCCACTTCGCCCCATTGGAAATAACAACATAATGGGGATAAAACATCCTTACAGTAAAGGGACCTCGAAATTTTGACAAACCACCAGAAACTCTGCCAGATTTCACTTTTACAAGGTCACCCTTAGAAAGCTTATTAGAGACATACTTCGGCAAATTCCCAACCAAACCCCTATTTGAAGAAATAGAAGAAGAAACAAATTCATGAGCATTCTTTGTTAGATCAGACTGAAGCACCATATCTTTAAGCCAAGAGGGAGTTAGCTTAGTGCTTGGAGCCCTACCCCTCATGAGCTCAAAGGGAGACTTGAGCTGAGCACCATGAAGGGTAGTACAGTAGGCATAAACCATTTCACGTACAAGGCCACAAACAGAAGAACCTTTAGAAAGAGCCATCTGAATAGTACCTTTCACCAATCTATTAAGGCGCTCACACAAACCATTGCCTTGAGGATTATAGAGGGAAGTTCTGAGATGAGAAACACCGCAATCAGCCAAGGAGGTGCTCATATTATGCGAAACTAATTGCGTGCCATTGTCAGTAATGATGACATTAGGAAAACCTTCTAAGAAAAATAAAGATTTCAAATGTTTGATGGTAGTATCAGTGGTGATGTCCTTCAAAAATTCAACTGACAACCATTTGGAAAAACAATTTAGATTTTTCACAGCCAGGCAGAAAATCTGGATTTTATTAAGGACACGGAGGCTAATATTATGCAAATCTCCTTTATTACCACAGCTCAGCAGCAACAATGGAATAGAACTTTGTGAACATTCTAAAGAGAAGACTAGTCCCTCTCTGACCAGGCATCTTCCTTCTTGTCAGGCTGCGAAGAAAGATGATCAACGTGAAGAAAAGATTGAGGAACAGGATTCCAACGAATAAACTTTCAGCATCAGAATTCCAACGAATAACATTTTCAGCTTCTAATCCAGTAGATTATTAATCTGAAATAAGAAGAATACATTTTCTAGATATTGTTCAAACAAAAAAGGGTGGGTTACGAATCATATTAAGAAATAGAGGCGGGATAATATTAGCCTCCGTGTCCTTAATAAAATCCAGATTTTCTGCCCAGCAGGCTGTGAAAAATCTAAATTTTATGGCACGACACGGAGGCCATATTATGCAAGTTCAAAGTGCATTAAGAACATTATCAATCACATTAGAGATTGGTCTAAAGTAGCAAGATCTAAACATAGTATCATTAGACCAGTCTGCCGCCTTAAGAATTTCTTGCAAACCACCACCAAGAAAATAGGCTTTAGAAGCAGAAGCGCCCCTAAGGGAATGCGCTCCAAAAATAGAGGTGTTCACACCACTTTCGCACATAACTCCTTTCACCCATCTGGCTAGAGTTGGAGAAGAAACTCCTTTATGGGGAAATCTAAAAGAAATCAACAACTGAGTTTCATTTGATCTTAGACTAGCAGTCCTCCTCTCATACTCTTTCAGACATTTAACCACGCAGAGTCTCTCATTCTGAGGAAAGAAAGGATAGAAGATAGAGGAAGATAAAGTTTTAGTTCTTCTCTTAAGGTAGAAGCATACACCCTCTGGTTGAAAGGATCTGCTAGAAATATCTAGAGCTTTGACATCGGAGGTTCTTCTGAAAGATACCAGACATAATAAAACAGTAAGTTTGAAAGAGATACGTTTTAAAGAAAGGGAAGAGTTCTCCCCCCAGGATGATAAGGTTCGGAGTACCAGTGTTACGTCCCAAAGAGCGGTATATTTAGCGGTTGGAGGATTAATGACTCTCATGCTTCTCATGATCTTTTTAGTGAGTAAGTTCTGTCCAACGGAGAGACCATCAATGAGGGAGTGCCCTGCAGAAATTGCGGATCTATAGACATTAACGGTTCTATAAGAGAGTCCAGAAGTAAAGAGTTCAGACAGGTAGTTGATAACGTGAACTAGATCAACTGAAACGGGATCGTGATCTCGTTGAAGACACCAGCGAACCCATTTGTTCCATGCCAGTCGATATGCTTTCCTTGTACCTTGAGCCCATGACTCGGAAATGAGTCTGAAAGCATTCGGCGAAAGCCCAGGGATTTGCCATTGTCTCCTGAAATCCTCCAGGCCGTCAGAGTTAGAAGGCCCTGATCCACGAGGGGATGGGCGTCTCCCTCTGGGCCCGAGAGTATTTCCCTGAAGGAGGGTATTAGAATTGGGAAGTCTATGCTCATTTCCAGGACGACTGGGAACCAGGCTTGGGACCTCCAGAGAGGAGTTATCACGGTCATAGCCTCGGTGTAGCGTCGAGCATGAAGAAGAAGTCGAGGAAGCAAGGCAAACGGCGGGAAGGCATAAGGTTTCAGACCTTTCCAGTCTTGTAAAAAGGCATCTACTTTCCGAGCTAGAGGGTCCGGCCTCCAACTGAAGAATTCCTTCAGTTGTGTGTTCAGGCGATCTGCAAAAAGGTCTGTCCTGAAAGGACCCCATATTGATTGAATAGTCAGAAAAATTTGTCTGTCTAGTCTCCAGTTGCTCGAATCTTTGAAATTCCTGGAGTACCAGTCTGCGACGCCGTTGCTCAGACCCGGAATATGTTCCGCTATTACCGAAATACCTTTGTTCAAGCAATATTCCCAAAAACTCTTCGCAAGGTCCGTTAGGCCCTTGGAATGTGGACCGCCCAGCTTGTTGACGTAACGGACTGCTGAGACATTGTCCATGCGTAATGTCACACAGCATTTCGCTGTTTTGGGTGTAAAACAGCGAATCGCAAATGAACCTGCCAGTAATTCTAAGCAGTTGATATGCAATCTCTTTTCTTGAGTGGTCCAACGACCCCCTGTGGAGTATTTCCCACATCTCGCTCCCCATCCTACCAAGCTCGCATCTGATTCTATTATCAGATCCGGTTGTTCCCCGAAAATGGCTCTGCCGTTCCATGCTTCCGCATTCCTGAGCCACCAAAGGAGTTCCGTCCTCGATTCTTGATCTAGGGAAATCATATGGGAATATGAATGGTTCGATCTTAGAGCATTCGCCTTTAGTCTTTGGAGTGCCCGATAATGGAGGGGTCCCGGGAAGATGGCTTGGATTGTCGAGGAGAGGAGGCCAACGATTCTTGCCAGTACTCTCAGGGGGAAGGTCTTTTTCGCAAGAGCCTTCCTCAATTCCTTCCTCATTTTCCTGACTTTTTCGGAGGGTAACTTCAGTTCCGCCTTGAGAGTGTCTACCGTAAAGCCTAGGAACTCTGTTTGTTGGTCGGGAATAATACAAGATTTCTTGGTATTTATGATGAAACCCAGATGTTCCAAAATTTGAATTGTAAGGTTGGTGTGGAGGGATGCAGTCTCTTTCAATTGGGCCATTATAAGGATGTCGTCTAGGTATATGATCAGTCTTACCCCTCTCCCCCTGAGCCAGGCGGTTACGGGGCGTAGTACCTTGGTGAAACACCAGGGGGCGGACGATAGGCCGAACGGGAGACTGCAGAACTGGTAGAGTTTTCCTAACCAAGTGAATTGGAGGAATTTCTGGTGAGGTTCCCAGATGGGGATTGTTAAGTAAGCGTCTTTCAGGTCTAACCTCGTGAGCCAGTCCCCTTTCCGTAAAATGTCTCTCAGGAGGTGTATACCCTCCATTTTGAAGTGTTGGTAAACTACCCAACGATTCAAGTCTTTTAGGTTTATTACGGGTCTCTGTTCTTTGTTCTTCTTCTCCACTAGAAAAACATTGCTGAGGAAGCCTCTTGTTTCCGCCTCGGTTATTGCCCCTTTTTGTAACAGTTCTTGTACTTCTTTGGAGACTAGGTCTCGGTCTTTGAGAGAGAAGGTGATCTCGTGGGGGCGACGTGTTTGAAAGGGAATACCCAGAAAGTCTATTTTGTAACCCTTTACTGTATCTAAGACCCAGCTGTCCTGTGTTACTAAGTTCCAGTTCCCAGCGAATTGGCGTAGTCTCCCTCCCACCCTTGGAGGGGTATCTGAATGGTCTTTTAAGGTTCTTACCTGAGGAAAAGGAACGTTGTCTCCGTTCGCCTCTGAAGGTGCGTCCTCGGTTTCTCTGTCTTTGTGGAAAGAACTGGGATCCATAGTTGTTGGAGAATCTTCCTCCACGGGTATTGAAGGGTCTCGAAGATTGAGTTCCGCGGCCGGGGAAACGACCCCGTATTCTCCCGGCCCTGGCAAAAACTCTATCATTGAATACTTTTTTAATCTCTTTTTGCGATTTTTGAATCGAGCTGAAGGCGCTCACATACTTGGCCATTTCTTTTATGAAGTCCTCACCAAAGAGGAGACCTTGAGAGTCAGCGCCTCCGTCTTTCTTGGCTAGTTCAATGAGTTTAGGATCTATTTTGAATAGGACTCCTTTTCTCCTTTCTGTGGAGATGGCAGTATTAGCATTGCCAACAAGGCATATCGCTCTTTGCACCCATTCTCGTAGCTCCTTGACATCAATTTGGTTATTCCCTACGTAAGCCGATTCTGTCATTTCGAATATTTTGGTAAGGGGTCCTATTACATCAAGAAGGCGGTCCTGACATGATTTTAGTCCTTTGTCTAGACCTTTCCTTGGGTCCCTGTTGTTTTTGGCTATAAAGGCCACAACCTTAGGGTCTAATTCTGGGGTCATAGCGATTTTATTTGGTAGGGATGGGCGTGGGCATTCAGATCTGAGTCTAGATCTGACTTCTTGGGGTATTTCCCTCCTGAGCCAGAATGACAGGTAGTCAACGATATGCTGGGAGGGGGTCCATTCTGGAGAGAGTGGGTGTTTAATTAGGAGGGGATCAAACATTTCTTCCCCGAATGGGTCTAGAGGCATACTGTTAGAACCTGAGGCCTTAGAGGCTCCTTCTAAGCTTCCGCTTTGTCTAACGTTCTCATCCTCCACATCTGTATTAAATCCTGATGAGCATGATAGTTCAATTTCTTCATCACAGCTTTCGTCGCTGTTGATGTGGATAGGGAATTCTGGGCCTATATCTTGCCCATCTGGGGTGCCCGAGGCACCAGTCTGGTCAGCGCCCCTAGGGCCTGTAGAGATAGAGCTCTTTAGCTTCTTTGCGCTCTTTTTGTATTGAGTCGTGATAATAGCCCTTTTTTTATTGCTTTTAGGTACCCCATTGGTCTTACTAGTAGAGGGTAAGTTGGAAAGGGAGTCCAATTTTTTGTTGATGGCGTCATCAATTGAGCCTAGGGCTTTTTCTAGGGCCTTATTGACAAGTTCCTCTAGCTTCTGATCTAGAGACGGGGATGTAGACATGTTAGTAATTGTGCCCCTTATTGGTAGGTATTCCCTTGTAAATAGGTAGGTATGCCTCTGCCCCCTTTTTTTTTTTTTTTTTTATAGTATAGCGTTTATGGAGGGAAAAGAACTAGTTAATCGGAAAAATTACCGATTAAAATCGCGGAGTTGGGGTGTTGTCCTAAAGAGATAGCAGATCGTGAGGAGAAGGCCGTTGTCGCTCGTGAAATGCCGAAGGGAATGGTTGTTAGGGGTACAAAATGGTTGCCACGCAGATTGCGACGTGCGTGGCTCCCGCTAAGGTGCTTTCCTCTAAAGCACGTCCTTGTTCAAGCCGGGTCATGCTTGTTGAATAATGTGTGCGCGGGGACGATGCGAGAGGAATGAAGGTAGGGTGCGAGCGGGAGCAGCGCGAGGCTATTCAGCTCAGTGTGTGTGATCCTTTAAAAGTAAACGGCTCCTATGAGGAAGGGGGGGTTGCCCGGTTCGTATCCCAAGCCCGAACGACACCGCCTGAGAGAAAGGGGTGGCGCGGTCGAGAATATTTGTATGGGAAGGCCGTACAACGATCTCCGCTCGGTAAAGCAACCCATTAAGGGCTACAGCGATTTAGAATAAGAGCGGAGTGGGGTCATTAGCGGAGAAAAGGGGGAAGTTTCCGCTGGACTGTAAGAGTCACTGCTGACAGAGCATTACTGATAAGAAGTAATTAAATCATGCGAGAACAGATAAAAACGTGCCCATAATTAATAATAATAATAATAATGTCATATTAACATGGTATCAACTCTTAAGCATTCAAGCATTCGGCATACATCATAAGTAGCGTTAAATCATAAGTTAAGGTACTAAGCTTGGAAAGGTAGTACTTATCTTTCTGAGCAGCAGCAACAAAGAAGGAAGATGCCTGGTCAGAGAGGGACTAGTCTTCTCTTTAGAATGTTCACAAAGTTCTATTCCATTGTTGCTGCTGAGCTGTGGTAATAAAGGAGATTTGCATAATATGGCCTCCGTGTCGTGCCATAAAATCCACAATAACAACAGCAAACCTCTGAGACACAGGTAATTCTTCCATTGGGCCTAAAAAATCCAGGCAAATAGTGTGCCACGGAACCTCAGGAAATTGCAACACACCCATCTCAGAACCAACAGAAATGTTCAACCTTTTCTCACCCACCTTATACGTAGGACAATCCTCAACCCAGGAAGAAACCATAGAGTCCATTCCAGGCCACCAAAAGTTCAACTTAAGTCTTTGTTGCGTTAAAGTTTGACCAAGATGGCCCTCATGCGCTATAGAAATGAGCTTAGACCTTAAATCAACCGGAGGAACAAATTTGTCTCCACGCATTACCACATTGTCCTCACAGACAGACAGATCGTCAATAACCTTTAAGAAAGGACGAACAGAGACATGCACACAACTCTCCCTTCGCGAACCCAATTTAATTAACTGGATAACTTCTTGCAAAACACTGTCCCTAGACATAGCTTCAAACCAATCAATACGTGAAAAAGAACTCTCACCAAGAAAAAGAACATCATTAATCCATGCAATATTTTCCTCTACGCCCTCAAGGCTGAAACCTCCATTAGACTCAATATTACACGGCACAGCAAGTCTAGACAAACAATCTGCTTGGAAATTTTTCCAACCCTGAATGTGAGATATCTCGAAATGGTATTCTTGAAGCTTGGAGGCTAGCCTCGCCAACCTTGGAGAACTACAGGCTGCACGACCAGGAGAAAGGATTCGGATAAGAGGTTTATGGTCAGTCTTCAGGTTAAACCGCGTACCACACAAATAAGTACGAAAATGGTGAACACCCCAAGCAGCCGCCAAGGCCTCTTTCTCAATGACTGAGTAATTCTGTTCGCATTGAGAAAGAGTGCACGATGCAAAGGCAATAGGCCTCTCCCCATCCTTATGTGTCTGTAAAAGAACAGCGCCGAGGCCACTTGCACTTGCATCAACCAACAAAGTGGTGACTTTGTTTGTATCAAAAGGTGCAAGGACCTTTGCACTGCAAATAGCAACTTTGATGTTGTTAAAACACATTTCAAGTTCGGGCCCCCAAACAAATTTACAACCTTTTTTTAACAGAGCTCTCAGAGGTAAAAAAAATTCTGAAAATTTCTCCACAAATTTCGAATAATATTCAATCAATCCCATTAATGAACGTAATTGGTCCTTATCACCAGGACAAGGGGCAGAACGTATTGCCTCAAGGAGATCTCTCTTCGGTTTAACCCCGTTAGCCGATATTTCATGGCCCAAGTATTCAATGTCTTGGACAAGGAAGGAGCACTTCTCCCTACGTAAGGTAAGTCCAGTGTCCCAAATCCTATGCAAAACAGTCTTTAGAACATGATTATGATCGGCCACCGAATCACCAAAGATCAAGATGTCGTCCTGAAAGAACGCTACATTCTTTAACCCCTTAAAAATTTCAGTCACTAACCTTTGAAACACACTCGCCGCCGATATCAAACCAAAGGGAAGACGAGTGAACTGGAAGATTCCCTCCGGAGTAATAAAGGCGGTGAGGTGCTTTGAGGACTCGTGAAGCTTGACCTGATGGTAAGCTCTCTTCAGGTCAAGCTTAGAATAGTATTTTGCTTCCTGAAGAGTGGACACCATCTCAGAGATATTAGGCAAGGGAAATGTGTCAGCGACGACACACTTATTCAATGCCCTGAGGTCAACACAGGACCTCAATTTTCCATCAGCTTTTTTAGAAATAACCACTGGAGAAACCCATGCTGATGCCTCCGTGGGTTCTATCACTCCACATTGAAGCATTTCCTCAATTAACACTTTCACATCGTCACGAATAGAAATGGGAACCCTTCTCACACGATGCTGCACAGGTAAGCTATTCTTCTTAAGTCTAATGAGGTGAGAGTAACCTCTAAGTTCACCAAGCTCATCTTTAAACACAGAGCTAAATTCGTTTAGGATACTTTCAATAGAATCATCTTCCACAACCATGATTTGATTTTTGGCTCTAGGGTTGATACCAATGTAGAGATCGTACTGATGTACCCAACCAAGGATGGGAGGGCCATCAATAGAGACATACACCTTACCAAATGTAGATCTCTTCTCAAAAACAATTTTAGACTCAAAGAAACCAAGAATTTCGATTTTTTGACCCTTAAAACCCTTAGGAGAAATGTCACTCTCTTGCAAGCTTAACCCTTCCCAGAAAGTGTCAAAGATAGATTTAGGAATGATGGTATGACGCGACCCTGTGTCCACCATCAATGACACTTCATGAGAGTCAATCTTGAAAACAGCCTTTGGTCTGTTCTGTCTTGGATCCTCACCAACCACATCGACCTCATCGACCACCAAAAGTCTTTCAGCTTCAGTTACAATGTCGCATTCGTAGTCATCCACAGTAGCAACTCTTTGCTTAGGCTTAGACTTACACATCTTAGAAAAATGTCCAACTCTACCACATTTGAGGCACTCCTTGTTTGCAGCGAAGCAAAACCTTGCGTCAGAAGAATAACTATTGCTTCCGCATCTATTGCAAAACTTATTAGTAGTAAAACTTTTTTTAACTGGGAATCTGGGTTTATTTTTAACCACAGCAATATTATCGCCTCCGCAATGCTCACACTCTGCAGCACTTTTCCTATCAGAGACTACAGAGACTTCTTGTTGAGGACTCAATTTATGGGAATCTAGAACCTTCATACATTTGCTAGATTCTTCAATAACTTTCGCTAAGTCAATGGCATCCTTTAATGAAGGATTCTTCGCCGCCCATAGTCTCTCCTGAATCTTTTTACTTGAGCATTGAACAATTAACTGATCCCTTATAAGTTCGTCGTTCATAGCACCGAACTTACATTTAATAGACAACTCTCTGAGTCGAGCCACAAAGTCATCTATGGATTCTGAATCCTTTTGGCGCTGAGTATAAAATTTGTAACGGTTCATAACTAGATTCTCCTCCTTTGAGAATCTGACTTCGAGCCTTGCAACAGCCTCCTTAAATTCATCGGGCATTTCCTGACCATTAGCTCTCAAGACTATCGGTAAAAATCTGAAAACTCTCTGCTCTTCTTTGCCTAGAGTACTCAAAAGAATAGCCTTTTTCCTCTTTGCGGAAAACTCTTGTCCATCTAGTGCCTCGAGGTAGTTATCGAACATTATATACCAATCCTCCCAAGGTATCTCTGGAATGCCCGGTTCGGGTAGAAATTGTGGTGGTAACGTAACCACAATTTGTTGTGCCATGTTTAGTAATGTCAATGGAAAACAGAAGGTACAAGAAAAACAGAGGGAAGAAAGAAATGAATAAAGCATCCACAAAACGGCTAATGTTAACCACAAAACATACCTCAAAACTGTTTGAAAGGGCAGATTAAAGCATGAAAAAAAAATATTGTCTTCTTGAAGTACTGTGAAGAACGAGGCTTGAAACAGGCTTGAAATGATAAAACAGATAGTTAAAATGGCCGCCACAGAAGGAAAAATGGAAACGAGGCTTGGAGCGCATGCAAACGAGGCTTGGAGCGCATGCAACGCTAACGCGATTTGACATCCGTCATCGCGATCACTTCCGAATGAAAGACGATGACGTAGGAGCTTACGTAGGAGCTTAGCAACAATAACCGTTGCCGATGTGCTCGCGCTGCGATATTAATATTACTCACAATTCCGGCCAAAAACTTCTTTTGCCACAATCCAGGTACTCGCTGGCACACGAAAGAAGATAAAACCGCACACAATGGGTTCTTTCTCGAAGATCCTTAGCTGTAACGCTGGCTCACACCTCAACGATATCCCAACAACGAAAAACGTCTTGGATTCACCGGAAGCCACAAGGACTACCACTGACCAGCTGCAAACGTCGCCAAAATTGTAGTAGATTACTCAGAGACTTCCAGTGCATAACAGCAGGTTTATTGCAATAGCAAAACAGCAGGCATCTTCAACACAAGCTGCCCAGGCACAAACTGTCTCAACCTAGAATCCCCAGGAGGAGACAGAGAAACCAACATTCTGGAATATATGACATAAGGCTGATAAAGGAAAACATGGAAACAATGGTAGGAATAATATACAACAATCGTCTTTCTCTCTTCATAGTATCTCCAAGCTTCTTTGTGTGTTTTTTTAGTCTTACAGCTAGATTCATCAAAGTGAAATCGGCTCGCAAAGGGCCAGATTCTGAGAATCTGGCCCTTTGCGAGCGCAATTTTTGCATTTGGGATTCATCATCCCAAATGCAAAAATCGCAATTATAGAATTCGCAAATTTGCGAGGAAATGCATTTAAGGAATCTCTATTTGAGATTCCTTAAATGCAATTCATGAAACATTTAAAAATTGCGAATTCGCAAACTGGGCCGCTATTTACCGCGAAGTCAAACCTCGTGGTAAATAGCGGAAACTTAGAAAAATGCACTTAAGTGCATTTTTCTAAGTTGTATGTTACACACAGTACGAAATACATAACAGAGCAGACCAGGTCTTGGAATAGTGTCTACCCATGGGGGTAACTATGAACCAGGTAGGCGCATGTGTAAACAGATACTGCTGAAATACATAGGCTATGAACCAAACCCATCAGACCAGCCATTTGCTGGAGTTTGCGTCATGTGGGGGTTGTAGCTGATCAGTCAAAACCCTTTCCGACTCAGTCGTGCCGGTATAGGGATGAATGTCAGTTCTATAGCTATGAAGTTCATCGTAAAGTAATCTGGATACAGTGCTGTGCTACCATAATTGTGAAAATTAATGAAAATTAAAATTGACTACTCAGACTTGGACATAAGTGCCAATCAAAGTCTATGTGACAAAGATTAAAAATGCGCCAAAGTGGAAAACTTGCCACTTGCGCTGTGTTGGACGGTCGACATGTTTCAGCCCATTAGGGAATTACCCCGGCTTTCTTCAGGACCTTAGATATAAACAATAACTAATGCAACTTACAAGAATGTATACAGTAAGAAATGACAAGATGCACTGAACAAAGTTACATATCTACCAGGAACTTGAAATATTATGAGTCCACTGGAAGCTTGGTGTAACATCGGGGGTACCGACGGACAGAACGGGGCCTCATGCTCCCGAGCGGTTGCCGGGTGAGGTGAGGTCTTCACCCACATAAAGCTGGGAAGAAGACATGCTTCTTTCCTTCCAGTGGACTCATAATATTTCAAGTTCCTGGTAGATATGTAACTTTGTTCAGTGCATCTTGTCATTTCTTACTGTATACATTCTTGTAAGTTGCATTAGTTATTGTTTATATCTAAGGTCCTGAAGAAAGCCGGGGTAATTCCCTAATGGGCTGAAACATGTCGACCGTCCAACACAGCGCAAGTGGCAAGTTTTCCACTTTGGCGCATTTTTAATCTTTGTCACATAGACTTTGATTGGCACTTATGTCCAAGTCTGAGTAGTCAATTTTAATTTTCATTAATTTTCACAATTATGGTAGCACAGCACTGTATCCAGATTACTTTACGATGAACTTCATAGCTATAGAACTGACATTCATCCCTATACCGGCACGACTGAGTCGGAAAGGGTTTTGACTGATCAGCTACAACCCCCACATGACGCAAACTCCAGCAAATGGCTGGTCTGATGGGTTTGGTTCATAGCCTATGTATTTCAGCAGTATCTGTTTACACATGCCCCTACCTGGTTCATAGTTACCCCCATGGGTAGACACTATTCCAAGACCTGGTCTGCTCTGTTATGTATTTCGTACTTTGTCAGCAGGGGAAGGAACAGACAGGTCGTTTAAACTCTCCCCTGGACCCTCCACACACCCTCTCGTTTACTAGTATGTTACACACACACATGTCCCAAGGACATGTGTGTGCGTAACACCAGCATCCAATGTCATTTCAGGGGTGCAGCAGGGTGTCCATTGGACACCCCTGCACCCTTGAAATCGCAAAATCAAAATGCGAATCGCTAATAGCGATTCACACATTGATATGTCTTCCTATTCATTCCTATGGGCCTTTAGGCCCATAGGAATGAATGGGGAGTTATTCCTCATTTGCGATTAGCAATTAGCTAATCGCAAATAAGGAAGCTGTAGGAATCGCAATAAATATTGCGATTCCTACATGAATCCCGTTTTGTGAGTCTGTAATAGCGATTCCTTATTATTCGCTATTACAGACTCGCAAAACATGCCGATGATGAATCTGGCTGTTAGTTCAGTGGTGTACCATTTGCGATTTTTAAAATTTAGGTTCATTACTCAGAGTGGTACAAAGTGTGAGTTCATCCACAGCAATAGAAATCATTTTTATTATTTATTAATTAATTTACAAACCTTCCTCACTGAGGTTTCATCTAAAGGTTTTGTGGCTCTCTTAAGATAGTTACTGGGGCGCTTTTGCGTGACAGTTTTTCCATGTAGGAGCCACAATTTGGTGAGATGTTTTAGCCTTAAAGGCAAGAAGGAAATGGTGAGACCATGGCACGCACCAAGACGATAAACTTATCACAATAACTGAATCCAGGCATTTAACATCACTTGCCTGAAAAGGTGCTTTTTTTGTGCACTGGTAAATTATTTGGCTGCACTTTGGGGTCTGAATACTGAAGCCACTCATATTATTGCACAACAAATGTGAACCAGCTGCAGCCATGTTGTGTCTGTGTGCCCGTATAATCTGTGTGCCCGTATAACCATGACAGTTGTGGTTTGTGACTACCAGTCCATTGCTATCTTGGGCGGACTTGTGACTGTCAATGTGCTCAATCAGTAGCCTTCATACGTTTGCGAATCATAGTGTCGCTCTAACACTGCCTGTCTTGGACTTGTGACCCTCAGCGTATCACAGCAGTGCGTGTGAGAGAACAAATACAAGAAAACTAAGATACATCCTGACACCACTGGTAGACACCTCCCACTAGGAACTCCAAACTAGCTGGAAAATCTTCACTGTAGGTGCTCAAGTCTAGATGTAATGTTAGCCTTAATGTATTGGGGTACCACCCAAAATATTCCCCAAGCCCCAGACTGTCAATGCAGTCTTTTGGAGAAAGGAGACCTGGCAGGAGTCTCTCACTCCGCGCTACTAAAAAGCTCTAGTACAGGGAGTGTTAGGAGTACGATAGCACTGTCAGAGAATCACTCAGCCACATATGGTATACATAGATGACCATCTTATACCTCAAAATTAGTACATGCACATAATGATTGGTATTTTATTACATAGTTATTTGTTATACACTATGGTGTTTATTTACAAGAAACTGACATCTGTATAGATGCGTCAGTTTCCCTGCACCAGTCTGCGAAACCCTCGCACCAGCACGGATGCGCTGTATCTACAATACGGTGCACCATGGCGCAAGGATTGACAGATGTGTCTGAAATTCTGACGCATCTGTCGGCGCAATAGTCACGCATTGCTGGAGTCGCTAGCACGACGCAACTCCAGAAATGCATGGGGAGGCTGATTCTTAAGACACTGCGTCACTCCTTACGCCTGGGAACACTCACCCTGCATACATTTTACCTGACACAGGTTTAATGTGATGCAGGGCTTTACAACATGATGCATCTCCCAAGATGCATCACGTTGTAAATGGGCCTCAATATGGTGAATTGTTTACATTACCACTGCATCACAAAAAGTGACGCAACGCCAGTGCAAAAGTGTCGCAAGAGGCTTCTAAATCTGCCCCTGTGTCTATAAATCATGAGTATTAGAATGACTTAGAATTATAAACAGCTCAGCTATAATTACACAAAGCTTATTCTTAACTTCTGAACCAGTACATGAAATATTTGAACAATGATTCTTGTTCAAACAAGTGTACGCATAAACTTAAGCCTATTTTATTCCTTCTTCCTGCAGGAGGAAACACACATGGTCCTCTTCCCTTCATAGTTTTTTTTAGCTACAGCGTCTACGACGTGTGCACAAGAGAATGGAAATGTTTATTTTTTGTTGTTTTGATATGAGTTAAAGAAGACATGGCAATGTACACGCACACCTATGTAGGGGTGGGCGGAATTTGCGTAGTCGCGCTACGCAAAGCTCTGCAAAACGGTAAAAAATCTCTGCGAGCACGTAAATGTTCTGCGTACACGCGGAATTGCTTGTTCTGCCCGTTCGCAATGCTTTTTTCCTGTTTGCGTGCTCGGGGAGAAATATCTCGCAAACAAGCATTTTGAAAGTGCGAACAAGCAAAATATTCCGCTAAGCTGCAGATCGCAGAATTTCTGGCAAACCCGCGTTCTCCGCGGAACGGAATTTACCGCCTAGCCTACTTATTAGTTGCACAAGCAAACAAGCATTTGCAATGCAATAGGTCTCGCATTTGCGAGAGTTAAAGCTATTGGTATTGTAAATGACAATTGCTTTTATTTATATGTTTTGATAATTAACACATAAATAAAAGGCACTGTCATGTACAATAGCTATAACTCAAACTCTTGTAAATGCGAGACCTATTCAAAGAAGCGGCCGCCGTAGTCCCGGGCTGCATAGAACGTGAAAGCGCGCATGGTGCGCTAAATGTTGCTGGAAATAATGTTGTGCCGGCATTAGGAGAAACTATTTTAAGGAAATCGTGCCTACAGACTCAACAAGACTCACCGTGTAACAACCAAAGTAAAAGGTCCAGTTCTCATGGGAGGTTCCGTATGAAGACAATCCAGTACTAAGGCGGGACTAAGAAGCCTATTAAAGAATCGGAAGCCAGCATTTACGGAGGACAATGACAAATATGAGGGGAGAGTGGGCGGAGCTTCTATGCCATACTTCAATGCAGCATGGCTCGCAGAGCAGTGCATGCGCTGCCCAGGCTCGACCTCACAAATGGTAAGCAAGGGGTTGATCATAGGCCATTGGTATTGTAAACAATATGTCTACGACAACACACAGATAAAAGGTGTCTTTAGGCGACATCTAAAAATTAGAAGGCTGAACAGAATGTTACACCTCCAACGACCTTAATATCCAGATTACCAGAAATTAACAAATAGATCACAATGTGGGCTGATAAACATTTGCAGAGTGATGTTCGGTCACTATTGCGTTGAAGGAGGGGAAATGGAAACAAATGGAGGTCCTTATGCTATGTGAGAAAAAAAATGTTTGTTTTCAAATCTGGTGCCCCAACAAAATCCCCTGTGTGGGGCCGGTATGTAGTTGTTTTCTTTAAAAGACTTCATAAAGGCAGTGCTTTAAATCGTCAGGTACTGTCCAGTTTGAAAAGGAGAGTACCTGCCCTTCTCAGCACTGCTACAAAAGATTTGATGGAAGCATATGGCACTTTTAATGCGCAAACAGGTACTCGAAATAGTGAGAACCGTCACTTCTATATTTCTATATAAAGCACTGCATAAAGGGGTGCAGTCGCAGCTAATCTACCTGTGCCCCCTGCAAGTCACACACTTCAGATTACAACAGGTGAGCATAATATCTATGACTTAAAATAAAACAATGTCAACAAAGTCCAGAAGTGACCTTTTGACTGCGGCCCCAAGACCTAGAGAATTCTTGCCGAAGGGAGTAGAAAATACGGCTGGGGAAGGTAAATGCTAATGCCCAAAACTGCCTCTGGTTATATGTAAATCAATCAAGAAAATACATGACTCCGATTTTATTTCAAAATCTTCTTCTTTGCAGCTTGAACATGTTTCCATATATGCTGCAGGCATGCTCCCGAGCTAATGCTTATTAATAAAATGAGGAACACACCTTACAGCGGTCTATTATCAGGGCTCGAGTCGGGAGTACACCCAGGTACATGGCATCCCCCCACTTTTTTCACAGGGTGGACGCCGTCCCCCCTGCCAAGAAGTTGGGCCCCACAGAAATATGCTGATCTTATCCTGGTGTCATTTTCAGACACTGGGATATGTTCAGCAGCACCTGCAAGTACTTGAGAGAGGCATGCTTTTGCCTTTGTTCTGTCCCTCTATATAAATGCAGACACTGTAATACTGTTAGGTGGGTTAGTCTGTCCCAGTATTTACACAAATAATTTAAATAGCACTATTTTATTTCTGGTATAGCACAACGTCGTGACGTCATGAGGTCATTTGCAATTTGTCTTACTTGGTCAGTCCCCCCTCTTCTTTTTATAGGACCTTGTGCGCTGTCTATCATGGCTTCCCCCTGAACTGGCGGAACAAAAAGTGAGGGGGCGTCCCTGCACGGTACTTAGGGGAGCCCCCTCCGGGCTCAATCAGGTGCTCTCCGGCCAGAGTGCAGTGCCGAAGGGGGCCCCTTGGATCTAGGGGCCCCCCGCACCGCATGGGCTGCGGGGCCTGTGTTACGCCTCTGTCCCCCTGGTGGCTCTCTGACTGGAGAGAACCGAATGGAAGAAAGGCTGGAGCATCGCAAGAGGAACTAAATATTGTGCACTAATGGATCTTATATATCAGGGCATTTTTTTGTGAAAGATTTATATAGCGTGCACTCGACCCGAAGCTATTGGATCTCGAGCCCGGTTCCCCAGCTCCAAAGTCGTAGGCGCTGGCCGTGAGGCTACAACCTCTCTCTCTGATTGAGCTTACAAATATCTTTTATAGTTAGCAAAAACACATTTGATAAAATGTAAATACGATAAAATCCATGGTTGGAGAAAGTAAAATCTACACAATCAAATTTATGTTCTTTTGATTAAGCGGAGTGGCTGCATTTTGTTTTAAGCACGTATGACAAAAGGAAACAAACGGCTGGAAATCACAGCACAGACCCGATTCCTTCCAGCTGTAAACAGCGCATTTCTATTGGCCGTGCGACGCAAGTCCTCCTCCAAGGCAGGCAGAGCAGATAGAGCTGTGCAGCGGAAACCTGATTTCCTTGCCTTTTAAAGGCAGAACAAAGAGCACCAGCAAACAGAGGGGGTGAGCGTAGGCAGGAACTGTTGCCCTGACTACCAATGGATTTTAATCACTCCTCCCCTTAACTACCATGAATGCTCCTTCGGGCATTGGTCATCTGCCACTCACATCTCATCCAAATATGGTGTTACTTATGTCAGAACAAAGTCCCAGAGAACAATGCTAGGGGATGTAGTGTTAGCGTTCTAGTTCGTGGTGTAAATGTAAATGTATGTGTCTTGTAAAGCGCACTGCTGCCCTGAGGCGTCGTGGCGCTGTAGACCGCTGGGGAACCCGTCCTGGCTATCCCTGTGAGATGGTCCCTGTGAGATCTCCACGGTGAAACCAGGCATCCCCGGCGAATGTGGGGGGCCGTTGTAGAGATGAGGCAAGCTAATGCCCAGAGTTGCCGAGTGTGATCCCTGGTTAGAGTAGGCACCGAGGCGAGAATTATCGAGTCCGCTGACCCTGGTCTGCCGTCTCTAACCACTGAGCCACACCACTCCACTTGAGTGACGCAGCACGCATGAACTAGAACGCGTTGTATATGCGCATGCACGAATGGCGGTTCGCGCCTCAGAGCAGCCCGGAGCACAAAGGAGCTCAGATGCCCGGCGCTCTTCCTGAGTATATCTTTTGTAATTAATAAAAGTATTCCTGCCCACACCCTTGAGTCCAGCAGCCTCCTTTCAGGTGTTAGCACCAACATCACAGTGGCGACGAGGGTGGGATCTCCCACACACACTCCCTGAAAAAAAACAAATATTCACGAAGTGTGGAGGGGTAGGAGGAACCAGGACAGCGCTGTGAGTCTCAAGCTGGCCACCCACACAAGTGGTTACAGACAGCGGGAAGCACAGGAAGAGCGTGGCATAGGCACCAAAGACGGAGCAGTGTTCACCACGTGCCCAGGAGCCAGGCTGCACCACATCTTGCACAGACACTCGGTAGGAGAGAGGCAGTGCCACACCTAAGGCCCTGGCTGAACAAGGTGACCGAGGTGAAGGGGGAGGAAGAGAACCCCGCACCAGCACTTTGCAAGAAAGGGACACCACGCACCTGGCAGCCCCAGGAACCAGGAAGGGAACGCCAGTGCGCAGGCAGCCCCACCAACCAGGGAGGCGAACCAGAAGAACAAGCCAAGATGAGCAACCAAGCCTCCTCACTCACTGCGCCGATTCCGTTTCTGCCCAAACCAGGTGAACCTCAGATGAGATGGGAGGACTGGACAAGTATTTCAAGAATTATCTTGAAGCCTTGGAAGATGAAAACGGAGAGGAATTCCCTAGCGCAAGGAGAAAACGGATACTTCTACACAACTTGGGCCCTGAAGGGATAAGAGTGTTCACGAACATAGTACCCGCAACTCGACAAGCAGCTGACGTAGACGTCTTTAAGCACGCCTTGGAAGACCTAGACACTCACTATCGCCCGGCGGTATGTGTCTCCAGTGATCGTTTCAACTTTCAACAGAGGAAGCAAGGTGAAGGAGAGTCCATAGACGACTACGTCGCGGCCCTACGAAGACTAGCAATTACGTGCAGGTATGGAGCTTTCCAGGACGACTTTATCAAAGACCAAATTGTGATGCACACCACCAATAAGACCGTACAGGACAAGTTGTGGGCGCACGGAGAAGCAACGCTAAAGGAGGTAATTGCGATGGTGAAGAAGGCGGAGCTCTCGAAGCGTTGTGCTGAAGCAGCAAAAAGGGAAAATGCACAGAGGATCATGGTCAACAAGGTGGACGACGCGGAGCCCCCAGGGAGGTACAAAATGGCGTCCAGGGTTGGTATAGGAACCAACAAATGGGCGGGAAAGCCGGGCCAGTCGGGAAGCAGATCACCGACAGCAAGTCCATGTGCTACAGGTGCTGCAGCACATCCCACACAGCCCAGGACAGGCACTGCCCGGCGTTCTGTGCCAAGTGCATGTTCTGCGGGCTGATAGGACATTACGAGAAAGTTTGTCGCAGGAAAGGGAAGAAGTCGGTGGTAAAATACATAGCACAATCGCAGCCAGAAGACGAAGCAGGCGAGGAAACAGATGAAGATGACCAGGTGCTATGCATTGAAGAACAGGTGTTGGGCATAGACGTCAAACGCTCCGATAAACCGCGTGCGGCCATGCTAATAGGGGGAGTGAAGATGTGGAAAAGTAAATTTTGCCATGTTCTGTGTCCCTACGCCTCATCCATCATATGTTATGTGTGCATGACCAATATGCATATGTTATTCCCCATGTCTGATTAATGACGCAATTACAGTTGTGTCCACCTCTAGTATGCCAGTTTCCAGGCCTCGTGAATACTACGAATATCAGGCCTATGTAAAGTTACGTTGCCACGTTTCTCAGTGTGCACGTTATTCCATTATAAAGTCCCCGTTTCCAGGCCTCAAAAGGGCCCGGACATCAGATTCAGCTCCTGTCTCCTGAAGCCTCGCTGAGGAGCGATACAGCCCCCACCTGTATCCTCGACCTTTCACTTACTTCCTGCCTCGCAGTGCCCGGTGCAGCTTGGCTCTGCCTCTGAGTCTGCCAAAAGTATGTTATAGTTCCAGTTATCAGTTCAGTCCTCCTTCTTTGCATTCCTAAGCTACTGAACTGCATCAATAGTTTCCGTCATTGTCTAGCCTTCTCGTCTCCACTTTAGAGAAATACTGCATTTAATGGTCATTTAATATTCTTCATCGCGCACTACATGTAGAATAATGCATGGTCCAGTCTTAGAATCAAGTTAGCCTTTCCCCTCCTGACTTCTAGTTTATATCAACATGTTCCCTAAACATCAGATACTAGATAGGGTTTAGGTACATGTCGCTCCGACCCTCCAGACTTTAGTCTCTGCTCCTAGCACAGAGTTCATAGCCCCAGCTTCTCCTAGTAACACGTCATTGCCAGTTTGCGCGCACCACCAGGTTAGAGGTCCCGGCTCCTTAGGTAGCCCCCTCCAATGTTTCCGCCCCATTCATGACATATTCTGTTACGTCTGCACCACATGTCTATGTATACGCCCAGTTACACCTACTTTTACTCTTATCTTTCGCGACTGCTACGCGTCACGCCTTCTGCTCCACCCACTGCTACTCCTACTGCAATGTAATGCTATGTGTTTGCGTTATGTATATAAGTTCATGTATTGTTATTAAAAGTTAGCGCGCTCATCCCAGACCCAGCCCCGGCAGCTGCCGGGCCCTGTCATCCTGTTCCTGTGCAGGTCGTCCTGTTCCTGTCCTTATGCTGTAATAAACCTGCAAAAACTCCTACTACCTCGAATCTTGACTCTTATTTATTGAGCTATCTGTTATGATATATGCCTAGTCAAAAATAGGGTATTATTTATTTATTTACCACATAATGGCGCCCGAATAGGGACTTGCCCTTTCCCCACGCGTCGGTGAAGCCACGCCGACCCCCTGACCCTCTGCAGCCGTGACGGAACTCTTCCGTGCACCGGCAGATATTTCTGCTTCAAGTATCCCTCAGGCCCACGGAGGAGACGGAGGAGGCGGTCCAGCATCCAAACGAGACGGTGGAGGAACGCGGCGAGTCCCGACCAGAGCCCAAGCCAAGAGTCCAAGGTCCGAGGTATCCGGAGGCCCACCCGTAACTGAAGTCCGAAGTTCGTCGTCCGTCCAGTCCAGTCCGAGGCCTCCCGTTCTTGCTGCCCGGTGAGTACCATTACTGGGGTAGTATCTAGACAGGGTCAGTCTAAATTGACTCCTGGTCCGTGGGTTGGTGGTACCCAAGCCCACTAACGAAGTGTTCACCTAGGTGGATACGGGTCTTGATGCGTCCCTTTATGGGACCGGTATGTTCCGTACTGTTTCAGCAGTGCATCCAGTAACTCTAGTCTGTTCCGTTCTCGAGAAATTCTGTTCTGTTTCTGTTCTTAGTATTCCAGGTAATATTCTGTCCGAACTGTTATGTTCTGATGTTGTTCAATGTATTTCCAATGTCGTGGTATGCCTGAATTGTTTTCCCAAATTGTTATTGTTTTTCGTATATTGTATTGTGTTCCGATTCAAGTTTACAATGTCTCTCTTTTCGAGATTACGTCAGTTAAAAACTAGAAAGGGTTTGTTAGAAGAAGCAGTTCCTGTTCCGCCTAGGGACAGTCCAGGTCATTTTATGTATCAGAAACATGGCATAAGCGCCATATTATATCTAGATTTATGGGTAGATTATACCAAACAGTTAGAAGAAAAGTATAGATGGCCCGTATCGGGTACATGGGATCCCGAATGCATCATGCGAGTAGAAGAAGCATTATGGAAAAAGAAAGCCAGACAGTCACAGAAAGACGCCATCGAGTTATGGCGCAAAGAAGCTCATAAAAGAACCGAAAAAGAAATCAGAAAGTCAGAGTTAAGTAGAGAATCCCAAGAACGAGCCCAAGAAAGAGAATTAATCGAGATAGGTGAACGAGTCAAAGCCGAACAGTCAGACAGACAGAGGCATGCCCTCATTAAGGGTATGTACCCTCTTCTTGCCGAGGGCTTGCCAAAAGCGACCCCAGAGGCATCCAGTAATTTCCCGCCACCATTAGTTCCGACCAAGCTACGTCACAAACCGACCGCAGCCGATATTTTTATTTCGTCCTATTTGGACGACATAGTCCCCGAATATGCAAATCCTGTTCGCACTCCGCCAGTCCCTGTAAATCAGGTAATTCCTGCTCCTCCAGACACCGGGGTGCCCTTAACAGCCCCCCCGGGTCAGCCCGCCATACAAGTCCAGCCCACGTTACAATTACCGACCCTGCCAGGACGAAAAGCATCAGTTGATGATTCTAGTTTAGGGGCCGCAGGGGGAGGTCTTCCTCAAACCCCGCCGCCATACAAGCGTTTATCAGCACTCGAATTACATGCTCAAGCATCACAGCGTACTCCTAAGAGTAATAAGTCTGTTGCAGAAATCAGGCAAACCCTTGGCGAATGTGTCTATGACCCAGTTCCAGGCGAATTTAATATGGTTTTATATTCCGTACGCATAAGGAGAGTGACCGAGTATCTAGTCACCCTGCCGAATATGAAAGAAGATCTAGACAGAATATATCGTTTCATCCGTACAGGGGATGATCCAGAAAGTATTAGTGATGCCATGTCTCAAAGGAAAGCCGAGATTCAGCGTATGATATTAAAGTTCTTAATTAATTGTCTAATAAGAGAACAAGATTACCCGACTAAAGATCCAGCGGAAATGAAAACTCTGACAAAGTGGAGTGATAATATAGCCGAAGGAAAGCACAATACCATTAGTGCCATGGAAAGTATGTACAAGAAAATCCGTAGAGAGATAATAAAGATACACGAACAGCATAAAGCAGCACAAGTAAGTGAGAAAGAAAGTATCTCTGATCCTGAAGAGGAAGACGACGAGAATACTGCCAGAATAGCGTATGTAGGAAAACCTAGATTTCCAGATCGCCATTTACGTCTAGAACCCAAGTCTACTTTCCATCATCCAGCACCAGAACAAGGTTCCCTAGAACAAGTATTTCAAGCTACCGATCACATTCTGAAATCACGAATCGGTTACAGTGAATTAAGTACTATGCATGAACAAGAACTAGTCCGATCAGCAGTCCGATGGATTACTGATTCTACCACTTTTCCAGACGAAATAGTGGCACAAATGTTTCTGAAAATGCCCCCAGCCGAGCAGCGACTGGTGGGTATGTATATGATCCAGCACCTCATTACTTTGTATGAGGGTCAGCACTCTGATCCAGGTCCGTTACATGATATCCTGAACGAGTTACTCCAGTACAAATGGAGAGGTCTAGGTACCGATTTAATTAGTGTTATTCTAGAACAGCGTCACAAATATAGAACATTCTTGAACCCGCATTTTGTTCATGTCTCACCCCCAGAAAATAAATCATTCTACATAGACAGACAGAATCCGTTACGAGAAGTCCACCCAGTTAAAGGAACGGGTGGCGAAATGCAACGAGTGTTTGTATACACTCCAATCACAAAGATGGAACTCCTTGAAATGAAGAAATTAATTCCCTGTCATGACAAAGATCCAGCAGGGTTCCATAGAGAATTAAAAGACATGCTCCGTATGGGAGAATACACATACCCAGATATCATTAAAATGCTAAAGGTTCTGCTACCCGCAGGGGTGTATGAAAAGCTAAAGGAAAAAGAATGGGAGGTGGGAGAGAAAAAGATCGATTGGACAGTTCTAGAAGCTGAAGACAAGGCACGAGTACCAGGTACCGGTCTTGGAGATAAATGTAAATAATTACCAGAATTATTGATTCAAGTTTTACCCAGATTATTGACAACTAGAAAGGAAGACTGGGATGCAATCTCAGCCTGTAAACAGAAACAAGACGAAGATATTAGTGATTTTTATTCTAGATTTGAAAAATGTTTCAGTATCAACAGTGGTCTCAAGACAAGTAGTGAGTCATACCCTCACCTTTTTGTTACTAAATTAGTCGAGAATTCAAGTCCACCAATTAAAAACCGAGTTTTGAAAGTCGAAAGCACCTGGCAAGCTAATTCTCCGTCCCAGATGCTCCAGATGCTCCAATATCACCAGAATAGAATCAGGGAAGAGCAAGAACATGAAAGAAAACGTATGAAAGACACGAAAATGAAAGTGCTAGTTGCACAATCTGTTCCTCAAGACAGTCAGAAGAGGGGTCCGAATCAAGCCAGTCATCCTGCAGCTCCCGTTAAAGGGAATTGCAATTATTGTAAACAGCCAGGCCATTTTATAAATGAGTGTGCAGTTCTGAAACACAACATAGCTACTGGTAAGACAAAAGAAAGACCACGTCCGCCTAGACAAGAACAAGTTTCACAGACTCCGCAGTCACAGAATGCACCACAGACAGTTACAGTACCGCAGCCTATCGCTGCAACACAGCATGTTACATCGCAGATGTACCAGTATGCACAGTCTGAGTATCCAGAGTACCAGCCATATTCATGAAACAGCCTAGAGAGGGAGGTAGGCTTGCCTCTCATCGAGATACCTGTAGATCAAGAAGGTCCCTATGTTCACAGTCAAGTATTAGGGAAAGACAGAAAGTTTTTGATTGATACAGGGGCAAGTAGGACCACAATTAGTCATGCCGAAGTTCCAGGGGCTCCGCTCTCAGGCTCAAGAAATGTTTCCCTTGGATTTTCAGGAAAGCCAATAGTTAACGAGATTTCCAAGCCAGTTACTCTAGAAGTAGGTCCATTGTCCCGTACTACTGATCTGTTACTTACTAAGTCATGTCCAGAAAATCTGTTAGGCATTAAGACACTGAAAGAATTAGGTGCAGTTATTTGTTGTTCCCCAGAGGGAATACGATTGTTCCTACGTGACTTTAAGGGTCACTATGTATTACGAGATTTTGATTCCAGACTGTCTAATGTTCCGCAGCATTTATGGGCGAAAGGTCCAACTGATGTAGGTTACATGCAAATCACACCCTATCGTGTGACTCTCAAGCCAGGTGTAGTGTTACCACGAATCAGACAGTACAGATTGCCACCCGAGGCTGTAGCAGCCTTATCCAAAATTATTGACGAGCTCATCGCTCAAGGAGTAGTTGTAGAAACTGACTCCAATGTATGTAATTCTCCGATCATTCCAGTCATGAAACGTACTGATCCAAATGCACCCCCAGTATATCGATTAGTGATTGACTTACGAGAGCTTAATAAATGTATTATTCCGCAGTACCCAGTTGTCCCAGACATCTCTTCCCTATTGACAGCCATTGATTCCGAAGCTACGTTCTTCACAGTAATCGACCTCAAGAATGCATTTTTTAGTGTTCCTATTCATCCAGACAGCCAGTTTCTTTTCGGATTCTGTTTAAATGGAAGGAGCTATATGTTCACACGCGCTCCTCAAGGTTTCACAGAAAGTCCTAGTATTTACAGTCAAGCACTCAAGAGACAACTAGACAATATTCACATGCCAACTGACACTGCCCTGCTCCAGTATGTTGATGATCTACTGATCACAGCCCGTTCTGAACGTGACTGCGAGCGAGCGTCACTCACGGTTCTGTATTTCCTAGCCGAGATGGGGCACAAGGTGTCCCCTTCGAAGCTTCAATTCTGTGTCCAGCAAGTGGTATACTTAGGACACTTGCTGTCCAAGAGGGGTAGGCAGTTGACACCAGACCGTATCCAGTTGATAGCGAGTCTTCCCCAGCCCAGAACCCAGAAGGAGGTACGTGCCTTTATCGGCCTTACTTCTTATTGTAGACAATGGATTCCCCAGTATGCATTTCTAGCCAAGCCACTGATACAGTTAACGACACAGGAGGCAGCCGTATCGACTGTTCTCCCTTGGACATCTGAACATACACTTAGTTTCAACGAGTTAAAGAAAGCCCTATGCCAAGCTCCAGTTCTAGCTACACCGAACTACAGTAAGCCTTTTACACTTTTCGTTACTGAACGTGAAGGTACAGCATTATCTGTTCTCACACAAGATCAAGCAGGACAATACAAGCCCTGTGCTTATTTTTCGAGCACATTAGATCCAGTCGCCCAGGCGTTGCCTGCGTGCCTCAAGTCAGTTGCAGCCACAGCACTAGCTATCAGACAAAGTGATTCCATAGTTTTAGGACACTCCTTGACAGTACAAGTCCCACATTCAGTAGAAGTTCTTCTAAACCGAACACAAACTCAGCACTTGACAATTGCACGTTTAACAGGTTATGAATTGACACTGTTCCAGCCACACATAGATATTAGACGCTGCAACGTCCTGAATCCTGCTACACTGTTACCATCAGTTAGTTCAAATCCTGACCCACATGACTGTGTGGAAGTAGTCAACATTACGACAAAGCCAAGACAAGACCTGACAGACATTCCGTTACCAGATCCTGACCTGACACTTTATGTGGATGGTTCATGTATGAGAACTAGTACAGGAAAACTAGTCGCCGCGTATGCAGTGACTACTGACACCGAAGTTATTGAAACACACCGTATTGATACCCTGTCCGCTCAAGCAGCAGAGCTAGTTGCTCTGACACAAGCCTGTATACACGCCAAGAACCTGAAAGTTAATGTCTACACAGATTCACGTTACGCATTCGGAGTTGTACACGACTTCGGAGTGCTCTGGCAGGAGAGAGGTTTTATGACTTCTCATGGAACCAAGATTCAGCATGTACCGTATAACCGTATCCAGTTGATAGCGAGTCTTCCCCAGCCCAGAACCCAGAAGGAGGTACGTGCCTTTATCGGCCTTACTTCTTATTGTAGACAATGGATTCCCCAGTATGCATTTCTAGCCAAGCCACTGATACAGTTAACGACACAGGAGGCAGCCGTATCGACTGTTCTCCCTTGGACATCTGAACATACACTTAGTTTCAACGAGTTAAAGAAAGCCCTATGCCAAGCTCCAGTTCTAGCTACACCGAACTACAGTAAGCCTTTTACACTTTTCGTTACTGAACGTGAAGGTACAGCATTATCTGTTCTCACACAAGATCAAGCAGGACAATACAAGCCCTGTGCTTATTTTTCGAGCACATTAGATCCAGTCGCCCAGGCGTTGCCTGCGTGCCTCAAGTCAGTTGCAGCCACAGCACTAGCTATCAGACAAAGTGATTCCATAGTTTTAGGACACTCCTTGACAGTACAAGTCCCACATTCAGTAGAAGTTCTTCTAAACCGAACACAAACTCAGCACTTGACAATTGCACGTTTAACAGGTTATGAATTGACACTGTTCCAGCCACACATAGATATTAGACGCTGCAACGTCCTGAATCCTGCTACACTGTTACCATCAGTTAGTTCAAATCCTGACCCACATGACTGTGTGGAAGTAGTCAACATTACGACAAAGCCAAGACAAGACCTGACAGACATTCCGTTACCAGATCCTGACCTGACACTTTATGTGGATGGTTCATGTATGAGAACTAGTACAGGAAAACTAGTCGCCGCGTATGCAGTGACTACTGACACCGAAGTTATTGAAACACACCGTATTGATACCCTGTCCGCTCAAGCAGCAGAACTAGTTGCTCTGACACAAGCCTGTATACACGCCAAGAACCTGAAAGTTAATGTCTACACAGATTCACGTTACGCATTCGGAGTTGTACACGACTTCGGAGTGCTCTGGCAGGAGAGAGGTTTTATGACTTCTCATGGAACCAAGATTCAGCATGGTCTCCTTATTCAAGCTCTGTTAGATGCCATACATTTACCGACATCTATCGCTATCATGAAATGCAAAGCACATACGAAAGTTACTGACATTATTTCTCAAGGTAACGATCTAGCAGATCGCACAGCCAAGCTTACAGCACAGACTCTAGACATTCCAGTTAACATGACACATACTCCAGATCCGATTACATGTATGACAGTTAAGGACCCTACTCAAGATGTCATAGATATCCAGTTACATGCTACTCCTGAGGAAATCAAGAAATGGTCCGAACAAGGAGGGGTCCAGACAGATCAAGGATGGTTAACAAAGGGTAGAGCCACATGGTTTCTCCCCGACTCTATGGTTCAAGTCATCATTAATACCGCACATAGTCCAGCACATTTAGGAGAAAAAGCTATGTTAGACAGTATCCAGAACATTTGGTTCAACAAGCATTTACGAGCTGCAGCCAAGCAGAAAGTCCGTACCTGTATGATATGTTGTCAGTTTAATCCAGGTAAAAGTGTCCCGGTGGAACAAGGTGGTTTCCAGCCTCCTGACCACCCTTTTGAAGTCCTCCAGATGGATTATATTCAGATGGAGCGATGTCGAGGTTTCAAGTATGTCCTTGTAGTTGTATGCGCTTTGTCCAGATGGACAGAAGCATATCCAGTCCCAGATTACACAGCCGCGACCACTGCTAAGCAGTTGGTTCGTGAATTCTTCCCTCGATATGGACTCCCTAGAGTCGTATATTCTGATAACGGTCAGCCATTCTCATCTGAACTCATGAAGCACGTTTCCCTGTTGTTAGGGTACCAGTGGAAGTTCCATTGTGTACGCCATCCTGAAGCAGCCGGTCTAGTTGAGAGACATAATCAGACTCTGAAAATCCGAATCGCCAAAGTATGTAAAGATAAGGGTGTGGACTGGCTAGTAGCTCTGCCAGTCGCTTTGTTTTATATGCGCATGGTCGCACATTCCAGATCAGGTCTGTCCCCGTATGAGGTCGTATTCGGCCGCCCCCCTAACATGTGGGGTACTCCTAGACCCCGAAGTATTACTGATGTTTCATGTAATATGCTGACAGATTACCTAGCTTCCTTGATGTCTGCCCTCAACTCATGTCGTTCACAGGTTGCTGCCGCATTTCCAGACAATACCGAGGTGGCACCGCATGAAATCGTTCCAGGTTCCATGGTGATGGTCCGGAATTTTGACAGATCAAGTCCGCTGGAGCCTTGATGGAAAGAGCCCCGTCAGGTCCTCCTCACCACCCGTACAGCCGTGAAGTTGGAAGGCCGAAAAGGATGGATACACCTTTCTCACGTTAAACTTTTTAAAGGACTGAAACCTGTCTTTAAAAACATTTCCCAGGATATCAAGACTTGTCAAAACATTGTTCTTAAGGACTGTCCCGCAAAAGACATTGATACAACCCCTCCCTTGGTAGAGAAAACTCCGCAGCAGGAGTATAAGCAAAAGCTCCGGTCTAGTAAAATAAGTCAGTCAGTTTGATTGTATAAGTCCTCCCCTAGGTGAAACGGTTAGACTGTTTCTGACATGTATAAAATAGACCCCCATAGTGAGAGAGTTAGTAAAAACTCAAACCGATGTATCGTTTTTCTAAGTTTCATATTATTCATCAGCATAATGATTTCCTGCACTAGTTACGCATTTTTCCTATATTTTCCAGTTCTTCATGTAAATAAGTCTGCTAATGTTACAGCAGAGCACACGTTTAGTGATCTGCCTCCTCACGAATATTCATACCGCCTTGCTATGCGTAATAACTCATTTATCCGCATGTTACATTACTCACACCAGACCAGCAATGCCACTAATTGTTGGGTGTGTGGTCGACTCCCCCCTTTCCAGACACCGAAGGGAGTTCTGCCACTCTTTCCTTATCCGTTCTCACATAATGGTTCGTGTGGAGCATGGTCCACGTTAACGTCATCCTCAACAGATATGTCTTTTCTTAACAGTACATGTTTTCCAGACAAGCAAGGTCTCCCCCACAGAACAGGTTTAGATCCAGAAAATGAAGTATATAATTTAGGTAATTATTCGTCGAATTTCATGGTCCTGAATGTTCAGTCTGATACTACTCCAGACTTACCTGCTATTTCAGTACTACCAGTCAAAGGCGAATTATGTGTCCGAAATAAGGGTTCCGTACACGTAGGACATAGTGATTGTACTACTATTATCAAGTATAGTGACAGTGGGAAATCTATTTTCAAAGCTTCACGTCATTCATATTTTGTTTGTGGTCAAACCGCATATGTTCGTCTGCCCCTCGATTGGGAGGGAACCTGTTACATTGCCTTCCTACTGCCACCTGTTTTCCTAGCCCCACCTGACTACCATAGGAATTCCTTCCTAGTACATACTAGACACAAGAGAAATCTCCCGATTGTCGATTATACTGAAACTGCTGCAGAACAATTCATTGATATTGATAAAGGTGTGTTCCCTTATTTAGGTACAGTTGTAAACAGTAAGCTAATCCGTAGGTTAACAAGAACCCTTGAAGCAGTAGTAGATGAGACTGCCTCCGCTCTAGGTAACTTAACCGAAGAGCAATCCTTTATGAGAATTGTCGTTTTACAGAATCGTCTCGTCCTTGACGTCATACTGGCCGATAGGGGCGGGGCCTGTAGAGTCCTCGGATCCAGTTGTTGCATTTTCATTCCAAATAACGCGCCGTCTGTTTATTCAGCTATAACCAGACTCCATAAAATTGCCCATCTGTTACACCAAGATCCAGGCACCTGGACATGGTCAGGTTGGTTCTGGAATATAATTTCTGCCTGGGGATGGAAAATCCTGTCCTTTCTAAGTATTGCAGTAGCGATCATATTCAGCTGCTGCCTCTGTATACAATGTGGCCCTGCGATTTGCGGCATTTGTGCTACCTCTTGTATTCCTAGTCCCAAGCCCCGTTCTAAATCCCGTTCCAAGACAATTCGAGACGAGCAAATGGTACTGTATGAAATGATAGATGGTATCATGAATATTGATGTTTCCTGATGGAAACGTAGTGACAAGGAGGGAATGTGGAAAAGTAAATTTTGCCATGTTCTGTGTCCCTACGCCTCATCCATCATATGTTATGTGTGCATGACCAATATGCATATGTTATTCCCCATGTCTGATTAATGACGCAATTACAGTTGTGTCCACCTCTAGTATGCCAGTTTCCAGGCCTCGTGAATACTACGAATATCAGGCCTATGTAAAGTTACGTTGCCACGTTTCTCAGTGTGCACGTTATTCCATTATAAAGTCCCCGTTTCCAGGCCTCAAAAGGGCCCGGACATCAGATTCAGCTCCTGTCTCCTGAAGCCTCGCTGAGGAGCGATACAGCCCCCACCTGTATCCTCGACCTTTCACTTACTTCCTGCCTCGCAGTGCCCGGTGCAGCTTGGCTCTGCCTCTGAGTCTGCCAAAAGTATGTTATAGTTCCAGTTATCAGTTCAGTCCTCCTTCTTTGCATTCCTAAGCTACTGAACTGCATCAATAGTTTCCGTCATTGTCTAGCCTTCTCGTCTCCACTTTAGAGAAATACTGCATTTAATGGTCATTTAATATTCTTCATCGCGCACTACATGTAGAATAATGCATGGTCCAGTCTTAGAATCAAGTTAGCCTTTCCCCTCCTGACTTCTAGTTTATATCAACATGTTCCCTAAACATCAGATACTAGATAGGGTTTAGGTACATGTCGCTCCGACCCTCCAGACTTTAGTCTCTGCTCCTAGCACAGAGTTCATAGCCCCAGCTTCTCCTAGTAACACGTCATTGCCAGTTTGCGCGCACCACCAGGTTAGAGGTCCCGGCTCCTTAGGTAGCCCCCTCCAATGTTTCCGCCCCATTCATGACATATTCTGTTACGTCTGCACCACATGTCTATGTATACGCCCAGTTACACCTACTTTTACTCTTATCTTTCGCGACTGCTACGCGTCACGCCTTCTGCTCCACCCACTGCTACTCCTACTGCAATGTAATGCTATGTGTTTGCGTTATGTATATAAGTTCATGTATTGTTATTAAAAGTTAGCGCGCTCATCCCAGACCCAGCCCCGGCAGCTGCCGGGCCCTGTCATCCTGTTCCTGTGCAGGTCGTCCTGTTCCTGTCCTTATGCTGTAATAAACCTGCAAAAACTCCTACTACCTCGAATCTTGACTCTTATTTATTGAGCTATCTGTTATGATATATGCCTAGTCAAAAATAGGGTATTATTTATTTATTTACCACAAAGATCAGAATTGCAATAGACTCAGGATCCCCGTACACCATTGTTCAGAGATCAGTGTGGGAAGAAGAATTCATGCCCAGCCTGGGTCCCAAACTGGAACCACCAGACATAAGACCAATCTCGTACACAAACAACCTGATCCCCATGGTAGGATACCGGAGCCTGAAATTCGAATTCAGAGGAAGGACAGCGACATGCAAACTGTACGTGGCGGAGAAAGGCCCCTCAGTTTTGGGATGGAGAGATCAGGGGGACCTAGGAATTAAACTAGACCCATGGGGCAAAGAGCAAGTGCTGCTGACGGATGGCGACAATTGGCTGGACCTGGAGAGGGTAAGGAAAAACTTTCCCAAAGTGTTCGGAGGGACAGTCGGCAAGCTGGAGAAATTCATGCACAAAATCGTACTAAAGGAGAACTCCCTACCGGTGTCCCACAAGGTCCGTAATGTGCCCATAGCAGTGAAAGAAGCAGTGCAACAAGAAGTACGCAGGCTAGAAGAACAGGGAATAATCGAGCCCATAGACAGCTCAGAATGGTTGGCCCCCCCTAGTGGTAGCCAGGAAACCCAACGGCAAGGTACGTTTGTGCGTGGACCTCCGCGAGCTAAACAAGTGCCTGATGGTCGAGAAATTTCTACTGCCCCGCATCGAGGAGATGTTGGCCAAAACGAGAGGTGTGAGGTGGTTCTCAACCGTGGACCTCACGTCCGCCTATCATCAAATTGACTTGCATCCATCTAGCAGGAAATTCACGTCCTTCATTACACCCTATGGATGCTATCAACTCCGCAGGATGCCCTTCGGACTGGCGTCAGCTGCAGCGGTGTTTCAAAAGCTCATGCACCGTCTGTTCAAGGATGTCGAAGGCATCCAGTACTTCCAGGACAACATCTTAATAATGGGAATGGATCGTGAGGACCATGACAGCAAACTGAATAAGGTGCTGAGTGTGCTGCAGGAGAAGGGTCTAACGGCGCACCAAGGATGAAGTGCGGTCATTCCTGGGAATGGCCGAGTACTACAGTAAGTTCGTCCAGCACTTTGCCACAAAACTCTGCAAATTAAGACAGCTAATAAGAGACAAAACAGCGTTCCTCTGGGACGATGAAGCGCAGAAAGAGTTTGATGAGTTGAAGAGAAACATCAGCCAGGCGGTGCCTTTGCATGGACACGACCCCACAGGAAAAACTATTCTGACCACCGATTCCAGCGAAAAGGGCTTGGGAGCTGTCCTCGCACAGGAAAAAGAAGACAACACCGTAGAAACCCTCAGCTTCGCTTCCAGGGTGTTATCCCCCACGGAACATAAGTTCAGTGTGATTGAGAAGGAGATGCTGGCAGCCACATGGGCCATGGGAAAATTCAGGCAGTTCCTGTGGGGCACGAGGTTTCGTTTACAGACTGACCACAAGCCGTTAGTCAAGGTGCTCAACTCAAGTGAACATGCCACAGCCACCCCGCGTATAGCCAAAATAACTCCTAAACTGCTGGAGTACACGTATGATGTGGTGTACATACCAGGTACGTGCAACAAAGTAGCTGACTATCTTAGCAGGGCCTCAGCCATGGAGGCTGCGCCGATCCACAAGGCAGAGAACGAAGAGATGGTAGCGGTAATGGAGGACACAGAGAGAGCCATCAGCAAACAGGAGTGGACACAAGCGTATGAGGAGGACGAAGACATTCAGGAGGTCAAGAACTGTCTCATCAAAGGTTGGCCAGACAAGAAAAGACTAAGAGAGACACTCAGAAAATGTTATGAAGTGCGAGAGGAGTTTTCAATGAGCGATTCTGGTACCTACCTGTATCGCTGTGACAAGGTAGTACCCCCAGAGAAAGTAATCCCCACCCTCCTGAGTCAACTGCACGAAGGTCATCTCGGTATTGTAAAGACCAAATTGAGAGTGAAACAAATGTACTGATGGCCAGGAATGGACATCCAAGAGGAGAGGCACGTGAGAGACTGCATCCAGTGCCAAGGTGCAGACAAAGTGCTCAAACCGTTAAGACCAGCGTTGGGAAGATTTGACCTGCCCTGCAACCCCTGGGAAGAAGTCGCAGTTGACATCCTAGGGCCAGTACTGGATAGCCAAGGAACGGCAAAATACCTATGTTTGTTGGTAGACAAATACTCTAAGTGGCCTGAAGTTCGGGTGCAAGAGGAAATGGACTCAGATGTGGTGATCAAGTTCCTCACTTCCGTGTTCTTGAGAGAGGGAATCCCTAGAACAATTCTGACCGACAACGGCCCGCAATTTACATCGGAAAAGTGGCACCGATACATGGAAAGAAATGGAATCAAGTCCAAGCACACCTCAGTGTACCACCCAGCCAGCAACGGACAGGTGGAAAGATTTAACCGGGTCCTCATGGGATCCATACAAGCTGCCATTATGCAAGGCAAGGACTGGGAGGCAGAAATCTAGAGAATGATGTGGGCATATAGGATCATTCCCTCGTCGACAGGGTACAGCCCATTCCAAATCTTGAGAGGCAGACACCCGTTTACGAAAGACAATGTAGTTTGGAGAGAAAAAACCATCACCAGCAAGTGGTCCCCGGCCGTGGTCCAGCACAATCTGGAGAAGGCCCAGAAAGTGTACACCGAGCATTACAACTGGAGAAGAAATGTAACAGAAACGGCGCTGGAAAGAGGGGAGTGGGTGAGAGTCAAGCAGGCGGTGCTGAGAAAGAAAGGAGAAAGCAAGTACGGCCCACCCCTGCAAGTGGAAGAAGTGTATGACAGAGCCGCGTTGCTCAGTGATGGAAGAGTGTGGTCGCATGCTCGCATGGCAAAGATAAATAAAATCGTACAATGGCCAGCGGAAGAAGGAGGTGAACTGCGAGACCAAAGACAGAGGAGTGATACAGTAGGAAGGACAATAGATGGTGAAGATCGAGGAGAGGAAGGAGTGCACGTGGAGAGAGAAGACTTAGAAAGGCCGGGTGTGGAGGAGGCAACAGCAGGAAAGGAGGTGACGCCCAAGAGAGGTGAACCGGGTCTGCGGAGAGAAGAAGCAGTTAGTCCTTCGCCAGGTACCCAAGAAACCTCCACACCGGTAAGACGCACACGTGCTGGAAGGGTGGTCGTCAGACCTGCCCATCTCAGAGACTTTGAATGAGAGGACTATTGAACTTTCACTGCATTTATATTGTTGTATAAAAAAGGGAGATATGTAGTGTTAGCGTTCTAGTTCGTGGTGTGCGAGTGACGCAGCACGCACGAACTAGAACGCGTTGTATATGAGCCTGCGCGAATGGCGGTTTGCGCCTCAGAGCGGCCCGGAGCACAACGGAGCTCAGTTGCCCGGCGCTCTTCCTGAGTATATCTTTTGTAATTAATAAAAGTATTCCTGCCCACACCCTTGAGTCCAGCAGCCTCCTTTCAGGTGTTAACACCAACATCACAGAGGGTTAAACAAAAGTGGGCGGAGCGGCTGCAATGCTAGATGAATCCCAGTAAATCACTTATTCTGTACCGGTTTATTTTGGAACGTTTCGCGATGTGTCGCATTTGGATCTCCCACATTATTTCGGCATACACAACAGCATTTTAACAAGGAAACAAGCGTAAACACTGTTACAAAAGTTTTTAAAAATGCACGCCGAAAGCCAGCAAGAAAAAAATAACGTATGCGCATGGCGTCTCGTAAACCAGGCGCCATGGTGATAAAATAAACAAGGAAGTAGTCCCTAAATGAAAAGATACAGCCCCGCAACATAACTAAACTGTAGTTTGTCGGTGCTGCATGCCATGAAACGGAAGTGACGTCTGTGGAAACCAGCCAATAAGGAACGTTATCAGATCAGTAGATACTATAAGCTCTTCAGTCAGAATATTGCATAGAATATGTCAAAAAGCCACACAATAACAGATCAAACAAAACGACAATAAGGCAGGAACACAAGCCTTTGCTATTGGACTAAGTGCAATTGCTCCTGCCAAAAGGGAGCGATGGAACAGATTTATTTCCTTTAACTAGACCAAGGGCTTATTCCATCTGCTTCTTTCTCCCGAAAAGCCATCAATTAATCAATCAGCCAATCAGATTTGTAGAGTGCTACTTGTCACACATGAAGGTATCCATGCGCTGGCAGAGTCCAGTTGATTATCCAAAAAGCCAGGTCTTCAGGGACTTTTGAAACTCTGGTAGAGATGGGGAGGTCTGTAGAAGGAATGGTATCTCATTCCTTGTCTTTGCCACAGTGGTGTGTTTTCATAGTGACCTTGTGTTGAGAAGGGCGCATGTGAGTTGGTGTTTTTGTTCTGGTGGTGTGTTTTTGGTTGGGCTGTCCTGTGGACTGGTGTCTGTGCTGTGGCAGGGGAAGGGGCAGTTGTTGCAGGAAAAATGCAGTCCGTGATGTGTGGGTCAGTGCAGTGGCAGTGTTTATTGCAGCATCCTGAGTCAAGGGTTTAGAGCTCGGCGATGGTGTATCTTCGGAAGGTGCTGGGTACGGCCCAGGCGCGGAAGTGCACATACTGGTTTGCCTTTGATGCAGTCATGCTACGGCCTGCATTAAGTAGGTCCTGGGGCTGGTGGGGCTTCTGTTGGTTGGAAGAATTGTGAGTGGGAAAACCTGGGGGGGGGGACCCGGACAGCTACAGTGTCACTGGATCAGCAATTGGAAGCCACAGGCAAGTGGCAGGCTAGGTGTCCAGGTGCCATGGCTCCATCATGCAAATATTTGACTTGTACCTACTGAATCACTGCATAAATACATCAAAATGTAAAATGTCTACCTTTCAAGAATGTATCCCACTATTAGAAATTGTAGACTTCATTGCAATAATTGACCTGAAGAGTCCATACTAACACATCCCTATGAACACCAGTGGTTGCAAATGCCTTTGCTTTAGGGTAGGTGGCAAGCATTAATAATTCCTGTTTCTTCCCCAGAGAATAAAATCAATACCAGAAGTGTTCACAAACTTTTTTTTATTGGTGGCAAAACATCTAAAGTGACAAGCAATTCACGTGTACCCATTCCTAGAGGATTGGCTGGAGGGGGAGAATGCCTTTCTACAATATCAGAATAGTACAAACAAGTTGTTATAGCAGTTAGGCATCACAGTGAAACTTTTCATATCCTCGTGCAGCTAATGAAATTTCTAGCGATGGAAATAAACATCGTGAATGCAGTGGCAACTCCAACAACACAGAGAATTCAGACATTGTAGGACAAGTTCCCTCTTTAACGGACAGTGAGGACAGTCAAATTATTCAAAGTGATGACTACAGACATTCATCTGATAACACATGCATGGATACACATGAGGTCAAAGTTAATGTTAAGACAGCTGTCTTCAGCGTCTGTTGGACTGAGACAATCTAGCAGCTGATATAATACAAGGTGGTATTATCATTAGGCCTGGACTAACTCTCCATGCTGGTTTCCAAGAGTGCTAGAGGGAATGTTAAGTAATATCTCCGGCTATTTCCCCGATGCAGAATTCTACATAGCATGGAGTTACGAATTAAGGGAATGGAACTGCCGTTACATACTCACACTTTTATTTTTCAATTTCCCAGTGGAGTAAGCCCATTCCCCTTAAGCCGAACAATTCTGAGGGGTGATATGTTCCCCATCCCACCCTGGAAGAGGAGTTACTCCAGACCTATGGTGGCAAAGAGAGAGATTGAAACTTGGTAATGGCCACAAACACACTTTTGTGGGTGCTTCCAAATGCCCTGCCACCCTACTTAAGCAGGATTTATGACTGCTGATTTCTCCGCACTCAAGCGAGAGAATTCTGCAGTAATACGTTCATTTACACCTGCCACTAAAACCTTTGACCACAGACTATTAATTCTAGTTTCCAGTTGAGATTCACATGGGAGCCTACTATATCAACCATAACTGACCAGTTCCGAGTTACGGACTCTTAAGTTATGTACCACTGCAGGATTTTCCCATTGATGCCCATCAGCTAGCATCCATTCCCCCATGGTTCCATAATCTATTCTTGTAGTTTACTGGTTTTTGGACTATTGATGGAAACATCAGCCACTCAGTCCCACTTTGCCCCCAGTGTGTCAAATATCCACTGCGATACATTGTTTCCCTATATCTTGCACCCTAACCTAATTGATTTGTTTAGCGAAAAAAAACAATTTGTAGTTGATCTGAGGACTTCCAATTGTTGTCAAGAATGAGAAAAGTTCAAGCATTGGATAAAATTGGCCGCAATGCCTCGTATTATGAAACAGCAAGCATGTAAGCACTTTAAAAATAATTTATGTCATAAGTCGATCCCCAAATGGAGTCCCTTTATATCTTGATTTTTAACTGTGTATTTGACCTAGACGCTGTTGAAGAACACCAGCTGGATAAATTAATATCCCTGTTTAACACACCAAGCCCTAGGAGTGCATGCGGTGTTACGCTCTCGTGACCATGTTTGGCTCCTAGAGGCTGTATTCCTATAGACCAAGCACTCCTTGATCACGTTATTTGGGTTCTCTAGCTTTGGCAATGGGTTCCACTCTCATGGAAAGAATGTACAAAACACTGAACCTGCACAAGAATGAAGGGAGGTGCCAGCCACCGGACACCATTTCCGGTCAGGTAAGGGGCTGGGCACAGTTTCAGGCGAGCAGGGAGGAAGGAGGACGTGCCTGCGAGCATATGAGACAAAAGAAGAATAAAGAAATAGATGACCATCCCTGTGTCCTGGTTTGCTTGGGGACTGAGGCATATGCGAGACACGACAGCACCCAACTCCACCCGGCTTTCGCCAAAAAATGCCCCCAGTGGATACACTAGGTGTCAGTTTTGTTCAGAAGGCAGCCATAGTTCTGTTACGCCTCCTGATAGGGAATTAGAAATCTGCCCCAGGTAGTATTCATTTCTCTGTCAGGACTTTGTTTGTGTTTTATTTATTATGACACTGTATCTGAATTTCTAACTCACCACCCACTATTAGAGAGTCATTGACTGCTTAAGTTTGCTACTCCTGGTGGGCCAGGTACCTAAACTGAGTACTTGAGTTATCTAATTGGCATATAGTAAACAACTGAACCCACCATAGAAATTACCCAGGAATCAATGGTTGGCCCAAAGGACTCACAGTGGCAAGTTGTACAACATATCCGCATTGTCGCTTGTCTTCAATGTGTTTATTGGGTCTATAAGGTCTTGCCTTCTTTTAATGCACACCATGAGGGGGAATATTCTCAAGATAGTGTGATAATTATTGCAAAATTAGCATAATGCAACTCTTCACATCTCAGTCCATCGCAGGAAAATAGCGCCGGGTTAACGTTGAATTCTCAACACAGCGGTACCATGCGATAGTCTTACGATAACGTGTCAAATGACTGCGGTAAAATCAACGCAACGCCACACAAAGGCGACTAACGCGAAAAAAGCGGCGATGTCCCAAACTGCGATACAAAAATTAGCAATAACCAGCGATAGTCCTGCAATTCCCACACATCATGCGGGGAAATACACCAGAAAAGCAGAGAGAAAAAATGGTGAGATGACTATGTACGAGGACAACCCCACATCCGTGATGTAGAACAAATGTCCATTGTCCCGCATCAAATAGTCATCTCCTAACAAACAGTCACAATGTACATTAACATGCAGTCTGCATGTAAACTGCACCAATGCGGAAGCATACATGGAACACACTGTGAAACCACATCTCCCCTTCATATTGCAGAGGGACAATCAAAACCTCCTGCACACAGACGTGTCATGTCACTGATCAATCAAGTGTGAAAGCATATACGAATGTAGGGGCAGTGACTCCTCCTTACGTACATGTTGCTCATGTTGTGGGACTTGAGTCACAGGGTGCATCCCTGCATCATGGTGGTACATATTTGACCCCAAAAGAAGTCCTGTTGTCACTTGTAGGTGACAAAAAACAGCCTATACATAATGATTTTGGACACATGTGAAATGCCGAAGAGTGGGATTACGTACTATCTCTGACACACAGAACTGGCATTTCGAATACGTGACACCCTAAACCGCCTCTCTGTACAGAGGTGACACACCCACCATCTATCATCAAATCATGGAATTGTTAGCGCGACATGTCGCACTTACACTTGTCTGAGTGATGTGCTTGTACAGATGAGTGACATGCACTCAGGGAATGTGTCTTGGAATGCATTTATTTGCACATGCTGTGCCTGTGGTCATTTTGTACTGTCCCATGATTGCTAAGGACTGTCACAATGTGACGTGCTCATGTGAAGAAATGGTCAATTATGGTGTTCCTACGGGCTATTCCAGCTGCGGCTGCAGTGGGGTGTGGTCCACCTGCCTCATCTTCCTCTTCATCGTCCGGTGCATCTAGCACTTGTATCTATGGGGCATTGGTGCGTACACATATGTTGTGCAACACACAACATGCACACGATGTCTGGGCTGTACAGGAGCCTTCCACCTGTGATGTCCAGGAACCTGAAACGTGACTTCAACACGCCAAATGTGCGTTCCACGATGCCCCTGGTGCGTTGGTGGGCCGCATTGTACTGCCTCTGAGCCTGTGTGTTCGGGGCTTGGAGAGGTGTCATCATCCAAGCGCAGAGGGCATATCCTTGATCACATGTGAAAGTGCAGAGAGACACGAGTCAATAGTTTGTTCTGCATGATGTGTTGGCAGGCTCACTGGTACATTGGTGTGTGATATGTGTGACTTTGTGATTCCTGTTTGACATGTACTGCTTGTAGCAAATGAGCGGCATCAATGTGTATTACGTAGCCTCACTGCTGCTCATCCCTACACCCGAGCCTATTTACTAGTGTGCGCAGCGCGGTTGCATCACTTGCACTTCTACGGCACACCATTGTCCTGCCTGTCTGCGCATGTCCACAACCCTAACAACGACACAGTGATGTTATGCCCTGAAGGTGGGCGGCCACGTGTGTGTAGGCCTATGGTAAGGATAGGGCAGACACAGATGTAGAGTTCATGGCTGGCTGAACTCGCAATGCGGTTGATGGTAGACCGTAGGCTTATGCTGCGGTAATAGCAACACACACAGCAGTTGGCATGTATGTTCCCTGACCACGACGGGCTTGCGCTCCCTCATTTACCCCTTCGGCCGAGCCCCCACTCTGGGTGCATGCTACATAGCAACATTGTCCATTGCGGGATGGGTGGCGCCAACACTACAACAGAGACACACGCATTAGTTACTACCTTGGCAAGGCCAAAACTTAACCACACCCAGAGCCCCGGGTTGATTAACCACATCCCATATGCAAGTCCACTCCGCTTACGCTCACAGGGGGGTAGGACACAGGTACATGGTCCTGGTCTACCCTACTGCCTGAGGTGACATTTTTGCGTCTGCTTTACACAGCACAATGTAATGTGGTAGGGCCCGGGGCCCTCATGCATACATCATGACCACACAGACACACTTAGATAGTTTGTGAGACTGGCTACGGGCACATGCGCCCGGCCCCTTTTATTACCAGGGTCACATGTCCATTGACGCCTGTGCTGGATGGGCGTGGGGTGAGTGTAAGCCACCCCTCAGTGGATGGGTGGTGCTGGCAACAATTACAACAGTGATCAAACAATCAGAAGTTCAAAGTTCAAATGGTCCATGACTTGAGCTTCACAGAGTTAGTGGCCCTGGATGCACTGTGGCCGGCACAAGCACACCGCCACGGGACGATGACTTTCGGTGCACTGAGGTAGGGCCACGCGAGCTGAGCGGGTCCTCGTCGATGTCGATGTCGAAGGTGAATGTCGCGGAGGGTTACGGGGAACAGTGGAAGGTGTCCACCATGGCATGATGCAGAGGCCAGAAGCCGGCAGAAACAGGCAAATGGAGGAGTGGAATGCCTCGTTTTTACCACCAAGTCAGTATCACCTACATGATGATGAAGACAACCCCCAGGCCATAGACTCTACGATGAGGCCTGTAAAATGATATAAACTCTGCCATAAATAAATCATGACTCCGTTCCAAATGTGTGACCTACTCAACCGCAGCGTAGGCCGGAAGCAGCGGTCAGCAGGGGCCCACAGCCACGTGTCATTGGCTTGCGACGCATTGAGTTAGTGACACCAGAGCAGTTGTTGGTAGTGTTTGATTACCTCCGGAACAATGATCCTTTTTCCTCCGGACTGAAATGCGTCTTCCACTTACTCCTCTCCTTGTGTACAATGATATGAACTCAGCCATTGAGAAATCAAGGCTCAGTCCCAAATGTGTGACCTATTGGACCGCTGTGTGGGCCTAAGGCAGTAGTCAGCGAGGTACTACTGACACGTGTGGTTGGAATTCTATGCACAGAGTTGGTGGCACTACAGCAAAGGGAGTACAGTGATATCAAACGTCCCATTAACATATGAACTCGGCCATCAGGATATCAAGACTCCATTCCAAATGTGTGACCTACTTGAACGTAGTGTAGGCCAGAGGCAGCGGTGGAGTACGTTAATGAGAAAGGAGTGCTGCGGGCCTGTGTCGCGAAGGCCGTGATGGTCTGAGGAGGCTTCCAAGGTCGCGGGCCTCTGGCTTGGAGTTTACACCAGCACGTGGTGTGCCCTCTTTGACACACACTGGTGTCGGCAGGTGAGCAGTGAGTCCTGGGTGCGCAGGCAAGACAGGTTTGTGGACCAGCGTCCCGGGGTGCAGCAGGCGCACATGATCGCAGGCAATACCGCTTATGGCGTCGGCCTCGTGGCGGGATGGGAGGCACCGCCCTGGCAGACACGTGGGCATTCCGGAAGAGAACCACACCCAGAGCTGCGTGCTTTTTATCCACACCCCTAAGCTGGCCTGGCGTACACTGGGCCAGCCCACTCCGCTCATGTTTACAGGCGGGGCGTACCAAGCTACATTTCCGCAAACTTCCCCACTGCCTGGGGTAACATGGTTGCGTTCACTGTCCACTACACTTCAAACACCAGCAGTATATGTTAACATGGACATGTCTGTGGTTTGCATACTGCAGTCTGGCCAGCACATCCACGCCACACTTGGCATTGTATACATTCTCTTTCATGGGTCACTTTCCTCCTTCGCACATGCCTGGTTCCCACCTCTCCCCACAATCTACTATTGTGTGGCTGAGGTACCATGCCGTTGATTCGTCATGTACATGGCTAGCCCAGATTACCACAGGAAGTTGTGCTGTTGTGTCTGGTAGAGGGCCATGTTGTTTGGCATGTTGTATGTGAGTTTGTAACGTGTGTATTCCCAGAGTTGAGAGTTGCATGATTGTGGAGTTAGGGAGTGTGGTGTGTTCATTTGCTACTTACCAACGAGCAGTGCATTTCCGTAGGTGCCATCCTGGTAGCGCTGGTTAATGAGGGACTGTTGGAAGATGTAGGAATCATGCACACTGCCTGGGTAGTTGGCGACGACATTGGTGAAGCGTCCCCTGTGGTCCACTATTGCCTGCACATTGATGGAATGCCTGTGCTTTCTGTTGCGGTAATTGTGTGCAGTGCCGGCAGGGGGCACAAGTAGGACATGTATGCAGTCAATTGCCCCCAACACGTGCAGGAAGCCATCTATGGTGTAGAAGCCTTGCTTGGTCTCCATCTGTTCCTGCGCAGTGAAGGTGCTGGGGTACTAAGCTGATAATGGCACCCAAGACAGGTGTGAGGAACTTTGATAGTGCTGGCTGTGAAACTCCTCTGACTCTGGCAGTTATTGGTTGGAAGGTACCAGAGGCCAACAGATGCCGCAACGCTAGCAGCTTTGTCTGCGGCAGGATGTCCGTTGTCCGTTAGGTTGGTACCATCAGCCTGTGGGCAATGATGTTCAGAATGCGGAGGATGGTTGTCCTTTTGAGCCTGTAGTGGGCAATGACATCCTCTGATGTTAGGTCTGTGAGGCTGGTGCGTTTTCTGAAGGTCCGCTGTCTTAGTCTGCGCTGCCTCTGTGGTGGTCCGGGGGGTGCTGTGGAGGGTCCAGGAAGGGGGGGGGGGTTGCGGGTCAGGGGGTGGTGGCAATGAGTGTTGGGGCTCCGAGCTGCATGATCAGTAGCTCCATGGCATATGTTGTTGTTCTGGTGTGGCTCTAGGCTAGGATCCCTTTTATGGTGCGGGTTGTCGTCCTACTTTACACCAGGTAAGAGCAGGTGTTAAATCCCTGCTGCTAACACACATTATCACCTGTTTTGGGATCTTATCGCTGATCTGGCTCGTCGTTGAGAATGCTGCGAAGTGGTGTTATTGCGGCTTTTTGTGTGGGAACGCCTACTCTGTATCTCATTAGTGTTAGTTGCCGGGGTGATCTGTGGCGAAGTTTTTTGCGGCTGCTATCACAGGTAAACTGGTGATATTGGCTGTTAGCGCCAGCTTGTGAATGGGGTGATATATTTATTGCAACTTTGGCTGTGATAAAGTGCTGCTAACTCGGCGATAAGTCCTTGAGAATATGCCCCTATGTCTTTTACGGTCTCTTTTATATGAATTATGTCTCGGAGTTTGTTTACACTTGTTCTAAGCACATTGTGTTACCATGGTTGGACTTTCTCTGTGTCTGTATCGTCTTATATCATGTGTACACTATTTATAAGGTTTTTTACCTACTCCTTACACTACAGTTTGGCTCTATGACTCCTTGTAACTGTGTACAATGTGCTTCAGGTCTCATCTCCTTTCTGTATATTGTGTCTGTATGGTCTCGAGTCCCGTCACGGTGCTCACTATATTTTCAAGACTGGTGCTTTCTTTCTAAACTGGTTAATAATCTGTATTCTCTCTCTTTCTCTGCAGTGGCGCCGACTCTGAAGCAAAACACAATTCATACAGTGCCACCTTCTGGCTGGGGTGACTTGTTTTATTTGTATGACTGGTAATGCGAGAAAGTGAGGGGACCTAAAAATCTGGTTCAAAGTGTATCGAGCGAACAGCCAGTTCCTCAATCCATGATGGAGCGGGAAGATTGCTTTAAAGATTTGTTTGATTTTTTTATTGGGATGTCAATTTTTGCCATAAATTGGCTGAAGGGGCACTCATGGAATATACTAATAGTTTCATTATGTGCCTAGCAAACGTAACCTTCTCCATGAGACTTGGGGGTTCAGTTCATCCTCCTAAAGGAAACTTTGATAAAGAGTGACAAAATGGCGGATTTAACCAAATAGTCCTGAATATTTCTTAAAACGCTAAGTTATTACATGCTGTTAAAGTTCTGGGTATGCAATTTTGCAAGACTCATTTTTTCCCCAAAATGAATAAAGCATCTTTCTCTACTGTAATATTGCACATGTACTATCTCTGTTACGTCCACGTATATTTTATTTCATATATACTCTAGGACCGAGAATCTAAATGGATGGGACAGGGCGGAAAAACTAAAAACCACACTTATATGTGGAGCAGGTTGGATCTGGCGGGCTAATTAATCAAGCAATGCCAACACTCGTGTTACAGAGAGCTCACCAGTTCATACACCAGGCGGGATATACCAATCTTTTTATAACACTTTAAGGATTGATTTAAACAAAAAAAGTGTGTAGCAGTATCTCAACGTAGTCTAGATTAACACACAGTATACCTCGACCTCGACACCGGTCAGATACAGCTCTTTGACCACCATTGCAGTCCCTGCTTATAGCACAACCACATACTCCCATACCTTACAATGCGTCTGTGAACATCTCGTGGATTTTTAAATGTAGTAAGCCTTCTCACAGTAATCCATGCCACGAGTTAGATCTCCTATAAAAGGAGCTTTGTCTATTTGCCAGCATCGGACATAGTCTCTTTTCAACAGCCTCACTGCACTAAGAGATATTTGCTTCTAGGGCCACCTCATTCGTCCATTATGCCTAAGGGCGACCATAATAGGGTTTGGTTTGATTGTTCTGCCTACTATTCGGGATAGGATGTTGTGTATTTGGGACCAATACTTTCGTATGGCAAAACAATCCAATACCGTGTGATAGTAGGTATACCCTCTTTAGATATTCTCGGTCTTTTTTTTTAAACACACTTTATTGGTAGCTGGAATGACATAGCACTGTAATGACTGTAATATACACTGCTTTTTTTTCCTTTTCTTTTTTCCTTCTCTTGATGGCCATCTCATTGTACACAAGACATAACAGCATGTTGATCGAACAGTTCAGTTGCAGTTAATCAGTGGACATACATCTGTCCTTGTGACCATAGATATTCCCCGTCTTACCAACATATGGCAGTTATATTGACATCAATTATGAATTATCTCCATATAACTCAGAAAGTAAAAACCAAAGCAGCAAGTGCCCTCTGAAATGAAGGAAGCAACGTCTGGAAAGAATCTTCGGAACTGAACACTCAAATATCAGCCCCCCTCGTATTTTTAAAATGCAAAACTGGTGTCGCAAACATACATGAGTCTTTCATTATAGACAAATAAACTCAAGTCAGTTCCCCCTAACAAAGCTTGTCATTTTCATGAAAAATTACTATTTATGTTCCTAAATCCCAGTTTTATTTGTTTGGAATTTTGTAAAAACACAGCTGGACCCCAAAGATAAGCTTTTAATTTCCATTAAATAGTTGGCATATGTAAAACTATACTACACAGTGACAGATTCTGCTGTATCACTATCACATGATACTGATGCCCATCCTATGAAAGAGAGTGTATCACTGTTACGTCAGAATTAGCCACAGTATGTAATGGTTCTGCCAGAACAACCATTGTGCCAGGAATGGTTTCAGTCCTCACAAGAATGCTTGCAATATGCCAAAGATGGCTAACATTATGCTGGAGTATTTCTTCATCCTGTTAAATATACGAACAGTGTACAGATAATTGCATTAACTGAAAGAAGAGCACCACTAAGCCACTGTACCCGCAGTAAGTAAAGATGTATCACAATTAGTCACAATAGGCTCCCATAATGCTCCGTATGGCCACCGTTAAGCCAGGCGTACGGTCTAAATGGGTGTGGATCCCCAGATAATTTCTTCTACTAAGTTTCCTATATCAAAATGTAACTGCTATATTTGGTCCAGGTGGAGAGTACAGAGAGGGACACGACAGGGGTGTGTTTTGGCCCTTTTCCTGTTCACTTTATACATAAATGGCCTCGAAAAGGCCATCACTGCTGATGTATGTACCTAGAATCGGGCCTTGCTTGATACCTACTTTGATATATGCAGACGATGCGGTCCTTATGGCGCGTACTGCGAACAGACTGCAATCTTTGCTGAATTTGCTTTCTATGTTTATACGCTGCCACTGATCTCTCTTAGACATTCCACGATGCCCTCTAACTGCACATGCACATACTTTCAGCATATCCCTGGATACTAGAGCCATAAGTAGTAGCTGAAATGAATTCTCTAATTGGTCTAGACCCCAGTTTCGAGGCAAAGCCGTCTTCTTCTACTGCTAAGTCATAAGGCAATTTGAGGGGCCCAATTCCCTTGACTATCGAATGGATGTATGGCTAATCAAGTGTTGCTAAAATGGATCTGTCTTAGAAATGCTTACCAAGTGATCAATATTCAGCGTATTTGGTAGATTGAAATCATTAGCTCAAGGTGACCATGCATATCAAGCATTATCAAAGGTATTAAATGTGTTTCGAATAAAACTGTGTAGTTGGCTGGCACGAGGGGCGCCTTACAAATTAGTAACGACAACGCTATTCAGGTGCAATCACAATGTTTTGAGCAAAAGAAAATAACATGTGATAAGAGTATACTCTGGGGTGAAAGTTCAAGGGTCTACATGGGTCATGAAACCTCCACTGAGCTGCAACAGAACCACCAAACCTCCAAGGACTGGACCCAACCACCTCCGCTGCATACTCCTCAACACCCGCTCCGCACCCAAACATGCCGTCGAGCTCTGGGATCTGCTCGACACCTCCGCCCCAGACGTGGCCTTCCTGAGCGAGACCCGGTGGAACGACTCCTCGGCGCCCGACATCGCCATAGCCATCCCGGACGGCTACAAGATCACCCTCAGGGATCGCGCCAACGGAACCGGGGAGGAATAGCCATCGTCCACAAATCCACCCTCAAGGTCGCCACCCACGCAAACGACACCCTCAACACCGCCGAACACCTGCACTTCTGGATCCACACCGACCCCCAACACCACCCTCAGAGGAACACTCATCTACAGACCCCCCGGACTCCAGGCTCAGTTCAGCAACTCAATCGCCGACCTCGCCAGCACCCACGCACTCGCCTCCACGGACTACATCTTCCTCGGGGGCCTGAACTTCCACCTCGAGAACAACAACGACGCCAACTCCCCCACCCTGATCGACAACCTCGACAACCTCGGCCTCAGACAACTCGTCACCGCACCCACGCCGCCGGCCATCCGCTGGACCTCCTCTTCTCCGCCGGCACCTCCCACACCACCGAACTCCACTGGACCTACCACTGCTGCATCCATTTCACCTTCAAGAAATCAACCATGCACCACCGCACCCAACAGCTGCCTCGCCGCTGCTGGAGCATAGTCACCGAAGACCGGCTGATCACCACCCTCGCCCAGAACCCACCAACCCAGACGCCGCAGCCCGCAACATCAGACAGTAGATCGACGACTGCGCCAACACCCTGCCCCGCTCAAGAAACCCTCCAACAACCATGCCAGCAAGAGAGCCACATGGTACACCGACGAGCTCCAGACCTCCAAACGCGCATGCCGTAAATTGGAGAAAATATGGCTCCACAAACGCACACCGGACAACCACGCAGCCCACAAGGATGCCACCCGCAGACATCACCACCTCATCAGATTAGCCAAGAGATCCTCCTTTAAAGACCGCTTGGATAACAACGCACACGACAGCAAAGTGCTCTTCAGCATCGTAAAGGAACTCTCCAACCCCAGCGCCAACGACATCCCGCCCTCACAAGAACAGTGCGACTCACTCGTCATTTTCTTCCTCCGTAAGATCGCTGACATCCACGACCGCTTCAACACCACGACTGCCCCTACTACGCCAGACTCCACCCCCCGTGAACACCACCAGCGCCATCCGCTTGACCTTCTGGTCCAACGTCAACGATGACGAGACACGCAAGGTCATGAACTCCATCCACTCAGGATCCCCGTCAGACCCGTGCCGATGATGCAGCGCTACTCTAGAAATAATTTCTAAAACCTCATCACCTTTCCCGAAAGTACTAAATCATACATTTACTCATCAGTGGGGCCCATAACACTGCGAGTCACTCATACACACTTTTCTCTCTACTTCATGGATTGGTGAGACTTAAAGGAGAGCTGCTGGATCATAGCGGAGTGTCTAAATTAAAACAAACTATTTGAATATATACATATATTTACAACTGCAGTTTATCAATTTACCATGGTTTTATCAACAAGACAATTTATTGAGACACACCACCATTATTTGTCAATGGATCTGCTAGTAAAAATTAGGCTAAGGATGAACAAGACCAGAATAATTCTTGATTTATCTGATTTTTATTTTAAAGAGAAATCTCCTACCATGACAAGTATTTATTCAATTTATTCATTTGATTAATGCAAAATAGAATTTAAGAAAAGAAGAATTTTAACTCGTACATTTATATTAGTTTAATTCAAAGTTCTGAAAGAAAACATTTATTATTTTTAGGACACACACAAATATTAGCAAAGGACGGAATAGTTCCCAAAGTTCATCTCCCTATCCTCTCTAGCTATTAACCTCATCTAAAGACTCCGAACGCACTCTTTTATACCCTTTTTCCCTAACTTAATCTATCTACAAATGTAACTATCAATGTCTTTAACAGTTCTGATTGCTCAGTCCAAGGGGTGGATGAGCATAACCTCATAATCTTATTGTATAATTTCTGCCTCGTCCGCTCAATAAAAATGGTCCTTTGTCCTCATTTATGTCTGCTTCATTCATGTCCTTAAATTGATATTTTCGTAAATTTTCACACGTTATACAACACAGTTGTCCATCTTGTTGGCACTCAACTGGACTTTCAGGGCATACTGTCCTTGAACCATTCTGCACGAGAACATGCAGCTCATATTCATTCTGCAGATTCACTTTTGCTGCGTGCATGCGTACAGTTTCTCAATCTCGGAGTCATAAAAACGTCCATTTTGTTTTAGGCCTCAAGGGCCAGAAAGGGAACTATCATAGAAACAAACACAAATAAACGTTAATTGTTGAATTATAGCCCTTCTCTTCACCTCCCCCTTTACTAAGGTATCCCTGTTAGTTATTACCCAGCAATTAAAGCCACATTTATGCGTAATATTCTCCGCTGTCTTCCAGTTTTTGCCACAATTAGACGAACAAAAAGCACATTTACGCTACTTTAGGTAAGTTATAGCTGCTGCATTAATTTTGAACATGACAACATCACTTTAGTTAGTCGATTATAGTTCGCAACACAAGCAATTTAGTTTCCGAGGGGCATACAAAATTTTGTTTCCTCATCTCGCTCCATCACCCACACCACGTATTCAACAAAGAAGACGCAGCCATCGCACCCAAACTACGGAAGGTCATCAACATCTCCTTCGAAACAGCGACATTCCCGGAAAGCTGGAAGCACGCCGAAATCTTCGCCCTCCTCAAGAATCCCAAGGCAGACCCCAAGGACCTCAAGAACTTCCGGCCCATCTCCCTGCTCCTGTTCCCGGCAAAGGTCATCGAGAAAATCGTCAACAGACAATTGGCCGGCCATCTGGAAGACAACAACATCTTGGACCCGTCCCAGTCCGGATTTAGACAAAACCACAGCACCGAGACAGCCCTCATCGCAGCCACAGACGACATCAGTCGCCAACTAGACAACGGCGAAACATCAGACCTCATCCTCCTGGACCTGTTGGTCTGCCATCGCACTCTAAAGACACGCCTCCTAGAAGCCGAAATCCAAGAGAAGGTCCTTGTCTGGACCACGTCCTTCCTCTCCAGCAGAACCCAGAGCGTTCGCCTCCCACCCTTCCGATCCGAAGCCACCGACATCATCTGCGGCGTCCCCCAGGGCTCATCCCTCAGCCCGACGCTGTTCAACATCTACATGGCCCCCCTCGCACAAGTGGCCCGCCATCACGACCTCAACATCATCTCCTACGCCGACGAAACCCAGCTCATCCTCTCCCTCACCAAGGACCCACACACTGCCAAAACCACCCTCCATGAGGGAATGAAGGCCGTCGCCGACTGGATGAGGAGCAGCCGCCTGAAGTTGAACTCTGACAAGACGGAGGTACACATCCTCGGACCCACCCCCTCAGCCTGGGACGACTCCTGGTGGCCGACCACTCTGGGAACAGCACCAACACCCACCGACAATGCACGCAACCTAGGATTCATCCTCGACTCTTCCCTCTCCATACCTAAGCAGGTCAACTCTGTCTCCTCCTCCTGCTACAACACCCTCCGCATGCTCCGTAGGATCTACAAGTGGATCCCGACCGAAACAAGAAGAACGGTGACACAGGCCCTCGTCAGCAGCAGACTGGACTACGGCAACGCACTTGATGCAGGATCCCAGCCAAACACCTACGACGACTACAACGCATCAAAAACGCCTCAGTCTGACCGATCGTCGACGTCCCCGCCTCAGCCACATCACCCCCACCTGAGAGACCTACACTGGCTCCCCGTCGACAAGAGGTTCACCTTCAAGCTCCTCACCTACGCACACAAAGCACTCCATAACGCCGGACCAGCCTACCTGAACAGCAGACTCAGCTTCTACACCCCCACCCGCCAGCTCAGCTCCTCCGGCCTCGCCCTCGCTGCTGTCCCCCGCATGCAACGAACGACCTCCAGCAGCAGATCCTTCTCCTACCTCGCCGCCAAGACCTGGAACACCCTACCTACCCACATACGGCAGACCCAAGACCTACTCGCCTTCAGAAGACTCCTTAAGACCTGGCTCTTCGAACTGTAGCAGCAGCCCCTCCCCTCAGCACATTGAGACACTCACGGGTAAGTAGCGCACACTACAAGTACTCTGATTGATTGATTGCTTGATAGATGAGAGAGTAGGTGTTGATTTTCACTGCCCACCAGGTCTATGCATGTAGCAGTGGGAAGGGTATCCTACATGATCTATCACCTGCGGGGGGCTTGGATCTCCAGAGGCTGGACGGGGCATATTCCTGGACAGCACTTCATTCTAAGGGGCATGTTATCAAGAACGGCGTTAAAATTATCGCTGGTTTAGTGGCAGAAAACTGCTGCTAAAGCGGCGATAATGGGCTTGATAATATGCCCTGGAGAATTGCAATAGAAGCCCATATTCACACCAGAAAACCTGGGCGTCTATGGGAATTCACAAGCGCATATTATCAAGCCCATTATCGCCGCTTTAGCGGCTGTTTTCGTCCACTAAACCAGCGATAATTTTTAACGCCGTTCTTGATAATATACCCCTAAGTCTGTAGTGCCGAGGAGGGCGCAAAAACATTGATTAGGGCAAAACACATGACATCACTGAGAAACACTGTGCTGGGCACACAATTCTAAGGCCAAGATTTACAAACGCAGCACAGCATCCAAAGATGAGGAAAGCAGGAAAGTGCCATGTCTACTGAGAAATGGCACATTCTTGCTATCTTCCTAGCGCTGGTGCACAATCAGGCTGCCGAGAGCCTTGCACACTCCTTTACACTTCAGTGCAAAGGTGTCTGCATGAGTCTAGCATAGGTTTTGAACTGGAAACGTACACTTCCAGTACAAAATACTATGCTAAGAATAACTTTAAAAAGTTTCCCACTTTGGATGTGTGCTGTACAGTGCAGGACACTTGCAAAGTGAGTACGAGAAATAAAAGCATTTCTCCTATTTAAAGCCTCAATTCAAGTTGCGTTAATTTTTGGCACAACACCCTGTCTACTATTTGTTAGTAAAGAATGAAGGATTCGCCCATCTAACCCATGTAATCTGGGCAGTAAATATTGAAAACAAACCAAGTGGAATACTGTAGGGATTAATTCAAACAAAAGGGCGTATACCACAGCGAAACAATTCATTTCCACTTGGAATTAAATTTTAATCAATCACAAGGTTTCTTACATCAATTCACTACGTAAAGTCTGCATGTGCATCTGTAAACATTCCCAACTTAAACATATTTATAGATCTCTGGAAATATGTCAAGAAAGAAAATTCACAAATCTATAAATGCAACAAAACGAATTTCAACAAATGGCGGCAAAGTAGCTCAATGTCCATTTGTTCATTTTACTTCCTTCTTGTTCTTATAGACATATGGTGGTTATAGATTCTACTCCAGCATTCAATCCAAGTTACTTTTTGGCCATAATTTTTAAAGGCCTCCTCCAGACTAAGGAAGACAAGAGAACTCGAGCCGCGCTGCATGTAGAAACCCTCATATGCTGCAGGTTCCGTAACTCTATAAAGCTTGACCTGTTACACCTGAAAACTATGGGATCTCAACCAATGACCTTACTTATAATATCAGAGAGGAAAAGTATCAATCTGTTTAAGGCGAGGCCAATTGGCTTTACCATTGCTTGTTTTTTATTATTTTTTTATAGATAGGTGTATGCATTTATATTATATACATAATGTGATGGACTATAACACATAAATCATGCAAAATGTTATATATCAATGAAGATATGCAGTTACATTTGATAAGCTAACACATATGCAGCACCCTATGGGGTCAAATCCGATCGGGTAAAAAAACGCTCCGAATCTTCATACGGAGCGTTTTTCCCCATACGATTAGTACTCGTAAACGTCCCCGTACGATTCTGCAAGTACGATCCCAACCCAAAGCGTCACTCCGTACGACTCGTAACAAACTCCGTACAAATCGCAAGTCCATATGATTTGCATTCGGCTGATGCTTCACTCTACGTCCGACCGTAAATAGACTGCGTCATCCGTACCAGGAAGTACGATCTGTGTTGAAGACACTCCGTACGACTCTTTTGCTATGAGAGCTGAAAACTGCCGTAAAAGCAGAATCCGGCCCGAACCGCACCCCGGTACGTGACAAACAAGACATGAACCCCATCGTCCGTGTCATCCCAGTCCTGTACGCCCACCACCTCGTACATAGAAACCGACGACGGCGCAGTCGGTGAGTACAACGAACCCCAACAATTGAAGTATACCTGTACGTGGCGCCACACGCGCACATCACCATTGCACGCCTGTAATGTCGTGGTACATTGCGCTTCACGCTACCGCATATCACCAGTGTAATAGTGAGACGTTTCGCCCCTACGCCATCAACCTCGGGGTACGGTGCGCCACCCGCTACCGCATATCACCAGTGTAATAGTGAGACGTGCCGCACCTAAGCCATCAACCTCGAGGTACGGTACGCTACCGCATATCACCAGTGTAATAGTGAGACGTGCGGCACCTACGTCATCCACCTCGGGGTACGGTACGCTACAGCATATCACCAGTGTAATAGTGAGACGTGCCGCACCTACGTCATCAACCTCGGGGTACGGTACGCTACCGCATATCACCAGTGTAATAGTGAGACGTACCGCACCTACGCCATCAACCTCGGGGTACGGTACGCTACCGCATATCACCAGTGTAATAGTGAGACGTGCCGCACCTACGTCATCCACCTCGGGTACGGTACGCTACCGCATATCACCAGTGTAATAGTGAGACTTGCCGCACCTACGTCATCAACCTCGGGGTACGGTACGCTACCGCATATCACCAGTGTAATAGTGAGACGTGCCGCACCTATGTCATCAACCTCGGGGTACGGTACGCTACCGCATATCACCAGTGTAATAGTGAGACGTGCCGCACCTACGCCATCAACCTGGGGTATGGAGCGCCACACGCTACCGCATATCACCAGTGTAATAGTGAGATGTGTCGCCCCTACGCCATCAACCTCGGGGAACGGTACGCTACCGCATATCACCAGTGTAATGTTGAGACGTGCCGCACCTACGTCAACAACCTCGGGGTACGGTACGCTAGCGCATATCACCAGTGGAATGGTGAGACGTGTGGGACATACGTCAGAAATGTGATGTGTGGACAACCTACCCAGCAGTGCCCAATAGCATAGGGTGTGTGTGGCTAATACCCCCAGCAGTGCCCAGCTGTGCCCACCAGCATAGGGTGTGTGTGTGGCTAAGACCCCCAGCAGTGGCCAGCAGTGCCCACCAGCATAGGGTGTGTGTGGCTAAGACCCCCAGCAATGCCCAGCAGCATAGGGTGTGTGTGGCCAAGACCCCCAGCAGTGCCCACCAGCATAGGGTGTGTGTGGCTAAGACCCCCAGCAGTGCCCACCAGCATAGGGTGTGTGTGGCTAAGACCCCCAGCAATGCCCAGCAGTAGAGGGTGTGTGTGGCTAAGACGCCCAGCAGTGCCCAGCAGTAGAGGGTGTGTGTGGCTAAGACCCCCAGCAGTGCCCACCAGCATAGGGTGTGTGTGGCTAAGACCCCCAGCAGTGCCCACCAGCATAGGGTGTGTGTGGCTAAGACCCCCAGCAGTGCCCACCAGCATAGGGTGTGTGTGGCTAAGACCCCCAGCAGTAGAGGGTGTGTGTGGCTAAGACCCCCAGCAGTGCCCAGCAGTAGAGGGTGTGTGTGGCTAAGACCCCCAGCAGTGCCCACCAGCATAGGGTGTGTGTGGCTAAGACCCCCAGCAGTGCCCACCAGCATAGGGTGTGTGTGGCTAAGACCCCCAGCAGTGCCCACCAGCATAGGGTGTGTGTGGCTAAGACCCCCAGCAGTAGAGGGTGTGTGTGGCTAAGACCCCCAGCAGTGCCCAGCAGTAGAGGGTGTGTGTGGCTAAGACCCCCAGCAGTGCCCACCAGCATAGGGTGTGTGTGGCTATGAGTCCCAGCAGTGCCCACCAGCATAGGGTGTGTGTGGCTATCGTCCCAGCAGTTAAAGCAGTTAAAGCCGAAACATACCATGGTGAACCTCATTACCATCAGGAAATAGACACATGTTACAATACCCAAATCTGAACATCACACCAGCTCCCAGCCACACAGCAGTCAAAGCCATTATCAGAAAACCAAAAGTACAGAACCAAAAATCCAAAGCTTTATTCAGCCGCACCAAAAGATAAAACGTAAATATGAGTCCAGGCTCACAGAAGGCCAATGGCCAGTCCAAATAACGTAGACAAAAGGTTGTGGCATCCTGGATGTTGTCACACCCAAACTTGCCTGCACATAGAGTTCAATCGTCTGTGGAAACAGTGGGGGCATCGTCTGGGGAATCCTCCGGCACCGCAGGGACAGGAGAGGGAAGGACAGGTGTAGTGGGTGCAGGTGGTGTGGATTCCTCCACACTGGCCGTTGCCTCGCTGAATGTGGCTAAATATACTTGGCTGCACACTTCAGCCAGTTCAGAAAAACTACCACCTGAACCCGGGGACACATTGGGGGTGGAGGTAGAGGGCTGTGAGTCTGTTGTCGTGGGTCTGTGGATGCGTGTGTGACGTCTGTCCCCTCTCCCTGTGGGTGTGCCTACATCCCCTTGAGATTGGGTGTGTGGAGATTTGCGCTTTGTCTGCCGTGTGGGTGTGCTGGGTGTGTCTGTTGTGGTGTCTGACCTGTGGCGTCTGCGTGTACGTTGGGCAGGTATGGGAGAGGCTGAGATGGATGGGTCTGAAGGAGGGGAGGCAGATGCTGCAGGGTGGACAGTGCTGCTGTCAGTGATGACTCTATGGTAGCCACACTCCGACGTAGATCAGACATGGCAGATGACATGCCCTCCATGAACGACACCAACTGTGTCATGATTTGTGTATGTCCATGGAGGACAGTCAACATGGATGTCTGACCTACTTGAATCTGCTGGAGTAGGTCCACAGACTCAGCACTGTGGGCAGCAGGGGAGACAGGGGCAGGTGCTGCGGTGCCGGGCACAAAGGAGACACGGGGGCTAGCACGGACCCTAGGGACCCTAACAACTGGGAGGGTGGAGATTGTACTGGAGGAGGAGGGGACAGCCAAAGATGTAGAAGATGGCATAGCTGCATATTCCCCCTCCTCCGGAGAGTCTGATTCCGAGCTGTCTGCATGGTAGGAGGTGTCGTGCTCATGAGGTCCGGCCATCTGACTCTCCTCACCCTCCGTGCCACTGACTCCTCAAAGCTGGTGGCACTGTTGCTGGGTCCCTCTGTCTGGTCCGTGCCTGTGTCTCCTCCAGATTGTGGTGATGATGCTGTTGGCAAGGAGAATAAGAAAAACATATCAGTCACCTGTACACATCAGACATATCAGCTACAAATCTTTTGGGAACATTTCTAAACATGGCATGCATCATGAGTCACATGCCACTGAACTCTGCACAATGCTAAGCCTAGTATTGCGCAATTGTAAGAGACACAACGCTCAATGTATTGTAGGATACAAGTAACAGGCAAGGCAACAACTTGTATGAGAGTCACAATGATGAGCCACTGCCTGACAACAGGATAGCTGATGATAAATCACTGTTCATTTGCCCACCCTGCCACCCAAATCCAGACCTGGCCATGTTTGAATCGCTTTGACCCTGTGCCACATGGGAAAAGTCCTGCCCGAACTGCCATGTGATGCCATCCTGGGACCTGAACCAAGTGTTCCATCACCTCACACTGGCACCACAGCTGTCTACACCCAAACTCACATTGTGTGGCTGACCATCAATATTATTTCCAAACAACATGCAACATATTTTGAGAATATGCACACATGCACTGCCCAGTGTGAGTATGCACAAGCCAAAATTAGTATACATGTACAGTGTGCACCTGTAGCTAACACATGACAATTAGAAAGTTTACCATGGACAAAGGCCACTGAGGCTGACTCGTGCAGAAAAACATGTTGAGACTCCTGATCCGTTCCAAAATATGAAGAAGGGCAGACACAGTGCACAGGTGGTGCGACATGTAAGGTACCAACAGGTGTCTCAGACCTCCCTCCCAACATGATGATGTGCAAAGGAATATGCATACTAAGACATTGCACCTTAGGAGTACATGTGAAAAAGAAATAGCCAAAGCGCTGGTCAAATGTGGAGTAGGGCAAGGCAAGCATCTGCTGAAAATGGCCCATTCTAATGCCAATGCATAAAGTGCCTGTTTGACCACACCACTCCAACTGTGGGAGTGTTACCATGCCTCGGAGCACTGCAGGTAGCATGTGACACACATGACAACAAACAGACATGTACCTACCCCCTTCTTGCTGCTGTCCCTCCTGCAACTGCCTATGGAGGTCTGGGAACACCACTTCCAGGACCCGCAGCATGTGGGGGGTGAGGTGGCGGGTGCCGCCATGCCGGCATGGAGCTTCGAGCTTGAGCTGTACCCTTGCGATGCGGCGGGTCCAGCACCGGATGTCCTGCCACCTTTTCCTGATGTTACTGCTGCGAGGCCCCCCCTCACTCCTGACAGCCCTGGCGATGTCCAGCCAGATGTCACCCTTCTCATAGGCAGATACCTGTCACGAATATAAAGTGAGACAACATCAGTACACCTGGTCCATGTCCCAAAGACACACACTTGCACCAAATAGACGATGACAACAGGGCATAGGATGCTGACCACACTTGCATCATTGTCCATGTGTATGTGGATTGTGAGCAAACAACAATGCACTACATGCCATTGAAAGGCTACAGATGCCATAAGGGGTGCAAACCACTCTTTGAGCATGGCACACACTGAGCAATATATGCTACATCAGGGTGCACTGCAGCACGTGTCATGCTGTCACATACCCCACTACACCAAATAACCCTCTTCAGACCACACATGCACACCCTGGCACAGCTCATCTGCTTGTCATTGTCAACAGTGTATACAACATCACTTAGCACATGTCACCCCTGCGAAAGATGTGACACAGGCCACAAGCTAACTGTCCAAGTCATGCACACGGCGCAGCATACTTGTCTCATCACATGGGTATAGCTGTGGCATACGTCATGCACCAGTCTTGCAAAACATCACCGACACAATTTGCCAGGTGACAAAGATCAATCACACTCTTCAATGTACATCACTTCAAAGCATGCTTTTGTCCAACAAGCACACAGGTCATGAACAAATCCATCTACAGTGAGTACATTCATCTGTCATTCGTGTGGTAACACTGCAACAGCTCAGGAAACCATCCAAAAAGAACATGCAAGGTGTGGCACAGCAGAAAGTGTGATTCACATTGCAGTTAATGTCACAGTTAGCACAATGCTGAGGAGCAGTAAACACTATTACACCACATCATTAACTGCATGTGAGAGGCCACACTGTACACACCGGCACTCACTCCAAACAACATAGCATCTCTTAACAATACATACACAATGGCTGTAGTGTCACACACACAACAGGTGCACAGTCCAAGGTAGTGCACACATCACTCACCTGCTCCTCTGGTCTCTCATACAGCTTGCTGTAGTTAGGCAGGAGGGCATCCAGCAGGGCCTTGTTCTCCCCCTCACTGAATGCAGGTGCCCTCTCCATGCTCAGCTAATTAGGGTCCAGAGGATACAGAGACAGCAGCTGTGTTGTCCACTCCAATGTTGTGCAGGCAAGTGCCCTCTCACATCCACATGCTGCCTTATATCTGTGCTGCAGAGGGTCTGTGAGTCCAAGGAGTACAGTGTGATAGGCGAGAATAGTTTGCATCCTATGTTTCATCCAATCCCATGACACATAAGGCCATGACACACATTTGCATGGTTTGAAAACTGAGCCAGAGCTCAACAACAACTTTTGCAACATTGTATAGTTTTGCCCAACTGAATTTTCCAGAACACCTGTAGATCACTCTAAAATCTCTGTTTCCTTGACAACCTGGCTGCATTCTAACCATTCCACTGTTCCCCTAGACCAGAGGTACTCAAAGTACGGCCCGCGGGCCAGTAGCGGCCCGGCAAGCCTTCAGTGGCGGCCCGCGTAGCTTGAGACATCCCACCTGTGTGGTTTTTTTTTAACTTCAGCAAACACCTCGGGGAGCAGCAGTGCGAGTCAGAGACACTGCTCTGTGGGGGCCCGGGCGATTCCAGCCACAGTCAAGAGTGGAGCTGCAGGGGCGCTAAGAGGTGAACAAAGCCTCATTAACAAACAAATGGTCGTTTAAACACCTGTGAAGTACTGGGGTGCCTGGAGGCTGTGTCAGCCAGGCTGACGCACAGGGGAGAGGGAGGGGAGGGGGGAGGACAGCAGGAACTGAGAGCCGGATGAGGTGGGAGGGCAGAGCAGGGAGTGAGAGCCCGGGTGAGGGAGGTGGAGGGCAGAGCAGGGAGTGAGAGCCCGGGCGAGGGAGGTGGAGGGCAGAGCAGGGAGTGAGACCCCGGGTGAGGGAGGTGGAGGGTAGCAGGGAGTGAGAGACTGGGTGAGAGAGGTGGAGGGCAGAGCAGGGAGTGAGAGCCCGGGTGAGGGAGGTGGAGGGCAGAGCAGGGAGTGAGAGCCTGGGTGAGGGAGGTAGAGGGCAGCAGGGAGTGAGAGCCCGGGTGAGGGAGGTGGAGGGCAGTGCAGGGAGTGAGAGCCCGGGTGAGGGAGGTGGAGGGCAGAGCAGGGAGTGAGAGCCCGGGTGAGGGAGTTGGAGGGCAGCAGGGAGTGAGAGCCCGGGTGAGCGAGGTGGAGGGCAGCAGGGAGTGAGAGCCTGGGTGAGGGAGGTGGAGGGCAGAGCAGGGAGTGAGAGCCTGGGTGAGGGAGGTAGAGGGCAGCAGGGAGTGAGAGCCCGAGTGAGGGAGGTGGAGGGCAGAGCAGGGAGTGAGAGCCCGGGTGAGGGAGTTGGAGGGCAGCAGGGAGTGAGAGCCCGGGTGAGCGAGGTGGAGGGCAGCAGGGAGTGAGAGCCTGGGTGAGGGAGGTGGAGGGCAGAGCAGGGAGTGAGAGCCTGGGTGAGGGAGGTGGAGGGCAGAGCAGGGAGTGAGAGCCCGGGTGAGGGAGGTGGAGGGCAGCAGGGAGTGAGAGCCTGGGTGAGAGAGGTGGAGGGCAGAGCAGGGAGTGAGAGCCCGGGTGAGGGAGGTGGAGGGCAGAGCAGGGAGTGAGAGCCTGGGTGAGGGAGGTAGAGGGCAGCAGGGAGTGAGAGCCCGGGTGAGGGAGGTGGAGGGCAGTGCAGGGAGTGAGAGCCCGGGTGAGGGAGGTGGAGGGCAGAGCAGGGAGTGAGAGCCCGGGTGAGGGAGGTGGAGGGCAGAGCAGGGAGTGAGAGCCTGGGTGAGGGAGGTAGAGGGCAGCAGGGAGTGAGAGCCCGAGTGAGGGAGGTGGAGGGCAGAGCAGGGAGTGAGAGCCCGGGTGAGGGAGTTGGAGGGCAGCAGGGAGTGAGAGCCCGGGTGAGGGAGGTGGAGGGCAGAGCAGGGAGTGAGAGCCCGGGTGAGGGAGGTAGAGGGCAGCAGGGAGTGAGAGCCCGGGTGAGGGAGGTGGAGGGCAGAGCAGGGAGTGAGAGCCTGGGTGAGGGAGGTGGAGGGCAGCAGGGAGTGAGAGCCCGAGTGAGGGAGGTGGAGGGCAGAGCAGGGAGTGAGAGCCCGGGTGAGAGAGGTGGAGGGCAGAGCAGGGAGTGAGAGCCCGGGTGAGGGAGGTGGAGAGCAGAGCAGGGAGTGAGAGCCGGGTGAGGGAGGTGGAGGGCAGCAGGGAGTGAGAGCCCGGGTGAGGGAGGTGGAGGGCAGAGCAGGGAGTGAGAGCCCTGTGAGGTGGGAGGGCAGAGCAGGGAGTGAGAGCCTGGGTGAGGGAGGTGGAGGGCAGCAGGGAGTGAGAGCCGGGTGAGGTGACAGAGGGCAGCAGGGAGTGATAGCCGGGTCAGGTGACAGAGGGCAGAGCAGGGAGTGAGAGCCCGGGTGAGGGAGGTGGAGGCCAGCAGGGAGTGAGAGAGGGGTGAGGGAGGTGGAGGGCAGAGCAGGGAGTGAGAGCCTGGGTGAGGAGGTGGAGGGCAGAGCAGGGAGTGAGAGCCCGGGTGAGGGAGGTGGAGGGCAGCAGGGAGTGAGAGCCCGGGTGAGGGAGGTGGAGGGCAGCAGGGAGTGAGAACCCGGGTGAGGGAGGTGGAGGGCAGCAGGGAGTGAGAGCCCGGGTGAGGGAGGTGGAGGGCAGCAGGGAGTGAGAGCCCGGGTGAGGGAGGTGGAGGGCAGAGCAGGGAGTGAGAGCCGGGTGAGGGAGGTGGAGGGCAGCAGTGAGAGCCCGGGTGAGGGTGGTGGAGGGCAGAGCAGGGAGTGAGAGCGGGGTGAGGGAGGTGGAGGGCAGCAGGGAGTGAGAGCCCGGGTGAGGGAGGTGGAGGGCAGAGCAGGGAGTGAGAGCCCTGTGAGGTGGGAGGGCAGAGCAGGGAGTGAGAGCCTGGGTGAGGGAGGTGGAGGGCAGCAGGGAGTGAGAGCCGGGTGAGGTGACAGAGGGCAGCAGGGAGTGAGAGCTGGGTGAGGTGACAGAGGGCAGAGCAGGGAGTGAGAGCCCGGGTGAGGGAGGTGGAGGCCAGCAGGGAGTGAGAGCGGGGTGAGGGAGGTGGAGGGCAGAGCAGGGAGTGAGAACCTGGGTGAGGGAGGTGGAGGGCAGAGCAGGGAGTGAGCGCCCGGGTGAGGGAGGTGGAGGGCAGCAGGGAGTGAGGGCCCGGGTGAGGGAGGTGGAGGGCAGCAGGGAGTGAGAACCCGGGTGAGGGAGGTGGAGGGCAGCAGGGAGTGAGAGCCCGGGTGAGGGAGGTGGAGGGCAGCAGGGAGTGAGAGCCCGGGTGAGGGAGGTGGAGGGCAGAGCAGGGAGTGAGAGCCGGGTGAGGGAGGTGGAGGGCAGCAGGGAGTGAAAGCCCGGGTGAGGGAGGTGGAGGGCAGAGCAGGGAGTGAGAGCCCTGTGTGGTGGGAGGGCAGAGCAGGGAGTGAGAGCCTGGGTGAGGGAGGTGGAGGGCAGCAGGGAGTGAGAGCCGTGTGAGGTGACAGAGCGCAGCAGGGAGTGAGAGCCGGGTGAGGTGAGACAGATAGAGATAGAGACAGATGAAGACATAAAGAGACAGATAGAGGCAGAGACAGGGACAGACGGAGCTAGATAGGGTCAGAGACAGGGACAGACAGAGACAGATAGAGGCAGAGACAGATAGAGGTAGAGACAGACAGCGATAGAGACAGACAGCGATAGAGACAGAGAGAGAGACTGACAGAGAGAGAGACAGACAGAGAGAGACAGAGGGAGAGAGGGAGACAGACATAGGAAGGGATGGAGACAGACAGAGGGAGATAGACAGAGGGAGAGAGGGGGACAGACAGGGAGAGAGGGAGACAGACAGAGGGAGACAGACAAAGGGAGGGAGACAGACAGAGGGAGGGAGGCAGACAGAGGGAGGGAGACAGAGGGAGGGAGACAGACAGAGGGAGACAGACAGACAGAGGGAGGGATGGAGACAGACAGAGGGAGACAGACCGAGGGAGGGTGACAGACAGAGGGAGACAGACAGACAGAAGGAGGGATGGAGACAGACAGAGGGAGGGAGGCAGAGGGAGAGGGAGACAGAAGGAGAGAGGGAGACAGACAGAGGGAGGGAGACAGACAGAGGGAGAGAGACAGACAGAGGGAGGGAGGGAGACATAAAGACAGAGGGAGACAGACAGAGGGAGAGAGGGAGACAGACAGAGGGAGGGAGGGAGAGAGAGGGAGGGAGGGAGACAGAGGGAGGGAGTGAGGGAGAGGGAGGGAGGCAGAGGGATAGAGGGAGACAGACTGACGGAGATAGACAGAGGGAGGGAGACAGAGGGAGACAGACAGACAGACAGGGACAGACAGAGGGAGGGACACAGACAGAGGGAGGGAGACAGACAGAGGGAGGGAGACAGAAAGACAGAGGGAGACAGACAGAGGGAGGGATATAGACAGAGGGAGGGAGGGAGACAGAGGGAGGGAGGGAGACAGACAGAGGGAGGGAGACAGACAGAGGGAGGGAGGGAGACAGACAGAGGGAGGAAGGGAGACAGAGGGAGGGAGGGAGGGAGAGAGGGAAACAGAGGGAGGGAGGTAGACAGAGGGAGGGAGGGAGACAGAGGGAGGGATGGAGACAGACAGAGGGAGGGAGGGAGACAGACAGGGCAGACGGAGGGAGGGAGACAGAGGGAGATGGACAGTGGGACACAGATAGAGGGAGACAGATGGAGGGAGACGGAGAGAGGGAAGGAAAGAGGGAGGGAGACAGAGAGAGAAAGAGAGGTAAGACAGAGAGAGACAGAGGGAGAGAGACAGAGGGAGACAGAGAGAGGGAAGGAGGGAGCGAGAGAGAGATACAAGGAGGGAGACAGAGGGAGGGAGAGAGAGAGAAAGAGAGATGTGTGTGTATGCTGGTCTGTTGGCTCAGTGGATGAACGCGTCAGCTGCAGGGGCCTGTGTTCAACTTCATGGTCACAGTTTTTTTCTTTGTAGCCCCTTCCCCCTCCCCCACTGACCCCGCCTCCACCGGTGTGAGTACCCATGCCCTAGATGTTCCCTATGTATTTTCTGGAATCCCCACATAAGTACGGTGCGATTCCCGTCGCAAATGCAACTCATCCAATGGTGAAACGAGCCGTACACATGCACGTTCACTTGGGGTACGCTCTGCTCGCGTATGGCTACAATGCAATAGGGAAACGGGCCGTACACACGCACGTTCACTTGGGGTACGCTCTGCTCGCATATGGCTACAATGCAATAGGTAAATGAGCCCTACACTCGTACGTTCACTTGGGGTATGCATTGCTCGCGTATGGCTACAATGCAATAGGGAAACGAGCCGTACACATGCACGTTCACTTGGGGTACGCTCTGCTCGCGTATGGCTACAATGCAATAGGGAAACGGGCCGTACACACGCACGTTCACTTGGGGTACGCTCTGCTCGCATATGGCTACAATGCAATAGGTAAATGAGCCCTACACTCGCACGTTCACTTGGGGTATGCATTGCTCGCGTATGGCTACAATGCAATAGGGAAACAAGCCATACACACGCACGTTCACTTGGGGTACGCTCTGCTCGCATATGGCTACAATGCAATAGGTAAATGAGCCCTACACTCGCACGTTCACTTGGGGTACGCTCTGCTCGCGTATGGCTACAATGCAATAGGGAAACAAGCCATACACACGCACGTTCACTTGGGGTACGCTCTGCTCGCATATGGCTACAATGCAATAGGGAAACGACCCGTACACACGCAAGTTCACTTGGGGTACGCTCTGCCGCGTATGGCTACAATGCAATAGGGAAACGAGCCGTACACACGCACGTTCACTTGGGGTACGCTCTGCTGGCGTATGGCTACAATGCAATAGGGAAACGAGCCGTACACACGCACGTTCACTTGGGGTACGCATTGCTCGCGTATGGCTACAATGCAATAGGGAAACGAGCCGTACACACGCACGTTCACTTGGGGTACGCTCCGCTCGCGTATGGCTACAATGCAATAGGGAAACGAGCCGTACACACGCACAGTCACTTGGGGTACGCTCTGCTCGCGTATGGCTACAATGCAATAGGGAAACGAGCCGTACACACGCACGTTCACTTGGGGTACGCATTGCTTGCGTATGGCTACAATGCAATAGGGAAACGAGCCGTACACACGCACGGTCACTTGGGGTACGCTCTGCTCGCGTATGGCTACAATGCAATAGGGAAACGAGCCGTATACACGCACATTCACTTGGGGTACGCATTGCTCGCTTATGGCTACAATGCAATAGGGAAACAAGCCATACACACGCACGTTCACTTGGGGTACACTCTGCTCGCGTATGGCTACAATTCAATAGGGAAACAAGCCGTACACACGCACGTTCACCTGGGGTACTGTGCATTTGACATGCTCAAGTGAATGCATGTGTAGGCTGCGTTCATAGGCTCATTCATGGCACCATTGGGAGAGTGACCCCAGGAAATCACATGGCAGGGATGTAGGTGTAGGCTCATGTTGAGGATGTGGATGTATACATTTGCATGGCATCCTTCCATCAGCAGGCCCTAGGTGTGGCAGACAGTGAAATAGCACAGGAAATGTGATCTTGTGGCACAGTTGATGTGTGAAGAGCTGTTGAGACATGTCATTAATCATGGTGCACATGTTTGGTTTTTGACCTCTCTCATGACTCTGATTCCATCCGTAAACTCCATACCACACTCAATTTCATTGCTGACTGGATGAATCAAAATCATTTAAAGCTTAATCCGGACAAGACGGAGTTGGTCCTGACTGGTGGCTCCTCTAGCCCCTGGACCTCTGCCTTCTGGCCTTCCACCTTTGGCCCTCCCCCGGTTCCCTCTGCTTCAGTCAGAACCCTGGGAATTAAAATCAGTCAGGACCTCTCCCTTCGTCCCCTGGTCAGCTCTGTCGTCTCATCTTGCTTTCTGTCCCTCAGGATTATTAGAAAGATTTCCTGTTTTTTCTCCTCTGATGCCCTGAAAATTATTGTTTTGGCCATGATTCTTTCACGGGTGGACTACGGAAACTGCCTCTATGTGGGAATTCCCATCTACGAGCTGCGGCGTCTCCAGTCCATCCAGAATCAGGCCGCCTGCCTTATTCATAGGCTTCCTAAATTCCAGCATATCACTCCCTTGCTTAGATCCCTTCACTGGCTTCCCATCCTGCAGAGGACCCTCTTCAAGATGGGTTGCATTGTCTTTATGGCCCACGCCCGCACGGCTCCTATCTTCATCAATTCCATGATCACCCATTACCTTCCCTCCTGCAACCTTCGCTCCTCCAACCAGGCACTCTTAACCGTCCCCTGCTTCCGTAAGTCCAGAGTAGGCGGCACTAGATTTTCCATCCTTGCCCCCTGCTTCTGGAACAGCCTTCCCCTGACCATCAGATCCATTCCTGTCTTCTTGCACTTTCGCAAGGCACTTAAAACACACCTGTTCTCCCAAGCTTTCCCGTCCTAATCACCTCCTGGTGCTCCGTCTTATAGTAACTGTTTTAATCTCCTAGCGCCAGGAAGCCGCTTGGCCACAGAGCGCTCTATAAATACTTTAAACTTCAAACTTCAAACTTTGACATACATTCCACACTTCTCACCTGAGTTACGTCTTGAACATATTGTGATGCACATTAACACTGGTATGGCACACCATTCAGTACAGGCAACTGTCACATGATGAGAGCAACATGCCCACTGTCACAGATGTCAAATTGACACCCAGCATGACCCTGTGTGACCACGTCGTGTGTGTGCCATGTGCGAGATTGTGCATGCTGTTTGTATCTGAAAGAAATAGGTTAGTATTAGATTCCTCACCTTAGAATATCCACAGGCGTCAGACTGGATCCGGAAATTTGTGTGTAGCAATACCCTTGCGCGTCGGTAGGCATCGTCTGCGGCTCCGCGTCCATTGTCGGCGTCGTGGGCGCCGTGATGACGTCGTCGGAGTACTTAGACGCCACCTCCACGTGCTGACGTCACTTCTTCTTTTTTCTGCGCCAGCAGCGCAGATCCGGAAAAAGTGGTACCTTAGTCATTTTTTGACTAAACTTTTTACGATCCCTTTTGATTATTTTTCTTGAGTCTTCGACTCGGGACGGTGCCGATAGGGATGCCAGGTTTCAAGCCTTGTGAGGATTGCGACCGACTGATGTCGGTCACCGACCGTGTCTCCACTGTCTCGGTGTCAACCATGACGACAAGACCTGCTCCGACTGCCGGGCCCTGACTTCGAAAGCTTGGCGGGAGCGGTCCCGCAAGCGGCTCGAACTCCGGCAGTCGGCCCAGCGCCGCGAGAGGTCCTGGTCCGGACGGAGGTCGAGGGACCGGTCACGGGGTCGGAGTCATCAGAGCTCCGGGAGTCGACATCACTCCTCTGGGTCCAAGTCGTCAGGTAAGCACAAGAAGTCGAAGAGACGTCATCGCTCTTCCGACTCCCCCCGACGCAGCTGGGGGTTCGGGTGACACCGCCCACTCGGCTCCGTCGGAGTCGCGGCGTCGCAGCCTGCCCCACACCCTCCGGTCCCTGGGCAGCACGCGAACTCGGAGGAGATCGAGCGCTTCCTCATGGCCATGAGGTCCCTCGCTCCTCCGACGGGCTCTGCGGCGGCTTCAGGCCCAGCGGACCCGTCTGGGGGCCCTAGCGGGTCGGGTGCTTCGGCCCCGACGCCGTCAGGTGCTTCGGCTCCGACGCCGCAGGGCCCCACTGGATCCGCTTCTGGATCCGGGTCGTCGCCGGTTGACCTCACGACCTCACATGCGCTGGTCCCCCAGGTGTCACCACCGGCGCCGTCCTCGGGCGGCGCCGTCCCCGATACCTCACTCGATCCGGCGTCGGAACGGCGCCGCTGGGCGCCGCTTTCGACGCCGCTTGGGGAGTTTTACTTCAACGAGCCTGGCCCATCTTTTGACAACCCTGATTATCAGGGGATGGGTGATGAGGAGTATTGGGAGGGTTCTGAAGACCCTCTGACACGTGAGTGTCAGTCCCAAGAGGACTGGACAGGTGGACTAGGGGATGCCAGTGGTCTGGACACCTCGCCAGACACTGGTTTTGTCTCACCTCCTACCGTGGCTTCGGAGGAGGGGGCAACCTACAGTGTGGTGTTGACGCGGGCAGCCAAAGCCTTGGGTCTTGAGCTCCCCGTCGCGGCGGTGAGGACCAACCTCCTCACTGAGGTCCTCACATCGCAGTCAAGCTCGGCTGAGCCTCTGCTACCGTTTAATGAGGCCTTGACTGACGTTATTTTGGGCACTAGGTCCAGGCCCGCTACAGGTTCGCCTGTAGATAGGAACGTGGCCAGACGCCACTGCCCGACCCCGGCCGACCCATGTTTCCTGTCCACCCACCCCCGAGAGCCTGGTCATCCAGGCCTCCAATTCCCAGACCGCATTCCCGTCGGCTCCGCCGGATAGGGAATCCAAGAGGTATGAGCAGTACGGCAAGAAGGTATTCTTCTCCCTGAGTCTGGGACTGCGGTCTTCCAACACCGCATGCATCTTGGGCCTCTACACCCAGTCTCTGTGGGACACGGTCGCGGAACTGCTGCCAGAGTGCCCGTTGGAGGTACGGGCCAAACTCGGCCAAGCCCTTGTGGAAGGCCGAGATGCGGCACGGTATTCTATCCGGTGTGGGCTGGATACAACCGACTCACTGGGCAGAGCGATGGCAACGATGGTGGCGTTCGTCGCCACGCCTGTTTGAGGTCCGCCAACTTTTCGGCAGATGTCCAGAATACACTCATGGACATGCCGTTTGATGGCCGTCGCCTTTTTGGCAACAAGGCAGACCATGCGCTTGAGCGCTTCAAGGACTCCAGGGCTACGGCCAGGTCCTTGGGCCTCTCGGCCCCGCGCCAGCAAACTGGTACCTTTCGCTCATTTCGTGGCCAAGGAAGGGGCGCCCCCACACGTGCTGCCAGCCACACACCGCAGACTAACATCCAACGCGGTGGTGGCTGTGGTAACCGCCGTGGCGGCGGTCGGGGACAACGGCGAGGTCAGTCCACACCTTCCCCCGCAGCATCTGCCTCAAAACTCTCCTAGTCCGTGCTTTCAGGCCCATGTGACGCCAGTGGGGGGGCAGGGTTCGCCATCACCTCCACCACTGGCGCACTGTCACATCGGACAGGTGGGTGCTGCAAATCGTCCGAAGGGGCTACTCCCTCCCCTTCGAGGCGACCCCTCAAGCCATGCCAACGCAATACCACCGCATATCAGGGGATAATTTGCAACTTCTGCAGGCGGAAGTTACAGCCCTCTTGGCCAAGGGGGCCATCGAGCGCGTTCCTGGGTCAGAAGTAGGGTGAGGTTGCTACTCCCACTACTTTCTGGTACCCAAGAAGGGCAATGGGGGCCTACCTCCTATCTTGGACCTAAGGAATGTCAACGGCTTCCTCCAGAAGGAAAGTTCAAAATGCTGACACTGGCTCAGGTCCTAGCTGCCCTGGACCCAGGAGACTGGATGGTAGCGTTGGACTTGCAGGACGCTTATTTCCACATCCCCGTCCTGCCGGCCCACCGGCGCTACCTACGGTTCATGGTAGGCCACGAGCACTTTCAGTTTACCGTGCTCCCCTTCGGCCTTACCAGCGCCCCACGGGTGTTCACGAAGGTGATGGCGGTGGTGGCAGCTCATCTGCGCAGGTTAGGGGTTTCAGTCTTCCCCTACCTCGACGACTGGTTGTTGAAGGCGGGCTCGCCCCAGACAGTCGTCAGCCACCTCCAGACAACAGCAGACCTGCACCAGCTGGGGTTTTCCATCAATGTGCCGAAGTCACACCTGTGTCCCTCTCAGAAACTCCTCTTCATCGGAGCGGTTCTCGACTCGGCGCAGTTTCGGGTTTATCCACCCGAACAGCGGGTCCGGGATATTCAGGCTCTGATTCCATTCTTTCAGCCTTTATCCCGGGTCTCGGTCAGGTTGACGCTGCAGCTTCTGGGGCTGATGGCCTCCTGCATCCTTCTGGTGCATCACGCCAGGTGGCGAATGCGGGCTCTGCAGTGGGACCTGAAGTTTCAGTGGGCCCAGCATCAGGGCAACCTGTCCGACCATGTTCTGATCTCGGAGGGCACTGCGAGACAGCTGCAGTGGTGGCTCACGGACCACGATTGGGTCAACAGCAGATCCCTCTCCCTTCCCCTACCGGAGCACGTGGTTGTGACGGACGCGTCCCTCCAGGGCTGGGGAGGCCACATGGGAGAGGCGGAGATCAGAGGCCTCTGGTCTCCGGCGGAGTCCCGGCTCCATATCACCCTTTTTGAGCTGCGGGCGATTCGTCTAGCACTGAAGGCATTCCTCCCCTCTCTCAGGGGGAGTGTAGTGCAGGTGTTCACGGACAACACCACCGCCATGTGGTACTGCAACAAACAGGGCGTGCTGGGGTCGTGGACCCTGTGCCAGGAGGCTCAGCGCCTCTGGCAGTGGCTGGAACATCAGGGCGTGACCCTGGTGGTTCAACACCTGGCAGGTTCTCTGAACGCCAGGGCGGACGAACTCAGCCGCTGGTGCATGATGGATCACGAATGGCGGCTGAACTCGGACGTGGCGCAAGGTCTCTTTATGCAGTGGGGAGAGCCTTTGTTAGATCTATTCGCCACAGAAGAGAATGCGTAATGTCATCAGTTCTGCGCGTTGGAATTTCCAAGGCAGCACTCGCTCGGAGACGCTTTTCGTTGCGAGTGGAGTTGCGGTCTGTTGTACGCCTTTCCACCTATACCACTTCTGCCCAGAGTGCTGAAGAAGATCAAACGCAACCGGGCCCAAGTCATCCTTGTGGCTCCGGACTGGCCACGAAGGTACTGGTATCCCGAGCTACTCAGTATGTCAGTCGATTCCCCGGTTCGTCTGCCTCTTCTGGAGGACCTTCTGTCGCAGCAGCAGGGGACGGTCCTCCACCCGAACCTGTCCTGTCTCCACCTCCATGCTTGGAGATTGAGCGGCGACAGTTGAGGCCATTTGACTTGCCTCCTGAAGTCTGTAATATTATTCTTGCAGCCAGGCGTCCCTCCACAAAGTCGGTATACGCCTGCAGGTGGAACAGATTTGTGGCATGGTGCACAGCGAAGGCTGTGGACCCTCTTTCTGCCCCTCTTTCTGAAGTTCTTCTCTTCCTTCTTTCTCTTGCCCAGCAGGGCTCTGCTCTGGGCACTATCAAGGGCTACCTTTCTGCCCTTTCAGCCTTTCTAAGGCTGCCTGATCACCTTCTTTGTTCAAGTCCCCTATTGTAACTCGTTTTCTGAAAGGCATCACACACACGTTTCCACCTGTTCAGTTTGTGATGCCTCAGTGGGACTTTAACCTGGTTCTTACAAATCTGATGTGCGCTCCCTTTGAGCCACTTCACAACTGTCCTCTACGCCTTCTTACTCTGAAGACTGCTTTCCTGGTTGCCATCACCTCTGCCAGGAGAGTGAGTGAGCTCCAGGCTCTTTCTTCAAAACCTCCTTTCCTTTCTGTCCATCCGGACAAGGTTGTGTTGCGGACAAGACCCTCTTTCCTGCCCAAGGCTGTCACGGCCTTCCACATCGGGCAGTCTATCACCTTGCCCACCTTCTTTCCGCCTCCGCATCCCTCAAAGGAGGAAGAGTGGCTCCACCGTCTGGACCCAAAACGTGCGCTCTCATTCTATCTGGATCTCACACGCCAGTTCCGGGTGGATGACCAACTCTTTGTTGGTTACGTGGGCGCTAAAAAGGAAAGGGCGGTACACAAGCGGACCATCTCTCGGTGGGTCGTCTTGTGTATCAAGGCTTGTTACTCCTTGGCGAAGAAGGAGCCTCCTGTTGGGCTGAGGGCCCATTCCACCCGGGCCACGGCGGCTACTACTGCCCTGGGTCAGGGAGTCCCCTTGCAGTACATTTGTCAGGCAGCTACGTGGGCCTCGCTGCACACGTTTGCAAGACACTACTGCCTGGACAGCCAAGTCCGGAGGGATGGCTTCTTTGGCCGTTCCGTCCTCCAGGACTTTCTGGTGTGATTATTGGTTCGCAGACCCACCACCGGGGTTGGTATTGCTGGGGTATCTATTCCAAGGTAAGGAATCTAATACTAACCTGTTTCTTTCAGATGAACAAGTTACTTACCTTCGGTAACGATATATCTGTAAGAAACAGTAGTTAGTATTAGATTCCTTACCGCCCCACCCATCCTCCCCATTCTGCGAACCGATATCTAGGGTTAAGGTCATCACCTTTCAGGGCCCTAGTTTCAATGGCACCAGTGTTGGTTTTTAACATGGCTCTGCGTTTCTGGCGCGGAAAAGCTGTGTCTAAGAACTGACGTCAGCACGCGGAGGCGGCGTCTAAGTACTCCGACGACGTCATCACGGCGCCCACGATGCCGACGACGGACGCGGAGCCGCAGACGACGCCTTCCGACGCGCAAGGGTACTGCTACGCACATATTTCCAGATCCAGTCTGACGCCTGGGGATATTCTAAGGTAAGGAATCTAATACAAACTACTGTTTCTTACAGTTATATCGTTACCGAAGGTAAGTAACTTGTTCATACTGTCAAGTTTATCTGCTGTAGGAGCATCTATGATAGGTGTTTGCCGTGATGACAGGGTTTCACATGTACGCACACCATGCCACTTGTGCAAATGAACCGCTCATAGGAGGGAGAGGTGTGGCGCCGCGGCCAGGGCCACTGACGCTGGAATCTGGAGACCACGGTTCGATCCACGGCTCCGGCGGCAGGTTAGCCCAGCACCATGTGACTCTGGGCAATAGCTCGCTTAATCTTCCCGACGGCCCCCAGCGCCTAGAGACCCTTACGGGTGATTGTGCGCTTTACAAATGTGTGCTCCTTTTTATATGTGTGATGGCATCATAGACCATTTTTCCCCAATCATACATTTCTGCAGTCTGGTGATGTCCATGTCTGATCTGTGCAAATGATGGCACATGTGAGGTGGGTGTGTGCATTGCTGTCAGCTGTCTGGATGTGCAGACAACCTCCTAATGCAGTTCACGTGACGTGTGTCACTGACGTGATACATTGTCCTGCTCACTCAGACCAGCCCAGCAGATCATTTGTATGCATGTCATGTCCATTCCACAGACAACAGGTCTATCAGTTATCATGGAGGAGTGGCAGCCAGCTGGCACATGTTTCCTCAATGTGTAGCCCACGCCAGACTCAAAATTGATTAGATTTGTTGAAGCAGTGTTGCTTGTGCCATGTACTTTGTAATTGTCTTTGTCTGCCAGTTGTACACATTTTTTCCTAAATATGTTGTGCAGGGCACCACCTCTGCCAAGGCCGTTGCCAGACTTGGATGCCATGAGGGAACGTGATTGCATACGGCGTTACCGCTTCACACAACAGTTGATTCAGGACCTGACGGACAGGCTGGAACCACATCTCCAACCACGACACAGGTATCCAACTGCGCTGACACCCAAGGTAAAGGTGATGGAAGCCCTACATTTCTTTGCCACATGTACGTTCCAATTTACCATAGGTGATGTGGGGGGGATGTCCCAAACCATGTTAAGCCGGGTTTTACGTGATGTATTGGCTGCTATGTTGCTGCACATAGATGAATTCATAACATTCCCTACTCCTGAACAGTTGACAGATGTCAAGGGGGATTTCTATGCCCTGGGACGCATGCCACATGTAATTGGTGCGATTGATGGAACACATGTTACTCTGGTGCCACCACAGGCTCAGGAGCAAGCGTACCGCAACAGGAAACATTATCACTCGATAAATGCCCTGGTGGTGTGTCTTGCCAACATGCTGATCTCACATGTTTGTGCACGTTTTCCAGGATCGTGCCACGATGCATATATCATGAGGCGTAGCAGGGTACCACAGATGATGCTGAAGCTGCACAACCATCGGGCATGTCTTGTTGGTGGGTAAACTCTGTTACCCATGTATGTCTGTATGTCATTACTTCCTAAACTGCATCATATTACACACTCATTTCCATGATGTCAATTTGCGAGAGACGCAGGATATCCAAACATGCCGTGGCTCATGACTCCGCTACGCAACCCCAGGACAGCTGCAGACCAGCGGTACAACAATGCTCATGGACAGACCAGGTGGGTGATAGAGCGAACATTTTGACTCCTGAAGAGCCGGTTCAGGTTCCTCGATAAGACAGGCGGAGCCCTCCAATACACCCCACTCAAGGTGTGTAACATCTTCATGGTGTGCTGCATGCTACACAAAATGGCAGTGGAGAAGGCCGTGCCACTCATCCTAGATCCTGATGAGCTGGAACATCCGCCCGTTGAGGATGAAGGCCTTGGCCAGGATGCTAGTGACGAGGAGGTTGAAGATGATATCCGGAGTCACCTCATCCGCAACTTCTTTTCATAATGGTGAGTCATAGGTGCATTTTGTTCAAGCATGTACCATAGAGTTGCATGGGTAGCATGCTGTGTGCCCAGCTGACTGTATGCAATGTCACTTTGATGTTTGTTGTGCAGTGTCACACAGGTGCAGATGTAATGCCACACACATACGTGCTATGTCTGAACTTTGAATGTACAAGTGTAGTACAACATCAGTCTATTCAACATGACCATGTCTGAATGACATTATATGGAACTTGACCCCTTGTGTGCCTCTCATTCCCAGGTCGCCCTGCCTGTTGTCCGTTGGTGTCATCCTGATCAGCCTGATATTGCTCATGATGATAGCAACGTCAGCCAAATCAACGGAGCATGCACGGACATGTGGAAATGTCAATTTGGGTAAGGACTCATATAAGGCTGTTTTGCGTTGGTATGGTTTCAATTGTGTGGTACATGTTCATGCGCATGTTGTTGGACCATGCATACATGCAACAACATCATGTTTCCAATTACATGTAGCCCCACTCCCATGACAGGATAGTCCCCCATCTGACAGTCATCTGTCGTTGGTTTTGACTCTGGTGAATGCATCAATGTGTGTAAACATTGACACTGAAACATTGCATATACCATGGTTTGACATTGTGTGGGAGGTCACAACCACGGATTCTGTGGGGGATTGCAGCCTCACTGTGTGCAGCAGGATGTGTCTGGATCATCCCCTCAACCTTGTGGGCCAGTACAGTTTGGTTTCCCAAAAACCATGTCGTGTAGGTGTGGCCCGGTGTATGTTCCACATGTTAAGACAACTGTCCTGTGATTCTGTTTGCATGGATGCATTGCCCCTTGTGCCAATATGTCATGTCACTGTCATGTCGTTACCTCAGTGCAGGTTGAGAATACTGCTACGCCAGCCTTCACAGTGAGTTGAAGTTCAGTTTCCATTCACATGATGCCAGGTATGTTGCGCTGATAACATCACAATGGTGGGCTAAAGCACATCTAAATTATTCCGTAGCACCAGTGGAGTGAGGTTATTCACATGATTCTCTTGTCCCGTGCAGCATTTCAGGGTGACAGTAGGGTTCTTTATGTGGCTTGGCTCCTCATTACTTGCGGTTGACTTAATTTCCACCTGCTTGTCATGTTTAGCATAGTGAGGCTCAGTTGCTAGAGCAAAAGACTGGCTACAGAGGGGCTTCATTGCATTTAGGTCATTAGATTCCTCATCATATGTGATGCTTACTGCTGTTGTGGGTGATGTCAAGTTTGCCTTCATGGCCCTTACGGATACACAGGGCCAAATACAGATATTACACTTTGCGTAAGTGGCACTGCCATACATTTTGATTTGTTTGTTTGTGACACATCATCATACACTGTGACTTAGTTTTTGTCCACGTGGATCTCATTGCATAGTAGCAGACTTGTGAGCGTTACACAAGAATCAAATAGGTGACAGACTGTCCTAGGTTTTATGTGTCCGTGTTCAAGCATCTGATCTTATGTCATAGCATTATCTGTGATCTCAAATTGGGTACAGTGGTTACACTTCACAGGTGTGACTGCTACAGTGTATCTCATGAGGTATTTGTAGTATCAGTGACATAAGAATGTAATCCTAATGCTTGTTTGCCTCTGTTTGAGATCTCCCTCCCTGCAGTTCCCATCCCCTCCTTCCCTCGCCTGATCACCCTTTTGTGTCTGTCATTTGTACTCAGACCAAGGGGCTATTTGGAGGTGGAACCCTTTGAGCATCGCACCACTCTGATGATGAAAGGTACGGCCAGTCCCTGGCAGTCTTGTGGAGAATCTTTCTGCTGCATTACAGGTGACATCATTGCATGACTGTTTTTGTCTTCAGGGCAATGCCACTGACCATGTACATTGGATAATGCTGCATGGCATCCCAAGGTAATTCATCATGTTGTGTATGACGTGTGATTCCCACAGAACATTGTGCCTCCTTGCTGTCCTTCTAATGTGCATGTATTCAATATGGCCTAATGTAAGTTCATTGTTCATATGTGGTTACGTGTACAGTGACAACATGCATGGTGTTGGTAAAGACAAAAGTACAATATTGTGTGTGAGGTAGATGGCTGTGTAGGTGCTGTTTAGCGTGCTACCCACTACGTGCAGACTACACCTGCTGACGCTGTGTGTCCTGTGCCCCACTTGGCCCTAAGGGGCCTGATCCTGTGACCGTGATCTTTGGTGATTACTCTGCCATTTTGCTTGCAGTGACCCTGAGTCAACCAGACACTCCTGCATTCACATGCACATGTCACTTTGTGGCTTGCAAATGCCCTTGTGGTATGTACTTGTTTTGCATGTTGTCTCACCCCTTCTGCCGTCATGTGTTCACTCATTCCTGCTGCTGCATCCATAGCCACAATGCAGCGCAGAGTGGCCAGATCCTGGACCACACACGCCTACAGGATACTCCTCCTTCCATCCATTTGTAGAGCATGCTCCAGCCACCCTACACACAGAGAACACCAGACAATCATCCACCTGGTATAACAATACCTCAAACTCACCCATAACAGCTTCTCTGCATGTGTGTGCAACACATACTGGCAAGACTATGCTGCCCCACATGACAGTGTGTCTACGTACCACCAGGTCATGTGCCTCGTACAGCACGCACACACCTTCCAGCAGCACAATATTGTACTGTGTTAACTTGTCAACACCACAGCAGCACACCTCGCCTTCCTTACAATAACGTGGCAGTATGCAACCTCGGCACACCACTTCGACATAGCCGTCACAGACAGTCAAAAAGCCATCGGGAACACACACCAAAACCACATCTCTTGTGTGTGGTGTGATGTGGCCGTTCTGGTGAAGAGAATTATCAGACGTGGCAAGGTGTTCTGGATGCGTTGCACCCGTCACAGGAGTTTTGTTGTTGTAGCTGCATAGGGGGCGGTCACGTAATCAGGTAACCTTGTAGAGAGTGCTACAGCCCATTGCCCACAGTCTGTCCTGCCACCCTTGGCCTTGCGCCATTCATCACTTCCACAGTAGAGCAGCATGCTGATGATAGTTCTCATACCTCAGGACACAGATGTAGGTACTCCCTATGTGGACACCTACCTTTTTAACCCTGATCTATACACCTCCAAGTGACTCTCCTGTGCCTGTCTGTAATTGCAGTATTGTGAGCCAAACCCCCCTCCAGCATTTAGTAACCATCATAGGTGTGTATTGCCATCCATGTATCTAGTTGTTTGAATATTGTGACCTATGTGTGTCCTCACCCGGACCAAGTGTGTGGATGGCTGCAGTTTGTTAAATACTCTGGCATTTCATACATTTCCACACAGATATGTTTTAGACTCTGGGTACAAGATTACCACACCAATGCGTATGATGTTTCTTATATTTATTTGGTGATCTTGTGCAGGAAACGTGAGTAGGTGCTGTACAGAAATTGGGGGAATCCAAAGTTCACTGCTGGAGAGGAGATGCCTTACAGTTTCAGTCAACAGAGTCCAGGCCACAGTGCTTGGCATCATTGGGCAGGCTGTGACCAGCAAGTCCATGTGGGAGAGTCAAATAGGTGATGCTGTTGCACCCGAGGGCAATATGTCCGGTCAGGTTTCCTGGGAGTTGTGCATGGCCCACTGCCTCTCAACGTCTTAGCCGTGGACGACCCTTCTTCCTTGGGGGACCCTCACGTGCAGGCCTTGACGATGCATGGGACGCTCCGTCAGACAGTTCCTCCTCCTCCTCCTCCTCCTCCCTCCCTGTGGCTGGTGTTGAACGTTGCCTTGACGTTTGTGGCCTGGTGACACAGGGAGGGTGCTGCATGTTGCCAGCAATCTGACGGAGTGATTAGCTCATATCCCGATGCACCGTCAAGAGCTCATCCAGTGTTGCCTCCACCCGTCCATGATGTCGTACTTGCCTGGCATGTTGCTCGGCCTGCTATTGTTTCAGTTCGTTGAGGGCCTCCACTACCTGGCTGACCTCCCTGGTGTCCCGCCGGTATGCCTCCAGGATAGTACTCAGTTCAGTCATACCGGGACCTGCAGCTGACTGGCCAGAATCTCGCCTCCGCCTTGCGCCACTCCCACCACCCTGACCCACACGAGCACGGCCTGCGCTTGTGGGCACATCGGATCGACGGGACCCCCGAGTGTTGGCAGGGTGGATGTTGTCTGCCACCTCCAGGGTACCCGGCAAAGGGTGTCCCTCATTTTCAGACTGGCTCTCTGGTAGATCATGGGAAGGGCTCTGACCTGTCTGCTGGGATGTGGTGGGAATGGGTCTGGTGGTTGGCACAGATGTATCTGATCCAGTTGCTGCAGGGGTTTGGGATCCAGAGGGGGCCAGGTTGGTTGGGGTCATCCACGGTGTGTTGAGTGGCGTCGCTGTCGATGGGGTAGGGTCCTGCTGAGTCTGGGACTGGGATCCTTCTTCCCCTTGGTTGGGGGTGGTTTCCAAACGTTGCCCTGTGGGTGTGAGAGACAGACACTGTTAATGCACTATCATGAAACATATTTTTGTGTTATCCATTGTCAGCATCACAGTTCCACCTGCTTTATATTGTTGTCATTGTTCAATTGTGTATGTGTATGTAGTGGGATCAAATTAACATGTACTCAGGGGTATTTTCCATGTTCCATTCTCTTGACAATGACTGACAGCCATTGCTGTGGCTTGTGTTTCCGGCACAAAACAGATACAGCAGTGCTCTGTTTGACGCAATATTCACGATACAGTGTCAATCCTTATGCCTGCGTCAAGCATGCACATGGTTTAGATGCAGCATGTTCATGTAAGAGACAGAGCGGAATTTTTAAGATTCAATTCAGCTACTTTTGATAGGTGTTGCTGTTCCATGATGGCCAACCGATGCCAACCCCCCCTGGACCTGTACACCCACTTCTAGCTCATGGCTTTAGAACGTGGCATTTCTCCAAGACGCATCACCTTGTCAATACCCATGTCCATGGTGCTACTTAAGTGCATCCACAAAGTTCATAAGATGGGTCAAGTGCATTGTGTGCGAGGCACAATGGACTTGAGAATCAGCACTGTGCATCTTAAAGTTGGATGCGTAATCGTATGAGTGATTGTTTTGTTGTGCTACATGACAATTGTGACAGTGTTGCACTCCATTGCCTGTCCCCAGGGGATACGTTTATGTAAGGGGTGTGTGTGACAGGCCATGCTAGTAGTTTGAGTGTGATTTGCATAGTCCATCCTTCGTGGTTTGGCTGTGCCTCCATGAAGCATGCTGCCATGATCGTGGTTGTGGGTTCCTGCACAGGATGTCTGACCTTGTCCTGGTGTTTGTGTTTGCAATGATCAGAGGAGGGCCTTGTGCTGCCTACACCAGGGCCCATTGTCTACTATCTTGTCCGTAATTTCACACTCCCTGTGCATTGAGCATGGTGCTTGGGTGTGAACCTGGGTCATATGGGATGAGGGCAGCCTCCTACCCTACACCTTCCACTCTTTCAGCCTCCCCCTTGCAACTACCCCCATACTGTTGGGCACTGCTGGGACTCATGGCCACCCACACCCATACTGTTGAGCACTGCTGGGACTCATGGCCACCCACCCCCATACTGTTGGGCACTGTTGGGAGTCCCCCCATATTACATGAGTTGTTTGTATACTCACCAGGCTCAACGGCTCCTTGTATTCCATGAACTCCCACCAGTGGTAGCAGGGTCATGACTTTCTCCTCCCAGGGATGGAATTGTGGAGGTCTGCGGGGACCACCACCTCCAGTGTGGTGTGCACAGGCGTAGTCCTGGTCCATCTTCTTCTTGACCATCCTCCGCAGATCATACCACCTGACCTGGCATTCCTGCCTGGTGCGCTTGATGGGTGCAACAGCATTGACCCTGTCTACGATCCTCCCCCACAGGCGTGTTCTTTCTGCTATGCTGGTCTGTCTGACCAATGCGCCAAACAGCTGTGGCTCGACTCTGATGATTTCATCTGTAAGCGTCTCCATCTCCGGGTTAGTGAACTTTGGATTCTTTGGTGTGGTCATGGTGTGGGGCGTATGTGATTGAGGGGGTGATGGTGTGTATGGATGAGGGTGTGTGGGTCTGATTGTGAAGGGGGTGGTGTGGGTGTAGATGAGATAGGGTGTATGTGTGAGGGTTAATGGGTGCAGTTGTTGATGTGCTGGCAGGGTCTTCTTTTTGCAAATAGATATGTTGAAAAGGATGTTGGGTTGTATGTGTGGACCCTTTTATTGGTCCATTTGTGGGTGTGGCTTATTTTGAATTAGTGGTGTGTGTGTTATATGGGGTGGGTGTTACTTGGGCCCTCTGTTCGCCTGTTTGTATGTGGCCAGGACATTGTTTCCCAATGGTGTGTACACAGGAGACATGTTTTGTGGTGTTGTGCGACTCGTTTGCAACCTCCTTGTGCTGGTTTAGGGGTTCACGTTATGTGTGCGGGTCGTACTTGTAGGTGCGGGTGACTTATCCGGACCGTTGGGGGTGGGGGGGTTCGCGTTCGCTTGATCGGGGTGTGTGCGTGTCGTACTTGTAGGTGCGGGTGACTAATACGGGCCATTGGGGGGGTTCGCGTTCGCTTGATCGGGGTGTGTGTGTCGTACTTGTAGGTGCGGGTGATTTATCCGGGCCGTTGGGGGGTGGGGGGTTCGCGTTCGCTTGATGGGGGTGTGGGCGTGTCATACTTGTAGGTGTGGGTGACTAATACAGGCCGTTGGGGGTGGGGGGTTCGCATTCGCTTGATCGGGGTGTGTGTGTCGTACTTGTAGGTGCAGGTGACTTATCCGGGCCGCTGGGGGGTGGGGGGAGTTCGCGTTCGCTTGATCAGGGTGTGTGCGTGTCGTACTTGTAGGTGCGGGTGACTTATCCGGGCCGTTGGGGGCTGGGGGGTTCGCTTGATCGGGGTGTGTGCATGTCGTATTTGTAGGTGCGGGTGATTTATCCGGGCCGTTGGGGGTTGGTGGGGTTCGCGTTCGCTTGATCGGGGTGTGTGCGTGTCGTACTTGTAGGTGCGGGTGACTTATACGGGCCGTTGGGGGTGGGGGGGTTCGCGTTTGCTTGATCGGGGTGTGTGCGTGTCATACTTGTAGGTGCGGGTGACTTATCCAGGCCGTTGAGGGGTGGGGGGGTTAGCGTTTGCTTGATCGGGGTGTGTGCGTGTCGTACTTGTAGGTGCGGGTGACTTATCCGGGCCGTTGGGGGTGGGGGGGTTCGCGTTCGCTTGATCTGGGTGTGTGCATGTCATACTTGTAGGTGCGGGTGACTTATCCAGGCCGTTGAGGGGTGGGGGGGTTAGCGTTCGCTTGATCGGGGTGTGTGCGTGTCATACTTGTAGGTGCGGGTGACTTATCCGGGCCGTTGGGGGGTGAGGGGGTTCGCGTTTGCCTGATCGGGGTGTGTGCGTGTCGTATTTGTAGGTGCGGGTGACTTATCCGGGCCGTTGGGGGGTGGGGGTTGGCGTTCGCTTGATCGGGGTGTGTGCGTGTCGTACTTGTAGATGCGGGTGACTTATCCGGGCCGTTGGGGGTTGGGGGGTTCGCGTTCGCTTGATCGGGGTGTGTGCGTGTCGTACTTGTAGGTGCGGGTGACTTATCCGAGCCATTGGGTGGGGGGGGTTCGTGTTCATTTGATCGGGGTGTGTGCGTGTCGTACTTGTAGGTGCGGGTGACTTATACGAGCCGTTGGGGGGTGGGGGGGTTCGCGTTCGCTTGATCGGGTGTGTGCGTGTCGTACTTGTAGGTGAGGTTGACTTATCCGGGCCGTTGGGGGGTGGGGGGGTTACCATTCGCTTGATCGGGGTGTGTGCGTGCCGTACTTGTAGGTGCGGGTGACTTATCCAGGGCGTTGGGGGTGGGGGGTTCGCGTTTGCTTGATCGGGGTGTGTGCGTTTCGTACTTGTAGGTGCAGGTGACTTATACGGGCCGTTGGGGGTGTGGGGGGTTCGCGTAGGCTTGATCGGGGTGTTTGCATGTCATACTTGTAGATGCGGGTGACTTATCCGGGCCGTTGGGGGGTGGGGGGGTTTGCTTTCGCTTGATCGGGGTGTGTGCGTGTCGTACTTGTAGGTGCGGGTGACTTATCCGGGCCGTTGGGGGGTGGGGGTTCGCGTTCGCTTGATTGGGGTGTGTGCATGTCGTACTTGTAGGTGCGGGTGACTTATCCGGGCCGTTGGTGGGTGGGGGGTTCGCGTTCGCTTGATCGGGGTGTGTGCGTGTCGTACTTGTGGGTGCGGGTGACTTATCCGGGCCGTTGGGGGCTGGGTGGGTTCGCGTTCGCTTGATCGGGGTGTGTGCGTGTCGTACTTGTAGATGCGGGTGACTTATACGGGCCGTTGGCGGGTGGGGAGGTTTGCGTTCGCTTGATCGGGGTGTTTGCATGTCATACTTGTAGGTGCGGGTGACTTATCCGGGCCGTTGGGGGGTGAGGGGGTTCGCGTTTGCCTGATCGGGGTGTGTGCGTGTCGTATTTGTAGGTGCGGGTGACTTATCCGGGCCGTTGGGGGGTGGGGGTTGGCGTTCGCTTGATCGGGGTGTGTGCGTGTCGTACTTGTAGATGCGGGTGACTTATCCGGGCCGTTGGGGGTTGGGGGGTTCGCGTTCGCTTGATCGGGGTGTGTGCGTGTCGTACTTGTAGGTGCGGGTGACTTATCCGAGCCATTGGGTGGGGGGGGTTCGTGTTCATTTGATCGGGGTGTGTGCGTGTCGTACTTGTAGGTGCGGGTGACTTATACGAGCCGTTGGGGGGTGGGGGGGTTCGCGTTCGCTTGATCGGGTGTGTGCGTGTCGTACTTGTAGGTGAGGTTGACTTATCCGGGCCGTTGGGGGGTGGGGGGGGTTACCATTCGCTTGATCGGGGTGTGTGCGTGTCGTACTTGTAGGTGCGGGTGACTTATCCAGGGCGTTGGGGGTGGGGGGTTCGCGTTTGCTTGATCGGGGTGTGTGCGTTTCGTACTTGTAGGTGCAGGTGACTTATACGGGCCGTTGGGGGTGTGGGGGGGTTCGCGTAGGCTTGATCGGGGTGTTTGCATGTCATACTTGTAGATGCGGGTGACTTATCCGGGCCGTTGGGGGGTGGGGGGGTTTGCTTTCGCTTGATCGGGGTGTGTGCGTGTCGTACTTGTAGGTGCGGGTGACTTATCCGGGCCGTTGGGGGGTGGGGGTTCGCGTTCGCTTGATTGGGGTGTGTGCATGTCGTACTTGTAGGTGCGGGTGACTTATCCGGGCCGTTGGTGGGTGGGGGGTTCGCGTTCGCTTGATCGGGGTGTGTGCGTGTCGTACTTGTGGGTGCGGGTGACTTATCCGGGCCGTTGGGGGCTGGGTGGGTTCGCGTTCGCTTGATCGGGGTGTGTGCGTGTCGTACTTGTAGATGCGGGTGACTTATACGGGCCGTTGGCGGGTGGGGAGGTTTGCGTTCGCTTGACCGGGGTGTGTGCGTGTCGTACTTGTAGGTGCGGGTGACTTATCCGGGCCGTTGGGGGGTGGAGGGGTTAGCGTTCGCTTGACCGGGGTGTGTGTGTGTCGTACTTGTAGGTGCGAGTGACTTATCCGGGCCGTTGGGGGGTGGGGGGGTTTACGTTCGCTTGATCGGGGTGTGCGCGTATCATACTTGTAGGTGCGGGTGACTTATACGGGCCGTTGGGGGGTGGTGGGGTTCGCGTTCGCTTGATCGGGGTGTGTGCGTGTCGTACTTGTAGGTGTGGTGCTGGTGACTTATACGGGCCGTTGGGGGTTGAGGGTATTCGCGTAGGCTTGATCGGGGTGTGTGCGTGTCGTACTTGTAGGTGCGGGTGACTTATGCGGGCCGTTGGGGGGTTCGTGTTCGCTTGATCGGGGTGTGTGCGTGTTGTACTTGTAGGTGCGGGTGACTTATACGGGCCGTTGGGGGATGGGGGGGGGTTCGCGTACGCTTGATCGAGGGGTAAACGGTTCGTATGTGTTGATACGGCTTGCTGGAAGGCGATATTTTCCATACGAATCATTCTTCATGCGCGACTACTTAGGCCCGTACAAATCGCGTACTGGGTTCCCGAACTGGATCGGGAGGTTTACAATTCGTACGGTTTGATTTCCGACGCTAATTCGTACGGGTCTTCGACTGTGGTTCGTACGGATCGCTGATAATCGTACGGGAATAGGTGGAAATGGATTGTACTACGCAGGTCGGACGAAATTTTTCCATTTGTACGGATTTTTTTCCAGGATCGGAATCGACACCAGAGTGTTATGCTTTTTATTTTTAGGGTATCCTGGCTCTATATCATTAATGAAGGATCATAAATCAATGGTCCCCATTTATTTCTAAATGGTTTCTTCCGTTGTTCTCCATTCAAACCTTGTACAGCAGCTTCAATTTAGTATGTATGGTACACTAAGTTCCACCATTGCTCAATACTTGGTGCACTGGGGGTCAATTCATGTTAAAGTTATGCATAATCTAGCAACAGCATTCGCAGGTGAATAAAGTGGGACTTCCAATATAATTGTTTTTGAAGCCAAATATCATCCATTTTGTAGTTAAGATATAATCTATCTTCAACAAGTCAGATATCGCCCCAGCAATTTGAGTCCAGGATTTCACCAGGGTTCTAAGGTCGTCTGCTTCACATGGAATCTTCCTCACTGCATTCCAATTTGAACAATTTGTAAGGTGTATATAACACATTGTGTCCAATATCTTAAAATTGCTGAAGTAGAACACCTGCAACTTTGAATGTACGGTACCCATTATGAAAGTTTTCTACATCTATACGAAAATTGCTAAGCCTAAAATTCAAGAGTTTTGTCATTTTTAATTGAACAAGAAGAGGATGATGATTTAGAAGTCACCACACAAAAATGGTCATGTGTTTGGCCACACTGCTTGTTTATACATATGATTAATATTAATGGGGTGGCCTTGTGTCCCTCCGAGCCTCGGTATACAATGTTAAAGAGTTACAGTGAGTTCTGTCAGGAGACACAATTGCTTTGCGTGTAACAAGGGTCTGGTAGCTCAGTGGAGTAAAGCAGCCACTGCAGGGGCCTGTGTTCGACCTCATGGTCGAACACTAGTGGAGTGGTGTGGCTCACTGGTTAGAGGCAGCAGACCCGGAAGCAGAGGACGGCCCGGGACCAGGGTTCTATCCCCGACGCGGCAGGGTCGTGGACCAGGGTCAGCGGACTCGATAATTCTCGCCTCGGTGCCTACTCTAACCAGGGATCACACTCGGCAACTCTGGGCATTAGCTTGCCTCATCTCCACAACGGCCCCCCACATACGCCGGGGATGCCTGGTTTCACCTTGGAGGTACCCAGTAGGTACCATCTCACAGGGAAAGCCAGGACGGGTTCCCCAGCGGTCTACAGCGCAGAGATACTCCTTCGGGAGTCCATTCTAGCGCTTTAGAAACCCACAATTAATGAATTAATATGGTCACAGGTTCACATCCCGGTGGGTCCACTCAGCCTTTCATCTATCTGAGGTCGATAAAATGAGTTCCATTGGGTTGGGTAACAATAAACATCTGTTATTCAGCGCCAAGACTCCTACTGGTATTCGTGCGCTTTACAAATACACATGTTATGTTATGTTAACAATGGTGTTGACATAATGTACCTATGTATAGGGACCATTGAATGATCTGTACAAACTGTTTTCAAACAACACACACCAACAACTGTAATTATTAAGTATATTCTTAGTCATATGCCCAAATGACACAATTATTTTCTTGTTTTTACTACAACTGTTACACAATGTATAAATAAAAAAGTGACTACACACAATGTATAAATAAAAAGTGACTTTAGTGATAAAGTGACAAAGTGTGAACATATAAGGCTGACAACACAAAATAGTCTGAACAAGAAAATAATTAAATGAAGAAATGTCTGTTATCTCAATCAAATTAGTTCGAAACGTAGCCTATATTTTACTGGAACTTTTTTCTAGGGCGGTTGACTGACAGAACAGATCAACAGTATTACCGTTGATGTTTCAACCCTGTGGGTATGTGCTACTGGTAGGACATCACAATGGGCCTTCCTCAGGACTAAGCAAACGTGAACATCCTAGATATAGATGGATTTGGATTGGTCTTTCGGAACAAACAAGCTCCTCCAGGTCGGGATGAAGTTCAAAGCATGAATCAAATGTATCCATCAACGTCACATATCCTAAAAGGATCCCCAAGGGATTCACAGACCAGCTAACTCATGACGTTGTCTTCCCACTGCCAAGAAGAGCTCCCACGCCCCGTAGGGAAGACATCTTGGGGCAGATTTACAAGAAAGTGATGCATCTATGAAGATGCCTCACTTTCCCTGCTCCACTTTGAGAAACCCTTGCGCCACTATGGATGCGCCGTATTTACAGTACGGTGCACCATGGCGCAAGAATTGACAGATGCGTCAGAAATTCTGACGCATCTGTTGGTGCAAAAGTCACGCATTGCTGGAGTCGTGTCGCAAGCACGACGCAACTCCAGCAATGCAGAGGGAGGCCTATCCTCATTGTGGTGCATCACTCCTTACGCCTGCTTCAAGCAGGCGTAAGAATGTGATGCAGTGGCATCCTAGAAGTGTCGCAGTGAAATCTTGTAGATTTTACTGCGTCACTTCTACAAGGCTTTTTTGCGCAGGTATAATGTGACGCAGGGCTTTACAACGTGACGCATCTCCCTAGATGCGTCACGTTGTAAATGGGCCGCATTTGTGTGCTGCTTCTGCGTCACAAAAAGTGACCAACTGCGGCGCAAAAATGACGTAAGGGGCTTGTAAATCTGCCCGTACGAGTTTAGCTGGTCTAGAATCCTTTGAGAATCAGGAAAACATGCTACACTTTCAACAGACTCCATTACTTTTCTAAACTCGTTTTTGACAACTACAAACTGAATCCTTTGATGATCACGAGGATACACTGCACTTGTCACAGCCTCCACTTTTGGTAGTTACAATCTCTGAATCCTTTGTGGATCCTTTTAGGATATGTGACGTTGATGGATACTTTTGACCCATGCATTGAGCTCTATCCCGACCTGGAGGAGCATGTTTGTTCCCAAAGATGCATATAGCAGCCCTGCTGGGAAGAGCAAACCCTGATGAGAGATTCTAGTTCTGTTCAGGAACAGTTTAGCTGAAAAGTGTTTGCATCATCCAATACACTTATGGCAAACCTGCTGAAAATTATTGAGCCAATACTATAGCTGATTAGACAGCTTGGTGAGTAAAATAATCACGACTGACAGCTGTCCCAATCTACAGGCCAGTTTACATTACAGCAAGATACATCTAGCTTTTTATTCCTTCTAGTACAGCAAACTAAACACCATTAAATTGGGTAATAATTACACTTCTAGCACTTAGAAACAGCATACATAAAGTAAGATTCACTATATAAAAATAAGTTATTACAAGTGTAGCACTTTGCAAAGCATTGTTTGTAAAGCCATGAAAAGTTTACCAACCCTGATAGGAATAGTTAGTAAGGCCCCATAAACGATCATAGCCTCATTGAGAATCATGACTACTGTTAATAAGCGTAAGGCTGCTGTGCATAACGTTAACTGTCCAGTAGATGTATAGATGATCTGCGGAGAAGTATTACCTGCTGAGAAGGCCATATGTGAGCTTTTCAATAAATGTATGCCAGCTGTGATGAGAAATGGTGGCACATTCTAATACATATATGACAGTCCTACTGAGAAGAGTTGCTGAGCAACATTGAAAGCAGTAGATCCTGCCTAGCTGGTACAGCTGAAGAAGTAGAGCATAGCTTTTGTGAAGTTCTGGTACTAACGTTATGCTGACATGATGGGTGCCTGAAGGCAGTGTCACTGAATCAGATCCGAATATCAAGCAATCCCTACCGTTCGTCCCCTCCACATTTATAAGTTGCTGGAGCATATATTGTTAATTTCCAACAGTAGCAGAAGAGCCTCAAGCTGTATGCTGCCGCAGTGTAGAAAAGGGGTGCTCCAGGTAGGACTTCCATTGTGTGTGACCAAAGAAAATTAATTAGCTTCTAATGGGCATGCAAACAAGAAGGGTCTTGTATTGACTGGGTCTTTGGTGGTACTACTTCCCAGGCAAAATGGAAGCTGTACATAAAGAAATAGAAAAGAGGAGGAGAATGGACTTGTTATATGGCCCTTAGGGACATTGTCGACATTGCTAAGTTAGCATGAGCTTTGCTGCCATGATGCTGCTTTGGCGCACGTTACTACATGACTTTGTTTTTGCAAGACTCTGTGCCTTTCACATGAGAACGGGCTGCTTTTCGCGTTCTCTGCCTTTCCTGTAGTTTAGTATGAACACGATGTGCAAGGTCGATAAAGAATGCCCCATGTTATTCTGTTCTTGTCAGTCCCTAGCACCTAGATATAACATGCTACACACAGCAGCAATACTGAAGACTTATGATTTGATATTACGGGGTTGCATGTTGTTTTTATTTGTGTTAACTTTGTTTTATTGAGTTTCAGGCAATAAAGTAGACACAGTACAAACCCCACATATTCCTGTTTGAGTAAGCAGGACCCTCTCCAACTCCAACCCAACCACCCAATGTATTCGCAGTTCAAAGCTAGAATTCGTCCTTAAGGCAAAAGTGCCCGGCAGGGCGAAGGCCCCTGCTAGGTACAGAATATCTACAAACTCAATTTGACAAAAAGAAAAATCCCCAAACCCCCTACCCCCCTCGTCCCACCCCCTCCCAGAACCGGTATGCCATAGTCATATCGAGTTCGGTTGGCGCCTGTGAAGATTGAGGTGTATCTATACTTCAGGGACTTTCCCTGATGTTGAAGAGCCCGTGAGTCTCAGGAAGCGAAGATATTTTGGGCATGTGATTTCATTGAATTCTAGTGCCAGTAGAGATAATAACAGGTGCCATATAGTGTTAAAAGCGGTCACAGATTGGGTGAGATGAGCCTGGATATGCTCCATACCAACTGTGTACCACCCCATGTGCGAAGGGTGAGTCTGCGTACCCCATAGCGATAGGATGTGTTGAACAGCCGCTCCCATTGCTAATCTCATGTCTTCCCCTAACTGATTTCAGTGGGAATGTAAGTGCATTGGGCAGCCCCAAAAGTGTATAGGCTGGAAAACGAGGGATTTCGGTGTTGAATTGTTTGTCGATGTCGTTAAGAACCTCAGTCCAATATCCCGTCACGTCTCGGCACTCCCACAGCAGATGAGTCAATGTGCCCTCCTCGTCACACCCCCTCCAGCAAGTCGGACTGCCGTTGGGGTTACCCTGGTTTAATCTGACTGGTGTTAGGTACCAATAAGTTGCTACCTTGACCGCTGCTTCTCTGCTCGCCGTGTTCATGGCGGTGTGGTTTGCTCTATAGTATATGGCATGCCATTCCTTTTCAGAGAGAGCTCTCCCAGCGTTTCTGACCTGCTGATAGCCGTGTGAGAGTCTGTGAACAGAGCATCCGGTAAAGTTCGTTGATCAGTTTTCGGTCTGTCTGCTTGGTAACAAGCCATTTCTCATAAGTTGTCATTCTTCTACCCACTAGTGGGCGTATCTACGGTTGCATCAACCAGTGCCTAATCTGGAAGTACTGGATCTTTTCGGGTCTGTGATGTCCTATAGCTGTGAGAGATCTGAGAACTTAAGAAATCCTTCGAGGTCGAATAAATGGCCTGGGGATTTGCACTCTGAGGTTCCTTGGTTTTCGGGACCGGACTCCATTTTGTTTGCGTTGCTCAAGACGCCATTTTATGTTGCCCTCACGTAGGGCTAGTTAGTAAACGGACGAACGAAGTTGCATGGGCCTAGTTGTTCATGTACGCATTTAAACAGGCCCCTTTTCGATTTGCGAGTGAGCTGCAAAGATGCTGACCCCGTCACCTGAAACTGACCCTTTACGAAGCCAGTTTTCTCTAGCTGACCGTAGTCCGAGTTCCCAATCAATGTTCAGGAAATCATTAACTCTTAGTTTCTTGCACATATCTTATCCTACTCAACATCTGAATTGTTTCTTTCCTTTATGACTTTTCATTACATGGGTAGTGCTTTTAATTATGGGTTTGCCCGGCTTGTGGTAATCGAATTCGGGAAATTCCTAATAATTAACTTGTGGGTTGGTACGATGTAAAGTGAGTTTTTTGGAATGTGATAATGTATGTAAAATGTATTCTATTAGTCAGAATTTGCCGCAGTGGTGTAGTGCATTTGTAAGTGGTCGAAATTGTCAATATAAGGTGATGTCTCGCTCTATGAAATTGAACAGTTTCTTGAGTTGTACACCGTGTTGTATTGCTGGGATTACTGTTACTAGCTGCAGCTAATAAATTGATCTCTGACGCCAACCAGAAGTATTCCGTGTCTCTGTAGTCTAAGACAGGTGAATCCGAAGACTTTGGGTGTGTCCCTGGCACCGCTGGGTTCTAAGAAAACCTGGTTCTTCAGTTGGCGCCCAACGTGGGGCGACTTCAGCGGTACCGGTCCAAGCCCGAGGATCGTGAGGAGCCACGTGAGGAAATTCTGGAGGCAGGCCGCCACTTCATCGACCCCTGCATGTACACGTGGACCGAAAGTCTTTGCTGCGAGGCCTCCTGCTTTCCGACGGCTACGAAGGACTACTGCCCTGACTGTCGCCCTGTCTTGGACCCTTGATTGATCTTTGTAGAGCGAGACTATAGACGGTCTTCTGGTGGCGTGACAGATACTTTGGTTAAGTATAAGTGGGTCGCTCCCACGACTTTGTTTGGTTCTTGGTTTGGTTTGATTCGGGTACTGCAGCAACCGAAGCCGAGGGGCTCGTATATTTGCGAGTGTATCGATAATTGATAACCCCTTGAAGTTTGAAGCTAGATTAGTGAGCTATAAGATGCCTGGTCTTAGCAAAATTAGGAAATGGTTTAGTTGTGGTTGCAACAGGGATTCCCAATTGGAGGATTCGTGTCCTCCGGTTGGAACTCCGACTTATGAGCTCTATTCAAAACACGGAGTGGGTCCTATTACATATAATGAAGTGTGGGTCCGCTATACTAAAAAAGATGGTGTCTTACGATGGCCCCAACATGGTAGCTTTGAATTAAATATTTTAGATAATCTGGAAGTTGCGCTATTCAAGAAGAAAGCCCGGCCGGCAATGTTTGACTCTTTCCGTCTCTGGCGAAAGGAAGCCAAACAGCGAGAAATTAAGCAAGCGAAAAGAGATAGGAAAGATAAGAATATACACAATACTACAAGCTGCTAGGCAGTTTAAAGCAGACGAGGAAGATCGAGCGTGTGAAGTTTCAGATAGACAGCGTTGCATGGCCATAGATAAATGTTATCCGACCTTGCCGCCTTCTCCTCCGAAAGTGATGGAAGACCTTGAAAAAGATCCTTTGATGTCTCATTTACTGAGATTGCCACCCCCTTATGTGCAGGGTGCTACTGCGCCTCCCCCCCGGTTGTTCTACCCTTTGTTGTTCAACCTCCTGCTGTTGTTCAGCCACCCGGTGTTCCACAGATGGTTTTGCCTCCTACTGCGCAACCCACTCTAGGGTCGCAAGCTTTGCTACCAACTTTGCCTCAAACTCCTTTGCCTTCTGCTTCTGCATCTCAGACTCCTACTGTTCCTGTTCCTCTTTTGTCTCAAAATCTTAACTTTCCTGGTTTTACGCCTACTTCTTCTCCTTCTGCACGGAAACGAATGACTGAAACCGTTGTCAATTTGTTGTCTCCATTGTTTGGGCCATTGAGTATGACCCCTGTTTTGAAATGTAAGCAGAGTCGTAGTCAGCTTCCTAGTTCCGAAGAGCGCGCGGTGTTGGATTTATTGGCTCGTAGGTGGATTTTAAATGCTCCCAGGTATAATTTGCTATCAGTTATGGATGTTTTCTTTCAGTGGGAGCCGCCTAAGCAAAGGTATGTTTTTGATGTAATGTGTGCCTTTTTGAAACAGGAATGGGAAGATAATGAGTTGGGTCCGATTCCGCAGGAAGTGCTCGATGTTCAGTCCGAGTTTGCTCAAGGGACGATAGTGGAATCTGATGTTACAGATGCTGTGGAGACTATACTTGCCTTTAGGTCTAGGTTACCGCCTCAGCCATTGTATGAACCCGATCCTTCTGTTAGGAGGAAAGTGAAACAGTATCCTATGAGAGAGGTTCCCCCTGTATGGAGAGAGGCAGTTCAGGCTGATGTTAATCGGGGTATTCAGGCTGTAGAAGCCCATTTTCAGTGGGTATGAGTACATGTTCCTTGGAAACGAGCAAAGGTCTTAGCTCTTAAGCAGACCTTACCTGACCCTCGTAGGAATCCTGCTGGTTATTACAAGGAGTTGTCTCAGACAGTTAAGGCATGTATTATGAATTTAGCTGACATAGATATGTTGATGGGTAATGTAGTTCCGCAACCTTTGTGGGCGAAGATTCGTCATGAGAATCATGCGCAAGAATTAGGTGATACATGGGCTAATATTATTGCCGCAGATGGTAGACAGTTTGGAGGTGCTAAACCTGAGCCTTTAGTTTCAGAATTACCTGGTAGAATTATTAATCCCATGAAAACTATGATGCCTGCTTTGCGAGTGAATTGGGATAAGTTAGCAGCATGCAAGCAAAAGAAAGATGAGAGCGTGTCTGATTTCTTCACGAGGTTTGAAGAAACGTTTATCGATCATAGCGGTCAGGACATGAGTACCGAAGGTGGGCAAAGATTGTTCGTGGACAAATTTGTCTTTAATTTGCTTCCCGAGCTTTCTAATCAGTTAAAGGACTCTGAGAGTTCATGGGCTGTTTCTTCGTCGGCCCAGATATTGGCTACTGCACAATATTATGAGAATAGGGATAAAGATGAGAAGGATAAAGCAGAGAAGAAAACTAAAGATTTAAAGATGAAAGTTCTTTTGCAGCAAGCTTATCCGCCTCGTCAGAATCAGCCTCAGTTTCAGCAACCTCCACAGTTTCAGAGATTGTTACAGAAACCTGAGCCTTATGCTCTGCGATTCTTTCCTGGTCCTAATCAGTGTGCTTATTGCAGAGAGGGAGGTCATTTCAAGAATAGTTGCCCGGCTTTGTTACAGCGTGCGTATGGCGTATCTAGTCAGAGAGGTCGTGGTGGTTTCCAGCAAGCTCCTAGAGGTAGGGGAAGGGGTGTGTTACCCCAGAATGAGCGTTCCTCTTCCCTTCAGAATTCTGCGAACTACTTTGACAGACAGAATGTTCCGACTGGTCAGTCTGCACAGTACTATGTTGATGATTATTATGTCGATAGTGAGAGTGTTAGTTATAATGATAGCTAGGACATCCATGGGCAAAGAGAGGGAGTAGTGTCAGTTCCAGTAGATCAGAGTGGACCTTATGTTGAAGTGACTACATCAGGTGTGGTACAACCTTTTCTTTTGGATACTGGTGCGACAAAGAGTTCTATCATGCACTCTAAACTTCCTGGCGCACCTTTGTCTGGCTTGACCAATGTTTCCGTAGGATTTTCAGGCGCCCCAGTTTGTAACCCGATTTCTGATCCTTTGCCTCTTTCTATTGGCCCTTGTAAATTGGAAACTCCTCTTATTCTAACGACTGGTTGTAATGAGAATCTGTTGGGATTGGACTTTCTGAAAAGATTGTATGCGACATTACATTGTTCTCCTTCGGGAGTACACCTTACCTTAGGTAAGAGAGTGATCTCTCCGATGTATTTGTCTAAAGATTGTCTGCCACTGGAATTGCGTTCTCTTCCTGATACGCTTTGGGCTACAGGTCCGAATGATGTTGGTCTTTTGCAGATTCCGCCCTATGTTGTCACTCTCAAGTCGAATGCTAGGCTACCTCGAATCCCACAGTATAAAATATCGAGTGATGGCGAGAGAGCTCTATTAGCGATTATCTATGATTTGGTTGAGAAGGGTGTTGTTGAAGAAACGAGAGGTAATGTGTGTAACAGTCCTGTTTTGCCTGTCCTTAAGCGTACTGATGCTTCTAAGCCACCTGTGTATCGGTTTGTGATTGATCTCCGGGAAGTGAACAAAATTGTTGTGCCACAGTTTCCTGTTGTCCCGGATATCACTGCTTTGTTGACTCTGATTCCTGCTTCGGCAGCTTGGTTTTCTGTGATCGACCTAAAGAATGCTTTCTTTAGTATTCCGATTGCTGAAGAGAGTAGAGATATTTTAGCTTCTCTTTAGGAGGACGAAGCTTCCGGTTTAAAAGAGCTCCCCAAGGTTATTGCGAAAGTCCCTCCATCTATAGTCAGGCGTTGAAAACTCAGCTTGATAGTTTTGTGTTGCCTGTTGGTGCTACTCTTATCCAGTACGTTGATGATTTGTTGGTTGCTGCTGATGACGAAGAGATTTGTAAAGCGGCTACTCTTTCTTTGTTGCGACATTTGTCTGACCTTCATCATAAAGTATCACCTTCGAAGTTACAGTATTGCCGACAAAAAGTAACCTACTTAGGTCATCTCTTGTCGAAGAAGGGAAGGAGATTGACCCCAGAACGAATTCAAGCGATTGCGCAAATGAGTGTACCATCCACACAGAGAGAAGTGCGTGCTTTTCTAGGTATTACCTCGTATTGTAGACAGTGGATCCCTAATTTTTCCCTGTTAGCGAAACCTCTGTTGGCGCTGAGTCTTAAAGATACTCCGCATCCTCTCCCTTGGTCTGATGAGTGCCAGAAAAGTTTTTCTGAATTACGCGATGCATTGTGTTCGGCTCCTTTATTGGGTACTCCAGACTATAGCAAGCCTTTCACGTTGTACGTGCACGAGAGAGAAGGTTGTGCGTTGTCAGTGTTGACACAGAGATTCGGGGATAAGCAACGTCCATGTACATATTTTTCAGCGACGTTAGACCCAGTTGCTAAAGCATTGTCGAATTGTTTGAGAGCTGCAGCGGCTGTTTCTATTCGACAGTCTGCTGGTTTGGTATTGGATAATACGTTCATTGTGATGGTCCCACATGCAGTGGATACTTTATTGAACAGAACTAAGACACAGCACCTTACTAGTGTACGTCTGTCAGGGTACGAGTTGACACTTTTAGCTAGCCATGTCCACATCAAAAGATGTAATGTGTTGAATCCAGCTACGTTGTTACCGATCTCTACAGAGTCGGATGCTCAAGAACAGCATGATTGCTTCCTTCGAACAGAGGAAGAAACGAAAGCTAGGATCGATTTAAAAGATACGCCTCTTGAGAATGTTGATGGTACTTTATGGGTAGATGGTTCGTGTTTCAAGCTTCCGAATGGTGAAACGACTGCAGCATATGCCGTCACAACTTTACATACAGTTGTTGAGACAGCACGCATAGTACAGAATTCAGCTCAAGCAGCAGAGTTGATTGCATTGACACGAGCGTGTGTGTTGTCAGAAGGAAAGCGAGTGAATGTTTATACCGATAGCCAGTATGCGTTTGGTGTTGCCCATAGTTTTGGACGTTTGTGGAGAGAGAGAGGATTCCTGACTTCCCATGGCACAAAGATTCAGCATGGGCAGTTAGTGAATGAACTTCTGGAATCTCTTACTCTCCCAAAGCAGATTGCAATTGTGAAGTGTAGTGCGCATAAGAAAGTTGTGGACGATGTAGGTCGAGGGAATGCGTTTGCAGATGAAGTTGCGAAGGAAACGGCGAAAGACATGATGAGCCGTATGTATGTGGCAGGTCCTGCAAGATGGGTTGTGGAAAGAGGAATGTGTGAAGACACAATAGAAACTGTGAAGATGATTCAGGCTGAAGCTACTGAGAAAGAAGTGAGTACGTGGAGAGAAAGTACAGGTATGTTGGATTCGACAGGTTGTTGGGTTGAGTTGTCAGAACACCAGCGAGGGTTGTTGCCGGATGCGAATGTGCTCCCAGTGGTTACGATGGCTCATGGAATGGCTCATATCAGTGCAAAAGGGATATGTAAGTTGTTGGCTCCAGTATGGCAGAATGCTGGAATTCCGAAATGTGCTGAGAACGTGGTGAAGCATTGCATGATTTGTTTGAAGTATAATCCTGGCAGGGGAACTCCAACTCCAGCTGGTCATTTTGCTCCTCCGACGTATCCATTTGAAGTGATACAGTTAGATTATATTCACATGGAGAGATGCAACAACTTGAAGTATGTCCTTGTGGTTGTTTGCGCCTTTTCCAGATGGATAGAGGGCTACCCCCTAAAGGATAATACTGCCTTGTCTACAGCCAAGGTTTTGCTCAAAGAGTATTTCCCTAGGTATGGTTTGCCGAGAATCGTATGGTCGGACAATGGAAGTGAATTTGTGGGTCAAGTGATGAAGAAAGTGTGTGCTGGAATAGGGATAAGCCAAAAGTTCCATGCTGCGAATCACCCCCAGTCAGCTGGACTTGTTGAATGTTATAATGGCATATTGAAATTGAAAATTGCTAAGATTCAAGCGAGCACTGGTCTTACATGGCTGGATGCCTTGCCGTTGGCTCTTTTGTCAACGAGGACGACTGTGCATTCTCGTGTGGGACTTAGGCCATACGAAATAGTGTTTGGTGGTCCAGCGAATGTTTGGAATGTGCCTCGCCCCAAGAAATATAGTGACCTTGAGTACCCTATGTTGGTGGATTACTTACATGACTTGACTGCTAAATTACGTGTTCTCCACCAACAGGTCTATGATAGTTTGCCGACAGCTACTACAGATCCAGGCCACGTGCTTCAACCTGGTGATTCGGTCTTCGTAAAGAATTTTCAGCGCACCAAGAACTTGGAACCGAGATGGACTGGTCCCTACTTAGTTCTTCTGGTCACTAGAACTGCTGTTAGAGGAGCTGGTAAAAAGAATTGGGTGCATGCCACCCATACGAAAAAAGTTCTGTTGCCCTTACCGTATGACAAGTGGGTGAGGGATGGAATAGCTGACACAGAATGCGAAAGGGTTCCTAGATTCGTGCCTTTTAGTGATGCACATTTGACATGGACTCAGTCAGAGCGCGAGGATGATGATGTTCTGCAAGCTGCTGTGCCTCCGTCCTTGAGAATCAACAGGACGAATCCAGAACTCCTCTTTAAGGATCAGACTGTGCCTGGTAAAGAACGCTACAATTTGAGATCGAAAAAAGGCATTTGAAATGGACTAATAAAATTGAATTTTTTTTAATGTAGTGAATTACACCTTGTCAGATCAAGAGACTTTTTTACCTTTTTCTTTTTCGAGGCACCATCCGGACTCAGCTGCAGGGTCACGGTATAAGTTCTTAAGGGGTGAGCAGCGTATTGACGCAAGGTCTGCGGTTCAGGGTCGTTAGTGCGATCTTGGCGCACACTTAAGTAAAGAGGGAAAATTGCCGTGAGCAGCACGTTAGAGGATGGAGTCTTTTGAGTCCAACAAGGGTGTTAAAATATTTGATCTCAGAGCAAAAATGTGTACATTGATCCGTAACAAATGTTTTTTGATAATGTGTTTTCTAATGCTTTTGAACATTACGATAGCTTGTGTGGGTTGGGTTTTCTATGCCACACAACAGACGCTTGCATCTACCTCCCAACCTACTCTTTCTTTTCCTACTGTTTTCCCACATGAGTTTCATACGTTGCCTGAACATGAACAGACACGAAGATCAGAATTTGTGAACAATTCGTTTATACAGATGTTACATCAGCATCAGCTAGTTGTGAATACCATGAATTGTTGGGTGTGTGGTCTTATGCCGCATACGATTGATAAGGGAATGCCATATTTGGTTTTGCCTCTTTCGCCTAATGGGTCAGTATGGGCACTCCAGTCAATGTTTATCTATGCGAATGAAGCATCTCCTGTACGTTCCGTCAAAGATAATGCGAATAATAATGCTTTGATACGGGGAATAGTAGATATGGTCAGAGATATTGATGCATATAATGCTATCCCTAAAGATGAGGTACGAGCATATGTTGGTTGGAACAAGACGAGATATAGTATTAGTTTGACAGAGAAAGAGAGACAGAAAAGGTCTCCTCCTATTTGGATTGTACCCCATCGAGGCCATCTTTGTCTGCAAGGTAATGGTCAGAATCCGAGAGCTCAGTTTGGTAAGAGTGTGTGTGTTCACACCTATGTTTATACGTCCCAGAAATATCCACCGTTCATGCCAGCCAAAGGCACGTATTTTGTTTGTTATGACAGAGCATATAGATGGTTGTCTCCTGATTTTTCAGGCACATGTTATGTGCCGTTTTTGCTTCCCCCTACATATCTTGTCTTTCAACTACCATAAGACAAGATATGGTAGAGGTGTTATCGATGTGAAAGACACTGCTGCACAAGAAGTTGGAGACTTCTTTAAGGGTTTCCTGCCCTTTAGGGGTCCTATGGCCAATAGTCGGACTATTCGACCGCTTACGAGAGTGGTTGAGGCCACTATCAATGAGACTGCTGGTGCTCTTAGCAATATTACAGCTGAGCTTCAAGCGGATCGCCTTATGACATTGCAGAACCGCTTTGCTTTAGATATTATACTCGCAGATAGAGGTGGTGTATGTAAATTGATCGGGTCTAGTTGCTGTGTTTTCATACCAGATAATGCCCCGACAGTGTACCAAGCCATCTTGAGGTTACATAAGTCTGCTGAGTCTATACATGTAGACGAAGGGAATTGGTCGTTGATGGGATGGTTTTGGGAACTGCTGTCCAAGTGGGGATGGAAGATTCTAACGTTCCTTGGTATGGCTTTAGCGATCCTTTTCTCGTGTTGCTTATGCATCCAGTGCTGTCCCGCCATTTGTGGCCTTTGTGCTACGATCTGTGTGAGAAGACCTGTCCCGAGAGAAGTGAAGGATAATAAGATGATGTTACAGCAACACCTTGATGACCTGATGAGAATAGATATAGACCTGGATTCAGATTGACGTGAGTTTAGGTTATTGCCTACGTAATGGCAAAAGGAGGGTCTGAGGTTCCGTGGTTTTCGGGACCGGACTCCATTTTGTTTGCGTTGCTCAAGACGCCATTTTATGTTGCCCTCACGTAGGCCTAGGTAGTAAACGAACGAACGAACGAAGTTGCATGGGCCTAGTTGTTCATGTATGCATTTAAACAGGCCCCTATTCGATTTGCGAGTGAGCTGCAAAGATGCTGACCCCGTCACCTGAAACTGACTTTTTACGAAGCCAGTTTTCTCTAGCTGACCGTGGTCCGAGTTCCCAATCAATGTTCAGGAAATCGTTAACTCTTAGTTTCTTGCACATATCTTATCCTACTCAACATCTGAATTGTTTCTTTCCTTTACGACTTTTCATTACATGGGTAGTGCTTATAATTATGGGTTTGCCCGGCTTGTGGTAAACGAATTTGGGACATTCCTAATAATTAACTTGTGGGTTGGTACGATGTAAAGTGAGTTTTTTGGAATGTGATAATGTATGTAAAATGTATTCTATTGGTCAGAATTTGCCGCAGTGGGTGTGCATTTGTAAGTGGTCGAAATAGTCAATATAAGGTGATGTCTCGCTCTATGAAATTGAACAGTTTCTTGAGTTGTACACCGTGTTGTATTGCTGGGATTACTTGTTACTAGCTGCACCTAATAAATTGATCTCTGACGCCAACCAGAAGTATTCCATGTCTCTGTAGTCTAAGACAGGTGAATCCGAAGTCTTCGGGTGTGACCCTGGCACCGCTGGATTCTAAGAAAACCCTGTTCTTGTTGGGAATTAGAGTGGGTTTAGCTCCCTGGTCTAGTCTTTTTCCTTTTACTTTGTTTTCTATGGTGTCCTTCCTCTGTTTCCTTGTTTTCGGTAACCCCGCCCCCCTTCCCTCCGTGGATTTAGGTCGCCAGCACTAGGGCTCTGTGCTTGGTTTCTGACCTTGTTGGCGTTTTTCGGAAGTCGGGATTTCGCGTACTCCTGGATTCTTCGTGGGAACCTGTGGGACTTTGGATAATTCAACTCGCTTCTTGGCAAACGGAGGCTTTCTGCTGCACGAGGCTTCGTGTCAGCCGCCCGGATGGGTGCAGCTCCGGTCGGCTTCCAGAGAGAGTGAGCAGCGGCGGTAAAGTAAAAGGAAGCGGCCGCTTTGGAAAGCGCGTACACTTTCTGTTGCTGTTTTTGGGATATATTCGGGACTGTGTGAAAGGGTTTTCCTCGACGAGGGAACCTCGTAAGCTTTACCGGGTCCTGGTCGCCCGAGGTTTAGTGTAGTTTTTCCTAGCGCTATCATGGTGGCGTGTTTAGTCTGTGGCCACAGAGAGTGGGAATTTTGTTGGATTGATTAGTGCCCAGTGCGCACTATACGTTTTTCTTCCTGGGGTTTTTTATGTCAGACGTATGACTTTTTTCCCCCTGTCACGTGTATCGTACTAAGCAGGATTTGGATTTGCTCTTGGATTGTTTGCTCTCCTCGGATATTTCCTGAAATGTTACACAAGTAAGGAGGGGACTGGGGTGTGTTGGATGTGTTTACTGGGTGGGAACGGGGAATCAAAGGAAGGAGCACTGGGCTATATGTTAACGTACTCTTTCTTTTCTGTATTTCTTTTCTCTTGTGGCTGCAGGTCAGGATCCCCTTCCCCAAGCTACAGAAGAGGGTCTGCTGTGCTGTAACAGGGAGAGAGCATTGGCTTTGCTTTTTCTTTGTTTTACGTTTTTCCTACCTTCTCCCTTCTCCCGGTTCGCGTTTCACGCTGTACATAAGTGCGTGGGGCGATCAGAGAGGAGGCAGATGAGTGGGGCCATCCTCGCTTCCGTGGTTGTGGGTTGAGTCGGCGAAAGATCCAACAGTTCTTCAACTCCGAGGTGCGCCATTACGGAAATGCTCGTCTTTCCATCCCAGGTACAATCTCAGGGTTCTCAAACAATGGCGTAAGCGGCGCGGGGAACGAGGTAAGTCCCCTCCTAGTCGCTACCATGTCCCATACACACAGCACTGTGCGGGTGATTGGGATTTGTTGAGGTATTTTGGCCTGTCAGATCGCCTCAGGAAGGGTATCCTCCAGAGGGCTGACTGCGCTATTGCTCTGTCCTGGAAGAGCCACCTCTTCTCCGATTTGGGCTGGCTCCATTCCACTAAGTAACAGAGTTGGGCTGCTTGAAAGTATTTTAGAATGTTGGGGATCCCCAGCCATCCCTCATCCGGAGGTCGGTAGGAGAGGTCTCTGCGCATCCGCGGCCTCTTCCCAGCCCATATGAATTGTTGTACTGCGTCCTGCAGCTTTCAGATTGTTCCCATAGGGGGCCCAACTGGGATGGTTTGAAAAGCATATAATATTTTAGGTAAGATGGACATCTATCGCCGCAATGCGAGCAAGTAATGATAGTGGTTGTTGCTGCCATATTCTCAGATCTCCCAGATGTGTATTTGGGAGGTGAGTTTTGCGTAGTTCAGGGTGACTGTCTGCTCTGTAGACGGGGTTAGAACAATCCCTAGGTATGAGATTGAGGCGTGCAACTGAAGGTCCCCATATTCCAGAGATGCGCCTTGTGGCATATGTTCGTTGCACTCTAGGGGTTCGGAGCATTGATTTCCCCGTATTAATTTTGAAGCTGGACACCTTCCCAAAGGCCTCCAGCTCCCGCAGGAAGGCCGGCACTGATCTCTTGGGTGTTTCTAAAGCTGCCAGGATGTCGTCTTTGTACAAACTGATTGTATGTTGTTCCCCTTCGAAGTGAATACCTACTATGTCGGGGTTGTCTCCGATCCTCTGTGCTAGGGGTTCTATGTATAGCACGAAGAGGAGGGGTGACAGCGGGCACCCCTGCCTCGTGCCCCTTCTAATGTCAAACGGGCGTGAGTTTGTACCATTAACTTGTATCGTCGCCCTCGGCTTATCATAGCAACTCGCGACCCAGGCCCTAAAGCGTTCCCCGATGCCGAAGTGTGCCAGCGTTTTGTCTAGAAAACCCCAGTCTACCCTATCAAACGCGTCAATCGACAGTAGCATGGCATCCATCCCATTGTAATGGGCCTTGTCGATTAGGTGCATGAGGCGTTCAGTATTGTCGCTACATTGTCGGTTTGGAATAAAACCAGATTGATCTGGCTCGATGACGCCAGGCAGCCGCGGACCCAATCTGGCTGCGAGGACCCCTGTAAAAAGTTTTAGATCTAGGTTAAGTAAGGATATTGGTCTATAAGCGGCACACTGGCTGACATCCTTCCCCGGTTTGGGCAATACAATTATGTCTGCCTCCAGCATTTCCGAGGGCATAGAACCTGGTCCCTGAAAAGAATTAAAAACTCAAGTTAAAATTGGTGCCAGAAGCGGGCAGAATGATTTATAAAAGCCGGCTGAGAAGCCGTCAGGCCCAGGAGATTTCAGTGGCCTGAGGTGGGAAATCGCTCCTATCACCTCTTCTATCTTAATAGGCGCGTCTAGAGCTGCGGCTCTGGATATATTAATAGCCGTTGTCGTCGCGTGGCGGAGGTAGGCCTCCCTGTCCGTATCGATAGTCAAGTCTTTGCTATAGAGCGATGCATAGAAGACCCTAAGGGTCTCTGCTATCTGGTCATCATTCCCCACCTTCTCTCCACGAGCGTCATTGAGGGCTGCAATTTTAGATCGTTGAATGCGAGCTCTGAGTTTGCTTGCGAGGAGACTTCCTGTTTTGTGATCTCTTACATAAGCCGCAGGGCCACATACTCAGCTCAGTCAAGGTCCAGGCCTGCGAGCTGTACCCTGGCCACCTTCAATTGCCGCCATATCCCGGGAGCACCCATGCGACTATGCACTCTCTCAAGTTCCACTACCTTGGCCGTAAGTGTTTCCCTTTTTGCTTTTCGCTCTTTGGTTTCTACTGTTGATATTGCTATCAGTTCCCCCCTCACCACCGCTTTAAGAGCCCCCCACAGCGCGGTTAGAGGTGTGTCAGGCTTGTCATTGGTCGTGAGTTAGTCCGTGATGCATTTGCGGAGCTGTTGGGTCACCCCCTTCCTGTGCAGTAGTGATTCCTGTAATCGCCACCTCCCTCTAGATGATTTAGTGTGGGGGACTGTGAGGGACACAGACACAGCGTCATGGTTGGAGAGTGCTGCTGGCATGATGTCCACATCGTCTACTAGAGTGTTAAGTTCAGAGGATCCGATAAAGTGATCTAGCCTGGCGTATGTGTGGTGCACATGTGAGTAAAAAGAGTAATATGTGCTCCCACCAAAGATCCAGTAGTCCCCTCTGTCTCATCCAGTTCCTCCCCTTGGTCGATAGTGCCCATGTAGAGCAATAGCAGTGGCCTGACCTATCTATTTCTGAATCCATAACAAGATTGAGGTCTCCTCCCACGAGGACGTGCTTATCCTGAGGGCTCAGAAGTTCTGACAATGCTCCCTTGAGAAAGGTTTCCTGACCTGAGTTAGGGACGTAGAGGGACCCTATAACCATAGTCGTGCCACCCACCCTCACCATGTGCGCCAGTAGTTTGCCTTTAATCTCTGCCACTCTTTCACCCACCGTGCCTTGGAAGTGTCTAGCAACCAGTATAGCTACCCCCACTTTCTTATCAGTAGTAGAGGAGTAAAACTGCTGGAGAAAGGCCCGGGATCTCATTCTATGCCAATCTCTGGACAATAGGTGTGTTTCTTGCAGGAGACAGATCGAGGCACCCACATTCTCTAAGTATGACAGGATGGCTCTTCGTTTGATGGCGTTATTAAGCCCCATTACATTAAGGGTAATAACTTTTATAGTAGGTCCTGACATAATGTCTTTGTGGAGTGATACAGCTTCGTCAGCGAAGCTCTGCCCCTGCTAAACGCCCCTCTTGAGACCTCGCCCTTGGTACTACACCGGTTCCTTCTTTCCCCCCCTCTGGCCTACCCATGCCCCAACAGCCCCCCTCATCCCCTCTTCCTGCCTGTCCCGCCCTCTCCGTTCCCCCCCTAACCCCAACAGAACATTCCCAATAGGCTACCATTGTCCAATGCCCGCCTTCCAAAGTTGCAGGCATATGGAAAGAAAGAGTAGGGTCCTCGTGCAGCCCAGGCGACCCCGGCTCCCCAAAGGTCAGCCATAGTTCAGTGCATTGGGATCCCCATGTGCTTCTTTAAGTTTACTCGGGAGTCGAGGTGTCCCGCAACACCGCTTCTAGGGCCGATGCCCTCTCCTGGGACATAGGTACGTGGCCGGGTTTCGATTCAGCCGCAGGCAAGCGTCGGCGACCCACTCTCTGCCATCCGTTCCCCGTCGACTGCTGCGAAGAGTTAGGGAAGGGTGCCGGGTTACTGTGTGCTAGACCAAGAAGTTTGCAAGTTTCTTGGAGCGAGCGTATCTGCTGTACCTTGCCGTTCCATTTAAAGATTAGGCGGAAGGGATGGCCCACCTTTGTCTTTCAAGTAGGCTGTCACTGCCTTGAATGCTTTCCTTTTCTGCAAGGTGATAGAGGCCAGATCTTGGTAGAGGGCTACGGGGTGACCCTGGTATTTGAGTGGTTGTTTCAGCCTTGCCTCCCACAAAATGTGTTCTTTCAATGGGAAGTCCGGCAGGAAGGCCAGAATGTTGGGCGGCGGAGCCGGCGCTCGCCTCCCGGCTCCCACTCTGTGTGTTTGATCCATGCGGATCTCAAAGTCCGAGGTCTCACCTAGGATCTCCCTGAAGAGGCCCTGGAGATATCTGGCCATGTCTGCCCCTTCTCGCAGCTGAACCCCCTGACGCGGATGTTATTGCTGTAGGTGCTCCACCTCCTCGTTTTTGGACTGTTCCCCATTCTCAATGGCAGCTACACAGGTTTTATATAAAAAATAAGTAGACTTTATATAGAGTTACCACAAGACCATAAACAACAAAAATACACACTATGATTACTTTAAGATGGTAGATTTAAGCTTAGTTCAGTTTAGTTCTTAGATGTGATACCTTAAGTTGCGTTGCTCTTCCACGACAAGCAATGTCGCAGCGTTGGGAAGGCTGCAAAGTTCAGATACAAAGAAATAAAGACGTTGAGATCTTCCAGATGCGGCACGCATCTCGGGGATGCGAGACGCTCTCGGTTCGATGCGTGGACTGCAGCGGCGACACCCTTACGATGCGACGGCAACAGCTCCAGCAGCGACACTCTTCTCAACGATGCGTGAAGCTTCCGCTCGATGCAATAACTACAGCTGTGACATCCAAGATGGGACGGTAGCAGTTCCGACAGCTGCGCGCTTCTCGGGGATGCGAGGTGCTCTTGGACGATGCGGTGCAATGCGACAGTTCCAGCGGCGACACCCTCCTTCTCTGGAGTTGCGACGTCAGGCACAGCGGCGGCGACATGCTCCGACCTTGTTGCGAGATTCTTCTCCTGATGCGGTGCAGTGCGACAGCTTCATCGGCGACACCCTCCTTTGGAGTTGCGACGGCGACACGCTTCATCTTAGTTGCGGCACCCTTCTCTTTGATGCGGTGAAGTGCGACAGTTCCAGCGGCGACACCCTCCTTGGTCCGGAGTTGCGACGGAAGGCACAGCGACGGCGACACACTTCTTCTCGTTGAGTCGCGCTTCCAGCTCCTTGCGACACTCAGTTCCTCAGAAGGCCCAAAACAGCAGCAGGCCCTTCCACAAGAACTCTGAGGAGCTGGGGGGTGAAGTCTGTTGTCCCTGAGACTTCAGCAGGAGGCAAGCTCTTTTCCAAGCCCTTGGAGATCCTTCTCAAGTTAAAAGCAAAGTACACAAAGTTCCTTTCTCCTTCCTTTGGCAGTAAGGCAACCACTGCAGGCCAATCCCCCAAGCAGTACTTCAGCTTGGGAATAGTCTCTCCTCAGCTTGGGAATAGTCTCTCCTCATTTTCTTCATGTTCCTCTCCTCAGTAAGGGTTTCTTCTTGTTGTTCAGAGTGATCTAATTTCATAGGAGCAGGGTCCCAATATTTATACCCCAAAATCCTTTGTTTTCTGAGGGGAGAGGGGCCTGTGCCAAACCAGTTCCTGAGCACTTTGTTTTCCAGACCTCTCCTTTCCTTTCACAGTGCAGGGCAGAAACATCAGACGCCCCACAGGAGGTGGAGCCAGCATTGTGGAAGGCAAGTACAGTCTTGGAGTACTCTGTTGACAGTCTTCCTTCTCTTCTTTCAGTGTGCAGGGCAGAGACATCAGCCGCTCCCCAGGGGGTGGAGCCAGCATTGTGGAAGGCAGGCACAGCCCTATTCAGAGTTCAGGTGCACTCCTCCCTCCCATCAAGATGCAGATCTCTCTATTTACCACTGGGTGACTCAGCCTGTCTCCTGGAATTCCCCAGCCCTGTCACTCACAGAAACCAGACATAGGAATACAGAACCTAGCAGAGGCAGGTTTGAATGGTTAGACAAGCAAAGACCTACTTTCTAAAAGTGGTATTTGCAAACAGAGAATATTAAAATAACCTTCACTAAAAGATGTATTTTATTATTCTGAGTTCAGGCATACTAAACTCGAATTTCCACCATGTTCTCTGAGCCTGTTAGGATTATAAAATATAACAATTCTAACAGCCTATTCTGGCCTATGGAGAACAGGTAGCCTTGCAATAGTGAAAAACGAAAATGGCTGTAATTCACTATTAGGATATGCCACACACACCAGGGCTTGTCCTACCTTATACTTACAATGCACCCTGCCCTTGGGCCTACCATAGGGGTGACTGATATGAAGAAAAGGGAAGGTTTAGGGACTGGCAAGTGGGTGCACTTGCCCAGTTAGCATGACAGTACCAGACTGCACGCAGGCTCTGCAATGGCAGACCTTAGACACATTTTACAAGGCTGCTTCTGTGGGGGGCACAACCAGTGCTGCAGGCCCACTAGCAGCATTTGTCAGTCACAAGGGCACAAGAGATTTGGTGGTATATTGAACTGATGCAGGCCCCATGCTGGTAGGCTGAGTGCGAGGCCCTGGGCAGCTGTGCATACTGTCCATGCCTAACGCCGGCCTGGTGGTATTAAGTGGAGTGGCAGCAACAGACTCAGCTTGGTGGTGCGGCCGCATCACTAGCCTGTGATGTGGGTCCCGGGACAGCAGTGACCCGAGGCTGGCTACACCGCTTGGGATCCAACAGCGGCCGCTGCGGGGACCAGCCTTGCGGGTCTTGCATGATGCTGAGTCCCATACCGGTGGGAGGCTGCTTCACACTATCCGGGGGGACACCCCCCTCCTCCTGGTTGCGCCACGCTGAGCTTCACTGTGGCGGACGGACCGGTGTGAGGTAGGACTGCCTCGCTCGACCTACACCCTTTGGGCCCCTACCAAGAGACTTCCTGGGTGCCGTCCTGTTGCGGACACATGTAGCCCTCCCCATCCACTGTCCGGGGGGTGGGGGGAAGGGCGCTGATAGGCACTGGAGACAACAGAGGGAATTTACCGGCGCACTGGCAGAGCTGGCACTGGGAAGCGGGCGGCGGCCTACCCGGAGAAATCCAGAGCCTGCAGCACTGCACTGGCGGCTAGGCCCAGCTACAGCCCCTAGCTGTCCGAGCTAAGAGGTCTGTCCTGGGACTACAATGCTAGGTATTTGAGGCACGCCCACCTCTGGGTCCTTGAGTGAGGCGACTCGACAGGCACACCCATGTCTCGGATGGCGAGCAGAACGCCCTGAACTTAGAGTGGGATACCGCTGCTCACTGTGGATTGCAAAGTCTGTAGTGGAGCCCAGCTGGGGCGTGGGGACCCTCACTTCAGTGCTGGGGACAGCCCGACACCCTGTAGGATGGTGGCCTGATCAAAGCTTGAGGTGAGGCCTCTTTGTATCCATTTCTCCCTTGTCCAGCCATCTGAACTGTGTATCCTGTGGTCCTGCCAGGCTGGCCCTCTCTTTCCGGTCCAGTGAGACTCCGCTTGACAAGTGGGGCATGGCGTGAGCTGTGGTTCTCCTGAGTTGTGCCTGGGAGCCCCCCAGGTTGGGTACTGAGCCTACCTCTCCTGTTGGCGGACTGCTGGCCCGTGACCTCTCTGGAGAAAAGAGCAAGGGAAGGTGTCACCACAGACCCTAGTCCAAACCAAGATGGGCCAGTATGGTCCCACCGCCTCAACTCGGAGGACACAGATGAAATGATGACAGTGCTAGTGCCTGCTTCCATGCAGCAGGGGTTGGCAGACCAGGGTGTGATCCTTAAGGCCATTCAAGACTCAAGTGAAGCCGTTAACTAAGGTCGACTGTCTTCAGGTGGACCTCTCTCTACTGCACCAGAAACTGCGCAACATGGTGGACAGACGATGGAGGTAGGTCTCGAGTGTCCAACGCAGAAGACGAGAACGCGTTTCTCGAATACCAGATGTCTAAAATGTCTGCCTCCCTGTCAGCGCCCATGGATCATGCACATGATGCCGAAAACAGATTGCAGCATAATAACCTCAGACTTGTTGGCCTTCCGGAGTCCCTGGCGCAGCTGGGTCTTGCCGGGGCACAAGAGGACTGGTTCAAATCATGGGTCCCCCGGAACAAACTGTCACCCTTCTTTGTCATAGAGTGAGCGCATCGCTCCCTTGCACCGAAACTCCCACCTGGAGACCCCCTTCGACCTGTGATCCTACGGCTTCTTAACTTCAAGGACCAGGACTCCAGGTCTGTGCTCAATCAGACATGCAGATCTCCAACCCCAGAGTCCTTATTTTTCCCGATTACACCCGGGTGGTGCAGCAGCGCCGAAGGTCATTTGCCGAAGTGAAACAAAATGTCTGGGCACTCCTCTTTACTGCTTGTCTTTCAGTCATCTTTCAATCCAGTACTTTCTTCTTAGATACCCTGGACTAGTCTTGGGAATGAGTGACAGAGCGATGGCTGCTGCAGCGGCAGTCTCCCAGGCAGCTCCCCTCGGGTGATCCAGTGGAGCATGCCCCAGCACTATCTTGTTGTCGGCAGAGGGGAAACCGTTCCCACTCCTAGAGATCAGGCTGAATGGGATGTGGCTGGAGAAGGTCCTGACTCAGCCGCGGTGGAGGCTGCCTTGCCCCTGCCATCACCGACATCGAATTGCAACCTATCCAACACTCCCATGGTAATCCGATCCACAGACATTAACCTGGATGTCCCCTACCAGCTTGTCATATCGCCTTGACTGGTTGGTGCTGCTCTTCTTGACATTATCCTTTTTTTGATCTTGGTAGGTGTCTGAATGTAAATGAGTGTGGTGGCAGATGGCCTTATGTCTCTCCATGTGGAACCGTGGTGGATTGGGGGCCCCCCTCCCTCTGGTGGTGCCGGACAGTGCCTCCCTGGGTGCTTCTCCGTAACTGTCTTTGGTTTACACTTACATTACTCTACATTGTCAGGCTGTGCATTCTTCTTGATGGGCTCATCTAGACTACAGATGCTCTCTCTGAGTTAACTTGTTGTGGGTAGTTATTCAAAGCTGACAGATGCTTCCAGGGGTGACGTGTGGGATGGGGGTGTTGGAGGGTGGGTGATTCAAAATATTTCTATTGTGTTTGTCTTTCCTTACAGATTGTTAAAGGCAGACACAAGCGCTATAATCTCCGAACTTGTATGGCTTCATGTTGAAGGCCCCTGGGCTACCATATTAGATCAGGCTCCCCAACATCTACTGTTCTCTGCCAAGGTCATGGCCCCCCTAAATTAACAGTTTTCTCATGAAACGGTAACGGTCTACTGGATCGGATTAAGCGATCAGCAGTCCTGCGGTATATTAGGCGACACAGGCTGGCGGTTGTTCTCCAACAGGAGACTCACTTATTGGGTACACTCTGCGCTTTCTTAGGCCGCTTCGGGTATGACAGGGTCTACCATTCTGGTTTTGTACACGGTCCAAGAGGGGTCGCCATCCTGTTAAAACATAATCGACAATCATGAACATCACCGGCACCATCTTGCCTAACAAGAGCCACTGTCCGCACGTAAACGGCATCCATTTTACGCACACTTTGCGAGTCACCTATGATTCACCCTGACCCTGCAATCATCCCCGGTGCCCTGATTCAGCATGACCAAATGCACTAAGGTCATAAAACCATGTCAGAGCCACTGTCCGCACGTAAACGGCATCCATTTTACGCGCACTTTGCGAGTCACCTATGATTCACCCTGACCCTGCAATCATCCCCGGTGCCCTGATTCAGCATGACCAAATGCACTAAGGTCATAAAACCATGTCAGCCTGACAAAGCCCCGGAGCCACTTCCCACCCTAAAGCACATTTGTCCTTTCATCCCCTGCACATGAGCAGGGCCTTCTGATAACCCCCAACTGCACCTGGCCACTTGATCCGGTCCCAGGCTGTAAACCAAGCCTTGCGGACGTACTTTATTGCCCCCACACAGCAAGACTTGTTGCACAAACAGAAATGCTTGATCTTATCACTTGCATAACCTTTAGATCTGACCGATCCCACTCACTTTTATGTCCTGTCGGAATGTCCAGCTGCAAGATGGCAATCATCTGTTAGATTTGGGAGGGGGAACGACAGCTGGCGGTGATGGAGCAGATTTCATCTGCAGTCAGGCATTGTTTTATTTTTTGTGCTTCAGACAGACTGCATTTAAATTGCCATGCACATTTTCATGCAAGTTAAAAACATGGCACATGAAAAACATGAAAGTGAGGCCTATTCAGTCTGAAATGCTTTTGCTGAATTAACATGTGTTTTTTGCAATGTAGAGAAAAGTGGCCTTTTTAGCTTTGAAGATTAATAAAATGTGTTTCTCTCTTCCCAGCTCATCCCATGCAATCTAAATTCACTATTCCTGTCTTAAGAGACTTTGACTTGTTGCATATTTTGATAAACATTTTCAGTTAATAACACCTCTTTTTATAATGTGTGTGAATTATTAATGCACTAAACACTACACAGGGGGCTAAATGCTTTGTTGCATGAAAAGCTATCTAAAACACTAAAGCATGTTGCTATGTGCGCTGTATTAACTGTGTGTGCTTTTAAAATTCACACTAAAGCATGAAAATGCTATGTTGCACATTCCACATTTATTTTGCATGTTGTCATAAATAATAGAAAAGTTGCTTGAAACTTATAGCTTGGCTAGGTAAACATTTATAAGGGGTATTAGTATGGAGTTGGGAAACATAATGGGTTGATTTACATGAAATTAATATTCTCTTTGTGTCTGTTTTATTTTTGGGGCCTACCATTAAATGGCTGCCTGTGAATCCAGCAAGGCTATGACTTGCATTTTCAGAGAGTGCATGCGCAGACTGTGGCAGCTTTCCTCAAACCACGAAGGAGTCAAGGACATCTTGAACTGTACATTCATGTGATTGTGACAATGTACCAGTTAGATAAAGTATCCGTCCTGACTGCGCTGTGAAAGGAAGGAAGGAAGAATTAGAATGAAACATTTTTCCTAGTAAATGTTGCAAACGTTTATAAATGTATTAAATCATTTGCGCTTCTTTTGTTAAAACTGGTATAGTCAGGATTCTAGAATGAGTCAGGGTAGTGAGAACTCATGCTATTGTGGCTGACCAATCACGTATAGGTTTTCCTGAAGATGCAACATTTTTGTGTAGACTGCCAAGAATTAGAGTATAAATAATGACCTCTCTGGAGGGGCTTTGGCTTCTAGGCTCATATAGCTTTTTGCTCATAGGGCTTCTTGCTCATTTTGGCTTAGGCTTTGCTTCATTCTATGGGTTAGGTACGAGATCGTCACGGGTGCAGCCTTGGGCGTCCGAGGAGAGTCAGGGGGAGGTTCCTTGCTTCCACGTTATATTTTGGCACTGCAGGCCACATTCCTTTGAGGCCAGTGAAGGGCGGCTGTCTCACTCCTTTTTGCTTTTTAGTCACAGAGATGCATAGAACAGCAACAGATAGAAAGGCTTTTTAGATTTAGATGCTAAACTTTAAGTTTATGCTTTGACTAATTAATTAGGTCTGAAAAGATTTATTTGACTTATGCATTTATTTCTCTTAATGGGAGATTTTTGCCAACTATTTAAATATTGATTAGCTTTGCAAGACTATTTTTCTTAGAAACTCTTTAAGAATTTTGACTGATATTTTGCGCCACATTTTCTTTCCTACATGTAATGCTTATATGCAGACTGTAATGTGTTCTGTATTAATGCTACTTTTCCTGTTTTCCAAATTCTGTAACCTGATTGATATTTTACTAATGAATAAAGGGTCAGTGAAAAATTAACTTTTGACTAGAAAATGAAACCCTTTAAAATACTCAACAACTCTCTTTATTGGCTTGAAATAATAATAGCATTTTTGACTGTTCAGGTTTATTTAAATCTCCTGAAGGTAATACATGGTGTGAAGGGCCCAACACCTTTTTCAGCATTAAATTAGAGGTAGCATGAGGTTTTGGTATTGAGAAATTACCAGAAGAAATTACCACTCCATCAGTGGGTCTGTGTGGGAACCGGATGGAGGCAGGAATTCCTAGGATGTTTGACCACCAATAAAGTCACTGTAAATTGTATAAAAAGGATAGCAGCAGAGAAATTGTTAGAACACCTCCTGAAGAAATCCCTTGTGTCAGACCTGATGTGTTCTCCTCTAGAGCAATAAACCTGTTCTTGCTTTCCAGGTCCAGCGCCTTCCTCTTTATTTTGGTAAATATCGATATTGGGAATTAGAGGTGTCTTGCGCCAAACAGCCTGGGTATTCGTTAGAGATTGGCTGTTTTTCCACAATTATGATACATAAGTCCTTCCCCATGGCAGTCACTGGGCAGCATACGGACTCACCGGGGTGCTGCGTGGTGTTGAAGGCCATATGGAGGCTAGGCAATACAATTTCGTATCATACTACATTCCCCCGCCCCTCTTGCAACCCTCTCTCCAAACGTTGTGGTCTTTCTTTTGACTCTGCCTCAAGGAGATACAGTGATTGGGGTGACTATATTGCTGTCAGTGTCCCCGACCCATCTCTTGACGCTTTAACTGCCTCATACTCCGGTAGGCACACCCGGTCCTCTGTGACACGTGACGTTCTTGGCATCCGACCCTGCATGTATACACTCACCGCTCAACGGCACATTCTGCAGACTCCCGTATAGATCTGTGGTGGCACACAGCATCGGACCTTCTTTCGGTCCAGTCCGTGCATATTATCCCGTGTGGTATCTCTGATAATGCTTTGATTTTACTGTCTTGGGGACTCCAACCGGCTGCTTTACGGCCGGCTTGGTGATGTAGTGCTTGGTATTTACAAAACGCAAAGTGTACTGCGTTCGTAGAAGAAGGCGGATTGGTTTCTACGCTGATCGGATCATGTAAGCCCTCGTTGCGTGGCCATCTTAAGTGGTACTTCTGACGCTCCGAGGCCCAACGCCTCCTGCAGGTGACCAAATTAGAGGGTTGCATACTGCGCCTGGAGACTGCTTTGACCTGCTGTGAAACCGTTGACGTCTGTCGCTCCCTGGCCATAGCTTGCAGGGAACTGCAGCAGGTCTCTCTTGAGGAGGCCAGGCAGTGCTAGCTGGCCTCCACGCTGAATGTATATGCATCTGGTGATAAATCAGGCAAACTACTGTACTGGCTGGCGACCTGTGAAATCTCCAACAGGGTGGTACCGGCGATTAGGGACTCATTGGGGCACCTCTAGGAGGAATCATCCAATATAGCCCAGACCTTCACTGATTTTTACCGGGGGTAGTATTCACGACAAACGCCACCTCCCACTGAAGTAGCATACCCACTCCTGGAGGACATACCACTGCAGTTCATACTGGATATCTTGGCTCAGGAACTGGATAAGGACTGCAGCTTGAGGAGGTGCAGGCGGCTTACCCCTGTTGAATACTGCTAAGCAATTCCGGGACATGTTATGTCCCCATCTTTTGAACTTCTATATAGGCGCTGCCTTTCCACCCGATCTAGACTGTGCCACATTTGTGGTCTTACCTAATCAGTATTTGGCCTCCCTCATTAATAAAGATAATAAGACCTATGCAAAAGTCCAGGTGACTGGCCAGTGCCATACCATATCTAATCCATCCAGACCAACGTGCATTCATACTGAGTCGCAGCACGCGTCACTGCATCAAGAACGTACACACCACACTTTCTAAGTCGCAAGACATTGACGGTTCCTTGGCTCTCTTGTTAATTGACTTTACCAAGGCCCTCCAACGGGCTGGACTGGGAGAGATGTTCAGCCGCATGGTGAGTCTATTCTCTAGTGCACCTGAAGCACTCGGGCCGGGTGAAAAGGGTTCTTTCTTCCCTATTCCCCATTGAACGCTGTGGGAACCAGGGTTGTCAGCTTTTTCCACTGCTCTTTGCCCTGGCGATTGAACCCCTGGCACAGCTCATCCGCTGTGATGCACAGATCTGGGGCTGGCAGACGGGGAGTGGATTTGAGAACAGCATTGCATTATATGCATCCGTATGCTTCCTCCAAGTTAAAAGTTAGCTGCCCCTCTTCACTAGCGGAGTTGTAATTTATGATCCAGTGTGCCTTCCCCTGAACATATTTCGAAAAGGTTTAACTAGTGGACATTCTTCAAGATGCAAGGATTTTTAGCTGCCTTTTTTCCTGCCTAAAACTTGGCCCAAGTCGGCCAGCGCACATGATGCCACCGTGTGTAACATCATCTTTGTTCCAGAGGATTGGCCCTATGTATGAAAGTGCTCAACCACCCTGCCTAGCCTTCCTGATTGAAGGGGTTTTTAGCAGGAGTTGGCTGCTAGAGCGCAGAAGGCGTTCAGGTTTGTAGGTCGTAAATTTTTCGGTCAGATATTGGGGGCTTGAGCCAAAGATACTTTTATGTATGATGCAGCAGATCTTAAACTTAATTCGCTGTCAAATGGGCAACCAATGGAGTTCTTCCAGTAGTGGGTGAGATGGAGTTTTTGGCGGAGCATTGAGGACCAGTCTTGACGCAGTGTTTTGAGCCACTTGCAGTCGGCTAAGCACATCTTCATTGGCAGATATAAAAAGGCCATTACAATAATCCAGCCGACTTATTACAAGGGCCTGGACAAGGGTCTTTCTGTAGAAGTCTGATGGAAATGGAAACACTCGTCTCAGAAGTCCGATTGTCCGAAAGCAAGATCCGGTCACCAAGTTTGCATGTACTTTTAGTACTAGTCCCTGATCCAATCGCACTCCCAAATTTTTCACTGATGGCTTGGAGCATGGGACGGGTCCAAGGTCCAATGGCCACCAATCTGGTGACCAGAGGAGGTTAGCTTTTCCAAAAAGCATGACCTCAGTCTTGCCCACGTTACACTGTAGGCAGTTGGAGGCCATCCAATTGGACACTGCTCTCATGCCCTCGGCAAAAGAATTTTTAATTGCCGGAGTGAGGGTCTGAAAGGGAAATAACAGCTGGGTGTCGTCGGCGTACGACACTGGAATAAATCTGTAGTTTCTCACAATGTCAGCAAGGGGGGTCACATACACATTAAATAATGTGGGGCTTAGGCATGAGCCCTGCGGGACCCCCTTAGTGAGCTCCCTAGATGTGGAATGATAGGAGACAAGGCTGACACTTTGTGAGCGGCCGGAGAGAAAACTCTCCAGCCAGGACAGCGCCATACCTCTAATCCTCATCCTCTGCAAACGGCCGAGAAGAATATCATGTGACACAGTGTCAAAGGCTGCAGACAGGTCTAACAGCACCAGAATCATAGAGCCCCCTCTGTCCTGTGCCATCTTGATGTTATCTGTCACAGAGAGGAGCGCTGATTCGGTGCTGGGTGCTGAACCCAGATTGAGAGTAGTCCAGACCTCCTGATGCCTCGATGAAATTAGACAGATGAGGGTTCACATGCTTCTCGGTCAGCTTGCTTAGGTATGGCAGAAGGGAGATGGGGCGAAGATTGGACAGATCTGTCCATGGCATGGTCGTGTTTTTACGAATGGGATTTATTACAGCTTTCTTCCATTTTCAGGGTATTAGTCCCTCTTTGAAGGAGAGATTCATAATTGTTTGGATCATGGGGCAAAGTAGGTTGCCTAGTGAAGCAGTTGTTTTAGCCGGGAGAAGATCCAGAGGGGAGCCTGTTTTAATATGGCCTATCAGGGACTGGATATCACTTTGGCTGGCTTCAGGAAAGACAGTCAGTGTATCCTTATATGTACAAAGATGTGCTGCGATACCTATAGCACTAATCTGTGAGTTATTAGCTTTGGTGATTTTCTCATAAATTGCCTCTATTTTGTTTTAAAAAAATAGGGAGATGTCATTACATAGAGTTTGGGAGAACTCATCAGGGCTCTCACAGGCCGAAGGTTTTACGAAGGTCTGTAGGATCTTGAATAACTCTTTAGAGGAGTTGCCTGCTTCTGCCAACTGTGAGGCAAGACAGTTCTTCCTAGCTAACCTTATATTTTTATGATAGGAGGACTAGGCTTCTGAATGATTTTTCCGACTTTCTCCAGTATGGGGTTTCCTCCAGATTTTTTCCAATTTCCTGCAACCCTGTTTTTCTAATCTAAGAGGCTCGGTGTACCAGACCTCCTGTTTAGATATGGGGTGCTGTTTTATTAATTTCAATGGAGCTAACAGATCAGCCACTTCAATAAGGGCTATATTGTATTTAGATAGGGCTGATTCTACAGTATCTGTCGCTAAAATGGATGGCTCTCTCCATACTTTCTGCATCTCATCTAATGTGACCCTGTGCCATTGTCTGCGCCATATAGGTGGGGCGAAGGGTTGTTTAATGGGTTTGACTAAGCCGGGTAGGGAAAATTCAACCATGCAGTGGTCAGACCAGCTTACTCTGGTCGGGGGCCGACAATATATCCTGGGGCCGTTAGAAAAAATTAGGTCTAGAGTGTGACCTCCTCTGTGGGTAGGGCCACTATTCTGTATCTTAAATCCTAGAAGGGAAAGGTCAGAGAGCAAAGACAATGTCTCGGGGTGATTAGGGGTATCTACGTGAAAATTAAAATCCCCTAGAAGGAGGAAGTTTTCTTTAGCTTTAAGGTAATGTGCCAATAGCTCAGTTAAGGACAATGTAAATCCCGAACTTGGCCCAGGAGGGCGATATACTAGTGCTCCTTTCCAATGCTCTTTTGGGCCCGAGTTAATCATTAATTTCATGATTTCCATCATGGGGCAACTAATCTGTTCAATTATAGAAACCTTTAGACCTTCTTTATACACTATGGCTATGCCGCCACCAGTTTTATTCGGGCGGTCGAGCCTTAAGATTTTGTATCCTGCGGGGATACTTCCAGATACTTCCAGATATCGACGTTCCTGTCGATCTTCAGTATCTGACTTCTCTCTGGTTCACCTTCAGAGTCTGAGTCAGTTGTTCTTTCACCTTCTTTGTTTAGATTTTCAGGTTCAGGCACACGAATAGTATGGTTTGCATGTACCCATCTTTTCACTCCAGCACACTTAACTTAACGGTGCACCTTTATACGCACCCAGTCTCCAGGAACTAGGTCATGAGCTGGATTTTTCTCTTTGGTGGTTGATTCAGTTCCCACTTGATGGAACACAGAAGTCACCACTTCAGATAGGTTTTTGCAATAATCCAGTATGATGTCATAATTTATTGTCAACAATGTATCAGCTGGTGCAAATGCTGTCTCATCACTCTACCCATCACGATTTCATGTGGACTCAATCCAGTTTTTCTGTCAAGTATGCATCTTAGGGTCATCAAAACGAGTGGCAAAGCATCTGGCCACATCAGTCCTGTTGCCAAACACATTTTAGCAATCCTGTTATTAAAAGTTCCATTTACCTGCTCAACTACTCCTGAAGCCTCAGGTCTGTAAGAACAATGCAGTTTCTGACGAATGTCCAGTGCTTCACATACCATTTGCATGAGTTGATTCTGAAAATGGGGGCCACGATCAGTCTCGATCATCACTGGGAAGCCGAGCCTAGGGATGATTTCCCGTAGGAGTAACTTCGCAACAGTTAGCCCATCATTCCGCCTCGTGGGGAAGGCCTCTGCCCATCGGGAGAACAAACAGATGATCACCAAAACATATCTTAGTCTGTTACATGGCGGAAGCTCAATGAAATCCAATTGCATTCGTGTAAATGGATCTCCCTCCCGTCCTATGGTTCCCAAACTTACAATTGTTCTCCTGTTTGGATTAAACTGTTCGCATACTAGACATCTCTGGCACAAGCTCTCAGCAATCATCCTGAATTTAGGATTATACCATGTCTGTCTAAATAGGCGAAGCATAACATCTCTTCCTATACGAGCTTGACCATGGTACATTCGGGCCATATTTGAGATCATGCTATCAGGCATTACTGGTCTTTCATCTTTGTAGACCCAGATTTCATCTTCCTCTCTTTGTCTGCATCCTGGTTTTAACCAGACATTTTTCTCTTCCTCATCAGCTTCTTCCTGCATTTGCCTCACTTCCTGCCAAGTCTCAACTACAGTTGTTAGCATTAAAGGACTTGAAACATGTTCCATTTCCCTGTCCCGATTAATGGATCCAAGATTTTTTTGGCACAGTATTTTGCAATTGAATCTACATACCTGTTACCTCGGGTGATGTAGTCATCCCCCTTTTTGTGTGCTGCACACTTTACCACAGCTATTTTGTCAGGTAGTTGAATTACATCAATCAACATTCTTTTTAAGTTCAGAAAAATTTTATTGAAAGAATATGACATAAGCTTACAAAGTAAGACAAATAAAATAACAAGCAAAAGTATACATCAAGATAATTAAAGGTATTAATATAAACTACAACAAGAAACATCAAAAATTGAGAATAAATATAAGCAAAATTGGCAACTGGTATAATATAAGGTAATAAAAGATATACTAAATATACATTGTAATTACAAGAAAAGCGAAAATAATATTAATATGTTCAACAAAATACAGGAATTCATGGAGGTTTAGGAACTTCTTGTTGTAACGGGGACAAAGGCAGAGAACTCTGAGCACTTAAATCAAAAAATAGTGTAACTGGACTCCACAATTCTTTTCGCTTGGCAGCTAAAGCCAAGGGGTAGACAAAAGTCGTATCTAACCTGTGATTATAGCAAACAGCATACCACCAAGCCTGATAAGATATTTTGGTAAAATCCTTCAAATTTTCAGTTATTTGCTGGAAAGCTACTGCCAACAATAAGTCAATTATTCTAACCCTGAAAGTGCAATGATCCCAGATGGGGGAAACACTCCCTAAGAAAATGTGAGATAAAGAGAAGGAGTGATTAGAGGAAAAAATCTTGTTAATTTGAGACCAAACTTGCCGCCAAAAATTATGAACATGGGGACAACTGAAAAGCATGTGGAAAAGATCTGCACATGGTAAGGAGCAGGACCAACACTTATCAGAAGCATCTGGGTATTGTTTACTAAGAACTAGTGGTGAAAATAATAAAAGATTATAAATAAAAAATAGTGTTTGAGTAGTATTAGCAGCTCTGGAAGATCTACGAATCTTAAGCCATAATTTGCCCCATAGCTCAATAGGCCTAGAGACTTCTAGGTCTTTTTCCCAGGTTTCTTCAGTTGTGGTTTTCGTGCGAGATGAAGACTGAGTTTGAAGAAAAGCGTAGATTTTTGAAGCTTTAGGTTGTTTAAGAAGTAAAGAACTCAGTGAAGACATATCGGAGGATACGTGGTTTGATGGAGGAGGTGCAGCAAGGGAAGCATCGTAGGCAAGTTGTAATGCGTGTGACAATAACAAATATTTAACTCGAAAAGCGGGAGGTAGATTGAAAGAAGTAGCAGCTAATGCAAATGGGATGATCTGATTTTGGTGAAACAATTGATGCACCCAGATAAGGCCACGTGATCTCCAGGATTTCCAAAAAATCGGCTTATTGTTAATTAATATAGATGTATTGTGCCAAATAGGTTGATCAAAAAAGGATGAAACGGGAAAGGAAGGAAGGATTTTGGAGGTATACTTAAGAATAGGAGTAGATAAAGATTGAGGTTTACGAGAAAACATAAGATATTCTTTGAAAGAAAAGGGAGATATAAAAGACTTTTCTAAGGCCAACCAGAGAGGAGAGGATGATGAGGAATCCGTAATCCAGTTCGACACTTGATTCAATAAAAAGGATTTATGATATAAGGCAAAATTCGGAAAGTTTACCCCACCCTCTCTTTTAGAACGCATTAATTTGGACAAAGACATACGAGACTTTTTATGTCCCCACAAAAAGGAAGATAAAATAGAGTTAATTTTCTTGAAACATTTCAAAGGTATAGAAAACGGTATGTTAGATATTGTAAATAGGACAATGGGAGAGAGCATCATCTTGATTGTATCTAATCTCCCCCACCACGATAGATATAGAGGATGCCATTTGCTAGTGAGAGTAGTCAATTTTTGTAAACAGTCATCCATACACTTAGTAACTGTGCCCGAAAGAGAAGAAGTAAAATGGAGACCCAAATATTTAATAGAGTTAGGGCTCCAAGTAAAGCCCGAAGCAGAGAAATCGTCCTTGAGAGTGAGTTTGGTAAGTGGCAAAATTTCAAATTTATCCTTATTTAATTTGTAGCCAGATACTTGTGCAAATGAGTTAACTTCATCCAAAAAAGCAGGGAGGGATGCGTCTGGTTGGGAGAGAAATAATAATACATCGTCAGCGTATGCTGCCATCTTAATATCAGAGTTGTGGAAATTAAAACCATGTATATTAGCATTCTGACGAATTCTCAAAAGGAAAGGTTCTAAAGCAAGATTAAATAAAAAAGGTGAAAGTGGGCATCCCTGTCTAACCCCTCTATTAAGAGAAAAGTAAGAAGATAAGGTACCGTTTGCCGAAATTGCTGCTCTAGGGCGGGAATAAAGGAACGAAATCAGGGTGGAAATCTTTGGACCAAAACCAAACCACTTCAGAGTACTAAACAGATATGGCCATTCAACTCGATCAAAAGCTTTCTCTGCATCTAGGGCTATAGCTGCAAGGGGATGAGAGCTATACGAGGTCTTAGAGAGAATGTCAAAAAACAATCTAGTATTATCCGTCAGCAGTCTACCTTTAACGAAACCGGATTGCTCTTTCCCTAAAAGCTCGGGTAAAAAAGATTCTAAACGCAATGCTAAAGCCTTTGAAAAAATGTTATAGTCGATATTTACTAAAGAAATAGGGCGATAGTTTTTACAATGTTGTGGATCTTTACCTGGTTTCGGGATAATGCAAATAAGGGCATCAGAGAAAGAGACAGAAGCGGAACCAGTTTGAAGGAAAGTGGAAAGAAGAGTATGTAATTTGGGAATAAGTAGTTTTGAGAAACAGGAGAATTCAACAGTGAAACCGTCGGGACCTGGAGCTTTACCATGTTTGAGAGAGTTAAGAGCTTGAAGGAGATCTTTCTGCGTAAGGTCTGATTCTAAAGAGGAAAGGTCCGGAAGAGTGTCGAAAGGAGAAGAAATTTTGGACAAAAATTGGGAAATGTCTTGTTCAGAAGAAGATGATTCAGACGAATATAATGTTTCATAAAAATGCAAAAACTCCTGTAGGATATCTTCACTTTTGTGTTTTAGTGACCCATCACAACTATAGATAGATTCAATATTGACCTTGTTCTGCTTTACCTTTAGATAGTTGGCCAGCAATTTCCCAGCCTTATTCTGTCCACCATAAAACTTGGCGCTAGATTTTAAGAGGAAATTGGAGGCACTGTACGTGGAATCTTTATTAAATTGAATTTTGGTGGCGATAAGATCATTTAAACAATCCTTTGATTTGGAAGTGTAATATAAGTGCTCTAATTTGTTAATTTTTGAAAGGAGGTCATTGGTGGCTTGTTGGGCTTTCTTCCGTTTGCGAGAAACATAGTGAATGATGAAATCTCTAGCTGATGCTTTGAAAGCGTCCCAAACTACAGGGAATGGAACTTCATCTGTGTGATTGAACAAAAAATATTCATGAAAAAAGGATGTGAAAGAAGAAACAAACTGTGCATCGAGAAGGAGAGCATTATTGAAACGCCATTTTTTAATAGAAGTAGGTTTTTGTAATACATCTAAAACAATGGAGACTGGGGCATGATCAGAAATTAAGATGGAGCCAATGTCAGAAGAAATAAGGGATTGGGTAAGTTGATGAGAGATAAAAAAATAATCCAAGCGTGATTGAGTTTGATGAGGGGGTGAAAAGAAGGAGTATTCTCGCAAAGTGGGATTGCAGAGTCTCCATGCGTCAGTAAGTTTGTATTGTGTAATGAGTTGTGTAAAAGATTTTTGTGACTTATGAGGAATGTATGCACTAACTGAGTGTCTATCCAAAAATGGGTCAAAAACTTCATTGCAGTCCCCCACAAGGATGAAACTATCAACGTAGTATTGAGTGATAAGCGGTGTGAGGGAGGTCCAAAAAGTGTCGTCGCCACTCGTAGGAGCATAAACATTTAAAATAGAAATAGGGACGCTATCTAGAGTGAGATTCACTAGCACCCATCTACCTGAAGTGTCTGCAGAATGCGTTACTACTTTAATTGGAAGAGATTTTCTAAACAAAATCAAAACTCCATTACGCTTACCATCACCTGGGGAAAAATAAACTTCGCCTACCCAACCCCTCTTTAATTTAGCAGATTCATCAGCCGACAAATGTGATTCCTGTATACAAGCTATATCTGCGTTGAGCTTGGCCAAGTGGGATAATACTCTCTGTCTTTTGATTGGTGAATGTAAACCTCTAACATTCCAAGATAATATTTTCAAAGGCATAACATAATTTTAGAAAAGCATATCAAAAAACCAGTTGAGGGACAATTATGAAGCAGAAAAGTAATTAAGGCATATAAGCATAATAAGAAGAAACACCAGAAGTGAAAGAGAAGAAATGCATTAGAAATAGCATAGTAAAAGTCAGTTTAATAATGGATGAAAAAATTAAGACGAGAAAAGAAAAAGTATATGGTAAGAATTAAGCGAAACAGAAGGAAAATGAGAAAACTGGGTCAATAAAGCAATAAATAGAAGAAGATGAAAAGGAAAATAAAAATAGCAAAAGAAGAGTTGAGATTCTAAATTCCAATAAGAATGACATGTGAAATCAATAAAAATACAGGCAATATCAAACCGAATAGTATGGTTTGCATGTACCCATCTTTTCACTCCAGCACACTTAACTTAACGGTGCACCTTTATACGCACCCAGTCTCCAGGAACTAGGTCATGAGCTGGATTTTTCTCTTTGGTGGTTGATTCAGTTCCCACATGATGGAACACAGAAGTCACCACGTCAGATAGGTTTTTGCAATAATCCAGTATGATGTCATAATTTATTGTCAACAATTTATCAGCTGGTGCAAATGCTGTCTCATCACTCTACCCATCACGATTTCATGTGGACTCAATCCAGTTTTTCTGTCAAGTATGCATCTTAGGGTCATCAAAACGAGTGGCAAAGCATCTGGCCACTTCAGTCCTGTTGCCAAACACATTTTAGCAATCCTGTTTTTAAAAGTTCCATTTACCTGCTCAACTACTCCTGAAGCCTCAGGTCTGTAAGAACAATGCAGTTTCTGACGAATGTCCAGTGCTTCACATACCATTTGCATGAGTTGATTCTGAAAATGGGGGCCACGATCAGTCTCGATCATCACTGGGAAGCCGAGCCTAGGGATGCTTTCCCGTAGGAGTAACTTCGCAACAGTTAGCCCATCATTCCTCCTCGTGGGGAAGGCCTCTACCCATCGGGAGAACAAACGGATGATCACCAAAACATATCTTAGTCTGTTACATGGCGGAAGCTCAATGAAATCCAATTGCATTCGTGTAAATGGACCTCCCTCCCGTCCTATGGTTCCCAAACTTACAATTGTTCTCCTGTTTGGATTAAACTGTTCGCATACTAGACATCTCTGGCACAAGCTCTCAGCAATCATCCTGAATTTAGGATTATACCATGTCTGTCTAAATAGACGAGGCATAACATCTCTTCCTATACGAGCTTGACCATGGTACATTCAGGCCATATTTGAGATCATGCTATCAGGCATTACTGGTCTTTCATCTTTGTAGACCCAGATTTCATCTTCCTCTCTTTGTCTGCATCCTGGTTTTAACCAGACATTTTTCTCTTCCTCATCAGCTTCTTCCTGCATTTGCCTCACTTCCTGCCAAGTTTCAACTACAGTTGTTAGCATTAAAGGACTTGAAACATGTTCCATTTCCCTGTCCCGATTAATGGATCCAAGATTTTTGGCACAGTATTTTGCAATTGAATCTACATACCTGTTACCTCGGGTGATGTAGTCATCCCCCTTTTTGTGTGCTGCACACTTTACCACAGCTATTTTGTCAGGTAGTTGAATTACATCAATCAACATTCTTTTTAAGTTCAGAAAAATTTTATTGAAAGAATATGACATAAGCTTACAAAGTAAGACAAAGAAAATAACAAGCAAAAGTATTCATCAAGATAATTAAAGGTATTAATATAAGCTACAAAAAGAAACATCAAAAATTGAGAATAAATATAAGCAAAATTGGCAACTGGTATAATATAAGGTAATAAAAGATATACTAAATATACATTGTAATTACAAGAAAAGCGAAAATAATATTAATATGTTCAACAAAATACAGGAATTCATGGAGGTTTAGGAACTTCTTGTTGTAACGGGGACAAAGGCAGAGAACTCTGAGCACTTAAATCAAAAAATAGTGTAACTGGACTCCACAATTCTTTTCGCTTGGCAGCTAAAGCCAAGGGGTAGACAAAAGTCGTATCTAACCTGTGATTATAGCAAACAGCATACCACCAAGCCTGATAAGATATTTTGGTAAAATCCTTCCAATTTTTAGTTATTTGCTGGAAAGCTACTGCCAACAATAAGTCAATTATTCTAACCCTGAAAGTGCAATGATCCCAGATGGGGGAAACACTCCCTAAGAAAATGTGAGATAAAGAGAAGGAGTGATTAGAGGAAAAAATCTTGTTAATTTGAGACCAAACTTGCCGCCAAAAATTATGAACATGGGGACAACTGAAAAGCATGTGGAAAAGATCTGCACATGGTAAGGAGCAGGACCAACACTTATCAGAAGCATCTGGGTATTGTTTACTAAGAACTAGTGGTGAAAATAATAAAAGATTATAAATAAAAAATAGTGTTTGAGTAGTATTAGCAGCTCTGGAAGATCTACGAATCTTAAGCCATAATTTGTCCCATAGCTCAATAGGCCAAGAGACTTCTAGGTCTTTTTCCCAGGTTTCTTCAGTTGTGGTTTTCGTGCGAGATGAAGACTGAGTTTGAAGAAAAGCGTAGATTTTTGAAGCTTTAGGTTGTTTAAGAAGTAAAGAACTCAGTGAAGACATATCGGAGGATATGTGGTTTGATGGAGGAGGTGCAGCAAGGGAAGCATCGTAGGCAAGTTGTAATGCGTGTGACAATAACGAATATTTAACTCGAAAAGCGGGAGGTAGATTGAAAGAAGTAGCAGCTAATGCAAATGGGATGATCTGATTTTGGTGAAACAATTGATGCACCCAGATAAGGCCACGTGATCTCCAGGATTTCCAAAAAATCGGCTTATTGTTAATTAATATAGATGTATTGTGCCAAATAGGTTGATCAAAAAAGGATGAAACGGGAAAGGAAGGAAGGATTTTGGAGGTATACTTAAGAATAGGAGTAGATAAAGATTGAGGTTTACGAGAAAACATAAGATATTCTTTGAAAGAAAAGGGAGATATAAAAGACTTTTCTAAGGCCAACCAGAGAGGAGAGGATGATGAGGAATCCGTAATCCAGTTCGACACTTGATTCAATAAAAAGGATTTATGATATAAGGCAAAATTCGGAAAGTTTACCCCACCCTCTCTTTTAGAACGCAATAATTTGGACAAAGACATACAAGACTTTTTATGTCCCCACAAAAAGGAAGATAAAATAGAGTTAATTTTCTTGAAACATTTCAAAGGGATAGAAAACGGTATGTTAGATATTGGCCCGGGGAAAGATGGCCTTTTTATTTGGCCCCCCTGTTAACAGGGGAAGCGCAGGCTGCGTACCAACTCGCCAACAAAGATGGGACAGCTGCATATGGACATGTCAAACAGATCGTCCTGGAAAGGCTTGGGGTCGATGATGAGAGCCATAGGATACGGTTCCGCCAAGAAAGGGGGCAGCCTACTGATGTGCCAAAAACCCTCTTTTACAAGCTAAAGGATGCAGCCGATCGTTGGCTGAAACCTCAAGAAGGAAATTTAGCTGAGGTGATGAACAAGATCTATTTGGAACAATTTATAGAAGCCCTGCCCTTTGGGACTCAAAGGTGGCTTAGGCAGCATGCCGGACTCACGTTGGAACATGCCGTTGAAATGGCCAATTCCTATGCACGTGCTCAAAGCCGTCCTGTTGTATGAGAACCAGAAAAACTCAACAGCCTCAAACTTCCCGGAAAAACAGACAGAAAACCAAGTAAGAACCCGACAGAGCCCTTCATCAAAGCCCGGCCCGTAAGAATAGAAACTCCTCTTCCAACTACTCCTCAGTGCTACGAATGCGGAGAGTGGGGGCATATCTCCCGGTACTGTCGCAAAAAGAAGGAAAAGGACGAAGAACCCATGGAGGTTGGATACATGCCGCGTGCCATCATGTATGCACAGGAAACCGGCCCAGCCTTCTACGTAAGTGTTCAACTTGATCACAAGAAAATTAGAGCGTTATTGGACTCAGGGTGTCGTCATTCAGTGGTTAGAGCCGACTCCCTTTCTGACTCATCCAAGATGTTAAAACGCTCAGTTAGGATCAAGTGTGGGCACGGGGACATACGGACGTATCCTTTAGCTAGCGTGACCATCGTCACTGAAAAGGGCACTCAAGTACAGTGTGAAGTAGGTGTGCTCCCGAAATTACCTGAAGCCCTCATTATAGGTACGGATAACAAATGGTTCACCACCCTTATGTCTGAAGTCCTAAGTAAGAGTACGACAGATCCAGAGAGCAAAAGCGGTCTCTTAGTAGAAGAACCCTGGGCCACAGATACGAACTTCCGTGCGGCCCAACTAAACGATGCCTCCTTGGCCTCAGCATGGAAAAACGCACAGGACAATCAGGGACGAGACCCGCTCCCATATCCCTGTTTCATAGAAAAGGAGGGACTCTTGTACCGAAAGGCAGACGCACAGGCTACTCCCCAGTTGATAGTGCCCACTTCATTTCGCGACCAAGTCATGTTTTTTGCCCATGCACACCTCCTTGCTGGTCACTCTGGGGCGGAGAAAACCACCCAATCCATTACCCAACATTTCTATTGGCCAGGGATTTACGCCCAAGTGAAGAAATACTGCCAGGAATGCAATATTTGCCAAAAGCATAATCATTATGTACCACCAAGGGTTCCTCTTGTCCCTCTTCCCATCATAGGAAGACCTTCTGAGCGAATAGGGGTAGATATCATCGGCCCTCTTCCTAAGTCTCATCGGGGATACCAGTATGTCATGGTTATTGTAGACTACGCCACCCGGTATCCCGAGGCCTTCCCTTTGCGGGCAGCTACGACGAATGCCATCTCCCAGAAACGTATCGAATTGTTTTCCCGAATGGGGTTCCCCAAAGATATCATAACCGATCAGGGGACCCCTTTTGTCTCTCGCCTAATGAAACAGGTCTGTTCTTTGTTACACCTGAAACACCTTCGTACCTCAGTTTATCATCCCCAAACTGATGGGTTGGTCGAACGATATAACGGCCTGATCAAGACAACCCTAAGAAAGTTGTTAACAGGAGACGGGAAGCAATGGGACCAGTTACTGCCCTTGGTCTTGTTCGTCCTACGGAGCCAGCATCAAAGTAGCATGGGGGCTTCACCCTTTGAACTCCTTTTCGGACGTAAACCACGCACTCTTTTAGAGATAACGAAAGAGAGCTGGGAAAAGGATGGTGCCCAGGATGCCCAAGATCTGTTGGATTATGCCCAACAATTACGGACTAGGTTACACAAACTACGTACCCTGTCCTATGACACTCTGGAGAAAGCCCAAACCAAACAAAAGACCTTTTATGACAGGGGAAAGAAGTGGAGAGAATTGTCTGTTGGAGATTGGGCTCTTGTTCTCCTCCCTACCTCTACCCACAAACTCCGGAAAGAATGGCAAGGACCCTTTCTTGTCACCCGGAAGATAGGGAGAACCACATATGCCCTGAAGTTGTCCCCTAATCGAACCCAGATTTACCACATCAATATACTTAAGAAGTGGTTGGGGCCTCCCCCTCGGACACCCCCCTCTGTGTCCCTAGTCAGGACGGCCCCGAATACCTTAGATCAGATTGTGGTAAACCCTGAACTCACCGAGACACAGAGAAAGGAATTGACGGATGTCCTCTTTGGACACCAGACGATATTCTCTGACCAACCAGGGAGAACGACGTTAGCTACACACCACATACCCACTCCAGAGGGAGTGGTAGTAAAACAAAAGCCATATAGAGTGCCAGAGGCCCGACGGTTGCTCCTCAAGACTGAGGTAGAGAAAATGCTGGAAGCTGGTATTATAGTTCCTTCCAACAGCAACTGGTCTTCCCCGGTGGTATTAGTCCCTAAACCCGACGGCAGTACCCGTTTTTGCATTGACTTTCGGGCAGTCAATAAAGTGTCCAAACAAGACGGGTACCCCCTGCCTAGGGTTGACGAGTTGATTGAACGCCTTGGTGAGGCTCAATTCATAACAACGATCGACCTCACCAAGGGCTATTGGCAGGTCCCCCTCTCTCCACAAGATCGAGAAAAGACGGCATTCACCACACCAGACGGGTTATTCCATTTCACGGTGTTGCCGTTTGGTTTACACGGCGCCCCCGCGACGTTTCAACGTCTCATGGACACCGTCCTTGCCCCCTATACCAAATTTGCGGCTGCTTATTTGGATGATATAGTGGTACATAGCCATGATTGGGAGACACATCTGAAACACCTAGACCACGTGCTGTCGGCCCTCGAGAAATCGGGCCTACACGTAAATGCAAAGAAATCCCGCATAGCCTTTACTAGGGTCAAGTATCTTGGTTATGTCTTGGGTAACAGGCAGTTGTACCCACAAGAGGAGAAGGTAAAGGCCATACAAGCACAACCATTTCCTACTTCCCGAAGAAATCTCCTATTTCCCGTATCCGTATTTCCTGTATCCATTTCCTACTTCCCGAAGAAATCTCCGTGCTTTTCTAGGCCTTGTCGGTTACTACCGACGTTTCATTCCTCACTTTGCCTCTATGTCAGCTCCTCTAACGGATTTACTGAAGAAAACAGCTAGTTCGGTGCAATTTAGGAGCCCTTCTCCCCAGGTTGGTACGGCCTTCCAAGACCTGAAGAATGTCCTATCATCAGCCCCTGTCCTGACCACCCCAGATTTTGACAAACCCTTCCTTTTACAAACTGATGCATCTGGAGTTGGTATCGGGGCTGTCTTGTCACAGTTGGATAAGGAAGGTCGGGAGAAACCCATCTTGTACCTAAGCAGGAAACTCTTCCCTCGTGAGTTAGCATACCCCACAATAGAAAAAGAGTGCCTTGCTGTTAAGTGGAGCATAGAGAAGCTGAGGTACTACCTTGAGGGCCGTAGATTCACTCTGGTCACTGACCACGCCCCTTTGACATGGCTCCACCAGAATAAAGGCCGGAATGACCGCATTCTACGATGGTTCCTTTCTCTCCAACCCTTTGATTTCGAGGTTCTGCATAGGAAGGGTTCCGAACACACAAATGCGGACTTCCTCTCCCGCTATCCACTTTCCCCCGAACGGGAAAAGTCTGGGGGGAGGATGTGTCACGGGGTCCAATCCTGCCCCGTAACGGATTCTACGTCTCGCTTGCAGGAGGGGCGCGGGCCCTTTAACGACTGGGAGTCCTGCGAGGAGGAATTCCCTCCTCCTATGACGTGGACGCCGTCACGCCAATCAGAGAGCGGATCAGGGCAAGAAAAGGAAGAGCCGGAAGACGCCGAGGTGTGGATGGTGCGGAGCTCTTTGGCACCGAAGCCCCGTAGAGAAATCACCCACCGAGAGACCCGGACGGCGGAAGCGGGTCGAGACCGAGGAGCGTCGAAGGAGGAAGACGGCGCAGACACCAGCAATCGGCTTCCTGACCAAGGGGACGAAGACGACGCGAGGACGCCGGAGAAGCCAAGAGGCCACCGTTCCCACGCACCGCCCAGCCACGCGCAGGAAGACGCGTGGCTACCCCAGGTACGTGAGCGTTTGCGTACCCTGTTTCCTTTTAAGCGAGTCGGGAAGGGGCAGCAGCGGGAGGAGGGAGGTAGTAAGGGGCACGGAGACTCCTGAGCACTCACGTTCACTCTTTGGTTGGTCTGCTTCCCTGGTGACGGTAGTCTGTTCTCTCCTCACGCGTGTTGCCCTCACTCCCCTCCCTGAAGGTCCTTTTAGCGTTTAAGCTGTGAACTAACAGCCACCTGTTTTTCCTTTGTTTTGGGCTGGTGAGCGAGAGAAGGAAGAAGACGAAGGCGCCGCGCTGGGAAGACGTTTCACCCGTTCTACAGACATCCCGCCAAGCTACTACTGTTGAACTGTGCCTTGTGATAGTCGCAGACTTTGTTTCAGTAATAAAAAGCCATAGACCCTCCCTTCAGTTTGGGCTCAGTTTCTTCTTGTACACCCCTAAGGTGACAGCCCTATTCTGCCGCAATTATGACAAGGGAACTTCTTCTTTAGCTCTTCTATGTTTCCTACTAATTTTGTTTTTGGAAAATGTCCTTTTGGTTTTCCCTGACTTCCATCAACATTTTTATTTTCCAATTGTGCCACTTGGTGTTCTGCTACTTTCACTTGTGCCCAATAGCTTTTTCTTTTAGCTTCTTTTGTTTGGCATTGATCTCTTCACTACAATATTTTGCTTTTCTTAAGACATCATCTACAGAACCTGACTGCCATCCTATCATACTATGTCTGATCATGTCTCCAATTTCTGGTCTTAATCCATACACAAATCCATATATAAAATGACTCATCTCCTTCTCACTCAATTCTTCATATCCACTGTATTGTTTAAATACCAACAACAATCTTTCATAAAATGCATGCACAGATTCTTTTGGTTCATGTGTAGTCCTGTCTATTTAAACCCAATCTGTCTCTTTGGTGGGATTTTATTTTTCAAAAACACAATCACTTGTTCATATTTACACATTACTTCAGGTGACGGAGCACCTGTTACTTTGTTTCGAGGATATTCCTCTTTTGGCCAATTCACGGTTATTTTGCATTCGGTCCATAAATCTGCTGGCACAACTATGTCAAATAACCCATCTAAATCAACCCATAGAACTTTTGAATCTTTCACAAATCGATTGACTTGTTGATACCATTCTACTGGCTTTTCTCTCAATCTGGGGAAATCATTTGTAAATGATAATATATCCTGTCTGCTCCATGGTACATGTACATGTCCTCCTCCAGGTATTTCTCTCATAGGGAACTCATTGGCGACTGTCTCCTTTTCTCTGACTGGAAACGCTAATGTAGATTTATCACTAGCCTCTTCTTTCTTCTTTGCCCATTTCACTCTCCATTTATTCACATCTCCCTATCTGCGTAACAGCTCAATTAATTATTTTATTTGGGTTAACTTTCCGGCAGTATTCATATTTTTAATGTATTTTTCTGAAAAATCCACTCTATAGGATTTCTGCAATGTTTTATTCTTTGCAAACTCTACTTCAAATTCATTTGCCAAGCCGTCTAACTGATCATGTACAGATTTCGCTTTCCATGTTATGCTTTTACATATGAACATGAGTTCATCCTCTTGGTACGTTTTTAGTCTACTGTTCCAATTGTTCCAATAATTAATTCATCCATGTCAACTTTTAATCTTGCTACATCTAGTACTTTAGGTTCATGCTCTTTTAATTTCAGAGTTTCAATCCAATCACTTAATTCTTGCTCTGATGGTCCAACAGGAGTTTGCGTTAAATCTATTTTCTCTGTGCTCTTTTCATGTGTAGCAGAATCAGACTCTGCGCCAGTTGCATATTTGTAGGGTAAACTCTGATTGAAAGTTAAGTCAGGCGGATTTACATTATTTGTTTGTCTGATTTCTGACAAATCTTAATAAATATTTCCTCTCACTCTTTGCAAACTCTGTTGCAAAGGAATTGTCAAACTTGGTTCTTTTATTCTTTGGTTTTCAAACACGGGAATTACAGGTCCAATCGTTACTGGGACTTTAACTGCTTCTATGTTTTTCGTTAATTCTTGTATTTTCTCTGTCAGCGCATTTGTAGTCCGTATATATTCATCAGTACTTGTTTGTTCTTCAGCTCGTTTTTCTACTCTTTTTACGCTCTCTCGCTCACTATTTTGCTTGGGAGTACCAGTAAGTATTGGTTCTGTTATTGAAGTACTCGGATTATATCTCACTTCTACTCTTTCTGGTACATCTCTAAAACTAGAAAATTGCCTTGGGGTTTCTTTATTTCTTTCATCTACGGGTGGAGCATTAGGTATAGTCCATAAAGAACCTGGTTCATATGGTTGGGGTATCCTATTTAATATTTCTTCTAGCACAGCATCCTCTGATTCACTGTCACCATAACCTTCTCTCCCTGTTTCTATATTTTTCCTCTTTTCTGTGCAATTCCGCCCTTCATAATCATCCACTAATCTGACTGGATACATGCCATCACACATGTCGGCATTTCTCCATCTATGCATTCTACTCTCATGTGTCTCTCCACATAAATTTCGAAATCTACCTCTTGGTCTGACATGTCCTTTCAATCTTTTGCTTTCTAATTCATGCATCTCATCCTCCCATTCAACTAAAGCTTCAAACTGAGTTGGTCTAGGTCTAGGGTCAAGATTAATCATCTTTTCTCTCAAATTTCTCAAAACTGCCACATCAAAAGATCCTCCTTCCGGGAAAGCTAACACACCATCATTTCTGGTATATCTCACCCAATTCTCTAACCAAACACAAGTATGGTAACCATATTTTGACAAGATATAGGAAGCAGGCGTTTTCGGCGGAGGAAGTAATTTTCCCTCTCTTGTGACTATCGCCTTGTCCTTTACAAACACATTTTTCAATTTCTTAAACCATGAAGGTTTCTTCTTTTCCTCTCCATAATAGTAATCCATTTTTCTGTAAATTCTCTGTCTTTCAAAAGATCGTGTACTTCCCTGTTGCTATTCCGTAACACCAACCTATCACAGCGCGGTTCACACTAGCGTATCAATTAGAACAAGATACGTCTCCTTAGTGCTTAACCAATAGTTTCGCTGCTTTTCGTGATGCAGCAATCAGCTCCTTGCCTTGTCTTGGTCACGAGGACCAATCCCACCGTGACACTTTTAACGTCACCAGCGCTCCGGCTTCTGCAGCGCTGACTGACCCCTCCTTTACAAGATTTTTTCAAGAAGCCGTATTTACAAGATATTTTACAAAATCGGTTAGTAACTTACACAAAACAACTCCATTCGTCTGTTTCGCTAAACAAAGTGACAGAATATTCTCAATCGCACAAGTATTCTGTATTTCCAGTAGACAGCGCTTACCTCTTCTCTACCACATAATTTTTACACTCGCCGATAAAGTAGCACCACTTCCTCTACTTTACCCTTCTCTCAAGCTCAGGTTAAGCTCTATTACTCTCCCAGCAGTAAGTTTTAAATCAGGATACACAATGATCCCTGTACTTGAAAGCCAAGATTTTATAGACTGCCCTCGCTATACATTTTTCCTTTCATACGGAAAGTCACTAAACCAGTGATGGGCGACAACACCACCTGTGATATTCGACGATACCACCGCAGTATACGACGATACTACCTTTTGAAACAGACTATGCGATGTGCGACTTCATTGCCACACTTCCTCTGCCTGCAGAGAGAGTGACCAACTTCACGCATACTCGGAAGCCTTTTCAGGACTACATATAACGTAATTTGAAGTCAACAGATGTTAGTCATAATTCTGTATATCAAAACCCTATATAACACCTTATACATAATCCCAGCTAATTCTTTAGCAACCAATGCTCTGCTACCAAGCTAATTACTGATGCAGCGGTTCTCTGGAAAAAAATTCTAAAACCATGACACCTTTCCCTGAAGTACAAATCCTACCTATACTCGACAGTGGGGCCATGACTCACAAAATATTTACACCTTACTCCATGGATCGGTGAGATTCAATGGAGAGCTGCTGTATCATAGCGGGATGTCTAAACTATATCTGAATATTTATTCTATTTACACCTGTAGTTTAAATGAGTTACCATGGTTTCATTAACAAAACATTTATTTAGACACGCCGCCACTGTGGTCGACGGATCTGCTAGTAAAAAATTAGGCGTAGGAAAACTCAAGACCAGCTTGATTTTCCATTTATCAAATTTTTATTAACAGCAAATTTAACATGTCTAAAATTGTATTCACTTTATTTATTTCTTTATTCAAAAACAGTTAATCTCATTTATTTCAGAAAATTCAGAAATAGGCATTTATTTTGATTGCAGAAATGCAAGTATTTTAGCAAAAGGCAGATAGTTCCCAAAATTCATTCTTTCTCCTAACTTCCCTGACTAATAACCTCACCTAAAGTTCAAATCTCATTCTAAAGAAATAAGAAAATTATTCAAAGTCTTACATCTCAGGAAAAATCAGCATACGGACAGCATCTCGAGAGGAAATCGAAAAGGAGTTTTTTTCTTCACTAAAATCAGCACTTTTTATACCTTTTTCACTAGCTCTATCTATCTAAAAGTGTAACTTTCAGCATAAATTTGAGTTCTGATTGGACAATTTTGGGGTGGATGAGCATCAGCTCATCATTACAACATCTATTCCACTTCCGTCAGCTTGATTTTAAATGGGTCATTGTTTTGGGCCTCGTCCGGCCTAGTCCTGTTCTCACTTAGCTACTTTACTAGACTTTCTGACGTTCTGAACTATTGTGCTCATCTTTTGGCAGCTATCTGGACTTCCAGGCTACTCTGTCCTTGAACCGCTTTCACTCCAGGCACAAGCAGCTCGCATTCAAACTCGGAGTCGGGCTTGTGCATGCTCAGTTAAATTTCTGTTCGCAGTTCAGCAAATCAACCGTCTCTTGTTAGGCCTCAAAGGCCAGAATGGTAACTATCATAAAAATAAACACAAACTAACGTTAATTTTAGAATTTTAGCCCTTATGTTTACCTCCCCCCTTACTAAGGTTGTCACTATTAGTAGTTACCTAGTAGTTAAGCAACACTTAGACATAATATACTTACTTATCCTTCGGTTTCTGACACAGATACGTAAACAAAAGCTCGTTTATGCTGCATTTTATTATTTCGAAGCTGCTTATTAGTTTAGGACACGACAAAATCACATAGTTAGTTAATTATTATTGCAACATATGCAAAGTTAATTCCCACGTGTACTTGTGTAGGTGCAATTTTACTCTAGATCGATTAGTTCCACACATCATTCCATTAGTTCATGTTATAGTTATTGAAGTATGACTTCACCAGGGGTACACAAAATTTTGTTTCTCCTCCTTGCTCCATCAGAGGTACATTCATAACTGGTGGGGGGCGCCTCATTGTAGGGAGCGAGAGGCACACTGATAGCTGGCAGGGGATCTCATATGTTTTTGTGGTTGCATATTTTGAAATACCGGCTCCTCATGACCTTTTGAGTATAAGGCGCTTTATAAATCACGTTAATTCATCCTTGAGGAATGTGGAAAGAACACACAGGGAGCTAGAGGAGGAGGGGAGGGGTTAAGGGGGCTTTGCTAGTTCGTGGAGGCTGAGAGATGATGCAGGTAATGAATCTGTGCATAGGGAATTAAAAAAATAACAGACCCAGTGATTTTAACTTTTCCAACAACAACTGTAGTTCGTGAACATGTGAACTTAAGTTAAAAAAACAAGAGGAAAATAACACGAGGCAAATAAACATTAACAAAGCCTATATATGTGGCTTTTGTGTAGTGCACACACACAGGGGCACATATGCTGATACAAATGTACAGAGAGCATGCACACAGGCCAACTAAACACAAGTAAGCCCTTGCATGTATGCCCGCATATTATTACAACATGTGCGTCAAGCACAAGGAGTGAAAGAAACAGATAACTAAGTGCAGCACGAGACACACAAGGCTATAGAGCAGCAGACGACAAGATGGAATGCACCAAGGGATGCGCGGTGCAGAGGGAGCACTCACTCACTGGCTGAGGCCTCAGGGCTACGAGTGTAACGCTTCTCGGGTATGCGCATGATAAAATGTCCAAGGGGAGCACGGCACGATGCGGGTCTGGAGTGCACTGGATTCTGCACTACAAGTGTGGTGGATACGGGATGTAATTTAGAAATCACTTGAGCAATCGAGTTAAACACATATCTGTCGGAAGCTGCAGACGAAAGGTCAGATAAAGAATGGCAGGATATTTTGCCCCTTTCAGTCCTCCACTGACCCGGACCCTACTGCCCATTAAGCATTGAAGATTACAGTTCACGTTCCCAAACCTTTATTTTCACACTTCGACCACTGCCGTTTCAGGGAAAGTATATATATATATATATATATATATATAAATAAACGCGTCTGCGGAGGGAAACTGCGACCTATGAGTGCACAAGTGAGCATTGTTTTGGCGAGAAACGAAACGGGTTCCATCCCCATGTGTTGTGCACCCGCCGTGAGTTCTGTGTGCAGGCGTTGATGGAGTTGGAGCGACAATATATATATATATATATATATATATATATATATATATATATATATATATATATATATATATATATATATATATATATATATATATATTTGCCACAAAGTTGTCCCCTTGTAAGGAACAGAACGGAGCACGCTGTGGGGGTTCAGAAATTTCTTTATTACTCTCAGCATGACGCGTTTCGTCACCTCGACTCATCAGATGCTGTTTGGTAACATGAGAAATTGACGTTTTTTCCAGTCATTAGAAAAAACAAGGTTTGGCTCCTCCCACCAAGTGTTCGGCCCGATGAGAATGCATAGCTGTTTTTGGCCGCCATCTTTGAGTGTCTGTTTCTTGTGATAAATCCCTCAGTTTGTTTTGTTACTAGCGATGTTGGTTCTTCAGTTTTAGGTTTTATTTCTCGCTTTGGGAAAGTAACTCGCCTCTCAGATGTTTTCATCACACTTGGTTTTTTAGGAGCCTCACAATCCGCTTTTCTCCCCACTCGTCGGTCGCTGCGGAATTGTATCTGGGAAAGCCGGTTTAAGTGATCGGTTTGCCATTGTTTTCATCGCAATCCATTGTGGCAGATACTGTCCATTGTAGCGGCGGTTCTGACAGAAATATATCTTACGATTGAAACACGAACGCTGCCTGTTCTGTCGAACTCCATTGACGAGTGCCTCCTTCGTGCAAAGCAGCATGCACGTATTTATTTGCCACAAAGTTGTCCCCTTGTAAGGAACAGAACGGAGCACGCTGTGGGGGTTCAGAAATTTCTTTATTACTCTCAGCATGACGCGTTTCGTCACCTCGACTCATCAGATGCTGTTTGGTAACATGAGAAATTGACGTTTTTTCCAGTCATTTAAAAGCCTAGGTTGGGCTCCTCCCACCAAGTGTTCGGCCCGATGAGAATGCATAGCTGTTTTTGGCCGCCATCTTTGAGTGTCTGTTTCTTGTGATAAATCCCTCAGTTTGTTTTGTTACTAGCGATGTTGGTTCTTCAGTTTTAGGTTTTATTTCTCGCTTTGGGAAAGTAACTCGCCTCTCAGATGTTTTCATCACACTTGGTTTTTTAGGAGCCTCACAATCCGCTTTTCTCCCCACTCGTCGGTCGCTGCGGAATTGTATCTGGGAAAGCCGGTTTAAGTAATCGGTTTGCCATTGTTTTCATCGCAATCCATTGTGGCAGATACTGTCCATTGTAGCGGCGGTTCTGACAGAAATATATCTTACGATTGAAACACGAACGCTGCCTGTTCTGTCGAACTCCATTGACGAGTGCCTCCTTCGTGCAAAGCAGCATGCACGTATTTATTTGCCACAAAGTTGTCCCCTTGTAAGGAACAGAACGGAGCACGCTGTGGGGGTTCAGAAATTTCTTTATTACTCTCAGCATGACGCGTTTCGTCACCTCGACTCACCAGATGCTGTTTGGTAACATGAGAAATTGACGTTTTTTCCAGTCATTTAAAAGCCTAGGTTGGGCTCCTCCCACCAAGTGTTCGGCCCGATGAGAATGCATAGCTGTTTTTGGCCGCCATCTTTGAGTGTCTGTTTCTTGTGATAAATCCCTCAGTTTGTTTTGTTACTAGCGATGTTGGTTCTTCAGTTTTAGGTTTTATTTCTCGCTTTGGGAAAGTAACTCGCCTCTCAGATGTTTTCATCACACTTGGTTTTTTAGGAGCCTCACAATCCGCTTTTCTCCCCACTCGTCGGTCGCTGCGGAATTGTATCTGGGAAAGCCGGTTTAAGTAATCGGTTTGCCATTGTTTTCATCGCAATCCATTGTGGCAGATACTGTCCATTGTAGCGGCGGTTCTGACAGAAATATATCTTACGATTGAAACACGAACGCTGCCTGTTCTGTCGAACTCCATTGACGAGTGCCTCCTTCGTGCAAAGCAGCATGCACGTATTTATTTGCCACAAAGTTGTCCCCTTGTAAGGAACAGAACGGAGCACGCTGTGGGGGTTCAGAAATTTCTTTATTACTCTCAGCATGACGCGTTTCGTCACCTCGACTCATCAGATGCTGTTTGGTAACATGAGAAATTGACGTTTTTTCCAGTCATTTAAAAGCCTAGGTTGGGCTCCTCCCACCAAGTGTTCGGCCCGATGAGAATGCATAGCTGTTTTTGGCCGCCATCTTTGAGTGTCTGTTTCTTGTGATATATATATATATATATATATATATATATATATATATATATATACACACACACACACACACACACACACACACACACACACACACACACACACACACACACACACACACACACACACACACACACACACACACACACACACACACACACACACACACACACACACACACACACACACACACACACACACACACACACACACACACACACACACACACACACACACACACACACACACACACACACACACACACACACACACACCCCTCCCCCCCCCCCCCCCCCCCAAAAAAAAACACACCTTATGAGTATCCAGATTCTCCATTCCTCATTCGTTTATACACAAGCAGTTAAACACTATCAAGCAGTCAAATACTCCCACAAAAAGTTATCCTAATATAAAAGACATGTTTTACTCCTTATCTACCATTACTCCCTTAATTAGCGCCCTCATTGGGTTGCCTGGGTTCCAGAGTGTGCACAAATGCACACCCTGGGGTGAATGTGATTGACAGAGCAGAGTCTGAAATGACACTGCTCTGTCAACTCAGCGTGAAGATGACATTCTCAACACCCCCCACGTTTAAGACATAATGCAAATGAGCTGCTGCTGAACAGCGACTAAGCGCAGGGCTACAGCTTGGTGTCAGAGTATACTGGAGGCAGGCTCCACACTGACAGCCTCTCCAGAAGTAGTAATAAACATTAAATATCGGACAGGAATACCGGTACTCTCCGTGGTGGTAGAGAAGTGCGGTACTTGAAGGGACACAAATAGGAAGTGCTGGTACTGACTACCCGTGCGTACCGGCCTAATTTAAAGCACTGTTACACAACACTTTAAAGAACAGCCTCGCTGAAGACCCTTCCGTGGAGCGGCTATGCACAAGAACCCCAGCGTGGAGAGTGTTGTGAAGGCCAGCAGCAGCAGAAAGCGCAGCCATGCCCAGCTGCTACCCCAGCTCAATGAAGCGATAAGAACATAGCTCAGTGCTGTCACTTGCAGCAGCAGCGGCAGTCGCCAACCAGCCATTTCAATAGAGCTGTATCTACGGAAGAGATTCAAGCCTGCGCCGTATCCGCGAAGAGTAACAATAAAAAAAAAAAGCACTTGCGCGGTAGCAGGTGGGAGGGATTCACTTGCGGTAGCGATAATTGCAACCAGATGGTCCGCGCGCTCCCGCGAGTGGATCTCCTGACGTGCACGCTGAAAAGCCTAATCGCTAGGAAAAAGTTGTTTTCCTTTGCAGCGCTTGCGCTACGAAGGCTTGACCTAAAAACAGTGGAGCAGTGCCCCCTGGGGCCAAACACATTATGGCACCCCAGAGGGTACAAGAAAGGCTCATGTTTTTACTAGGAAACACTTAATAGCCTCATGGAAAGCTCCCTCCTTTTCCGTCATTTGGAAAATTTCAGTTCAAATTTACACTTAAAATGACACTAATCAATATTCACCATGGTGAAGCACTAAGACAGTATTGCCTCTTCTGGAAATCGTGTCCTGTACATGCTTAAAATTCCAAATGAACATGCGGCGCGTGGTAAGAACCTCAGCAGTGTAAAGTAAGCAGAGTCACATAATTTATTTCTCCACCCTTGCACATCACAGAAGAGTTCTTTTTACTTATACTTGACAATCATACACTGTGTGTCGAACTATTTTAATGTGAAGTGAAGCATTCAAATATACTACTGAAGAGCATTCACTGTAGAAAACTGATGAACCATAACCGTGTGCATATTAATGTTTAGGTTAAACCATGGAGACATGTAGTTTAATCTATATTTACACTTATGTCTCAAGTCATATTGCATTTATTCACATTGTAGTTATTTTTGAAGTAATACCTGCATCTATAATCAAGTAGTCGAAGTGTACATTGAAATGCTTGACTAAAGTTGCCTAACTAAAGGACTTAATTTTGAAATGCATTTTGCTTGCTCTGCTTGTTTTCCTTTTGCAGGTGCGTCCCCATGATTTCGTAGCTAGAGAAAGGAGTGTTGTTGTATTATTGATAGTGAGGCTTGAGAGTAGAAATTTTGGCAGAAGCATTAAGAGCTAACACCCTGAAGAAGCCTCCTATGCACTGTGTATCAGGAACAGAGGGAGACTCAAAGTTGCTGCAACTGCCAAACTTTTATGGGATGAGAAAGTCTGGAAGTGTTGCCATGGCACAATGTGGAGCTTAACACAATTGTTCCCTGGACGAGTGGAGAAAGATATGGCTGATATTCTAGTATCTGTGTGTTTTACTTAAGGCATACACTATTAGAGAGTAGAGCAGATCCCTTTGGATTTCAAGAGCTGTAGACTTTGTTACTTCTGTTTCACTTTAGAAGATTTCTGCACATGACAATTAGTAACATTTGAAAATGGAGTGAGTTAGATAAATGGGAAGGAATCTGGGCAAAGAAGAAACAACAAAAGAAACCTGGTGGAGGGAGGAGGCACCTCAACTGTTCAGTTAAGGGAAGTACCTGGTGGAGGTTATGCCCATGTGCCTTGGAGTAGGAATGTTGTTGCATCATTCACACATGAACTTCCTAAATTGAGAGAAAAGCCAGTGGAATGGTATACACAGCTGAAGCAATTTGTGACGATTTCACAAGTCTTGCGGGTGGATTGAATATTTTGATCGATATTATGGTTCAGAGTGATTTGTGGGCAGACTACAAAGTGACTATAGAATGGCCAGAAAAGGAGCCCCAAAATAAATCCTGTATTAAATGCTCTATCACTGCTTTGATAAAAAAGTATAAACAGGTAATGACCTTTTTGATTAGGAGAATTCCAGCTAAAGATACTGATTGGGTCAAGACTGATAAGATGACCCAAGAGACCAAAGAGTTAGTGCATGCCTATTACAAGAGGTTGTTGCAGGTGTTTAAACTGCAGAGTGGAATGGAGGCTCTTGAACCTAAAGATATGGGAAATGTTGTTTTCCGGTTTTTGGTGGTATTAAGACCTGAAATTAGCTTCATGATTCAACTGCATTTGATTTGTTGGCAGAATAAATTGGCTAAGGAAATTCTGAGATATGCAAAATATTGTAGTGACGAATTAGAGATGAAGCAGAAGAGATTAAAAGAGAAATTAAGGGTGGCTCAGATGAGAGCTACAGAGAGAAAATCCAAGTCAATCTTTTGTAGGGAATGTTGGATCTATGCAAGGAGTATATCAGCAAGAATCTCCTATGATGTAGGCAGAAATTTGGTCCCACAGAAAGGTAGAAATTGTGGTTTTCTGATTGACCCAAGTACTATGATTGATGTGCTAACTTGGAAGAGAACGAATACTTGTCATTATTACAATAAATTGAGACAATGAAAGCAGGAATTACATCTTAATCCCAACAAAAAGGTGAATGAGAATCACGTTCGGAATTCAGGGTTTACACAGCCCCAGGGTAATAACCCCATGCAGTTACACAATGTACCAAGACCAAGAATGCAGAATTTTAATGTGCCCCAAGCTCAAGTGAAGCAGGTTTCACAAGCCCCATAGCCACAGCAAAATTCAAATGGTCTCTGATGTAATTCATATGAGGTCCCGAATTTAAATCAGAATCGTTTCCAAAATCAGGGTGCGCTTCCACAATTTTCTTTGTTTGAAGATTACAGTTCTAACCAGTCATTATTTGACAGTGGCTGAGATAAGAGGAAGATTGCGTTCTTGGCATAGTCTTAGAGGTAGACCAGAGTGGTCCATTCGTAAAAGGTGAGATGAATGGCTACCCATATCATTTTTTATTGATACTGGTGCTACTCATTATACTGTTAGAACAGTTGAAGTTGCAAACCTACCACTCTCAGTAAAAGAATTCAAGCAGTAGGAGTTCCAAACAAGCAAATGACGAGCCCAGTGACAGAAGTACTTGTTAAAATAGGGTCCTTTGAGGAGAATCACTGGTTTGTGCTGTGTGATTCAAGCCCTGTAAATCTATTAGGGTGTGACCAGTTGTGCAAATTGAACTGCATCATTTACTGTACCCCAAAGGGCATAGAGTTCTAGACACATGATGATGATGTTGCCTTCAAATTAGCAAGACACGGTCCAGACATTGGATTGTACCCCTTGATGAGAAATGATGTACCACCAGATCTTAAAGATACAGTGAAACTAGAAGTCTGGGACTTTTCAGAGAAGGACATAGGACTCATCAAAGGAGTTGAGCCTGTACACATTAATGGTAAACCCTATGTTGAAACCCAAGTATTCAGCAATACAATCTGACTCCTCAAACAATTGCTCGAATTACTCCAGTGATTAATACAATAATACAACAAGACATGCTGAAGGAAATAATGGGGAGTCCATGTAATTCACCCATTATGGGTTTACAGAGGCATAGCGGGAAGTACCGCGTAGTCCAAGATATGCGAAAGATAGACAAGATAGTTGTTCCTTGTTGTCCTGTAGTACCGAATATATCTGTTATTTTATTCTGAATTCCATATGAGACTGAGTGGTTCACTGTCATGAATTTGTGCCAGGCCTTTTCCTCCATACCCTTGCACGATGACAGCCAGTTCCTTTTTTGGCTTATTGGTGCAGAATCCCACAAGGGTATATGGAGTGCCCCATCATTTTCAATCACATCCTCAAAAATAATGTTGAGCCATGTAAATCAGTTCTAGTGCAGTACATTGACGAGCTGTTGGTTACATCAGATACACAGGTAACTTGCAAACAAGACTCTATTGCACTATTGAACCACTTGGCTGACAATGGACACAAAACGTCCCCCGAGTAAGTTGCAGTATTGTCGAAAAGAAGTTCCATATCTCTGACATTACACTGAGAAGGGACAAAAGAAGATGTCAAAAGAAAGAATTTTGTCGATTCTGAAAATGAATCTGCAACCTACTTAGAAAGTAGTCAGGATGTTTTTGGGAATAGCAGGCTACTGTTGTCAGTGGATTCCCAACTTAACCCTTGTCTCCAAGCCTCCACAAAGGCTGACACACAAGGATGTCTCTGATCCGATACCTTGGGATAACAAATGTTTGGTTGCTGAGAAAGTCTCAGTCGTGCCCTGGCACTAGGAATACCTAATTATAACAAAACATTTGCTCTCATTTGCAGTGAGAGGAAGGGTAGCCCTCTCTCTCACTGCTTACCCATTTGCATGGAAATGCCTGAAGTTCAGTGGCCAATTTTCCTGCTACCCTTGATCCAGTAGCTGCAGCGGTGCCTGGATACCTTTGTAGCAGCAGATGTCAGCATAGAGAGGTGTGAGTGTATTGAGATGGGTCATCCCCTTACAGTGTTTGGGCCCTACTCTTTTGAGATATTGTTGACCAGTACCGAATACTCACTTAACCAATAGCCACTTGGCCAGGCCTGAGCAGATCATACTGGCAGCGGAGAAAGTGAATTTGAAAGGATGTGCTACCTAGAATCCTGAGACACTTCTACAACAACCTGAAGGTGAGGGTGAGGAAGTAGAGCGTGACTGTCTCGATGTCACTGAACTGTGCACCAAGCCAAGACCAGATATTCAAGATGAACCACTGCCTGAGGCCAATTTTTTAATGTTGTCGGTGAGTACTTAAACACAGCTTTATTACACCCTGTCCGGCAGCAACTGGTCCACCAGAATCCCCGCTCCCATGCACCATTCCGAGTTCAATGCAGGGAACTCTCATTCAACATTCCATCCCAACATAGGGTGACCAGTCTACGTGGATTTGCGGGGACAGTCCCGGGTTTTCAACAGCTGTCCCAGCACATTTGGGCAAATTTAGCTCATGTCCCGGTTTTTAGAGAGGGTCCACTGAAAACGGTGGGAGGTGTATTTTTTATGCTTTCCAAAGCAAGGATAGTTAGCAGCTATTATAAGAAAGCATTTTAATTAGCAGGCATGCTACTGGCTTTCAAAATTGCATGTTATTTATGTTCTTACTACCACTTCTTAAATTTTCTGCTGAGAGGGCTGTCGTTCTGTGCACTTGGTTGAAGAAACATTCTACTCCATCTTCTATATTTGTATAATGACCCGATTATTGGCTTTAAAATTCTGGTCACCCTACACTCATAGTCTTTGAATATCACTCATAATTACACTGAAATTATGAAAATGTCACACATAATCAATCTGAAAACTTGCCAGCTATTAAGTTACCTGCAAGCTTACCTGAGCCAAACCTCAGGATGAAGGTGCGAGAAATCACCCAGCCCTGCCAAGTATCACGCATCATGTGTTAGACTAACGCATTTCAGTGTGGTAGTCAGCATCACCGCACTGAAAATCAAAGTCACGCATGATGAGCATAGCGCCTGCCTAGGCTGTCGAGCTGTTAAAGTACTGCTATGACTGAACTAAAGCTGGTGTGGCAGCACGCGCGACATGCACACTACTGCCGGTAGGCTTGGGGGGCTGGCTGAGCTATAGCTGAGTAAAACAAATATTCCCTTGGGTTATATTTGTTTTACTTGTCATGAGTACCCTACTCCCTTGGCTACAATAAGGGGTCTCTCTCTCCTTTTTACATATTATGAGTTATAGCTGATACTCCCTGGCTGCAACAATGCATCAATTAAGGAATCAAGACTCCTGTCGCAGCATTACATTTTGACTGAGACTACTTCACCAGGCAGCCGACTCAGGTTTGACACACAGACTTTCTTAGGATCCGCGGAATGTGACGTCATGTCCTCCTAATACGGCCGCAGTTAAAAGATTGAGAGCCTGGCTAGGTTGCGTCACGTGACAGCGCTGCTCGCACCGCCTGCGGCAGTAAATTTAAATCAATGATGACCCACCCCCCCACGGACCGCGGGGGCCGCTGCAGCCCACTGCGCAGCTCCGCTCTGAACTGGGCCTGCTGTGAGCCTGAGTGAGTATGATGGGCATCGGAAGGCGCGCACACATTTGCCATTCCCAATGGAGTCGAGTGAGAGAAGTTGCGACCAGACTTTGGGGAAGCGGGCAGTCGGCCGGTAAACCGGAATTCCGTGCTTTGCTCGCAAATAAGTGTGAGACCATCTGAGTGTCAAATTTTCTTTTTAATGCTTGCCTGGGAAAATATGTAGAGTAAATGAAGCGTATTAAACTGCGCTTCCTCTGCACGTTCTTGCGTCTTGACAGTTTATGGATGCAAGAAACTAATTACTGAAGTTTCCGGAGCACATTTTAACTGCCTGCACTGAGAGAGAGCTGCTATTATTTGTTTAAATTATGTAGTTGAATGGGGTCAGTCCGCTGCTCCATGTATGCAGCTGCTGGTTTCCCAATTGCTGCACTCTGCAACAGCTAATACTTCACGCTGGTTTTCGTCTTCCGGCTGAAGCTTTAAGTGCTAAATCTTAAAATAAAAACACATTAGTAAGTAAAATGCAAACCATAGAGCCTTTTTCTGTGTAAGGGCCAATAAAGTCAATTTTGTTGTGCCAACTCAGCTGCTGCCTTCCATGCCGGTAGCACCGCGGCTCTCTCAAAAGGCACAGGCCGGCTGACAAGGCGTGCAGTCACGGTTTCAGATGAAGAGCTTGGGTCAGAGTGTTGAATCTGCTACCATTGCAAATGACGCTGCACAGGGAGCCCGACTCCCGCACTGCATGCAGTACTGAACATGCAATATTTGAGCACAGGTGACTGCAACTTGTGGGTCCACTACTGTTGCCAAGGCTGGACTGGCAACTGAAAGCAGCCCTGGAAATCTTGCCAGACCAACACCCGTGTGGCGTGTAGCGAGCGAGTGAGCCCGACCACTGCTAGGGGGGTTTGAAATTTTGGAAAAAGACACACCAAAATGGTGAACTTTACAGCACATTTTTCATTACAGATTCAATTGTAACAACTTTCAAAGCAGAGTAAATAGTAGATGATGACCTTAAAGAGCGCCAGGTTACACACCCAGTCATATGTACCTATAGACATTCTTATAGAGAGCACCAAAAATAGACACAATTAGTGAATCAGAGAGAACAGAGTAAAAGCGAGACCAGCCCCCATATGGTGTGTACCAAGCAAGCACAGTGAGCAACCACTACTACAGGGAGTTTGGGGGGTTCTCCCCCCAAGAAGATTTTGCAGACAGAAAGGTCAAAACATGGCCTGATTGCCTCACATGACTATGACGTGCTCTGCTGGAAGAATGTGGGTGCGGTGGTGTAGCATTACCCAGCTACGCATGGCTCATGGATAGCACTGAGGGCGGCATATGAATATTTAGTCTAGTGCAGTGACATGCTGATATGGGGTCTCAGATTGACATTGCTGGGAGAGTTATACAAACCATGGCTCATCAGTGACTAACAACTACCAGTTCCACCCTTTGGGCTTTCAACCAGGGCACTCAGAAGGAAGGGCACACCAGTCATGCTTCTACACTAATATCTGTCTTTTATAGGCTCCCAGTTATAGAGCATAGGATTTTTTTTACTCTTTGTTATTATGAATCGAACACTCTGTGGTCATGTCTGCTTTTATTCGTAAATGCTTTGCCATTAACTCCCTCTTACAGATTGTCCTCTTTCTACATGCTGTCCATTTCAGGCTGAAGGAAATCTTGTCTAGGAGGGTACAGATTTTCAGGTTCAAATCCTTTTAAATCAATAGCCCTTCAACCTACGTACAATGCTCTTGGTGAGCGCTTTTACAAAAGCCTTGGAACCCGGCTCTTTGACAGAGAGTTAATCTCTCTGAATTCTGGGATTCTCTGGCATCCTGAAAACCTTCTGGTCTATTTGACTTTCAACAGTGGCCATAATGTGAAATAAGGTAACTGTGGAGTCAGAATCATTCGGTGGGAGAGGCAAGTCTGTGGAGATGGTTGATTTCTAAGAACAGGTCTCATGGCCCCAACATCACCACCTGTCCCTCAAAAGTGTCACTTGATCTCAATACCTTTGTTAAGGCGCTGGATGAGAATGGAGCCCAGCCTCCGGTGTTGGCCATCCAGCCTGAACAGACAATATGACCGAGTACTCTGATGGTAACTCATTCTGAGAGGGATGCTTATAATGCCCTGAAGAATGCTGCCTTAACATCAACTAGGTCTAGCGATCGTGCGTAGACTGAACGTGAGCATGGTATCCTAGCCAGGTTTCATTACTGACTCTGGCTGTCTGCATTGCAAGGACATGTGGGTGACCAAAACAATATTGGTTCTAAGACTGACCCCGCCTTGGGCCAACGGTCTTCTTGCCGGGGCTTGAAAAGTTGATCCAAAACTCATACTTTGGGTCAAACTGCCCCAGAGAGTAGACTTACCTGAGACCCCAGAGACCAACTTACATCTGGACCCGACACTTAGCCAAGCACTGAAGCCAGGAGTAACACTCTCTGTGTTTGTCTGGCTGTGCCCTCTCTGCAAACAACCACATATAACTCTTTCAGGAAGAATAAACAGGACAGAATCCATGAATTACACTATGAAACAGAGGAGCCTTGGACATGTCACTACCTCTAATACATGCTAAAAATGTAACTATACTGAAAAAAAGCAATCCTATTTTTTGAAGAAAAAGCCTCACCCATCTAGTCTCCCTCCCACATGCAATCAATCACACAACCTAATACCAGACACACGCACCTCTCTTGTCCTGAAGAGGAAGCGCTCTCCTTGGCTGAGTTGTAGATAATGCACATGAAATGTAGCCGTTATTAACTACAAATCCTCTCTTTATTCTGGAATATACCCTTTTCTTGCTAAGCATGCTACCTGGTGCTGACAGAGGGGCCATTCCTGGTCGAGTCTAACATTGCCCAACAGGGGCATCCCGGCAACGCAGCAGGGTGGTTTTTGAATAGCATGAAAATGTGAAGTAGTATCCCAACTTGTGTGTGAAGGCATCCAGAGGGGGCGTATGCGTTCACAAGTGAAACTTGTGAAATATCGTCTGATTGCTTATGATTAAGATTGTGTATGTGTTTGTAAAATGTAATGTGTGTGTTGGTTTGATAGGTCCAGCATGTATGTGTTTGATTGTGCGTGAGCGTCTGAGTGTGCCTGTGTGTGTGTGCATGTATGTTTAGCTGAGTGTGTCTTTTGCTGGGACTGTATGTGTTTAATTTAGACTATGTGCCTTACATGGAGGTCGTGTGTCACTGATTAAGATTGTGTGTTTTTATCCAGGTTGCCTTTCAGCGTGTGCTTCAGCAGTGCTCTGTGTGTGCTTGTTGTGTGTGGCTGTAAATTACTGTTACACAGCAAAGTGGTGCTTCCGTGTGTGCTTGATGCTGTGTGTGCACTTGATACATCATCATGATTATGTGTGCATTGTTAACATACTTAATTTTTCTGCGAGTGCAGGCGGCGGTTAACCAACGGTGTGCCTCAGTGAGGCTGTGCCAGTGTCACCACCTCCCTCCGCCCTGCTCACAAATCCACTGTGCTGCGCAGAACCGGGCCAGGGTCTATAAGGCTATACCTTTTGCTTTTAATCCTGGCCCAGTCGCAACGCCCGCCCAGACAGTGCCATGATGATTGCATGCAAACAACTGGCAGGACGGACACTAGATTCACCTGCGGGCAGCAGACAGGGGTGCTAGAATTAGAAATATTTAAATTATGGGTCGTCTCTCTGGCCTCTGGGATGCCTACTCAACCTTGCCTTACCAGTCACGCCACTTTTTATTGCGCGAGCCCCAATACGCATGATCACCAGACACCAGCCCCACCCCAAGAGTGAACTGCGCAGACACGGCGGCAGAGTCATCTGCGCGCTGCACCTCTGATTATTAAAAGATTAAAAACACCTGAAAGGACACGGTCTGTGCAGCATTATTTATGCGGATAGTTGTGCTTTTTTTTTCCCCGCACGGAGCCGAACGAGGAGACGCGGAGTAGTACAGTAGTCTGTCTGAAGACCCATAGCTGCCAAAGTTTCAGATTGCTCATGTGTGACATTTCCATAATTTAAATGTAATTATGAATGACATTCAAAGACTACGAGTGATCAAAATCTCCCCAAATTTAACATACATGTTCACAACAGTGTACAACTTTTCTTCATTTTGCTATTTTGCTCCCACCTAGTTCAAAGGTCCAGACTAGATGCAACATGTGAGTACAGGCATTGTGGCTACCTCCTTGGCATGGAACATGCCACTGGTTCCAATGCCTGCTACGGGTGCTGCTAGTGGTCAGGCTCATGTTGCTGATGAGATGCTAGATTTGGGTATTTATACAAAGAGCTTATTGACAAGCAGTCATAAATCCTAAGACCACAAAAGAGGCCACATCCACTGCCACTAAGCTGCAGCTGAGGGGGAAATAAAACTGCTGAAGGTTCCAGCCATGTAGAAGAAATGTGGGGCATTTCGCTTTAGCGCTGCTGCAAGTGCGAGCAGAGAGCAGAAGTGAAGGGGAGCCAGAGCCAGCAAAAGGTTGTTAATTTCATACCAATGTAAAGGCCATGCAATCTTTCTGACCTCAGCAGAGGGTCTGCGGGGTTCCAAGGAAACCCCTTACCAAGCTGATGTATCTGGAGCTATAATATTATATGAGAATTTCCCTAGCTCGTTCAGTGTGATGTGCATGCAAATGTACAGGTCACGTGCATTTGTATTGCTGTGACACACATAACAGGGAACCATTCTGGAATGGTCATAACAGGAACACAGTAAGGGAGAGGTAGGGACCATCCAACAAATCACTATTCAATGGAGGCCTGAGTACCCTGGAGCTAGCATTACTGTTGAGCACTTAGGGCTGACTTATGAAAACATGCATAACTTATGACTGCCTTAATTTACTCCACGTCTCTTCTGACTGTTGGGGTATCTATTCACTAACGTTCCCTTTCCAAACACGTGCAACATGCGACTGCCTTAAGACACAATTCTACATGTAAGGAATGTACTATAAAAAGGCGCCTATGACTGTTTTCGTAGCACTACATTTGCTTATTTGAATGAAATGTATAAAATATGCCCATTTAAGATTAAGAAGTGTCCACATTTTTAAATGAAGTGCATAAATGTTATCTTTTCTCATTTGAAAAAAACATCTTTTCTCCAGCGTGCCTTCTTGCCCCTCGCCCCTGTGAGACCTGGGGTGAAGGTTCTTGGCAACTGACAGTCACCTGGGAGGAACTGACATCGGGATTCGTCTCAGCTGCATGATCGCGCGCTGCCAGCATGTGTGTATTAACAGTGGTCGAAGTGGGGGGAAAAAAGAAGGGGAACTGTGGGCGGAGACTCCGAGGGCAGGGATAACCCAAGGATTGGATCAGTGGGCAGAGTCAGAGGTGTGGCCAGAATGTGCCAAACATCCCAATTTTTAGTATTTGTTTGGCATTTCACCAACCAGTTACAGCTTATTGTGTTATTTAATTCAACCAATGGATACACTTGATTATTTAAGGTTTAATAGGAGTTATTGGCATTTAAATACATTCACAAAGTGGGATATATTTCCAATCACACAATGTCCCAAATATGCTTAAAAGTGGAATCACAGGCCATTTGTCTCCAAGCCATGCAGTTTCTCTCATTAGCACTTCTCCTCCCTTATTCCACAAGAGCAATTCAAACATGAATGGCAAAATATCCTAGTTTGCAAATGTTTTCAATATAATTATGGCTCTGCCATACTTGCCACATAATACGTCAGCCACTGCATAATCTTACAGTTTTAACTAATCATTTTTGTAGCTCAAACGGATAAAAAGTTACTAAAAAACGTGACTTGAGTTGCTGCATGGACGGTCCTTTGCAAAGGTTGACTGATTACCTTTCTCACTGCTGCATTTGTATGTTATACTGATGCGAATGAGGCAGAATCTTTGCAGAGACTTAACATGTGTAAAAATGTCTAAATAATGAAGTATAAGAAAATATATTGCATTACGCTGCAGCCTTTTTATGTTGCATAATTTAGTCAACACTGTGGCATAATTTTGTACCCCATTGCTGCATAATTCCTGTGGCTCCAGAGCAGGTAGCACATGTTAAAAGTGCTTGTGCATGAAGCAGAGAGACGGTGCCGTTTGCAAACTTAGTTTGGTGTGCGTACAAATCCTGCATTGCTGGTCCTTGGCGAGTTGCAGCTTCTACTGCTGAAACAAGGCCAGTGGAGGTACCAAAGGATGAGGCAGACTGGCCTCGATGGCAGGGCCAGCTTTAGTGCTGGTGGCTCCCTATGCAACAATGTTTGTTGGTGCCCCCAATGATCACCTACGCCTCGGACTCCCTCACTACCACCCTTTAACAGTCTCCCTCAAGACTCCATAACCACACTCTTTCACAGATGCATTTAATTTGATTTACAGCGGCACCACTCTTACCAGTGTACGGTGTCAGAGCACTTTATATCACACACACTACACAGAGACAATCATTTATATGTGTGTAAATCACTGCATAGGAAATTTTACATAAGGCAAAGGACTACAAGCTGTAGAAGCCACATGACAACCATACTAGAAGGCAGTATCGTTTAATAGCTCACTGTTCTATGTTAGGATTTTAACTTATAAACTGCAAGTAACAAAAGGATATCTCTGACAAAAGCAGTAACCTACTAACCTAGTTAACAATATGTGCACTTTGTGATCTGCGTGGTACATGTTCTTTGCAGCAGGCACATTAACCCTCTGCGCTACCTTTCCAGGAGTCAACCCTTCCACTAGACAAAACTCTGAACTCTCTCTAGGAAGAACATTAATCCCTGAAGTTATCATGGCATTTTTATTGTTGCTGAAAATTGCTAGAGGCCAGGAAGGAGCCAGCAAGTTTTTTTAAAACAATAGTATACTTGCAAACACTACGCACCCACCCAAAATAGGTACCTAGTGCGGTCACACCATTGGCACCGCCATAACCTGCTCAAGGTCCATGTGACCTCAGTGACAGAGTCACAGTGACTGGATCACTGTTGCTCTTGGGTGTGCTGCTTCGTAGGCCTGCCCGCAAGACTGGAGATGAACTTCAGTATGGATTGTGGTGGACCGGCCTTCAAGGTTAACCCACAATGGACACCACTAGGGTACACACTTCTTGTGCTAAGACATCAGGCCTTCTAAGGTCTAGCATGGGAATATGCTCCCTCCGTAGAGTGGTCTGGTGGACTGGTCATGAAGGCTGAACCCGGTTCCCCAGTTCCAAATTAGACAGCTCTGGCCATAGTGCCACATCCCCTCCCCCACTGAACACCATTCTGTCCCACTGAGGGAAACTCGCACTGCCTTCAGCTACAACCTAATTGTGCCCGCTATAAACACTTGGATCAATCAATCAATCAATCAAAGCATTTGTATAGCGCGCTACTCACCCGGAGGGTCTCAAGGCGCTTGGGGAAGGGGGTCCGCTACTGTTCGAACAGCCAGATCTTGAGTTGCTTCCTGAAGGAGAGGTGGTCTTGGGTCAGGCGGAGGAGGATGGGTAGGGAGTTCCACGTCTTGGCAGCCAGGTAGGAGAAGGATCTTCCTCCTGTTGTGGCTCTTCGGATGCGGGGAACGGCGGCGAGGGCGTGGTTGGTCGATCGTAGCTGGCGGGTGGGAGTGTAGAAGGTCAGACGGTCGTTGAGGTATCTGGGGCCTTGGTTGTGGAGAGCTTTGTGTGCGTGGGTGAGGAGTCGGAACGTGATTCTCTTGCTGACGGGGAGCCAGTGCAGGTCTCTCAGGTGTCCGGCGATGTGGCTGTGTCGGGGGATGTCCAGGATGAGTCGCGCTGAGGCGTTCTGGATGCGTTGGAGTCTTTTCTGGAGTTTGGCTGTGGTTCCGGCATAGAGGGAGTTGCCGTAGTCCAGTCGGCTGGTGACGAGGGCCTGGGTGACCGTCTTCCTGGTTTCGGTGGGGATCCACCGGAAGATCTTGGCAGCATGCATAGGATGTTGAAGCATGACGAGGAGACGGCGTTGACTTGTCTGGTCATTGAGAGGGAGGAGTCCAGGATGAAGCCCAGGTTGCGTGCGTGGTCCGTTGGTTTGGGTGCGTTGCCCAGGGCAAGGGGCCACCAGGAGTCGTCCCAGGCGGAGGGTGATGATCCTAGGATGAGGACTTCCGTCTTATCTGAGTTCAGTTTCAGGCGGCTGTTCCTCATCCACTCGGGTACGTCCTTCATCCCTTCATGTAGGTTGGTTCTGGCGGTTGTGGGGTCGTTGGTGAGGGAGAGGATCAGCTGGGTGTCGTCGGCGTAGGAGATGATGTTGAGGTTGTGTTGGCGTGCGATGGCTGTGAGGGGGCTCATGTAGACGTTGAAGAGGGTGGGGCTGAGTGATGATCCTTGTGGTACGCCGCAGATGACTTCGGTGGCCTCAGATCTGAACGGGGGGAGGCGGACTCTCTGGTTTCTTCCGGCGAGGAAGGAGATGATCCACTCCAGTGCCTTCTCTTGGATTCCGACGTTGTTCAGGCGTTGTACTAGGGTGCGGTGGCAGAACGTGTCGAACGCTGCAGAGAGGTCCAGGAGGATGAGGGCCGCTGTTTCCCCGTTGTCGAGCAGGGCTCGGATGTCGTCGGTGGCTGCGATGAGGGCGGTCTCGGTGCTGTGGTTGGCCCGGAAGCCGGACTGCGAGTGGTCGAGGGATCCATTTGTCTCGAGGAAGGCGGCCAGCTGTCTGTTGCCGGTCTTCTCGATGACTTTGGCAGGAAAAGGAAGGAGCGAGATGGGGCGGTAGTTTTTGAGGTCTGTGGGTCCGCTGACGGTTTCTTCAGTAGGGCACTGAGTTCGGCGTGCTTCCAGCTCTCTGGGAAGGTGGCGGTGTCGAAGGAGGTGTTGATGATGTCCCGGAGGTGGGGTGCGATGACGGCGTCGGCCTTGTTGAAGACGTGGTGAGGGCAGTGGTCGGTTGGTGATCCGGAGTGGATGGAGTTCATCGTGCGGATGGTGTCTTCGGTGTTGACCGGGGTCCAAGCTCGGAGGGTGGTGGTGGGGGGCGTTGGTACGGTCGTAGTGTGGCTCAATTCAAACTATGCACTTGATAAGAGTAATATGCTGCCTAAAAAAAAAAGTAAAAGCAAACACTTATAGGGAATGCAAGATTAAGTAAAGCATGTGAAATGTAAGCAGAAACAACATGGTTACCTTAACGATCTCTCACTCACTATTTAGAAATCAGTGAGTGAGTTTACCTGAAAAATAAAGGACATGACTGACTACTGGGCCCTGAAGGGAACCGTTTCAATGTCCATTTCTTATATCCGTACAAAACGTAAGCAGTATGGTTTAAAAAGACCACATCCATAAACACAGAGCCAGGTACACATTTTGTTTTCCAATCCCATCAACCCGGTATTGCAATACATCCAGGAATAGTACACTTCCCCACCTGGGGACAACAATGCTGTTCAAAGAAAGAAGAGAAAACAAAAGTAGCGCTTCACTGCAAAGTCTGTAAAGTGAGGCTGATGTGTTTGGATGTGAATAAAACCAATCTGCCCACTGTGCAACCACTCTGTTGTGCTTTATATAGTGAAGTATTTATTTTTCAAATGTAAAACCTTTTATTTCTCTCCATTCCGAGGCTGCACGTTGGAATAGAAAAATATCAGAAAAAGGGCATTTCCTGCAAGTGTTTTTTTTTGGATCCATTTCACAGGGAAGCAACCAAATGAAAGAAGGAAAGAGAGGTTGAGAACCGTTTCTACAAGTCACGGTTTTCATTAAGTGAGGAGCAAGACAGAAAGAGAGGGAATAATAGGAAGAGAGGGAGGGAAGCTGCCAGCACAGAAAAAAAGGACATTGTCTGTGTCTTCACCGGGCAGTAAAGAAGAGACAGAGTCATTTTCCTTCTATGCCCGTACCCGAACGTCCACGAAAGCAAGCACAGCCTTATCTGAATGCCGATGCTATTTCTGCCTTCCTGGGACACAGTTTTGAAAAGAAAAAGTTGGAGAACGGAATCTTTTCAATAAAAGAAGTAGGGGGCTAGGGCACGCTGCGCCCTTCCGATCCCACCCACTTCGACCACTGTGTATTAATATATACACGCTGTACTTACTTGGGCCGCAGGTGAGAGTCCGGAAGACAGTGGTGATCCAATAATTAATTGCAGGACTTTCAACCTCAGTCTGCAAAGCTGGTTGCAGGCTGGGAGCAATCAAGGGGCGAGGTAATTGGAGTTTGCCACCCGGCCTGCATCCAGTGATAGTCGTTCGTCCAGGTTGTCCAGGGAGAGTCCCAAACAGGGCCTTCCAGTGACAGAGTGTCCTGGCAGCCGCTGACTTCCCACCGATTCACCGGGGGTATTTAAAAGCTGATTGAAATTGCGGCGCTGCCCGAAAACCAGTAGCCAAGCAGCCTTCATTGTCCACAAGACCACAACAAATTAAATTCCCCGCTTCAGCAGCAGGATGTGACATCCACCACAGTGCTGGCATGGACACAACCTGACTGGGCCCTCAATGACGTCAGGCGCCACGCTGCAGGAAATCTCAAGAATGATACAATGTTGTACTAAGGTGCGAGTGTGGGCATGCCTGGCGCCAGCAGCTTCAGCATTAGCACAAGGCTGAGCAGCACTCGCACGTCACGGGTTGCGTGCTGCCTGCTACCATACATACTTAACAGTTAGGCAGCACTTCAGTGGCACAGGCTGAGAGTCAGACACTACACAGCAATGCATTTCAGTGCGGTAATGCGCAGTACCACACTGAAATGCGATAGTCTAAGGAACGCCCGATGCGGAGGACAGACAGTCAGACAGACTACTTAACTGACACTCGCGGTCATGGACTGAAAAACGTCCCCAGCATCAAAACCGGCCCCCACCCCATCCAGCCTACCGGGGGATTGCCCAGTGCCCAAAGTTACCAGTCCGGCCCTGACTGTTGCAGCTCAGAGACATTACAGCTGAGGTACGAGTTTTTCATGTTGGGGCCTCACATCCTTCTGTTGTGGCCTGGGTCCCACGTGGGACAGAGAGGCCCTGTAATCTACACTAATTCTCTGCATGCTGACTTGATTGATTGCCGGCAGTAAGGAGGACTCAGGTTGGCCAATGTGGGTGAAAGCTGCTAGGGTATCTGTGTTTTAGTAGTTAAGCTAATTTGCTATGGATGCTCTTGATAAATAAAATTGATGCTTCAATCAGTCTGAGTTGCCTGCGCCCCCTGTCCTATGGTGAAAGTCTGAAAACTTTGCAGTCATGCAGCCTTGCTCAGTTTGCAGCCGTTAGTACACTTTAGTTCAGTGACTTCTTAGTTTCTCATTGCTCAAATGGGTGTAATTTCAGATATTTGTATGTCTAAATTGCTTAATGCTCCCGTGAGAAAGTCACTCGTAGTCGTTAAAATGTCACTCATAATTACACTGAAATTGTGAAAATGTCACACTTAGCAATCTGAAACCTTGGCAGCTATGGAGAATCTCCCGAGTCACAACTAAGGCTGGAGGTGCAAGAAAACTCGCCTCTTCAAATGTCAGATCTCCCACCACTGAAACATGATTTCAGGTCGATGTAACTGGGCCTACGTGCATTGAAAATAAAAAATCCCCTTAATGCGGGCGGGCGACTGGAGTCGTTGGCCCCTACGGGTAGCACACGCAACCTCTTGGTCCCGTCCCAACACCACGCTACGTAAACCGAAAGTGTATTAGACTCCTGACGTTGGTGGAGAAGCGCGCAGTTCAATTTTGGAGTAGACCGCGGCACTAAGGTGCCGCCCTCTTAGGAAGGCACGCTGCGTGTGCGCGGCAGCTCCACAGAGAGGGAGGAGCGAGAGACAGAGGCACGCCCACGCCCAGCTGACAAAGGAGAAACGAAACCGAACTTTCAACCTTCCCAGCCCATTACTGCACTATGGCGGCGGCTGGGTCAGTCAAGCTGGAGGACGAAGCCACTTGTGCAATTTGTTTGGAATATTTTAAAAATCCGGTAATCATAGACTGCGGGCACAACTTCTGCCAGTCCTGCATATTAAAATGTTGGCAGGGGATAGACACAAATTTCTCCTGTCCCGAGTGCAGGACCTTCTTTCCAGAAATACATTTTCGGCCTAACAGGCAGCTCGGAAACCTCGTGGAAATGGTAAAACTTCACCTCCCGTCCCTGAAGCCGCAGGAGAGCGTGTGCCAGAAACACCAGCAGCGGCTGCAGCTCTTCTGTAAGGATGACCAGGAGCCAATCTGTGAGGTGTGTGACCGGTCCGGGGAACACCTGTCTCACACCGTCATTCCTGTAGAGGAGGCTGCCCAAGAGTACAAGGTATGTGGGAGGCAGGCGTGCAACGCCCACAGGGTTCAAAGGACCTCATTAATATTTACGTTTATTAAATGGTGAGTGTTATTGCTTTTCACAGATGCCATCACTTACTCTTCTATTTGCAGCCATAAAAGGAAAACCACGAGTCTCTGTGAATTTCCAAAAGTAACCAAATAGCCTGATTATTCTTTATTATGGCCCCGCATATGTTTCTAGTACTATTGTGGTATAAAAGTGCAGTGTTGGCTAGTGGATTCTTAAAGTGGTGAGGCAAAAACTTGAGCTTCAAGTTGAAAGGGCAGGCAAGCACAACCAGCAAGTCCAAGTGAAAGAGTAGTGTTCAGGGGTGGCAAGAACTCTTTTAAAAAATAGGTTCATATACCTTTTATAGTACACATGATGTGAAGAAAATTTTCTGAAAAAGTGAGTTCAAATGGTGCATATTACAGCACAAGTTTCATCATTTGAAAGAAGGCAAAATATACCACTGTCATATTACCAATTTACTTGGCTTGCAAAATGCAGTATCTTCGTGTGCCCTTATAGAGCTAGTTGAACTTCACCAGCCAAACCGCACAACACAACTGAGCCACAAAAAACATTTTTTGTTGCATTTTAATATACAGCAGATTTGGCCCAGGGAGATTGAGTGCTTTATATGAGCATCAGATTACATCACACAAGGTCAGATTCATGTTTGGGCATTGGGAGATTAAAGAATTTGCCAAGAATTAAAGGATGTGGGCTGATGCCAGGACTAGCACCTGGTTCCCCAGATCCTAAGTCAGCAACTCTGGCCGTTAAACCACATTTCCTCATGTGACACCTTGCTGCTTACAAAGCTCCATCCATGCCTAGCAGAGTACTTCCAGATCATGCCAGATTTATGGTCAGCATAAGGCTCCTGCTCTTTATTTTCGGTTCAGGACTAATCTGAGTACAGATCTATAATTTAAGTGCAGATCTCTATGTTGGGTACAGAGCTCACAGCTCCGCACCAGAGGGTGATTATTGCTCTATATAAAGCTGATGCTCAGTGTAGAACACACTGCACAGAGCAGGCATCCCTCTTCTGTACATGACCCCTGCTAGGAAAGAGTTAGTGTGTGTGATGCTTCCTGTCAGAAAAACACCCCCTACACCACCAGTGGCGGCTGATACAAATGAAATGGGTGAGGCGGGTGAGGAGATGCAGGGGGGCCTGGGAGTAGAAAGCACAGGGGGTTTAAAAATAAATAAAAGACTTACTGATGCTGCCGGCCGCTTCACACCTCGGTACTCCTCTGCTCTCCTGCTCCCAGCAGTCACTGGGACGCATCACAGATTCCTCATCCAGTCCAGACACTGCTCTCATGCTATTCTTAGCACAAGAATTGTACGGAGCCAGCTGGTTTGACGCTTGCTCAGGCATCGGGAGTCTGTGCTGTTTCTCCTTCCGGCTGTGAAATACAGTTGGGTTGGAGAAACCAAAGTGCGCATGTCTGTTTGGCTAGCCAAAAAATGGGCAGCCAAACAGACATGCCCACTGTAGCAGTGCGTACCACTCCTCCTCCAAGCCTCCCAGTGTCAATCAGGGTGGCCTGCCCTTGAATCGGCATACTGGCAAGGCAAAGGAAAAATATAATGATAACCTGATTTTCCACCTTAACGGAGGAGCCACCACTGTTCAGAGCACCAGTCTCCCTGCAAATGCCTCTCTCTACATTGCTGGTTGCCCTACCCCTTGAATAGTACAACCATTCATTAAGAGGACTTCCTTGATTTTGTTTAGAGAGAGAAAATACAATGAAACACTTCACACAAGGGACTTCCAAACACCTAGAATCCATTGCCCATCTACTGGAAAATGCAAGTCTAACGTTCCAAGGGACACAGACACACTCACAGTAACATGTGAGCAGGGAGCATCTGTCCAGGAAGAGGAGTTGCTCTCTGGAGGTGGTAGGAGACTTTGGGGGCTGCAGTTGGAGGGATTTGGTTATGGGACAAAGAACATCTATCTATGGACATAAGGAAAAGGAGTCACCAGGGCCGGACTGGCCGTATCAGATATCGGGCATTTTCCTGGTGGGCCGCCAGGGTGGGGGCCTGTTTTGGGCCCTTGGGGGCCCGTTTTTGTTACACAGCCGTTTTTGCAGCATAGCTGCAATATCGGCCCCTGTAACAAAATCGGCCGAAACCGTCCCTGGCAAACAGTTAGCCAGGGCCGGTTTTGGTTCCCGGCCCTGGGAGTCACTGAACAGTTAGAGGAGGCTAGAGTGTGTGGGAAGTGAGGTCATCATCTTTTACATATCTGGGCGGCTACGTACATCCAGGGAGATATGCAAAAAAAATGCGAACACACTCTTCTGCTCTGGCCATCTCGTGAGTAAAAGGAGGTAGGAATGTAGAATATACACTAATTAAGTTTAAGTGGCATGTGTCCTATGTTGAAAAACTGCCCTCACCCACATATTGTGGCATGCTTCATCATTGGGCTTGCTATCTGACACCCCTGCGCAGACCAACACCTGGGGTGGAGCAAAGGGAAGGAGAAGACAATACAATCATAGAAACAATCAGTAAAGGGATCAAGAAAATGAAATGTGCAGAGAGTGAGATCTAAAACTAGCTTTGATATAACTGCCCTTCATGCTTTATTCCTTGATTATCCGGTTAGAATTAAAAAAGAAAAAATGAGATGGTGGTGTTAGGGATTTTTAGCAGCCCATCACACCTCCTCACTTCATACAAGTCAACATGTTTCAGCCTGTTGATTAGCCCTCAACGGGTCAATACAGCTTTCTTCAAGACCCTTGATCCCATGTATATATTAAAAATCCCTAACACCACCATACCATTTTTTTCTATTTAATCCTGGCAGGATAATCCCAGAATAAAGACTAGGGGCCCGATGTAGGTCGCCAATTACCGGTCGGTAACAGCCGATTTCGGCCGTTACCGACCGGTATTTGGGAATTGACATGTAGGTTGCATTCAATTTACAGAATCGGTATATTTACCAATTCGTTAAATTTACCGATTCTGTAAAATACCGAATCGGTAAATTTACCGAATCGGTAAATACAGATGTAGGTGGCACTGAAAACAGTGCCACAGGCCATTACCGATTCGTTATTTACCATGTAATACAATTACATGGTAAATAACGAATTCCAGTGTACATGCACATCTGTGCATGTACAATTATACCAGACATACCCTAAGGGCATGTATGTGTGTCTCATGGCACACAAGCCAGAATAAGGGGTGCAACAGGGTGTCAAAGTGACACCCTGTCCCCCTTGTAAATTGGGTAATTTTACCGAATCGGTATTTACCGATTCGGTAATTGACATTGATTCCTTTGGGGCTCAAGGCCCATAGGAATCAATGGCAATTACCGAATCGGTAATTACCGAATCTTACCGATTCGGTAATTGATTCGGTAAATATACCTACATCCCGATTGCCAGTTCTTAAATACCGAATCGGTATGATTCGGTATTTAAGTATTGGTAAACGGGAATTAAATACATCGGGCCCTAAAAGGTGAATATATCCAAGCTAGTTTTAGATCTCACTATCAGCACGTTTAATTTTCTTCATCTACATTCCTACCTCCTTTTTGTGTGTATACCGTTCATTCAGGGGAGATTGGGGTAAGAATTTACTCTCGCCCCCCCCCCCTTTTTGAAGTGTGTTGGCTTCTCATGTGTAACTCATCTGTTAAAATTTTGTCACTCCTGAATTATCACGATCTTATCGCTCCTCTTCAACGGTCAGGCAGCTATACCAAAGAAAGCTGTGCAGCAGAGTAACTCCATTTCTGTTATGTTAAAAAAAATTGTAAAGCACACGTACACCAAATTGGTTTCATGGCGCTACTCTGAGAGGTGCAGGGGCCCTAGGTAGTTATTATTAAGCTTGTCTAAACAGCATTGTCTTGAGGAGCCTCCTGAAGCTGAGGAGGTCGGTGCAGGATTGGATTTCGGAGGGAAGGGAATTCCAAAGTCTTAGAGCTAGGACAGCAAACCTAGCACCACCCTGGCACTTTAGTTTGAAGGAAGGAGTTGACAGAAGGTGCTTGTGGGCGGAACCCGCTAATGAATAGAATGGTGGACTGGAATTCACGGACCGAGTTGGGGGAGTTGCTGATGGAAAATATTAGTTGAAAGTCATCAGCGTAGTAGAAACTGAAGACTTTCCTCTCTTTCAGGGCCCGAATCAGTGGGAGGAGGTAGAGGTTGAATAGGAGGGGGGAAGTGAGGAGCCCTGAGGGACTTCTGATGTAGTCCTCATTTTGGGAACTGTAAAGAGGTTTAGTATGTTTCAGTACCTTCGGAGGGCTGGGAAGAAGTTCCGCTTGCAGACCCACAATTAGCGGCAAAGTTACCAACTGGCCGTAGGTTATTAAAAATAAAAACCACAACTATTGCAATTCCAAGTGTGGTGCATAGTGCATTCTGAGACTTGTAGCCCATGATTGTATAGATTAATGAATCACCAAGCCTAGACACACAAAGCTCTTCTGGATAAGCAGCCTGTGATTGATAAGGTACTGCAGGTGTCACAAGGCTGGTTTATATTTCAGTATGTTCGTTTAGTCGCCTAAATATTTACATCTAACATTGAAATGCAGTACCTCGGAGAGTCCTAGGGTCTGATTTAGATCTCTGCAGATGGGTTACTCTATCACAATGGTGACGGATAACTCGTCTGCTGAAATTGAAATCCGATACGGTATAATGAGATTTATATTTCGGCGGTTGGGACATCCAGCACTGCTGAGTCCACTGAGATCTAAATCAGGCCCTTAGACATGGGAGCTGCGCTTGAATATTTTTTCCCCCGCAGTTTTATATAGCGCAAACTTGACCCGAAGGTATTGGAGCGCTTTACACGAGTACCATTTACATTACACAAGCTCACATTTATTTTGTTTTGTTTTTAGGCATGGGGAGATGTGATTTGCCCAGAATCAGAAGGTGTTGAGCCATCACAGAGCCTGGAACCTGGCTCCTCAGTTCCAAAGCCGGCAGCTCTGGCTGTTACACTGCAAAACTTCATATACACTTGTTAAGTAAAAAGTGTGTTTTTGACAATAGTATGTTGGGTCTAGTCCTACTCAGTTTCTAACCGTGGCCAGGATGGCGCCGCAGGATAATAAAGGGATTTCTCACCTGACATCCAAAGCACCTCTATGTAGTCGAAGATGCTGCTGTGCCAGTTCTGCACTCTGGCTGAGCTCAGCCAGTAAGTCACCGGGGCCTGGGAGTCAGAATGACAGGTAGCAGAAGCACTAGGCAATAAAGAACAGAATATCTATGGCTTCCCACAGCCTGTTTATTGGGAGAGAGAGAGACTGGGGACGGGGCTGGCGATGTAAAGCGATCGGGTGCTCCTTTCGGATGCAAAAGCATGCCGTTTCTAGGCCCTGTCCCAATACAAATAAAGGGCACATATAGATGCAGATGGGAGGACGGTAGTATACACAAGTGTCTCAAGCACTCTGACCAGTCCAGCTTAACTCATGTGCCGAGTTCTCAAAGATAAGGCTGCAGAACTCTTCCCCTAGCCTGCCCTCTTAGCAGCTAATCCATCAGTTTGGTGAAGCCTGCTCCCTTTCACTGTATGCCACCCACTCCTCTCGATCACTGGCCTGCCTTGCCCGGCCTTTTCAAACTGCCTGTCACTCTGTGATGCTATGCAACAAAGAGAACTGGGCTGTTCCTCGAGAAGGGGGGGGGGGGGAATGTGCAGGTCACAAGGGTGTGTTCATGGAGTGGAGGTTTTGTGAGAACCTACCGGGGGTATCCATTTTGTTGGATATACTGGCCTCACACACCTTTGCAGGTGTCATGCTTCATCATAGGCAATGCTCCTCGTTGGGTAGGCGGTGCAATCCCCAACGGGCAACACCTTAAAGAGGGGCTCTTTGGCGGCTATCTTTTAATTCAACTGCCTGTAGGTGAAGTGCGGGTGAGGGGCCAGGGTGTTGTAGACTGAATCATGAGTTAAAATGAAGCACGGGGTACCAGAAACAACTTTATTCAGGTGATCCCTTGCGTCAATTAAAATCAACAGCTAGTCTGGACTCTCTAGAAAGTGATGTTTCCTAGCATGAGGCTAGACTAGGAGGTGTAGAAGGTGGTCGACATGTTTCACTCTATGTACATTGACACGCGATTCATCAGGACCTAGCAAATAATTAAATCAGTCTACAATAATAATCTACATAAGTATCATTTTACCGTTACGGGTTATTGAATGGAGTACCTGTGTTACAATGATCCTACCTAGAACGGGAGACAAGGAAGTAGATCAAAAGCAGGTACGGTACATGAAGCACACTCAACGTGACCTGGTGCACAATTCGTGACATACTAGTGTGGGGTTTGCTAGCATGTATTAAGAACAAGTGAGTGTTCACCACAGCGAGCATAGTGAGGTGGCATGCTCTTGTGGAGATACACGGTTAAAAATAAGTGAACTAAAGAAAAATTATACATATGTACATATTGTAGCAGCATTCTGGTCGGTTTTAAGGCTGACCATGACTCACCTAAAGGTTAGGTTTTATGTGTAATAACAATCCCCGGTGGGTCGTACATCGGGAGTGGAGCCTCTGTAGTTAAGGCTGGACAGGGGAAAAAAGGGGGGAGAGAAAACAATATGCAAAGTCTCATACATGGTATAGTTGTCCCTCCTTTGAGCTGTGTCCCTGGTTACTGAGGTGTTGTGTGTCTGTTGTAACCAGTAGAAAAATGGGGGGTAAAGTTCTCAGAAGTGTATGTACAGTAGACCAGACACCATAGTTCCTTTAGTTAAATAATGTATATGGACATGTAGCGCTTGCCCATTCACCGCTATACACAAGAATGTCCAACTCACCTAGTTCATCAGGTGAGAACTCGGGGGACACACCAACTGCAACACATCCAACTGTGTATACTTACTTTCATGTCCCTGTGGCCTCCAATACGTGGGGATGACTACACACCCCATCAAGACCCGCATTTCAGAACATCGGAGTAACTTCCGATGTAAACAGTCTAAGATGTGTAGGCATTTCATCGACACCAACCACACATCCGACTCCCTGAAGTGGCTTATACTAGAAGCGAGCCCTAATACTTCTAAACAGAACCTATTCTTCAAGGAACAGACATGGATACACCGTTTGGCTACAGACACAAGGGGGCTGAACGAAGACATCTCCTGGAGCACTCTGTAGATTGGGTTGCCCCATACAATTTAGCATTTCCGCCCCCCCAGCCCGCGTGCCCCCCCCCCTTTGACGACGCCACCCCAAACCACATGGGCTTAACATGGGGGCACCTGTCGGGGAACCTTTCGGGGACAGGTTACCTATCCGATTCCTGGGTCGCAACCATATGCAAAGAATCAAAGACATAGACTAACCCCCAATCTATTCTAACAGCCCCCACACATGTGGGCCCCCCACCAGGGACACATCTAGGAAACCCTCGGGACACCACCGCACGAACCTATGGTTCCCCTTAGCTAGATGGCTTCCATTCCTTGATCTGGGTAGCCTTTCCATGAACACAGTCTTTACACCACCTAAGTGCGGCTGCCACAGTGAGGAACCATCTAGCAACACCTTTAATTCTGGTGTATCTCAATCATTACGGGAATTCATTATGGGCTACACAATGGGGTACACTGACAATAAACTCACCGCAGTAGCGCAACCCCCATGACCTGTTTCTCAATATAAACACATTTGTATGCCATTCTCGAACCTCCACTGTAAGATGGCCGCTCACATAACCACCAGTGTCATGTGACCTTTTTGTGGGAAGCGGAAATGGGTGCCTACTGGCTTCGCCCTAGTTACCATTTAAGAAATGGCCGCTGCACCTTTATCCATCTACCCGATCCTGGCGGAGAGGGGTAGGACTTACAACACGGACACGGGGCTGTTGAAGTAAGTGTCAATTGCAGGATTCAAGCATAAAGCGCTAGCACCTGGCAACTATATGTATTGTTTCACCGCTAGTTAGGGCAGCGAGGTTTCACCTATATTGTCGGAAATGCTGGGCGATCCACTGTACGACTCTGCCTTCCCCCAGTAACAGGTTTGGCATGCTAGCGCACTCAAGTTTCAGGAGCATTTCCCAACACACAGGACCTCAGGGCACGCTAGCGCATTTAAGTGTCAGGAGGGTCTCCCAATAGGTACTACATCGAGACACCACCCGCGTTCCACATACAGCTGACTAGTAAACCCGGCATCTCTTTTCATTTTGGAGTTATTAAGTCAAACCATAGGCAATCTTTGTCTTTAAGTAAATCACTTTTCACATAGCGGGTTCTCGCCATGAAGGACCATGCCAATTCCTCCCGTAGACCTGACCCGTGGTCGAGCAACTCCCAATTATTCTGCAAACCACCACCACGAGGTATGATACGCGAGCTCCCCCGGGTTATGTAGAAGTACCCTGGCACTTATGGGCCGCGAGACGTCACCCGTGTCCCCATCTACCCGGATGAGCAATTTTGTGCCCCCAACTGAACTCACAGACCTAATGTAGGGCAATTTATTTATTTATTTATTTTTAACATTTATTAAGCGCGAACAATTGCCCGCAGGCGTCTCGGCGCTGTACTTTTATTACTCTCCTGTGTGATCTTACAATTTTCAGAGGTCAAATAACCATGTCTTCAGTTTCTTCCTGAAGGACATGAGATTTGGGCTAGATCTTATGGTTTGCGGGAGTGTGTTCCATAGCTTTGGGGCGGCAACTAGGAAACGTCTGTCTCCCCAGTTGACCAGCCTAGTCCGTGGCACTACCAAATCGTTCTGTCTTGCTGATCGTAGTGTCCGAGTAGGAATGTATGGGGTGAGATGGTCACACAAAAATTGAGGCGTTTGCTGATGTAATGACTTGTAGACGATGCACAGTGTTTTAAATTTAATTCTGTTCCTGACAGGGAGCCAATGAAGATTTCTTAAGGTCTCAGCTATTGGTTTGAATTTAGGGATGTTGAGAAGAAGTCTAGCTGCTGCATTCTGGATTGTCTGCATTTTCTTGATAATCCTGACTTGAGCATTTGCAAGCAAGCCGTTGCAGTAATCCAGTGCTGATAGGACAAGGGCGCTGACCAGTGTTTTGCCAACATTTTTGGGGAGAAAAGGAAGAATCTTCCTAACCAGTCGTAATTTATAGAAGGCTGTGGAGGCCATTTGATTGGCATGTGCCATGAAGTTTAGATTGTCATCGAAGATGACACCCAAATTTCTCACCTTCGTGGCCGGTTTGGGCACAGCTCCAAAAGAGGATGGCCACCAAATTGAGGACCAGCTGGGACTGAGATGGCCAAAAGTGACCACCTCAGTTTTCTCGGAGTTTAATTTCAAACAGTTTGCAGACATCCATTGTCCAATGGCCAGCATGCCTGTTTTGAAATTCTCCGCCACTGTTTCCCCATCGTTTCTAACAGCCAGTATCAGTTGTGTATCATCTGCATATGAGGTAAGGTTCATCCCATGCGCTTTGATGGTTTTTGCGAGGTCCGACACATATATATTGAATAGAGTCGGACTAAGGGATGAACCTTGAGGTACCCCACATGGCAGTGATAACTCTGCAGATGTAAACTGGCCCAGTGTGACGGCCTGAGATCTCTCTGCCAGAAAAGATGCCAATAGATTTTTTGCTAGGCCTTGCACGCCCATTTTTTCGACATGGTTGACTAAGATCTTATGGTCAACCGTGTCGAAAGCGGCCGACAAGTTTAGGAGGACCAGTAGTGCGGTGCCACCCTGGTCTCTGATTAGTCGAATATCATCCGCCGCTTTAATGAGCGCTGTTTCTGTTCCATGAAACTTGCGGAATCCAAATTGTGTTTCGTCGAGCAGATGGTATTGCTCAATGTATTCCGCAAGTTGGACATTCATGGCTTTCTCAACTATCTTGGCAAAAAAGGGTAGGTTCGCTATAGGCCTATAATTTTTTCAATTCAGTTTTATCTAAGCCAGGTTTCTTCAGGAGAGGTTTTAGTAAGGTCTTTTTTAGATGGTTAGGGAAGATACCTGTACGAAACATTAGATTACATATTTGGGTGATGACTGGGATCATAGTGTCCATTAGCAGACGAAGGGTATTCAGAGGACAGGGATCCAGGGCCGATCCAGATTTGATTGTTTTGACAATATCCTGGATTTGATCCTCAGTTACCTCTGCAAAGCAAGAAAGATTATTGCTTGACGATGGTGTATTTATTTTTTCATTGGTATAGTTAACCCCAAGGGACGCTGGGTGCACACACATTGGTCTACCAACCAGGTTCTTACCGAGCATAACCGAGCATGACACGCTCCTGTAACAGACACATTAACCATAGTTTTTGAGTCGATACAACCCAGACACGGGTTCCCCACACTACACGTTTAATACTGTTTAAAGGCACCTTACCAGAACCGGTAATACATTCTTGTATTTATAAGGTACTGCCAATTTGGGGTACTGCACGAGAAACCTGAGGTGCAGGCTACAACATCCCCTACAAACCATGAGCCCGCACTACAAGAGGTCCATATACATTATTTAACTAAAGGAACTATGGTGTCTGGTCTACTGTACATAGACTTCTGAGAACTTTACCCCCCCCCCCATTTTTCTACTGGTTACAACAGACACACAACACCTCAGTAACCAGGGACACACCTCAAAGGAGGGACAACTATACCATGTATGAGACTATGCATACTGTTTTCTCTCCCCCCCGCCCTTTTTCCCCTGTCCAGCCTTAACTACAGAGGCTCCACTCCCGATGTACGACCCGCCGGGGATTGTTGTTACACATAAAACCTAACCTTTAGGTGAGTCATGGTCAGCCTTAAAACCGACCAGAATGCTGCTACAATCTGTACATATATATAATTTTTCTTTAGTTCACTTATTTTTAACCGTGTATCTCCACAAGAGCATGCCACCTCACTATGCTCGCAGTAGGGAACACTCACTTGTTCTTAATACATGCTAGCAAACCCCACACTAGTATGTCACGAATTGTGCACCAGGTCTCGTTGAGTGTGCTTCATGTACCGTACCTACTTTTGATCTACTTCCTTGTCTCCCGTTCTAGGTAGGATCACTGTAACACAGGTACTCCATTCAATAACCTGTAACGGTAAAATGATACTTATGTAGATTATTATTGTAGACTGATTTAATTCTTTGATAGGTCCTGATGAATCGCGTGTCAATGTACGTAGCGTGAAACATGTCGACCACCTTCTACACCGCCTAGTCTAGCCTCATGCTAGGAAACATCACTTTCTAGAGAGTCCAGACTAGCTGTTGATTTTAATTGACGCAAAGGACCACCTGAATAAAGTTGTTTCTGGTACCCTGTGCTTCATTTTAACTCACAATTCCGTCTACAACACCCTGGCCCCTCACCCGCACTTCACCTACAGGCAGTTGGATTAAACGATCTCCGTCAAAGAGCCCCTCTTTGAGGTGTTGCCCGTTGGGGATTGCACCGCCTACCCAACGAGGAGCATTGCCTATGATGAAGCATGACACCTGCAAAGGTGTGTGAGGCCAGTATATCCAACAAAATGGATACCCCCCGGTAGGTTCTCACAAAACCTCCACTCCATCAACATACCCTTGTGACCTGCACATTTCCCCCCCCGCCCCTCCCGAGGAACAGCCCAGTTCTCTTTGTTGCATTGCGTACTCCTGCAGGGCACTTACTGTGGCTCGACCCTCCACTCACGTTGAGTGGTACTCATGCCCTGTAGATCATACTGATCGCCTCTCCCTCCGTTTGTATACAACTCTGTGATGCTAACCACGCCTTGGGCCTCATCAGTAAACGCCCTACAACAAAAATATGAGGTCAAGCAAAAAAATGCCTGACATCATAATGCTGGCTTCTGCGTCAAGGGTGAGCCACACCATACGCCCGGCCTGGCACATGCGTAAATAAGCCCTAATTTTCAACTACAGCTGGAATGCTGTTTTTCATCACGATTTAGCTGTTTGTTGAGAATCTGACTGGCATGTCCCTTATGCCCCTGCCTCTACCCACATAAGGGGTAAGGCAACTCCCCTCACGCCAATTATACCAGCTGCTCCTGGAAAAGTGAATGAGGTGAGAGACCCAGCTTAAGCACTTTGGCACACTGCAGCATTACTTAGGCCATTTATCAATTTATGAATATAGCTGCTTAATTCTGCTATCAATAAACTATCACTCCATTTGTCACTGATAAGGCATTAAATTGTCACACATAAGCTGGCAGAAAAACTGGCAACTATGTGACGTTAAAGTTAGGCAGTTGCTGCCACAATGACTCGCGGGGGGGTTCTCGTGGGGGTTCGGACAGGTGGGGGGTTAATTTAAAAATAACATAAACGTACCTTCTTGGGTCCCGCGTCGTCTCTCCTGACCTGCTCTCCTGCTATCCTGCCTGCGGCAGGAACAGGAAGCAGGCATGAAGCCTCCCTCCGCTCCCTTAAACCTATCACAACGCTGCAATGGCAGTGTTGATTGGTCGGGACCCCGACCAGCCAGGCGCCTGTGGGGGGGCCATTTTCTCCATGTAGGCTGCAAGGGCAGAGTGCGTATGACTGGTTTAGTTGGCCTTGGGGCCGACCAAACAGTCAGCACCCTCAGCAGTGGGCAAGCCACTCCTCCTGTGCCCTAGAGCAGACCCGCCCACCCCCAACCAAACACTTCTGCCTTCTCGCAGTGCAAGAAGCAGAAACATAAAATGGTGGTTTTACCATTTTATGTTTCTGCTTTTTGCACTGCCAGAAAGCAGTGGGGCGATGCTCCTCCGCCCTAGTGGTGAAGCTGCCCCTGAAATTAGGTCTAATAATAATAATAATAATAATAATAATAGCTTACTTTATGGTTAAAAAGCTCAGAAAAACCCTGAAAAAACAAAGGTTAAATTAAAGCTATAGTTGGGTATGGTGTTAATGTAGGTTGCATTAAAAATAAACATGCATTTGCAATGCATTAGGTCTTGCAGTTTAGAAACTTTGACCTATTGGTATTGTAATTGATAATGACTTTTATAATTGCATATTTTTTAACCACAAATAAAGGCTTTGTCATTTACAATGTCAATAGCTCAAAACCCTGCAATTGCGAGAACTATTGCATTGCAGATGCTTGTTTAAGAATGGTATACACAATGGGGGGTGCTAGTGGGCGCACTGCGGAATGGCTGACTAAGCAGACCGCTCCGCTGGACAGACCAAGATCCCGCATGTTATCACCACGAAAATAGACAGGCGCTGATAACAGAATCGGGCGTCGGAATGCCGTGGTATGTAGCGGAGCACAGCTGACGGTGTAAGCACTCGAAATTGACAGAGAAATACCCCCCGTTATCAGAGGCAGCCGAGGACGGGACTTGACAAAATGGCGGCGGCTGGACTGCAAGAACACTGCTTTAAGCGCCGGTAAACGTCCCGCAGCCTTAAACACGTACAGAATAGTGCGTCTCTAAGGTAACTGCTGCAGAAAGCGAGCGCGGTCAATGGATGCACAGAGACATTTGGGGCATACAGCTTAACGACTTAGCAACAAAAACAGATAATGCGGGCAGTGAAACAAAATGGCGGCGCCCATTACCCACTCTAGCTTCCACGTGTTGACCGACCCCACCACAAGACCTCCCCACACACTTGGCCCCATATAATTGGCATTTGCGTAGTGCGGAACTCTGTCGGCGTGGGAACCAGGATACAGAACAACACTTTCTGGCACCTGAACGATTTCTGTAAAGGCAGCAACGGGCGATTGCTCTCCGCCTCTGGGGGGGGTCATCCAACTGATTCCCAGTTGAGGTGAAGTTAGCCATTTCTAACGTTTGGGAGGACAAAGCAAGGCCTACCATAGGTTGCCAGACCTAGTTTGAGTTTTAAATTATTTATAAAGCGCGCGTACACCAGACGGTTCCATGGCGCTACAGTAAGCTGAGTCCTTGAGAAGCGAGAATCACGGGGGGGTGGGGAATTGGTAAGAAATTATAGGGGGAAGGCTTTTGAGAATAGAAAGGTTTTTAAAGCCTTTCTGAAAAGCAAGTATTGGGTAGAACATCTAAGTTGGATAGGAAGAGAGTTCCAAAAAATGGGGGCAAGGGTAGAGAATTTCGAGCCTCCCCATTTATTTCGGCGCAAACGGGGAACAGTCAATAGATGTTGAGAAGAGTAGCGAAGTTCCCTGGAGGGGGGGCATAGGGTTTGATCTCCGAAGAGATAAAAGCGGGAGATGAGCCTAGCTGGGCCTGGAAGGTGAGGCAGCCCACCTTGAATTGGGAACGTTCACGAATGGGGAGCCAGTGCAAGGATTTTAAGAGGGGAGTGACCTGATGGAATTTTGTAAGGTTGTAAACCTAACGAGCCGCTTGGTTCTGGACCAGCTGAAGTCGTCGTACACTTTAAGCCGGCATGCCGTGGTAAAGGGCATTGGCATAATCCAAGCAGGAAACGATCATGGCAAGTACGATAAGTTTCAGGGCCGTGAAGGAAAAGAAGCAGGAAACCTTGCGGATAGTGCGGAGGGATAGAAAAGAAGAGGAAACCACCGAACTCACCTGGGAGTGCAGAGTGAGTTGGTCATTAATTTTGATGCCGAGGGTTTTAACAGAAGAGGAGGGGGTGGGGGAGGTCCAAGGGAAGTAGGCCAGAAAAGGGGGGACCAGGGACTGGAGCAACCACCTGTCAAAACCAGCTCTGTTTTATCTGGGTTTAGTTTCAGGTGGTTGTGATTCATCCAGTCCCGGATAAAGAGCATTGTAGATTGGAAATTAGATTTAGAGTCAGGGGAGTGAGAAAGAGAAAATATAAGCTGGAGGTCATCCGCATAGTTATATACGGAGACCACCATTTGTTGAAGAGCAAAGATGAGAGGGGCTATGTACAAGTTGAAAAGTAGAGGGGAGAGAGAGGAGCCTTGGGGGACCCCACATACCACCTTCCGAGGTTCAGCCGAGAAATCGCCCAGGCGGACTGCTTGGGTGCAATCGCTTAGAAAGGAGGACAGCCAGACCAAGGCAGTGCCGCCGATCCCTGCCGCCCCGAAACGGGAGAGTAAGATGGAATGGTCCACCGTGTCAAAGGTGGCGGAGAGATCGAGTAGTACCAAGGCCTGGGGGATGTTAGTGTCCATTCCCTCTCTAAGGTTGTCGAGTACTGAAAGCACAACCGACTCGGTGGAATGAGCCGGGCGAAAGCCGGCTTGGTGGGGAGCCAGGACTCGGTTTGCTTCCACGTAGGTGGTGAGTACTTTGGTGACATGTCGCTCCAGGACTTTCCCTAGGAAAGGGAGCAAAGAGATCGGGCGGTAGTTGGCGGGGACAGAAAGGTCTGTACCAGGTTCTTTTAGAATGGGGAGGATTATAGCGGATTTGAGAGCATGGGTAACCACACCCTGGGACAGGGAGCAGTTGAGAAAAGTGAGCAGGGGTAGCGGACAGTTCGTGAAAATGTGACACAGGATATGGGCAGGGCATGGGTCAAGTGGGGACTTAGATTTAACTAGAGGGAGAAGGGAGAGAAAGGATTCTTCTGTTAGAAGAGGGAATGAGTCGAGACAAGCCTCTATAGGGGAGCAGGGAGGGTTGAGGAAGGAGGAAGAGGGGGGAGGATGTTAGCTCTGATTGTTGCAATTTTATCTAAAAAATAAGAGTTCAAGGAAGGCGCACCTTAAAACGGGATTCATTGCAGGTGCCACAGGATCTATGCACAGCAAATCCTTTGTGAGGACATCACAGTTGCGCCAAAATAGGAAAACGGGACAAGCAGCAGCCGCAGCTGAACTTTGAACCACGAAGGTCAGTCAGAGGCCCCACTGTAGGAAGGTGGATACCTGACTATGGTTGCCCCCAACTTTTTGCCTATTGTTTTGCTGGTTTCTGACTTAGTTGGCCTGGGATCTTGCTATCCAGGACCCCAGGCTTCCTGCTGTCTCTGTTAAAATGGACTCCATGTACCCTAGGTACATATCTAATTGAATACTGAGTCACCTTATCAGTCCCTGTATAGTATACCTTAGGTATCCAGGGCATAGGTGTACCCAGGGCCTACCAGGGGCTGAAGCATGTATTATGCCACCCCTGGCTGGCCATCCATATCTGACAACTGGCTGCACGACAGCTGGGACAAGGTGGTGTAATCACCCTTTGCTTTAGATATAGTATTCCTATATCTAACCCTAAAATGGACACATATTCCTATCAGTCACTCCTATGGCAGGCCTTATTAATCCTGAGGGCAGAGTGCTTGGAATTATGTGAGATGGTGCTCTGGCATGAGCTGAGCCCGTCTGCAGCTTGCGGAACCAAGTCCAAATAGCTGTTCCATGATAACGCTATACCATATACTCTTAAGTGCATTATAATCCTCGCGGTTAAATGCTAACTTTGGTATAGCATTATCAAAACATGTCGAGTAAGGTGTCATACGAATTGGACTACTAACCCCTCACCAATTCTGGCGAAGGGGTTAGCATTCCACCCTTCTAGAGGGACACGACATGTATGTAACTGTGAACCCCGGTTAAAGTCAGACATAGCCTCAGCTCCACAAAATGGATCCTGCCACCGAGACACAAGTCTGCCCTCCTGCTGCTGGGAGTCCTTCCAGCAACAGAGGCATGGACAAAGGGTTTCCTGTCAGGGGCGGTGCCAGCACCATCCCAGACAGGATTTTGTGTATTCCAGGTAGGCAGGGCTGAAAGGAAGGTGACTGCAAGTGGCACCCCGGTGCTCACTGTGCATAGGCCGGCTCAAACCAGTTCCTGGGGCACACCAGCCCCTGAGCTGGGGAGAGACCGGACAAAGGAGAGGGGTGTAACCACCCCCTCCTAGTCCCACCCATAGGGCAGGACTTAGTCGCGTGCCAGCCCCTTTTCTTAGTATAAAGATAGGAGCAGGCACCCTTCCCAAATTAGATCATTTTGAATCTTGAAACTACTTTCCACGAAAGGAACTCTTGACTCTTCTGAAGACTCTCCCTTGTGGCTAAGGAGTAGCCACCCTGCACCAGCAGGCACCATCAAAGCTCTTGCGGTTTGCTGTAAGTCCATCCTCTGGATCCAGACTGCCCAGCTCGACGAGACCCGGATTCCCTGCCATCTCTGACCTCTACCTACATCATCCAGCACAGCTGAGATTCGTGGGTGCGACGAGACCCGTGGGACCGGCCATCTTCAAGACCTGCACGATGCTTCTCCAGCACGACCCCCGAGAGACCCTCGAGTAAGTGCATTGGGGTTTGAGAAGCCCTAACCCTAAGCAGCTCCAGCACCGAAGTCCAGCCTCCCAGCATCCACGAGATCTGCGTGGGGCCCTTCTGCTTCTTTGCTGCTTGCCACGTTGTCCGGTCACTTGCCCGTTGGCTAGTGACCCTCTTGACGACGTACCACGACGATTTCACCGCTGGTCTGGTTGCTCCAGACTGGCCCTAGCTCCCCTCCAACAGAGGAGCACCCTGGACCCTCCTGGTCCACTCCAGACGCCATCTTGAGTCCACTGCGTGGGCTTGCCTTTGCCAAGGCTTGTTGCTCCAATCCTGGTTTCAGCAGCGCCGACAGCAGACACCCTCGTGGGACAGCTCGCCCCTCCATCCTGGTCGCCGACAACGCCTCCTGGTCCGAGAGACTGCAGAGCCAAGCGTCGCCCACTCACCTGGTCGAGGTGCCCTCATCCGGTGCCATCCTGGTGCCCATCTGATCACTGGCTAGTGATTAAGAACTGAGTCCCCTCTGCTTTCAGGTCATCTTCAACTCCGATCCAGGCTTGGATCCCATCGAACTTCATCACTGGTCGCCTGCCAGCAACTTCTTCTTTCAGGCTCCATAGACTGTAACGAGGATTCCCGACGTCTTTTGAACCCTATGCAGCCGCAGCCCCTGGGCTAGGTAACTCGAGCATTTCGGTGCTCCCACGTAGGTTCACTATCTAAGTGTCCAGATCCTTTTTCGTTTTCAGCCTAACTGGTCGGATTCGTCCGATAACACTAACTTTACAAAATCTAGCATCCATAGACTTTGTCCCGCATCCCGCGTGAGAGTGCACACTCTGCACCTGATCTCCCTAGGCCTCCTGCTCGTAATCTTAAGGTTCAGTAGTGTAGTTCTAGCGATCCTGAAGCCTCTGGATCTTGTTACTTACCTGCTAGTATTTCGCATTCCACTTTTGTAGTATATGGTTTTTCGTGCCCCTGGGGCATTTGTGTAAATTGTGCAACTTGAAGTATTTTCGTAAGAGTTTTGTATTGTGCTTAGCTCCCTGACTCATAAAGAGTTCAGGGTAGAACTGTTATTAATAAATATCCTATATTTTTATAACAACTTGTGTGGTGTCCTTTCACTTGGTGTTCAAGGGGTATATGTGATGGTAAAACAGCTGGATTAACACGCCCTCTAGAGTTTAGCCTGAAGACTGATCGTGTCCATGCTACTAGGATAGCTGGTCTGAAAGGTTGACTTACAACCAATCATCAATAAGGGTTGTTTGGTATGATACAAAGTGATCACTAGAATAGTGAGCACTATATATCAGGCCAACTTCTCACACCCACGGCCAATTCAGAAACTGAAACTGAGGCAGAGAATGCTTCAGCCACTGGCATGTAATCCATTCTGAAGGCAATCCAAACCAGCCTACAGGATATAAACGGCAAACTTGATCATCTTACATGCCGCGTGGACAACATGGCGGCAAAATTAGACCGCCAAGGTGAGAGGCTGGATGAAGCTGAGACCCGGCTATCGGCAGTCGAAGACAAAGCGCATGCTAGCACGTCCAAATGTAACGGGATGGAAAAAGTGCTGGACGTGATGAGGAACAAAGCAGATGATTTGGAGGCAGGATCGCGTCGCAACAATGTCCGAATAGCAGGCGTACCTGAATCAACTAACACAGGCCATATGGAGACATATGTAGAGAACCTCTGCCGGGAAGTATTTGGCGAAGATCAACTATCTTGACTGTTTATAATCGAACGGGCCCACAGATCACTGGCCCCCCGCCTACCACCGAGCGCACCACCGAGACCAATAGTGGCCCGAGTTTTTAACTATTGAGATCGCGACAGCATATTGAGACTGGCAAGGGAGAAAAAACAAGTAAACTACCAAGGTAACCAGCTGGAGTTTTACCCTGACTACACTATGGCAGTGCAGCAAGCACGTAAAGAATCTGGAAACGTCAAGGTGAAACTCTGAGGAATGCAGATCGATTATGCAATGCTATACCCAGCGCGATTGAAGGTCACCTGGGAGGGCAAGCCAACGATCCTCCCCACGCCAAAAGCGGCCCAAGACTTCATAAAGAAGATTGAACATCAACGAAAGGAGCAGCGACTGGCTGATCAAGCGCGCGACTCAAACGGAGCAATCACCAGCGCAAGACCTCCTGTATCAACTAAGTCGGCAGGTACAACAACCGTAATGTGACCTTTGATCAGATCAATGTCTGCACTCTAAACGAACCCTAACTGTTGGGCATTGAACTGCGCTATCTGGAACAGACAGAGAAGGCCAAGGGACGCAAAGTAGATGGCGGCTGGTTGAGCCGAGATCAGTATGACATGGGCACACATGGGTTTGTAAGACTGTACTTGTGAAAATGGGGCTCTTTACAGGAAACAGAACAGTCAAAGTGCGCGGCGACCCGACATTACCGCAATCAGAGGCGATGAGTTTGATATCCGGAAATACATTGGTGCAGAAGCAGACTGGCAGATCACGTGCACCCTAATTAAAATGCTAACACCCGATGGCAATCTAAGGCTAGTGCATTTTAAATATCAGCATCAGGCATATCACACACCTGTGAAATTGTGTAAATATAGGTTAAGAACGGACGCGAGATGCACGAGGTGTGGTTTTGAGCAGGCTGATTTTACTCACTTAGCCTGGGGCTGATTGAAGATACGCTCATACTGGGAACAAGTCACCTTAATGTTGTCAGAAATGGTAGGGACAGACATTATTTGCACCATGAGAGTATGTCTACTGGGACTCTTGAGCAACGTACGAGCCATGAAGCGAAGGTTTGTGTTGTAGTGCTGTTGCTAGCCAAGCGACGTGAATCAATGTGCTTGGACAGTAGGCTGACGCCCAGTGCTAAGCAGTGGCTTAAAGATATGTCATACTGCCAGAATACGCCGAGAACATATGAAGAAGAATTGCCCACCCGATCAAGACCAAAAGACTATTAGAAATATCTAACGAACTATTTAAATGCAAATCCTATGCTGTAGCAAGGTAATTGAAATATGCCCGCCTGACATCCTATGGAAACATATGTACTGATGCAAAGTGTAATTTCATATATAATTTCTGTCATTTGGATGATGATTGCGGTAGTGTACTGGTCTGTTTTGTTTTACAGATTTACTGATGTATACTTTACAAAATCTCAATAAAAAGATTTCTAAAAAAGAATGGTATAAACAATACTACAGGTCCTAGAAGACAAAGAAAAAAACATGGACCAATGCAGCAGGGCACACATGGACATAGAAAACTTGGAAGGTTTGCCCCAGAACCCTGGTTAAGGTTACCAGATATCCCCAAGTCATTGGAGTACACTATTTTCCTTACCAGATTTTCCTTCTACAGCACTACCACTGTCGTCTGTAAAGTATACTCAATTGTTTCACTTGAAGAGAACCTGGAGTACATCTCCCACAATGCATTATGTAAGTAAATAAATTCAAAGGACCGGAGCATGTGCCCCTGATGACAGTAACTGGGTACCCCTGTACCCTCAGGCTCGGTGCTACTGCATCTGCTGCACTGATATCTAAGCCCTCTGCTTCCACTCCTTCATTGCACCTGGCCTGTGTTCTGTTTTTGTGACTAGGCTGGGAAGCACTGGTCTCTGGGTCCTCCTCTTCCTTGCCTTGTCCTTGGGAAGAACAGTGGTGTGCGCTTCCCCCATGCAATAATGTATAAGCTGATACTTTAAAACAAATAAAACCACTGAAATTCACTAGTTATATTTCCCTGAGCTAACTATAACTTGTGCCCCCCACCATGCACTGTTCATGACGTCACATATTACATCACTCTATGACATGTTCAATGACATCTGTTATTACATAATTTCTCCAGGCCAGGAGCGCCCCATAAAACCCTGTGTGTGTCAATTTGCATATTGGTCCTGCTTTGTAGTGCCCCAATCTTGGCTGGGGCAACACCAATATGTTAAACAAGTGTTGTAGGGGGCTGCAGGGAGAGGTGCAACCTCTCAGAAATCATTTTTGAAGTAAACCTATGATTTCTAGAGTGTTTACAACATGACCCTAGGAAAAGTTGATAGTGTTTCTAAGTATTTCTGGAGCTGGAGCTTTCCCATTTCAGCTAAGGATTGCAGGGATGTGGATGGTGTTATGGCTGATTTATGTGGCCTGAGAAAGATAAGAGGAAGTTGCTATTGGCCTGCCTTGTACATTGATGTGGTGATCCCCTTCACTAAGCCAATGAACTTTCCTAGTATATTAGGCAAAGCTAATACATTTTTTTGCATAATGATGTGGTGACCCCTGAAGAAAGCCAGAAGACCTGCATTATTTAACTTTTTAGGTGCGACTGGCGGCAATGGATACACTGCCTCCCTAGTGCGGATGTCAGCCATTGGCCGACACTGAGGAGGTACTTAAAGTCCCCTCTGGTACTCTGCATCACAGGGAGTCCTTTATTTTCATTTTTTATCAAACTGCTTGGGAAGAGCTTCTCAAGCAATGTGGGTGTGCTGATGTCTTTGCAGTGAAAGTAAAACAAGCTGATTGGCTTGTTTTACTTTCACTGAATTAGTGCTCCTGGGGCATATCTAAGCACCCCTTACCCCCGAAGCACTGATTCTCATTGTAGACCGCACGCAAGGGCTCCCATTGTCCTTGGTTTGAACTTTTCCTGTCGCAGGCATTAGGCACACCCACACAAGGGCTGCAGCATTTTTATCGGCAGTGCTGGGTGCTGGGCAGTACTGGGTGGTAGGAATGTTGTGGATTCCTGCGGATCCCAAATGTTTTCATCACAGAAATGTAAGGTAAATGTGTGATTTCAGTCAAGGTTTGAGGTTTGAATGGCATTGTGGGTAAAAACACCTCATGGTATCCACACAAAGCACATCACCTTGGACTCCCCTAGTTGTCTAGTTTTCAAAAACTTTTTGGATTTCTAGGTTTTGCTGGGTGCCGCCTGCATTAGGTCCCAAAATCCACAGCTACCCACTTTGCAAAAAAAACAAAAAAATGCCAGTTTGAATGTAAAAATGTGAGTTATCCATGTTGCATTGTAGGCCGTTTTCTAATGCGGGTTTAGGGTATGCGGCCGAAGGAGGTTTGTTGCTCCTCGCAGATTCCAGAACTTTCCATCACAGGAATGTGAGGAAAATGTGTTTTTAGGTTTCGACCTGGTGAGGGCACGAAGTGCCCCTCCCAGATCGAAAACTTTTGTCTACAGTATGGATGTCGGCACCGCCTCTGTCTCTCATTGGCTAGCTCCATAAATGGAGGCTAGCCATTGGGAGACAGAGCTGTCAATCGCGCTTTCTCGGGGAAAACGCGATTCGGGGGCGTTTCTCGGGCTTTTTTTTAAGCCCTGCCCCTTTGTCCCGGGCCGCGCTGCGATTGGCTGTCGGCCCGGGACACCCCCGTGACGTCATTTCCCGGGCCGCGCTGTGATTGGCTGCCGGCCCGGGACACCCCCGTGACGTCAGCCAATCACAGCACGGCCCGGGACCTGACTGCTTTCGTGCTCTGTTAACACCCGAACAATTGGCCGCCCTAAACAGAAGGGAGTTAAAAACCCATACCGTTAAAATACACTTTCCAAACGAAATCTGTAGGGGTGTGTGCTGTGGTGCGCAACGAGGGCAGCCCTGTACGTCACACCCAGAGGCTTAACGCATACCTGAAAACTAGGTGGCATAAAAGACTGGGTACACAAGTCAGACTTTTGCATTGGTGGAATAAGGAGGCGGGACCACGATCAGCTGCGCTTGGGAGGCAGTGACTCAGGGTGCAGGTGACACACTTGTGACGCATTGCTCCTGCGTGGCTGTCAGCGTCTCATACCGTCAAGTAACTTACTACGGGGCGAAAACTATGCGGTTAGTCCTAGATTTCGTTCATCCGGTTCCAGGAACTACAGCAGCCAATGGTGCAAGTTCATCCAGAGGCTTAAAAACCTGGATACGATTAAAAGACAAATGCTCTGCTGGTGGAAAGACCGGTGCACGTGTAGCGTCCGGAGAACCATAGCCAATGAACAACCGGCAAGCATTTTTCCACCCAACCCATAAGTTCCTTACAAGTTCTGATACATAACAGCCAATGAGTGGAAATAACGTCCCTAGCCTATGCTATGAAGCGTCTCTTTAACCAATTCTACGTCATCGGGTTTACTCGCTGTGCATAGAATATGTGTCCGTCTTCGTGATTGGTTTTGAGCACCTGCGAGGGTGCCCTCATCTCTGGCCCTGCTAGCCGCAATTACGGGACAGAAGACGTCAGTCACTTAAAGGAGTGAAAACGCACAACAGATTTCAGTTTCATATAACGCACAAGGAAATTCTGGACAGGTGGGCCACCCTACCTGCAGTGGACATGGTGCCCGGCGAGGAGCAGCAGCTGGTGCCCAGAGAGGTAAGATGGGGGAGGGGCTGGTACGGAGCAAGCACAACTATGGAGCTGTCTCCAGGCATTTTTTCTGATAGTGAGATTCGGCATAGGTCGAAACCACTTTGTCAGAGTACTGAACAACCAAAACCTCGATCTGTGAGTTCAAGAACAGCAAGACTCAGCTGTGAATGTGATACTTCCAGAACAGGCAAAGCAAGGGTCCCACGCTGACTTTAAGAATAGGGTCAGCAATAGTCAATTCTTTGACTGTCCTGACCGACACAGACAGGTATTGTAATAACTGTTAGGCAGCGTGGGCAGCTGCTCCAGTACAGGGGTTTTTAATTGCATTTCGGGCTTTTTTAGTTCTACTTATCCCCTTATAATAACGATGACTTCAATTCCTTCCTGATTGCAAAGAAAAACCTGGACTGGATGGCCTACTCTGGTTGGGAGGTCGGACGTTCTGTGGCGCGAGTTTATGAAATTGGCACTAGGGCGGTTTAATGGCTCTGTAATGGCCCAGCGAGATGATGTGTGGTTCTTTAACTTGGTATATGGCGCATGAAGAGCCTCGACTTCAAAGTAAGCTACTGATGGGCTGGTTGTACTACAGGGGGAACAAGTGGCGCTGCACGGAGTGCGACCAATTGCTCCCGCCGAAGGTGAGTGCCGGCAGGGAGGATGTTGCTCCATGAGGCCACAGGACGTGGATGATAACCTGGTGCTGGCCATGCCCGCTGTGCTCTCTCTCCGCTTTATCTGATACGCGCTGGCTTGGCTCGCTTAGTCGCTGAGACTCCGACTCATGTGTTTGCTTCTTCCTCTGCTCTCACAGTTGTACCGTTAAGGAATGCCCCTCTCCTGTGTCTCCCTTCCACCGTCTTCAACCAGCGGACATGGCCGCTCCGGGATGCCTGTTTGAAACTTTCGAGTTCGTATATTCCTCCAGTCATGTACCTTTTGCTACCTCGTGTATTTTGTAACGTCTGCTTTTGTAATTTGTTCACTCGTAATCTTCTCATGTATCATTTCTGTTTCTATTGTGAAGCGCTGGATTTAGCAGTGTCACTGTTGTGTTATAGAACTCGTCTGCAAGTAATTGCTGTCTGCTGAGCTCGTCCAGTAGGGTACAATAGGTCTCACATTTGCGAGAGATTAAGCTATTGGCAATGTAAATGACAATGCCATTTATTTATCTGTTTTCAAAACCAACACATAAATAAAACAAATTCATTTACAATGCCAATAGCTCTAACTTTTGCAAAGGCGAAACCGTTGCATTGTAAATGCTTGTTTTGTTTTTGGACCAAGTTTGAGGTTTTTAAGATGTAGTATGGCTTATGGGTCCATTGTCCACATTTGCTAAGTTAGCATTAGCTTCGTTGCTATGAGACTGCTTTTGCGCACAACACTGCAAGCATATATTCTGCAAGACTCTGTTTGTGCCCCTTTCACATGAGAACTGTCTGCTTTTCGCATTCTCTGCTGTGCTCTGAGGTTTAGTCTGCACACAATGTACATGGTCGATCAACAATGGCCCTTATTGTTCTGTTCTGCGCAGTCCCTCGCACTTAGACATAACATACTACCCACAGCAGCACTACTGGAAATAGTGTGCTTTAATATTGCAAGCTAAACATGTTTTGACACACTTTGAGAGGCACCTTTCCAGAGAGAAGAGCTGTGCTTGTCCTGAGATGTGAACATTTCATCTAGGCCTTGAGGTATGCGGTCTGCTGACAAAGCCCAGAGGTCTTTTTTTTGCTATAATAAACTATTTCTTAAAATAGGGAGGGTGGTTAGGTCTTTTGGTTCTTTTCCATGGTCTTTATAAAATGATATCTCTGTTTGTATTCTATGGATTTGTGACAATGCTGACTATATTGTGTTTATGCATTTTGCTGCTAGTAATGGCACGTGTACTGTACCATAGAGCGTGTTAGTTAAAATAAACATTTTAAACTATACAGCATCTCTGACTACTCACATTGTGGACGAGTATGAGTGAGAGTGCGAAAGAGTTGTCTGGCTCCCGCGATTCCCAAGAGAGAGTGACGTGTTCAGGGTTGTCTAATCATTTGTAGCTTCGCTGTAGTCTGAGAACAAATGAGACACTATAGCTAGTCGCTTTGGGATTTTGGGTACTAATGTGGTAGGATGGTACACCCCTATTCACTGAGGTCCTGTTTTCCTGTGTAAAGTTCTGTATATGTACAGAATCCCTGCAGCAAAGGGATTCTGGGTAAAGCAACCTGATGAAAGGCGCCCAAGTCAGCCCATCCTGTATTCCCCTAGTGTCTATATTAAAAGAAAATGTACAGGTTTGCTCTGTTTCCCTAGGTGCCAGCTAAACTAGGGCCCAAAATCCACAGCTACCCACGTTGCAAAAAACGGGCCCGTTTTTAGTGGAAAAAATGTGATGTATGCATGTTGTGTTTTGGGCCTTTTTCTGTCGCGAGCAGGCCTTACGACACAAGTGAGGTACTATTTTAATTGGAAGACTTAGGGGAATGCTAGGTGCAGGGAAGGTTGTGGCTCCCTGCAGATTCCAGAACTTTCCATCACAGAAATATGAAGATTTAAAAAAACAAATTTAGTCAAAGTTTGCAAGGGATTATGGGTAAAAAAAACTGGTGAGAGCCACACAAGTCACCCCATCCTGGATTCCCCTGTGTACTAGTTTAAAAAAATTTACAGCTTTGCTAGGTGATCCTGTTTGCCGGCTGAGCTAGGGTCCAAAATCTACAGCTACCCACTTTGCAAAAAACTGGTCAGTTGTGAATGGAAAAAGGTGATGTATCTATGTTGCATTTTGGACCATTTCCTGATGGGGGCACTAGCCCTACCCACACAAGTGAGGTACCATTTTTATCGGCAGACTTGGGGTAATGCTGGAAGGAAGGAAGTTTGTGGCTCCCTGCAGATTCTAGAACTTTCCATCACAGGAATGTGAGGACATTCTTTTTTTTTTTTTTTTTTTGTTCACGTTTGAGGTTTGCACTGGATTCTGGGTAAAATATCCTGGCGAGAGTCACCCCATCCTGGATTCTGCTAGGTGTCTAGTTTAAAACAAATACAGGTTTGCTAGGTTTTCCTAGGTTCCGGCTGAGATAGGATCCAAAATCCACAACTACCCAACTTGTAAAACACTGGTCAGATTTGAGTAGAAAAATATGATGTATCCATGTTGCGTTTTGGGCTGTTTCCTGTCGCAGGCACTAGTCCTACCCACAAAAGTGTTGTACCATATTTATCAGAAGACACGTGGGAGCATAGAATAGTAGATTATTTGTTATTACAATTGGATTTCTTTGCATGTGTACATTCTAAATGTAAGCAGGTGTGTAAAAACAAAGTCAATTTAAAAAATACCTTCTAAATCATATGCTCGTACGGGTACCCAGAAATTCAGAGATGTACAAATAACCATTTCTTCTAAACTCCATATCTTGTGCCCATTTCAGAAATATATAGGATACTTATTTTTCACTGTACATATTTCACCATATGAATTGGTCTATACTCAGTACACAATGAAACCATTGTACAGTGTAGCTCCGTTGTTCTCTCTGGGTACCTCGGTTTCTTGGAGAACTTACAAACCCTATATATCTCCACAACCAAAAATGTCTAGCAGATGTAATGGCATAACCCATCATTGCGACACAAAATTACAGATTAAAACATTGTCACAATTGTTTTTCATACTCCTTTTCACTATTACTGTATTTCAACAGTTAGTTTCTTTGAGAAAACCTAGAGGGATCTACACATGTGACCCCATGCTGAATTCAGAATATTGTCTACATTTCAGAAATATATACTTTCCTGGATCACTCATGGGTTTGACACTGGTTTCCTACACAAACTAAAAGTAGGTTAAAAGCACAAAAATTGGGAAAATAGGCTACCTCTTTGAAAAAATGTCAAAACTATGGTAAATATTTTGTTTTTTAAATCAGTTCTGCATGTTCCTGAAAGCTGGAAAGATGGCAACTTTAGCACAGCAAATTGATGTATACTGTGTACGGGTGAGGAGGATTCTCCCCCCTGTGGGGTTGGGTGAACGGCTTGGCCACCAGATGCCAGTGATGATATAGTTGGTTATAGTAGTAAGACCATACTTTGCATTAAAGAAACCAAGAAAGTCACTGAAAAAAAACAAAGGTTTAAGTGATGTTCTTGTTAAGTAGGGTAATAAGAGCTTTCCTCATGTTAGAAATTCACTGGAAAAAAATTAAGGTTAAAGTGGTATTTATAGTTGGGTCAGGTAATAAACTCTTTTACATTGAAAAAAACAAAGGTTAAAGGGATTTTACGTTTGGTGAAAATGTCAGTTAAAAAAATACAATTTTAAACTCTAAAAACCATTGAAATTCAGCAGTTATATGCAACTTGTACCCCCGCCATGCACTGCTTATAAAATCATGTATTATATCACTCTCGACATGTTGAAGACATCACTAGTGATATCTCAAATAATATCATTGATTACATCACTGATGACCTCAATCACTAATCTTCTTATTCAGTCTTCTACTCTATAATATCATTGATTACATCACTGATGACCTCAATCACGAATCTTCTTATTCAGTCTTCTACTCTACAAAGCTGTACAATTTTTGAAATGTGCAATAAAGTACTAAATGATGCAAAATCATGTAAACCCTATGTGCTTATATAAAATAAATACACTGTAGCTCACTCCCTCTAGACACACTGGCCCCATTTGGTTGTCAAGCCCCACTATACACTGCTTAGTCATGTGCACCGTTTTCACGGAGAGGCTCTTACCTCCAGATATGCTAGCTCCAGCAGGTGGCAAAGCATCTACTATGCACATTTTTTGCTTTGTGAACAGGTGTTCATGGAGAGCTCACTCACTCTAGACACCTAAGCAACATTAGGTGACTAGACCCCCACTACAGAGAGCCTTCGCCCTGAGCACAGCTCTTCTCGGAGAGGTCCCATCATCCCTCTAGACATCCAAGCTGCATTAGGTAGCCAAGCCCTGACTAACAACAAAGCCTTTACCATGTTAGCTCTTCACGGTTGGGCCACTCCTTCAAGACACCCTCGCCCTACCAGTTGCTTCTACTACACAAAGCCGTCACATTCTACACAACGTTTCACGGAGAACCAACTACCTAAAGACTCTCAAACACTGTTAGGTGGTGAAGTCCCTACTATGCACTGTCTTTGTCCTACGGACAACTCTTCTCGAAGAACCCACTCCCTGCGCACACTCAAGTCCTACAAGGAGACCAAGCATGTTCCAAATGCATATACTCATTAGCTGCACAGAAGCTATCGCGAATTTTCATTTAGATATAGATCACCAAATACCTTTCATTGTCGGAAGCGTGTTGCACACTGTCATACTCATTTGATGATGCCAACAGTGATGTCACCAGTGGTCAATTGAGATGACATCAGTGTTGTCATTTGAGATGACATCAGTTATTGAACATGTCATGAGTGATGTAATCTGTGAGTTCATAAGCAGTGCATGGTGGGGGCGCAAGTTATAGTTAGTTCAGTAAACTATAATTTGTGAATTTCAATGGGTTTATAAAAAAAGTTTAAAATGGTATTTCAGCTGACATTTTCCCCAAACAATAACTTCCCTTTAACCTTTGTTTTTTACTCAGTGAAAATAAAAAAATGTAATAAAAAAAAAAAAAAATATATATATATATATATATATATATATATATATATATATATATATATATACACTGAAAAAACCATAGGTTTGACACCAGTTATAGTTAGCTGGAAATTTTACTGATATAAAACCAATGAAATTCCACGTTATAGTTAGTTGGACTCACTATAACTTGCGTGTGTAATGCACTGCTGGTGACGTCACATATTACATCACTCATGACATCACTGATGACACCATCCAGTGAATGTGTGTCTTTCTGAAAAATAAATGTGTTATATATGTATATATTATTGAATATCTTAGTGAATACATATATTAGTGAGTAATGCTTAAATATTTAAATATATGTATTAGTGTTTCACTTTGTGTATAAGTGGCTGCATGGGTTGATGAGTAGGTACATGTGTATGTATATAGGCGATTAGATGTTTTTCTTAGTATCAGTATGAGTGTTTGCATGCTTTGGTGGGAGTATTACTTAGTACATAGATGCAAGAATGACTGAGTCTCTGTTTGTATGTGTTTTGAAGACAGCATATGTGCAGGACTGTATGGGTGGATTCGTGTGCATATGTCTGTGTTAGTGAGTGAATGACTGTCTTATTAGTGTCTTTATCAGTAACTACATATGTTTTAATGTAGTATATGTGAATATTGATGTATATTAGTGACTATATGTGAGAGTGAGGGATTGTAAAAGTTCCTGTTTAATTTAGTATGTGTTTCTAGAAGTGATTTTTTAAGAGAGTAAGTATGTGTAAGTTTCCTTAGAAGTAAAGTGGTAGTGTGTGTATATTTGTTTATGCAAATAAATGTATGTTCAATAGTTTATTTGTATGTGTGTGAATAACTTTTGGATGACTGTCGGTGTGTAACAGGATGTGTAGGTGTATCACTACATATGATTAGTGAATATATGTATGAGTGACTATATAGAACTGTTGGTGAATTAGTGCATGTGTATATACATGGTGGAATTATTGAATTGGTTGTTGTAACTGGTATGGGTATCTCCATTTTTTTGAACATTTTAGTTTCTATTTTTGAATATGCGTTTCAAGGGTTAGATTACAGTGAAAGGAGGTCTGTCACTGTGTCACAAGGATGGTGTCATGAGTGATGTCATGAGTGATGTAATATGTGACGTCATCAGCAGTGCATTACACGCGCAAGTTATAGTGAGTCCAACTAACTATAACGTGGAATTTCATTGGTTTTATATCCGTAAAATTTCCAGCTAACTATAACTGGTGTCAAACCTATGGTTTTGTAAATGCTACTTCCTAACTATAACGTGTGTAAAACCTATGTTTTTTTCAGTGAATTTCATAGGTTTTTAAAATGCTAATTCAGAAATATCTCGTGTATACAACCTATACTTTCGTCAATAAAGGTCTGGCAATATTTTTTTCAGAAACAAGCCGTTTTCTTCACTGTTCAAGTTGCATAGAGACTCCTTGTAAAGCGATACAGAATTAGAAAGTCTGTACCTTGCCTTTTTTTCAACGCATTAAAATTTGCCTGTAAATAAAAATAGCCTTTCTAAACTTTCGTGCACGACTCGGTGTGCGCACTCTCGGCAACAGTTCTCAATAAAATGGATAGCGCATTTCCAGGCTTTCGTGCGCGACCGACTGCGCGCACCCGCCTATATATTTCGTGAAAACTTTGCAATCTGAACTTATTGAATTTCTTCATAGACCCATCAAAGAACTTATAATACGTCAAAGAGACTAAACCTAGGCTTCTTTTTTAATATTATGAAAATTTTCATTAAATGGAGCCGAATGTCTTTTTAAACTTTCGTGTGTGACCGAATGTACACACCTTGGTATTTTAAAAAAATATATAAAAGGTTTTATACTTTAACAATTGTATGCTTGAATCCAGCTCAGAAGATATATTAAATCCGGATATGTTTGGATTTACTCCTTTTCACGTTTTGAAACTTCGCTGAATTAGACCGCTACTTCCAGATACTATCACCGCGTACACGTCCTGAGACGCGCATGTGAAGTCATGTGACTTCACAACAACACTTCCAATTGGTTCTTAGTAGTTTCTATTCTGCAATTTACACGAAGCACTCCACCCTCTTCTCTCGCATCTCTACCCTGTTATCTGCAATTGTGAACATCAAAAGGAGCTGCGCTACGCCCCTGTAAGAGGCCTCACTCCCACTGCTGCAACGGCTTGGCAGTCCTCCAGATGCACAGGAACAGCCCCTCCGATCCATTGAAGTTCTCTGTCGTGAGAGGCCTCACTCCCACTGCTGCAACGGCTTGGCAGTCCTCCAGATGCACAGGAACAGCCCCTCCGATCCATTGAAGTTCTGTGTCGGTCTCAATACCACTTACGAAATGAAAATAAGCACTGAAGAATATTTATGCTGTAGCAGGAGTACTACATGCTTGCAGAATGCATTCTATTACCTATAAAAAAAAAGTGAAACACCCACGCTACAATCATATAGAATACTTCCTCTAAAGAAGCCTGTGAATAACTTTCGAACATCAGGTTAACCTTTTTTTACTCTGTCATCATTGTTAAAGATAAGTATTTACAATACTATATTAAACAATGCCATGATTTTTCCTTTTTAATTTTAAAAATCTTGCAATCTTTCACAAACCCAATACTCGTGGCTTCTTTTTCGTGACAAAAATCTTGCAATATTACATACCTACATAGAATAACAGAAAAAACATAAAACTACAAAGGCCAAACAGTCTACTAAACGCGGATTTGTAACCTATGGGGCAGATTCATGTTAACTACTTCATACCCAGATATGCACCAGTTAATATGCACCACAGTATGGTAGTGCTCCATTACCCATGGTGTGCCACATTTGAAATGTGGCGCACCATGGTACAAAAACACCATACATGCGTAACACATCTGTGATCAAAAACTAATACATTGCTAGAGTTGCATCGCAACTGTGATGCAGCTCCAGCAAGGCTCACCAATGCACTATATTCACAATGCTACGTCAATACCTACGCCTGCTTCAAGCACATGCACAGTTTTGAAACAGCATGGGCCTGAAAGTCACTGAGTGAAATATCATACATTACAGTCAGCCACTTTCAAGACGCATTCCTTCAGAGGAACACTTACCGGTTATTAGAGGTAGATCGTCCGACTCCACCGGAGGAGACCCCTAATAAAAAAGACATATATAAAATGCGGACTAGCCACTGTATCGTGCTAGCAAACTTGAACTTAAAAATCGTTAGAAAAAACAAAAGGAATCGAGCAAAATCAGTAGGCCACTGATAGGATCTCTTTTTCACCTCGCTAAAATAGAAACATTAGGAACAACCCCTCATGAGAAATATGAAACTAGTGAGAGAAACCGAGCTCGACGCCATGATGGCTGCAAGATAGCTCGGCTCCGCCGCCCACCCCGCCCAAAATAACGACAAACCCTATACAAATATTATAAATAAATACAACACACCAGCAAAGTAACAGGGTAAAACGTTTTATTAAATAACTATTTACATGGCAGCCTGCTGCAACATGAAAACAACACTTCCAATTGGTTCTTACTAGTTTCTATTCTGGAATTTACACGCAGCACTCCACCCACTTCTCTCACTATCTTTTCTACTCTCAAGAGAGAACAACGTCCTACATTTTTCGGAAGACTTTGGTGAAATGGCTACCGTATCTCATTCATCTTCCGAATCTGAACAAAATGATCGACTACCTTTAAGAAGAAAAAAAGAATCTTTCATCTGGCAATTTTTCACTTATCCTGAAGATCAAAAGAAAGTAAATGCACCAAAAGTAACCTGCACGATATGTGACTTGTTTCTCTCAAGAGGAAATCCAACAAAAAAAATATTCCTTTTCCATACATACCATGGTGCGGCATGTCAAACAAGAGCACCCTGTGCAATTTGCAGAGGGATTGACAAAAGCCCTGGCCAGCACATTTTTTGATCGACGACCTGTATCTCCATCGAGTGCAGAGATGGACTTGAGATATTTAACTATATATGGTCTATAACCTATAGTTTTTTCAGTGAATTTGCTCCGCCGCCCACCCCGCCCAAAATAACGAGAAACCCTATGCAAATATTATAAATATATACAACACACCAACAAAGTAACAGGGTAAAACGTTTAATTAAATAACTATTTACATGGCAGCCTACTGCAACATCGATCCAAATGCATGACACTGTTCCTGTCAAGGTAGCATAGCTGGCGGCCTAGGGGTGGAGGACCGTTGTGCAAATACCCCGGGGAGGACTCTGCATATGCTTGGTCCCTGAGATTCTTCGATGTCACTGCCTTCCATAAATGTCATAAGTCCTGGATGTTGGGTGTCATAGTTGAGGGTTTCACCTAAAGACACGTCCTGCGGTGCCCTGGTCCAACCATCACATATACCTGCGCCAGGAGACGGCGTGGGGTGCACTGGAAGGGAGAGGCGCCGCGAACGAGCCTCCCCCACCTCCCCAGGTGGAGGTTTCTCAGCTACACCCCTAAAGACACGTCCTGCGGTGCCCTGGTCCAACCATCACATATACCTGCGCCAGGAGACGGCGTGGGGTGCACTGGAAGGGAGAGGCGGCGCGAACGAGCCGCCTCCCACCTCCCCAGGTGGAGGTTTCTCAGCTGCACCCCAGCACTTCACTCGACATAGGCGGCCGGCTCCCAGGGTCCGGCGGAACTTTTAGCCTTTTGGTGACTCTTCCATTCTGGACCTTGTCCCACAATCCGTTTGACCTGAAGACACGTCCTGCGGTGCCCTGGCCCAACCATCACATATACCTGCGCCAGGAAACGGCGTGGGGTGCACTGGAAGGGAGAGGCGGCGCGAACGAGCCTCCCCCACCTCCCCAGGTGGAGGTTTCTCAGCTGCACCCCAGCGCTTCACTCGGCAAGATGAGTTGCGCCCGCTCCTGCGGCACAGTGCCTCGCTCGGCCAGCTGAATTACGCCTGCTCTTGCTATTACAGCGTCTCACCCGCCATCCGGCTGAATTGCACCCACTCTTCCGGTACAGCGACAGGCGGCTGCCACGGAGCTCAGGAAATGGCGGTCGGCTCCACAGACTTGGGCCTGGCCTGCAAGGATGGCTCTGGACAGCCCTGGAACTCGGACGCTTGACTGCTACGGCATGGGCCCCATTCCCAAAAGCGTCCCCTCAGCCTTGAAGATACTACAAGAGTCACCGGGGCCCCCGACTCCCGCAGACTTCCGGTGGGCAGCTTCTGCCATGATTGCTCGCAGAATGGCCACGACGTAGCCACGGGGTGCTCTCATGCTGACGCCAGCTTCAGTCTGAAACATCCAGAAACACTGTAGTATCGCGTTGTCGCGTAATGCGTCATATGACGCGCCGCGTTAGCGCATCCGGTGCGCGAAGCGCAGCTTCCCGGAAGCGATCCGGGGCGCGGCGCGAAGCGCGTAACGTAAGCATAACAGGTCATGTGACTTGTTAATAAAACTTTTCATTGGTTCATTTCACTTTTGGTTTCCTAATGATGTAAGGCTAGGTCATGTGACCTAAAAGTAACACTTTTCATTGGTTTAGAACTAAACCACACCTCCTCAGGTGGTGGTTGAGCAAGAGGTGCCCCCCCCCTCCCCACCTTCATGTTGCCTGATTCGGCCAGCTCAATCGATCGAGCATGAGACTCTGTTGTGATCTGAAGAACCGCTGCCTGCGGTGCCTCACAGAACCGCTTAATGGAGGCCCCCGAGGGGCGGTGTGGTGTCGCGGACTGGGAGGGGGCGCTTATCTCCTACCCCGTCCCCAAGTCTCGCTTGGCCAGCTGAGTTTCGATCACTCTTGTGGCCTACGACATGGAGAGGCCGGGGCGTTGACTAGGCGGGACCTCCGGCCGCAAACCACAGCGCCAACGTTCGCTGCTGACGGAGGGGAGCCTTGCCGGTGAGAGCCACTGATCTGAAGAACCGCTGCCTGCGGTGCCCCCATGAGCCGCTAGACGGAGGCCCACGAGGGGCGGTGTGGTGTGGTGGCGCGGACTGACTAGGGTCGCTTGGCTCCTGCGCCCTCCCCAAGTCTCGCTCGGCCAGCTGAGTTTCGCCCACTCTTGCGACCTACGACATGGAGAGGCCGGGGCGTTGACTAGGCGGAGCCTCCGGCCACAACCACAGCGCCAACGATCGCTGCTGACGGAGGGGAGCCTTGCCGGTGAGAGCCACTGATCTAAAGAACCGCTGCCTGCGATGCCTCCCTGAACAGCTTAACGGAGGCCCCCGAGGGACGGTGTGGTAGCGCGGACTGGAATGGGGCGCTTGGCTCCTGCGCCCTCCCCAAGTCTCGCTCGGCCAGCTGAGTTTCGCCCACTCTTGCGGCCTATGACATGGAGAGGCCGGGGCGTTATGGATCAGTATGAGCAAATTGATCTCAGTCTTGTTGCCCTGGTGTGGCCTGAGATCGCCCCCGACATAAGCGGCCGGCTCCCGGGGTCCGGCGGAACTTTTAGCCTTTTGGTGACTCTTGTCTTCTGGACCTTGTCCCACAATCCGTTTGACCTGAAGACACGTCCTGCGGTGCCCTCGCAATGCGGCCTGGTCCCTGAATGTGTGCAGGGGGACGGTATTGATTGGATCAAGATGGCGGCTTCACACAAAGCTGACTCAAGTGTTGCTGCTGATGCTATGCAGACAAAAACTGGTTTTCAGTTTGTACATTCTTCAGGCTTTTTCTTCATAAATGTAACAATATGAGACTCACTAGGAGAACGGCCGTTTATCTTTCCTTTCAAAATGCTGCCAACAATATTTTCTGAATGGAAGACACCATCTTGTAGCATAAAGGGCTGCGTCAAGGGTGGTATTGCCCAGAATGTCTTGTTTTCTAGTGCTCGTAATGACGAAGCCAGAACTGCCGAAAGGGATCCTGGTCCTGCCGCTACTTATTGGACACATTGAACTATACTCTGGTCCTGCCTGACCTCGACCAAAATGGCGTCAGTATGGGAGCGAATTGCAACTCCTTATGACGTTCTAGTTACTTAGCCTTGACGTTATGGGGGATGTATGCGGTCTTTATGCACATTGCGGGCGGGGAAGGGTACTGACTAGGAATACGGACAACCCTATTGATGTCGATTTTTCATTATTGATTATTGTATTAATAAAGCTTCGAAATAATGTTACCCATGATACTCGCCCATGGTATGTGTATTGACGATTTTATTGTAACTGATCCTGTTATACTTTCAATTAAAAAATCAACCTTCACTGATCCTGCAACCGTTTGTCACGTTTAGTTTTTTCAATTAAATGGCTCGCTTGTTACATACTCCTATACCCCTGGCTTTTGAAAGACACCATCTTGTAGAATAAAAGGCTGCGTCAAGGATGGTATTGCCCAGAATGTCTTGTTTTCTAGTGCTCGTAATAACGAAGCCAGAACTGCCTTGGTATATTCCAATATATGCCAAATACAGAAATGGAATTAGTCCAATCAACATTGTGCACAAATTGAGAAAGCAAGGAGACATGTTAATAAATCTGTTTCTGCTTTCCTCAGAGATTATAGCATGGGTTCTATTTACCACAACAACTTGCGTTACCACATGCAAGACATCTATAGGACAGATGGTGTTCATTTCACGGATGAGGGAAACAGAATCTTCCTCTGCAACATCAGACTCTGCATCGGTACTTACTTATAAATGCAGAAAAAACTCAATTAACACAAGGGCTCTCTTCAGAGCCACCTTATATCAAAGCACTCAAACTTCTGATTTATCTCCATTTTCACACTCTTGTAAATAGGTGTGCGCGCCCGGGTGCGTGCACCCCGCAACTTTAAAAAAAATATATATATATATATTTTCGCGTTTAAGGGCCTTACTGCACACCCTGAGAAAACCTATGCAGCAAAACAATCTCTACCTTCTCCCCTTTCCATGTTCCAACGCTTTGAAATGACAATATATTTACTCGCAGTGACAAAATGGCGGTCAACACTTCCTGATTTCCTTCAAATCGAACGTTAACAGACGTCACGCAGCAAAAAAAATTCCGCTCGCACGCAGCCGCTTGAGTACGCGCACCCGTCTGCGCTTACAGATATATAATTGACTTTAACTTTAATTTTCTCATCAACTACTGAACGGATTTACACCATTCCAAAAAAAGCGTAATCTGCGAGCCGGACTCTACAGTTTTGCCAAATTTCTTATAAATCCATTCAGCCGTTCGACCTGTAGCCGTGTCTAAACGTCCTATGGAAAATAACATGGAGAAAACACATTTTGGGACCCCCCTTTTATCTCAGCCCCCACTTCACCAATCCCCACCAAACTTTCAGGGAAGGAGCGCAGCGGACCGAGCCATCTTCTTTGAGAAATTCGCAAAGATTCATCCACCAGGGCCAAAGTTAATCCAAATAGAATGTTGAGGATTTCCTATGGAAACTAGGTCCTAACTATAACTACCTACTGGCGACCGCCAGTAGGTTATATATATATATATATATATATATATATATATATACACTGAAAAAACCATAGGTTATAGACCATATATAGTTAGGAATTAGCATTTACAAAACCTTGAAAATTCACTGAAAAAACCATAGGTTATAGACCATATATAGTTAGGAAATAGCATTTACAAAACCTTATTTTACTCACACAAAACCATTGAAATTCCATATATAGTTAGTTGCACTAACTATATATCGCGCACCCGCAATCCACTGCTGATGATGTCACATATTACATCATTCATGACATGGTCAGTGACATCACTGATGACATCACTGATGACAACATCCAGTGATTATGTGTTTCTGTAAAGTTTAAATATGTTTTACATATTGAAGAATGAGTGGATGTATAAGTGTCTGAATGAAGGTTTTAGTAGGTGCGTGATTGACTGTATGAGTGAGTGATTAAATGCGTCTTACTAAATGCACGGGTTAGTGACTAAACTGTCTGAAAGTGTGCATCAGTATGTCTGTTGTTGTCCAAGCTGCTGCATGTGTTGATCAGTAGCTATATAAGTAGCTATATGGGTTATTGATTGGTTGCACAAGTATTTGTATGGGAGACTGAGTGTGTGTATGGCTGGCTGGGAGGTGTGTGACTCTGTGCAGATCAATGTGTACTTGTATTAGTGATTCTATAAGAGAGTAAGTATGTGTTAGTATATGTTTGAAAATGTAAGGTACTCTATGTTTAACTGTGTAGATTAGAAAATGGAAGTGTGATTGATTCTTTACAGGACTGACTAGGTGTGTGAGTAACTCCATGTATGAGTGGCAGAGTGTGAGTGTCTGTATAGGTGTATGAGTGCATATGATAGTGTTGTAAAGATGAGTGATTGTATGTATGAATGATTGTATGGGTGAATGAGTGAATGTGTGTGTAGACGTAGGAATCAGTGAGTGCGTATGTAGTAACTAGTATTGGTGTGTCAATGGTTTCAAAAATTATACTCTGTAGTTAACACTGGGTGTAACAGAGGTTATATTAATGTGTGAGGAGATGCATTGTATTGTCACATGAATGATATCATCAGTGATGTGGTCATTGATGTCAAATGAGATGTCATCAGTGATGTCATCAGTGATGTCATTTGAGATGTCATCAGTGATGTCACTGACCATGTCATGAATGATGTAATATGTGACATCATCAGCAGTGGATTGCGGGTGCGCGATATATAGTTAGTGCAACTAACTATATATGGAATTTCAATGGTTTTGTGTGAGTAAAATAAGGTTTTTTAAATGCTAATTCCTAACTATATATGGTCTATAACCTATGGTTTTTTCAGTGAATTTTCAAGGTTTTGTAAATGCTAATTCCTAACTATATATGGTCTATAACCTATGGTTTTTTCAGTGAATTTCAATGTTTTTTTAATAGCAAATATCATAAGCTGTCGAATGTCAAGTACGTGGTAAGTGAAAACATTTTCGTGTTTATGCACACTGATCTGCTTTGAATGGTGCCCCCCCCCTCATTTCTATTAGGAGTACTCTCTCTTTGCACATAGTGAAGGGTAGTTAACGCAGGCCTTTGCCCCCGTTGTAATACGTCGTGCCTGCTTCTCTCTCCATTTGATTGATTGTTATCCAAGTATTTACTGTTTTAGAATTGGTTCTCTTTGGTTCATTCTCTATTTACAAACAAACACAGAGTCGCAATACTCTGTTTAGTCTTTGCAGATAACGAAAAATCGTGTAAAAAAAAAAAGAAAAGGAATCGAGCAAAATCAGTAGGCCACTAATGGGATCTCTTTTTGACCTCGCTAAAATAGAAACATTAGGAACAACCCCTCATGACAAATACAAAACTAGTGAAATGAACTGAACTCCACACAATGATGGCTGCAAAACAGCTCGGCTCCGCCACCCACCCCGCCCAAAATAACGATAAAAAGCGGCTGCCATGATTGGTTGCGGAATGGCCACGACGGAGCTACGAAATGGTGCTGCTCTCATGCTAACCCCAGCTTCAGTCTGAAACATCCAGAAACACTGTAGACTACCAATTTGATCAGTTCTGGTAGCGCCCCAATGTAACCCGGTAGAGAAGAACTAGCCCTCCCCTCTTTGACTAATGGTTCTTGTTGCCTGTCCCTTCTGTTGTCATTTAACAGAACTATTTAGCCTGCTGAAAGGGGTTGTGTTCCGACCGCTGGTTGGTGGACACATTTTGACTATATTCTGGACCTGCGTTGTCGCGTAATGCGTCATATGACGCGCCGCGTTAGCGCATCCGGAAGTCATCCGGGGCGCGCAGCGCGTAACGTAAGCATAACAAGTCATGTGACTTGTTAATAAAACTTTTCATTGGTTCATTTTACTTTTCTTATTCTAATGATGAAAGGCTTGGTCATATGACCTAAAAATTACGCTTTTTATTACTTCCGAACATTATTTTTTCTTAAATATATGTTATAATGTTCCAGGCTAATGTACTTTCCCGGAAAATTTACAACTGTCCTGCAAGTAAAATATATTCTTTTTTCGAGAAAAAGAGCGTTTCTTCGTCCCATGACGGAGCCGTTGAGCAAAAGAGGGTCGACCTGCTGTCTTAGTCGCCGATACGCCTGAATATGAGATTCTTATCGATCACTTATGTTGCAGGAATAGAAAACACAACAGCCCATGACCATTTATCTTTACTACGTTCCTTCGTATTATACCTTTTACCCTTCATGTAATTGGTCTGCTTTATTTCACTTGCCTTTTAATGATTCTAAAACAGTGACTATTATTAAAAACTTTACCAATGTATATACTACTACCATGTTTTCTTTTAAAAACCTTTATTGTGAAAATTTCATTATACAAATACGAGCCTATAACCACGTGGGCCTGCCACAGAGCAAACTGTAATCGTATATGATGAATAGACATTTACACTGTAGAAGAACGTAACGGGCGGGCCATTAGGTTGCAAGAACTAAGGTGTCTAACAGTTACGGAATCGGTGGACGTACATTTTATAATTAAAATACGACAGGGCCAGTTACAATAAAATTATCTAGATATACATTTGCGGGCAAGTACCATGGGTGACGTTAATTCGAACTTTCAAGAGTACAGTAATCAATAACACATCAGAACTTAATATCAATAGGGATGTCGAAATATTCAATCAATTCTCGTCCCCGCCTGCCATGTGCTTCAAAACTGCATACGTATCTCGTGATTTCAAGGTTCTGCAACCAGTACACAACAAGGAGTTACGAGTCCCATTTATTCCGGCGCCATTTTGGGCGAGGACGGGCAGGTCCAGGATATAGTCAAAATGTCTCTACCAACCATCGACTATGATGACGTTCATATGCTGTATTTATTAGAGTAACACTCATCTGTCCACATGAAATTAATTTGCCACAATCTAAACATGTCATTTTAATCTTTCCAAAGTTCTTCTAAATATTTGGGACCGTTTCCCTTGCCTCTGAAGCTCTCAGTGCCACTTCTTTGATGAATGTACTAGCAGGTCAGGGGTTCTCCTCCAAATCTCTCTTTTATGCAGCACTATAATTAATTGGTGCCACCTCTCCATATGACGATGCATGGTATAGTTACCACAACTATATATTTTTTCGGTTCCTCTGGAGAGTTCATCGTGGCAGATGAAGCGTGTAACGTACCGGGCATTTACCTTTTTTTGCATGTACAGGAAAGGAAAAAAAAATCGAGCGTCCGAGTTCTAAGGTGTCCCAGGGCCATTTTAGTGGACCAGGCCCAAATCCAAAGAACAGCCATCTCACAGGCTAATGGGGCGACCCACGCCGAGTTTCAGCATTGTAGGATGACCACACCAGTACAGCAACTTGCTAGACATCACCTCGGTGCCATCCGGATCTCGGCGCCCCACTGCAGATGAAGTGCCTCTCAACTATGAAACCACCACGGTGACATCCGGATCTTGGCGCGTTGTGCTGCCTTCGGCCTATTCGCACATCGGTCCGCTACTGACGCCATCTCACAGGCTAATGGGGTGACCCACGCCGAGTTTCAGCATTGTAGGATGACCACACCAGTACAGCAACTTGCTGGACATCACCTCGGTGCCATCCGAATCTTGGCATCTCAACGCCTAGTGGTATCTTCCATACAGAAAATCTTGTTACGCTGCCTTTGGCCCCATTCGCACATCAGTCCGCAACTTAGACATCACCTCGGTGCCATCCGGATCTTGGCATCTCAGCGCCTTGTGGTGTCAGTCAGAAAATATTGTTGCGCTGCCTTTGGCCCCATTCGCACATCAGTCCGCTACTGACACCATCTCACAGGCCAACAGGGCGCCCCACGCCGACTTTTACCATTGTACGATGGCCACACCAGTGGCACAACTTGCTAGACATCACCTCGGTGCCATCCGAATCTTGGCATCTCAACGCCTAGTGGTATCTTCCATACAGAAAATATTGTTACGCTGCCTTTGGCCCCATTCGCACATCGGTCCGCAACTTAGACATCACCTCGGTGCCATCCGGATCTTGGCATCTCAGCGCCTTGTGGTGTATTCTCTTCAGAAAATATTGTTGCGCTGCCTTTGGCCCCATTCGCACATCGGTCCGCAACTTAGACATCACCTCGGTGCCATCCGGATCTTGGCATCTCAGCGCCTTGTGGTGTCTTCTACTCCGAAAATATTGTAGAAAATATTGTTGCGCTGCCTTTGGCCCCATTCGCACATCAGTCCGCTACTGACACCATCTCACAGGCCAACAGGGCGCCCCACGCCGACTTTTACCATTGTACGATGGCCACACCAGTGCCACAACTTGCTAGACACCACCTCGGTGCCATCCGGATCTTGGCATCTCAGCGCCTTGTGGTGTCTTCAAATCAGAAAATATTTTTGCGCTGCCTTTGGCCCCATTCGCACATCGGTCCGCTACTGACGCCATCTCACAGGCCAACGGGGCGACCCACGCCGACTTTCAACATTATAGGATGGCCACAGAAGTGCGACAACTTACTAGACACCACCTCGGTGCCATCCGGATCTTGGCGCGTTGTGCTGCCTTCGGCCTATTCGCACATCGGTCCGCTACTGACGCAAACTCACAGGCCAACGGGGCGCCCCACGCCGACTTTCAGCATTGTAGGATGGCCACACCAGTGCGGCAACTTGCTACACACCACCTCGGTGCCATCCGGATCTTGACATCTCAGCGCCTAGTGGTGTCTTCTATTCCGAAAATATTGTTGCGCTGCCTTCGGCCCCATTCACACATCGGTCCGCTACTGACGCCATCTCACAGGCCAACGGGGCGCCCCCGCCGACTTTCAGCATTGTAGGATGGCCACACCAGTGCCACAACTTGCTAGACACCACCTCGGTGCCATCTGGAACTTGGCATCTCAGCGCCTTGTGGTGTCTTCAATTCAGAATATATTGTTGCGCTGCCTTTGGCCCCATTCGCACATCGGTCCGCTACTGACGCCATCTCACAGGCCAACGGGGCGCCCCACGCCGACTATCAGCATTGTAGGATAGCCACACCAGTACAGCAACTTGCTAGACATCACCTCGGTGCCATCCGGATCTCGGCGCCCCACTGCAGATGAAGTGCCTCTCAACTATGAAACCACCACGGTGACATCCGGATCTTGGCGCGTTGTGCTGCCTTCGGCCTATTCGCACATCGGTCCGCTACTGACGCCATCTCACAGGCCAACGGGGCGCCCCACGCCGACTTTCAGCATTGTAGGATGGCCACACCAGTGCGGCAACTTACTAGACACCACCTCGGTGCCATCCGGATCTTGGCGCGTTGTGCTGCCTTCGGCCTATTCGCACATCGGTCCGCTACTGACGCAAACTCACAGGCCAACGGGGCGCCCCACGCCGACTTTCAGCATTGTAGGATGGCCACACCAGTGCTGCAACTTGCTGGACACCACCTCGGTGCCATCCGGATCTTGGCGCGTTGTGTTGCCTTCGGCCTATTCGCACATCGGTCAGCTACTGACGCCGCCTCACGTGCCAACGTATTTTCTCCGCATTTTATACCCTATGCCGCATAACAGGTCATGTGACTTGTTTATAAAACTTTTCATTGGTTCATTTTACTTTTGGTTTCCTAATGATGGAAGGCTTGATCATATGACCTAAAAACAACACTTTTCATTGGATGAAAACTTTTTTTTTTTTCCCAAACGATGAAAGCCCCACCTTGTTTCTGGATGTTTCAGACTGAAGCTGGGGTCAGCATGAGAGCACCACCATCTCGTAGCTCCGTCGTGGCCATTCCGCGAGCAATCATGGCAGCCGCTCCCCACCAGAAGCCTGCAGGAGTCGGGGCCCCCAAAACTTTTGATGAATTCTCAATGCGGAGGGGACGCTTTCGAGAATGGGGTCCAAGACCTAGCAGACAAGCGTCCGATTTCCAAGGTGTCCCAGGGCCATTTCAGTGGACCAGGCCCAAAAAGGAAAGAGCCTGCCGCCATTTTGAGAGTCCTGTGACAGCCGCCTATCGCTGCACCGCAAGAGTGGGCGCAACTCAGCTGAATTGCGGCTTTTGACACAGTGGACCAAAAACGGACGGAATGGCAACTGAAACGGTAAAGGGGCGCCCCACTACAACAGATGACACTCCACCTGGAGAGGCCCGTTCACACCGCCTCCCCCGGGGCGCCCCACGCCGTTATTCGGAGCAGCATTGTAGGATACCAAAACCAGTGCGGCAACTTACTGGACATCACCTTGGTGCCATCGTTCTGCTGCCTTGGAACTATTCGCACAACAGTTTGCTACTGATGACCCACCCCCCGCGACGCCCCACGCCGTTATTTGCTGGGTGGCAACTTACTAGACATCACTTTCGTGTCATCTAGATTTCGGCGCGTTCTGCTGCCTTGGAACTATTCGCACAACAGTTTGCTACTGATGACCCACCCCCCGCGACGCCCCACGCCGGAAATCTGGACGTTGTGCTGCGTTGGGACTATTCGCACAGCCGACCGCTACTTCGTTGTTTTTCCCTAAAAATGTTTATATGTTATTACTATTTTTGTTTTCTTGTATATATTTATAAATTATTAAAGTTTTATAATCTTACTACTTTGTCGGAGTGCTATATATTTTTAATGTGACACATAATTGTAAAAACTTTGATGTACAAAGAGTCATCCCTGGAATCTACCGCTTCACGCTCGGTCCCCTCCCCAATCACAATACAGGATGGTTTTCAGATAATAGCAACGCTTCTGCTGTGACGGATCTCATCGAGTGTGGGCCTTGATCTACTATAACTCCTTTGAAGAGGGGTGATTCTTTACAGCTGTGGCCATAAACTACATCTGCAGGGCTAGCTGATAGCCTAGGACCGGCCTGGACAATCGGACACAGAGGAAAAGGAGTGTCAGAGGGTGCGGTAGTGAATAGGGCGAAAGGGAGGTGTCGGGCGGGCACAGGGTGTGATTCTCAGGGAAGAGCAGCGCAGATGGGGGGAGGTTTATTACCCATGCATAAGACGGAGAGCGGGGGTGACCACTGCCTGGGTGAGATGCTTGCGAGGGTGGGGAGCAATGCTAAGGATCGACAGCGTGCACAGAGTGGGTCTGGTCAAGGCATCTAAAATGGCTGCCGTGCACGACAAAAGTGTGGCATTTGAAAAAAGACAAGATGGCGCAGACAATGTTTTTCAACACTTCCTGATTTCCTTCGAATCGAACGTTAACAGACGTTGGGGCATATTACCAAAGTTAAGCGATATTTATCCCTAACGATGCATTGCAAAGATTTTTTTACCGTCAGAAATTATCGCACATAAACCTTGCTATTATCAAGGTTTATCGCAAATACGATAAACGACCGCAATGCATTAATATCGCTGAAAACTCAGCGATATTCATGCATTACCGAGCTAATGCTCTTAGCCATGTTATCCACCTCCCATTGGATAACATGGCTAAGAACTGCTCAGGGCGGCTGTTACTTTTTGGAGATATTCGCGCTTATCTCGAATATTTCCAAAAGTTGATAATAGGAGATAGCGATGTTAGCGACTGTTTCCAGTCGCTAACATCTTGGCATGCCCACTTTGCATGTCATTAGTGATAAATATCACTCACATGCAAAGTGGGGCCCAAGATGGTCGCTATCTCCTACTAGCCGTCGCTAACTGGTGTTAGCAACAGCTAGGTAATACAGATATAATTTTATCTCCGCGAAGCGGAGCGCTGTTACAGATATATATCTTGTTTTTGAACGTTAATTTCTCAAAATGCACTGAAGCACATATATTGAGACCTAGCAAAGGCACATCGGGCTACCAGTCCCTAATATTTTACCAAGTTTCGTGCAAATCCATTCAGCCGTTCGATTATTATTATTATTTTTTTTGTTTTGCCCCGCGGGGCCCTTTTAAAACCTCCACATCAAACCTAGGGGGTCAGCGAGGATCTACTATGCCCCCTTATGGTCATTTGCCCCTTCGCTTTGGCCTCCTTGTCTCTCGATCCTACCGAGAGACAAGATGGCGGCCGCTACGTACTGTTTGGAATGTTTACAGACACCGCAGAGCCAATCAGCTTCGCTTCGCAAAGCTCCGTAACGCGAAAAGTACGCGAAGCGGTGCGCTGTTACAGATATATATCTTTTTTTGAACGTTAATTTCTCAAAATGCACTGAAGCACATATATCGAGACCTAGCAAAGGCACATCGGGCTACCAGTCCCTAATATTTTACCAAGTTTCGTGCAAATCCATTCAGCCGTTCGATTATTATTATTATTTTTTTTGTTTTGCCCCGCGGGGCCCTTTTAAAACCTCCACATCAAACCTAGGGGGTCAGCGAGGATCTACTATGCCCCCTTATGGTCATTTGCCCCTTCGCTTTGGCCTCCTCTTGTCTCTCGATCCTACCGAGAGACAAGATGGCGGCCGCTACGTACTGTTTGGAATGTTTACAGACACCGCAGAGCCAATCAGCTTCGCTTCGCAAAGCTCCGTAACGCGAAAAGTACGCGAAGCGGTGCGCTGTTACAGATATATATCTTTTTTTGAACGTTAATTTCTCAAAATCCACTGAAGCACATATATTGAGACCTAGCAAAGGCACATCGGGCTACCAGTCCCTACAATTTTGCCAAGTTTCGTGCAAATCCATTCAGCCGTTTTATTATTATTATTTTTTTTTTTGCCCCGCGGGGCCCTTTTAAAACCTCCACATCAAACCTAGGGGGTCAGCGAGGATCTACTATTCCCCCTTATAGTCATTTGCCCCTTCGCTTTGGCCTCCTCTTGTCTCTCGATCCTACCGAGAGACAAGATGGCGGCCGCTACGGACTGTTTGGAATGTTTACAGACGCCGGAGAACCAATCAGCTTCGCTTCACAAAGCTCCGTTGCGCGAAAAGTACGCGTCCTGGGACGCTGCCCGGTCCGCTGTTACAGATATATATCTTTTTTTAAACGTTAATTTCTCAAAATCCACTGGAGCACATATATTGAGACCTACAAAAGGCACATCGGGCTACCAGTCCCTACAATTTTGCCAAGTTTCGTGCAAATCCATTCAGCCGTTCGGGCTAAAAGTGAGGCCAACCGCCCTATGGAAAACTCAATGTTAAAAACACGTTTTGGGACCCCCCCTTTTTTCTCGACCCCCCCCTGGACGAAACCCCCCCCAATTTTCAGGGGCTGCTCAGAAACAAAATGTGCCATTTTCCTGAAAATTTCAGCCAGTTCCGTCCACAAACGCCAAAGTTATTAGACATAGAATTTTCAAAAAACCCATAGAGAAAAAATCCTAACTATATATACCTACTGGCGACCGCCAGTAGGTTATATATATATATATATATATATATATATATATATATATATATATAATATATATATTTTTCACTGTATCTATCTCTAAATCCAAACACTGCTGTACGACCTGCCTCCAAGTACCAGCAACGGTAACAGCAACCCCCCAAAATCTAAAAAGACTCAATCCACTCCCTATAAAGATGATGCTGCACACCAACTGGATGCACGTTACTTTTTTGTGCACAAACTACACGTTTCGGATAATCCAGCCTTTGTCAATTTACGCATTGTGCTCAACTCACCATAGAAATACATTTCAGCAATCCAGGAAATGAAAGACAATTCACAGTTCCTAATCGCAGTACAAATTATAACACAGGGCTCGAAAAATCATACAAATTTGACCAGACCTGCAGGTCTAGTAATTTTAATAATCTACTCAATCTAACTGTAATGTACTTGACCCATGAACTGGTTTCAAATTTTGTAATCCTGTTGTGTAATTCCTATAGAAAATATACAGGATCTGCACGTTTAGACAACATACACTGTAGGATTGGTGTCAGACAAACTCTGAACACCACCACCGGGTGTGTTAGCTTTTCTGTATCAGCTAACTCACAGTGCCACTATGCTCTCCTCTTACCAAGGAGAGAATAGTCTCAGTCACTGGTGCTTAGTTAGTCTGTCTCAGCGAGATACTCCGAATGAAACAAGCTGGGTGTTTTAATCATTTATTGAACAGTTGTTATTCTGGTGTAGAAAAGATGTGCTGCGACAACCGTTAGACGGTATAGTATGTAAATGATTAACAGGACTATAAAGGTAAAAGGATGGTATAGTTCTACCATCTTACTAAATTCAGGAATACATTCAAGTATATAAAACAAATGATAAAAGATGCGTACTTCTACGATGCCTCCCAATCTAGATGTACCCAAGTGTACCTAGCATGGGTGTAGCGGTCAAGACAAGAATCCTCTAGGATTCAGTCAACCCATTACCTTAAATTAGACTGTGGCACCCCGTCCTGGTCTCCAGTTGGACACCCCGCAAGGGATGTTTCCGACCACTGCGAGCTGGAGTGTCTGCATGCAGGAAACCTCAGCATCTCTGGTCAGAGTGTCCGCCGGGAAGTCTTGGTCTACTAACTATCTTAGCAAGATGTGATGTATATATACCCATAGGTCTCCCCGGGGGTCCTACCTTGCTGTGTTACTGTGTGGCCCTAAGGATGATGTTGGGGCTAAACTGTGTACATAGATTTTATACAGGAGATGGTGTGCTGTGCTTCCAAGAATCCTCATGCACAATGTATGAGATTTCGAACTAGGGAAAACCCGCGTTCTGAATGCAGTGTAATATCTTGGTAAAAGGTCAGTCCCTGTAAACCGTGACCAGTGTATTGTAGAGAGAATATAGTTGAAGGGTAACAAATTCACCTTGGCCTATATTATAGTACCTATATGGAATATAACAACCACTGCTCTTCCAAATAGACGACATAGTTTTAAATTATACACATACTACTATGTGTTCTCGATATGCGTACACAAGTATACAAAGCATTAGTTTCCTATTGTGTTAAAAACATTAGTTTAAAACGTTTTTCCAATAAAGTCTAAAAAACAATTGTTAAAAAAAAGGAAAGTATTAGAAATTTACAAATAGGCTATTGCTCTAATATTTCCGTAGATTTAGTACCTATATGGAAAGAACCACCCACTCCTCCAAATAGACGACATGGTTTTAAATTCTACATGTACTACTAGGTGTTCTAGATATGTGTACGCAAATATACAAAGCATTAGTTTGTGTTAAAAACATTCATTTAAAAAGTTTTTCCCAAAAAGTCTGAAAAAAAAATTTGTTTAAAAAAAAAGTATTAGAAATTGACAAATACGCTATTGCTCTAATATGTCCGTAGATATAGTCCAAACTACTACAAGCATTTTGACAGCCATACATGCATGAAAGGAATGTCAATTTTGATATAGAGTTTCCGTTTTCTGTTTTGTTTTCAAAAAGCTGAATTTCTTCCCAGCACATGATGGGCCAAATGGATCAAATGTTTGTGTTCTGGCTGGTAGATGCAACATTTTTGTTGTTTGCTTCCGCAGTTGGCGGTCCCTGTAACACCTCGCAGATTATGTCTATTGACCACAGATGATCTTCTGTATTGCTCACAGCCGGTACTGGGGCAGCTTGTGCAGCCTGTGCACCATCCAAGGCCTGGGTGTCAATAGGAGGAGCCGATGTCTGTACCAACAGGTGCTGATATTACCTGCGGTGGCTCTAAGAATGCGGACATCAACATAGGAATAAGTTGAGGACACTGCAACATATGGGCCGTTATCGGGTCCAGTAAAGCGTCAATGTCCGGTCGCGCACATGATGGGAGTGTCAGACAGAGATGTAACACGCATTCTTCAACGCAAAACAGGCATCGGAGGACAGGTAAGATGCAGTCCATCCAGACTGGTGTAACAACAAGAACCAAGAAGCACTTAGTTCTCTTAGGCGAGGTGTGCCCAGAAGTTGTACCAGGCAATCACGGTATTTTCTTTCCAGGTGTACTGTTTCCATCTCCTTGGTTACTGGGCGCAGAAAAATGACAATCAGGATACCTGCTATTAGAAATAGGATCAGCGGTAGCCCTCCAAAAATACTTCCAAATACTAAGTGAATACAGTTTGGAATAATTCAGAGGACCTTCTGAAAGGTGCTTAACAGTACAGAACCTATGGTCTTATATAGGTGGACAATGCCGGTCGTATCGGACATGTTAAAGATCCAATTTACCATTTCTGTGAAATGGAAAGGGCAGTTGGCACGTATAAGTGCCTGTATCTCTGATGAGGACCTTGCTACTTAGAGATCAAAAGTCTCTCGAGCGGCGGTTAAGGGCACGGATTTCGGTGTAAGCGTCGCTTTCATTCTACTCAAAGTATAAAACTGTATAACGAAGGCTACAGCGGCGCCTCTCTGACTGTATGTGTTGGGGGGGAAACAATACTTGCATACAGCAAGTAACCCTGGAACTTACTGTCACCAGACATGCAATGCCCGGAAGCATCCCACAGCAACCTTGATCGTTCAGCATCAAGTAACTCCCATTTGAAAGTAGTCTGAATACTGGAGTGATCACGAGAGCTGGGGGCACCGTCTAAGTGACAGGACAGGTGAGCTACTGAACCGTTACAGACCCAATGAAGCATTATATTATGGCATATAAGTGATCCACTTAAGGTATTCTCGTAGTTAGTACCTCTCCTTTTTCCTCACTCCGGCATAGAAATCTGTATGGCAATTTCCTAGATTCCTTGATGAATTCCTTACCCATTTTGTCATATTTTCCCACCAGCATTTGATCTAGGCAATATTGGAACTGAAAGGTTGTGACCCGAAGAGTTATGGGGCCATGGATTAGCCATTCTGTGGATGGTGATTCTGCCACTGTGAAGGCTAATCTTTCCAGTTTTTCAGTGCGCAGCATTGTGTAATTTGCTCCCCTCTGTGCCATATCTATCTGTTTTTCTGTCCTATTTTATAAGGAAAACAGACGTGCTGTTTATAAAACGCCATGGCGCATACCCTGCGCGCAAAGATTGCAGCGTCCAGCTTAACAACATAATAGAACGCAATTGCGATTGCCTGTGCTGTAGTATGGACAAATTCTGTTCTAGTACATTGATAGCAGAAAACACAATGTTGCCCAGTGAATATATCCTGGATGTTAATGTTGTTAACCCAGTATCTACCACTGCTGGTGCTTTTTCAAGATTGATACGATCTATATCTCATCATCTTTCCGCTGCCTCTTGTTGTGAAATCTTCAAACTCTCATTGTAGACAGCATAGTAGAAACGTTTGTGATGTGGTTTCCTAGGACCTAATCAAAATCCTGTAGGTCCACATCCCCTGTTAGTAAGGAGAAGTGTTGTTTCACCTGGGTGAGTGTTGAGATTTTTAGCCAATCGAGGCATTACTTCCCAGCACTGTATGATGTCACTACCCCTGGCTGTTGTCTTTGTACATAACGTGGATCTGGCCTATTGATACTAAATCCTTCAGTTTTACCCAAGAATCTTTTTTGACAGTTGGTCTCTGTGGGCCGAATCAACCATCCCTTCCAATCAACGTCTGATCTGTTGTATTGTAAGATGTCAACAAGTGTAACCTCTTTTTGTATTGTTATGTTACCCTCCGTGTGTGATCGTTCAGGCAACCAAGGTGTATTCAAATCCTTATTCCTTGCTAATCTAAGACATGTTGTTTGTTTGCACTGTTTCATTCAAAAACATTATTTGTTGAGGAATCAGGCATGTGCACAGTAGTCCCTCAGTTCCCTGGAACTGTGAGTCTCTAGTACCCCAGACAGATTTGAAGTCTATAGTGCCCTTCCATAAGCCAAAACCTTGTTCAAACTACTGGGCAATAAAGGCGGAAGAATAGATCTGTTTAGTATTTGTCAACATATTTTTCTGTGTTGGTGCAACCTTATAATAATATGAGGCTAGGTCTAACGTGTTAAACCCTGAAAAATATGAAACCTTTTGTACAAATGTTTTTTAACTGCTTTTCGGTGGTGTCGGGCAATGTTCCCATCGGTGATATGTCAAAACATTCAGAGGATTAGCAGATTTATGCAAAAAGTAATACCCATAATGTTGATAGCAATACATTTCCTCAAAATCTGATATATCATCTAACATTTCATTATTAGAAAAAGCTGCAGATTTCTCTAAATCAGACAATATTTTATGTACAGTTTCATAATCCCAATCATCGGAAAATTTACTTGAGGGAATGATATCACTCAATGATATTTTGAACAAATGTGGTATTTTTAAAAGTTCAGTCAGGCCAAATATATCGCACTCAACCTTGTCCCATACTATACCATCAGGTATAGGAACTGCTGTAATGTTCACTGACAACAGGTCTCTTCTTTCACGATGTGATCATAGGTGCGGTTTCAGAATTATATTCACTTTTTGTGCCGCAGATATTTCTCGCAGATAAGTTCAGTTAATAAGCATACTAAAAACAATTACAAGGCCTATCCAGAAAAGGAAGAAAAGTATTCCTGTAGATACCCAGAGTTCCACCCAAGGTGATACCAGGTAAGTCGTTTTAAGAAAGATCAGAAAGTCTTAAAATCGCTGTAGACAAGTTATTTGGGCTGGCGTCGTTTAAGCTTTGCTTGGATACAATGAAAAGGTGTCAAAATCGATGAAATAGCCAGATGCAGTTTGATACATTTTCGGTAGTTCCCCAGGTTTTGTGGAAAGTGTAGCTTGCTCGTGTTGGGTCATGTTAACGTAGATATCCATGTTCGGTCAAATTGAAATTTGTGTTTCAGTGGAGTTCTCATTTTGAACTTCAGTTTCAAGAGGAACGAGTTCCATTGCATTGTTGCTGGTATGTAACGTTTACAACAAAATGTTTACAACGCACTACCATTACAACGCAGGTATTACCACACATACCATTACAACGCATTGCGCTGGGGGGGCGCTCTAGGATAGGAAATAAGTTTAATTTTCTATCCAACACCTTCCCTAGTGTCCACGGGGACTGGAGTTGGAATAGAAAATTATACTTACCACTATCCAGCACCTCTAAGCGTTATGCGTTGTAATGGTATGCGTGGTAAAAACCGCGTTGTAAAGGTATGCGTGGTAAAAGTATGCGTTGTAACGTCATACATCCATTGTTGCTTAGCCCTTCATGCCCTGTAGGCGACCCTTCAAACGTGATAAGTCTTTCTGTTTGAACTTCTTGTATAGTGAGAAGAAGGTGTCTGTTACTTCGGAGTCCACATGGCCTACTACTCGGTATTGGCCACATAATGTTGTTTGATTAAGTCGATTGAGACTAATCTTTCCTCCTTTTTACCCACAAGAGGTTAATGTTAATGTTATTGCCATTTGTAAAGCGCACTGTTACCCTACGGGTGTCCTGGCGCTGAAACATCACATGTCCTACCAAGGTCTAAGCAGAAGAGGAGGCTGAATTAACTGGACTGGAACAGCCATGTCTTAAGGGCTTTCCTAAACTCCAGATGATTAATTATGTCCCTGAGGTGAAGCGGCAAGTTATTCCATGCCTTAGCTGCTCCGACCATAAAACTCTGCGTCCCCAGTTGGATTTTCTAACCAAGGGCACCCGAACCAGTTTTGCTTCAGACGAGCGCAGGGTTCTCCTCGGCACATACCAATGGAGGTTCTGTCTAAGATGCAGAGGGCCAAGAACATGGAGAGATTTGTGGACTATGCACAGTGCCTTGAAGCTAACCTGCTTTTTTACGGTTAACCAGTGCAGTTTCTTTAGTTCCGCTGATATTGAAGCATATTTAGATGTTTTAGCCCGTAATCAGGCTGCCGCGTTCTGCAAAAATTTAAGCTTTTTTAAAGAACCTTCCTGTATGTTTAAATAAAGACTGTTGCAATAGTCCAATTTGGACATGACTAGGGCAGTGATAACGGTTTTCTGACTATCCGATGGAAGGAGAGGGAGAATTTTTTTGCAGGATCTTAAAGTAAAGGATGTGGAGGAAACCACTGCATTAACCTGGTCCTTCAGACAGAGTTTATTATCAATATAAACTCCCAAGTTCTTTACCTTCCTCACAGGTTGAGGGAGAGGGCCCATTTTATCCGGCCCACCAGCTAGGCAACCAGAAATTCGCATTGTTGCCAAACGGAACCACCTCCGTCTTACTCAAATTGAGCTTAAGACAATTTTTATCCAGCAACCTACAGCTGCTAAACAGTCCTGGAACTGGGTGGCCGTATCATGTAACCTGTCTGGGAGCAGCGACAACAATTTGTGTGTCATCTGCGTAAGATGTTAAATTGAACCCAAAGGATTCAATCAAAGGTGCCAGTTGAGCAACATAAACGTTAAAAAGAGTAGGACTAATAGAAGATCCCTGGGGACCCCACATGGTAACGAGAAAGGTTTAGATGTATACCTCCCCAAGGCAACAGCCTGGACCCTATCCGAAAAAAAAGATTTGAGCAACATCCAGGCCGCCCCTATCCCGATCTCTCGCAATCTATCCTTCAGTAGGCTATGATGGACCGTGTCAAAGGCCGCGGAGAGATCCAACATAATCACAGCAGCGTATCCTCCCTGATCTAAACTGGTTCTGATTTAGTCAGTGGATTTTAGGAGGGCAGATTCCGTGCTATGCCCACCCCGGAAACCGTATTGAGTAGGGTCTAGACTCTGAGAGGCTACTAGGAATGAACTAAGTTGAGTGTTCATAATCTTTTCAATTATTTTGGCCGGTAAAGGAAGTCTAGAGATTGGTCTAAAACTCTTGGAATCCTTGGGATCGAGATTGGATTTCTTCAATAAGGGCATTATAGATGCACTTTTCCAGGATCCTGGGAAAATAGCCTTCCTCAAACATTGCGTCGAAAATAGGTGTTAAATGGAGGTCAACTGGTTCTGCCACTAATTTAAGGGTAGATAGTGGGAAAGGGTCAGTAGGTGAGCCCGATGTGGCGACATGATCATTTTAAAAATCTCCTGGATTGAGACTGGAAGGAACTTATCAAATTGGGTGGACGCCTGAGCTGTTAAAGATAAATCTGAAAAGGCTGTCATGGAACCCGACAGCGAGATACAAATCGTATCAACCTTGTTGTAGAAAATTTCGTCAATGGAATCACACAGCTCTTGGCTGGCCTCAATAGGAGGGGGGGCAGGATGAGCCAAGTCTGTGACCGTTCTAAACAGTTCCCTTGTCGAGTTCTTCGCCTGGATGATTTTATTTACAAAAAAATCCTGTTTTGTTTTTGCTAACAGTAGTTTGTATTGACCCGGTGTCTGTTTATATTCTGTTCTCGCTGTTACATTATAATCCTTTCTCCAAACTCTTTCGGAGCTTTTGCAGACCAATTTTTTGTCTCTGAGCTCTTGGGAGTACCAAGGAGAGGAGGGGCGCTCCCTGTTAGTGTCTGGGTTTATACGGAGCCAGTTTGTCCCCCGCTGATTCAAGCCAGTTGTTGAACGTTGTAGTTGCCATATCAAGATTTAAGGGCCTCAAAGGTAGTGAAGAGAATAAGAGGTCAAGAAGGTCATTTGTTTTTATCCCTTTCCAGACTTTACAATAAGTGGGCTTCATTATAGGTTTTTTTAAAAGTCCTATATGGTAATGTTACACTAAACAGCACCGCCTTGTGGTCTGACCAGACCAGTGGGAGCAGCTCTAAAAACTCCAGCTTGGCATTGTTGGAAAAGATCCCATCCAACAAATGTCCAGCTTTGAGTGGCCCCCCTAACTTTCTGTGTGAGACCTACACCATTCATAGGATCCAGCAGGGTAGAAGTATATGGGTCACCATCGCTTTCCAGATGAAAGTTAACATAGCCTAACAAGGTGTATGAGTCGGAACATAATTTGTTTTCCAGCAAATTACACGCTTGAGACAAAAATCTGTTCCTTGGACCTGGCGGCCTATAAATGAGGGTCCCTTGAAAAGAATGCTGATGCGAAAGCTGGAAACAAAATTCCAGCGCTTCAGTCCTCCATGGTGGAATTAGTAATGGATGCACTAAGCGACCTTAAATACATAACTGCTAGCCTGCCACCCTTTTTATGGGGTCTATTTAAGGTGTGCACTATGTAGTTAGGTGGGGTCGCTTTTACCAGATCCGGACCGGACGCTTGATCTGTCCAGGACTCTATAATAAAAGCGATGCTAATTTGTTCATCCTCAATTAAGGTGGCACAGTCGATACTATGTTTTACCAAGGATCTAGCGTTTACCAAGACACATTTGAACACCTTAGTATCCACCTGTTTCTGAGCTCTATAGTTGATACCCAAGTCCGTCCTGCTTTGAAAAAGGACTTTACAGCCCTGACAGACTAAAGCGCCCTGAGGGACCTCTGTGTTTGGGAAGATACAGATACAGTTCTGTTGCGGAAACAAAGTATTAAGACTATGAAGCTTACCGCTCGAATAAGGCTCAAGTCTGACAACCTCTTTAACCGAACGGGCAGGGGGGCTTGCGCTGTGCGCGGGCTGTGTGCGGACGGGCGCAGACGGGCTTGCCTTAGGCGTGTGTCCGCTGCGTGCTTGCGCCAGGTCTGCTTTTAACATGCAATTAGGGAGAGCGACTAGCGCGCTGACCCAGCCTTCCTCCTAAGATGGTGGTCGCCTATGCCCAGCAAGCCCCGGAGAGTCCGTCTCAGAAGTACTGTTCTTGTTCCTTCAGTTGCCAGGACAGGCTTTTTTTATGATGGCCCAAATTCTTTTTTGTCTGCTATTTTCTCTCACCAGATTCCCAAATTTAGGGATCCAGACAGGTCTTGCCGTGACACTTTTTACTTCCCCAGAGGCGTCCTTTATATTGACATTCCTCTGTTGTGTCCTGGTTTTGTGCAGGTCCTTTAAAACAGCCAAATGTTTATGGATGTCAAAAGGTTTTTTATCGGCCACTGTGCCTTCACAATCCAGATCAGGTACCCACATTCCTGCCCCAAATAAGACCTCAAAAGGAGAGACCCCCACTAGAGAGCTTCTTGACTGATTATTTAACACCCTTTGGATTCCATACAGGTGTTTTACCCAATTGACACGCAAGCCTAATACTCTAGCTTTTAAAGATTGCTTTAAGTCCAGGTTCTTCCTCTCCACAACTGAATTTCCCCTCGGGAAGGTACGGAGAGGAGTACCGCAATGCTACAACCAAACCTTCCATGGCTTCCTTGTAAGCCCGAGAGCTTTACTCGGGGACATAGTCAGAATCTAATGTGTCAATTGCGTATGTCCCTATAAAGACACGCAAATCTTTAATAACAGTTCGAGCGTCAGCCGAGCGCTGGGGCCACACCCATAGGAACCTAGAGCAGGAATCCACTGCAACCATAATATACTTGTAAGGCCCATCAGATTGTAAGGGGCTGCAGTGATCCAAATAAAAACACGCTAGTGGTTTGTCTGATATGAATAATGGTGTCTGCACTGGATGTGTTACGGTGGAGCCTTTCAACTGCTGACAGATGTTGCATTTCAAGACATACTGGCCCATGCATCAAGCAAAATCCACCTCGCTAAATTTGCGATTCGTTAAAATAGGGCGTTACCGAGCGCAAAACAACATATTCCAATGCACCAATACAAAAAGAGAAAAAACTACATAATCGCAAAAAAAAACGGTAATTTACAGAATCGCAAATTCGCGATTTGAAAATAGTGAAAACATCAACTGCGCGTGCCAATAGCGATTAGCAAATAAAGAATCGCAAAGGAATACATAAAAATTTGCAAATACTGAATTTAATCAAAATCGCAATTTAGCCTGAGCCGAATAAGGGGAATCACAACCAGGAGGTAAAGTTGATGAAACACAAAAAAAAATAATTTCACAGGTGTAAACTATCTGAAACCCTTCAAAAATGGCACTGGAGACCCCGTAAGTTTTTCAAAATGGCAGCCCTGTACGTGCTTTCAAGGAGGACGAGAATAAATGAAGCAGCACAAGCAGGAGGAGGATCCAGGAGAGGGTATTCAGAGTGCGCATTACATTGCTGGGCCAAAATGACGTCGAAATATATGACAAGTATCGTCTGAATCGTGCCATGATAATGCGCCTAATTGCTGACCTGGAACCACTACTGCAGCACCAGACCCGTAGGACCAATGCCATTCCTGTACACGTCAGGTCCTATGCAGCCTGCACCTACTGGCGTCCGGAAGTTTCCAGGGAGCTGTAGCGGTAGTTGGAGGCTTCTCACAGAGCGCACTTTCACGCTTCTTCCGTAAATTCATTGATGCCATGCTGACAATGATACATACCCACATCCCTACCCCACAGCTGTTGAACCAGGCCAAACACGAGTTCTACCATGTGGCCCAATTTCCCCATGTCATAGGATGCATTGACTGCACGCATGTCCCCATCTGTCCCCCCTCAGCCAACGAGTACATCTTCTGTAAAAGGAAGTCCTGTCACTCGATCAGCGTCCAGGTCGTGTGCAATGCCAAGCACATCATTACGGACATAGTGGCACAACTTCCATGGAGCAGACACGACTCATATATATTACTGCACAGTGGCATCCACAGGCGTCTGCTCAACTGTGAATTTGTCACATCGTTATCCCATATGTAATTGCATTACTGCGGCTAACCCTTTGCTTCCCACCCTGTTGGTGAAAGCGCATACGCCTTGCGGGAATATATCCTGACCCCCTACCTCAACCCAGCAACACCACAGGAACAGCGCTACAACGCGGCACATATTAGCACGAGAAATGTGGTTGAGAAAACATTTGGGATCCTGAAAAGTCACTTCCGGATCCTACATAAGACTGTTGGTGCATCGCAATACAACCGCGAGACCTGCTGCAGGATTGTAGCAGTATGTGCCATGCTGCACATACCCATTGAGATGGACGGAAATGACAACAATCGGGATGACCAACCACCCGCACAACACCGACAGTCACATTTGCCAAACACAACTGAAGGTCAGAGGAGGCGGACATACATCACACGACATAACTTCGGAGCCTGGTAAGAATGAGCCATCACAAAGTATCTTTGAATGCAAATGTTTTTTTCACATGAGCACAGGTCAAAGTGAATATCCATGTTTAGGAAACATGAGGGTGATTGCATTGGTTGATGAAATGAAAAATCGTTAACAGCACAGGAGTGCAATCACAATATTAAAGTTGTACATGGTTACACCACCATGGAGAAAGAGGCAGAAATGCAAGTCTAGCACCTCTTGCCTCGTACCCCCAGCCTCCTGTCGCATGGCTCTTCGGCATCACCCTGATGAGTGCGTGTGGCTGTTGAGCTGCGTGAACTGCGCCTCCTGCTGTGGTCCTTGGCAAGGACACGCTACTCCTGCTCGATGCCTCCTCACTACCCTCCTCCCCTTCCAAGTTGCTGGCACTCCATGTCCCAGACTGTAGATGTTCTACAGCAGTGATCACTTGGCAACATCCCTGCAGAAATGTCCTAGGTCAATCTGCAGTGACACGAAGCGGCGTGACAAGACAGCTGTGTTGTTGCAGAGCTTGTTGATGGCCCTAGTATTCGCAGAAAGACGAAGCAAGCCCTGCTGATGCCTCCTGAGCTTAGTGATTTATCCTGCTATAACTGCACGGGTGAGCTTCTATAGGCTCTTGTTTATCTCCTGATTCCTCTCTGCGACAACTGCTGTTAGGTTACGCACATAGTCTGTCATCGTGCTCATGTTTATGGCCAGCGTGGAGATCTGCAGGTTTATTGTGCCCATATGTCTCCCCTGCAGGCGCTGGACATGTATCATCTGCGACTCAACCCCAGCATTGACATTCGGAGCTTGTCCTGATTCTGCCGCAATCCTGCTCCTGGACCTGCGCTGTTGTCTGACTCGGCCACGTGCTGGTGTTGGAGCTGGTGAAGGAACACGTGTCTGGCTGGGGACTTTTGTGGGTGTTTGGGTCGGCTTAGCTTCCATTTCCTGCAGTGCGGGTACATGTGGCCAGCGTTTTACTGGTGGTGGTGGTGTGGATTGAGGGTCCTGCGGAGTCTCTCCATCCGTCTCTGCCGGTGTCTCCGAAATGATAAGTGGCTCACTGTCCTCTGAGTCCACCGGAGATGCATCTGTGTGTGAAACAGTGCATTGTTATTTTAGTTTGTTCCTCTATCTGTTTATCGTTGTCTTATTTATCACATATTAAATCACAGATTTGAACACACTGTCGGACATATACTGCTGGTGTCTTTTCTTGCGCATTGGGGATTATCCATGCACACTTGGCTAACATAACTACAACTCCCATGATGCAATTCTTATGTGAGGGTATATGTGTAATGGACTACTTCCTGCACACGGATTTGCCTGTGGGTATGTGCGTGTGGTTGCTGTGCCGGAAGTGTCCATTTGGGTGACTCCCACGACTGCCTCAGGCTCTATCCTCCCCTCAACGAGGTCCTCCAGGGCTGTGTTGGCGGATACTTTAAATGGTCCCCCTCCTGTGCCAGCTGCTTCCTTCACCCTTTCTGCAATGTGCTCCTTAACACGTCTCCTGAGGTCCTACCACCTTTTTTACAGCTCGTCAATGCTGCGGTGTGACTCCCACAGCATTTACCTTTGCCTTAATGCGCAGCTATATTTTGCGCTTCTCAGCTTCTGGCAACTTCCGGGACAACCTGCCAAACAGCTTGTCGTGCCTGCTGCTCACCCCCTCCATCAGGTGTTCCAGTTCCCTCTCAGAGAACTTTCTCTTCCTCTTCCTGGGCGTGGCAGTTGTCTGTGCAGCATTGTTATGCATCCTGGCTAGGTGTAGAGTAGCTGGATTGTGAGGGTGTAGTCTCTCATGTCAGCTTCAGTCCTCTGCCTCCTCCTCTGAGCTCCTCTGGGCACTGAATGAAGCATGGGCTGGATGACTTCCTGGTTGTGATGTGATCAGCCTGCTTCTGGCGCGACCCGTTTTTTGCGATTTCGCTAATACCGATTTAGCTAGTACCAATTACGCTAATAACGATTTCGCTATTAGCTAATTTATTTTTTGAGAATCGCAATCGTGTATTGGGTATTTTTTGGCGATTTGTAGCGAATCGCGAGAAAATACCGATTTTGTACATGCATCCCAATAAGCGATTCCTTATTTGCGATTCCTTATTTTTCACTAATAAGGAATCGCTTTACCGATTTTATTTATTTATTTTTGATGCATGTGCCCCATAGTCTTTAGTCTGCCTTCTTAGTCCTGGCCACCATTAGCGTTGTTTCAGTAGAGAAACTGTAGCAGAAACTCCTGCATGTGCAGAACCTATACCCTCGTGTGCTGCTAGAATTAAATCTAATCTTCGACTCCAGGAATCTGAGCAAATGGAACATTGTTTGCATCTAACTTGTAGGACTACTTGTGTGGAAACTTTTTTGGTACTGCCGAATTATTGCATGTAGCAATAATCGCAACCATCATTTCACCGTCTATTCTAATTTTTGGACGAGTGATTGCAGCTACGGAAGCAGTGCGTGGAGCCCCCTTCGCGGCCTCATCGGCCAATGAATTACCTTCAAGGTTAACGCCATCCCTTTGATGACTCTGTGTTTTTCACATGAGCCTTGGTAGTTTGTTCCCAAAGCATTTTGTGCTTAATTGTACCACCATTTCCATCTTTATACCCATTCTGTACCCAGTGATGTAAATATTCATTGTATGACTGCACACAGGAAAAGGAATCACACACTATTAGTGTGGGGAATTCTCGATCCGTATTTACCAGTGCAAGTATTAGTGCTTTTAGTTCTGCCAGCTGGTCCGTGCAGTCTTCAAGAGACTGCGTTTTTGTGCAATTCGGATGAAACTTTTTTCCAGCATCCGTCCTTTAATGAAAGCACCCGCAGCGCTGTATTTCGGTTTACTCCCTATGGCTAGTTGCGCAGAACTGTCGGTGTAAACAATTTATTTATACTGATCTAGAGGCTATATTTCATTTGGTAGAGGATATTCTTGTTCGTATTGCAGAAACGCTTGTGTTTTTAGATTTGGGTCGTACCTGTATTCTACATCTGTTGCAGTGAGAGAATTAGCCCATTGTATCCATCTTGGATTTAAGGCTTTAGCGTTGGGAACGCTTGCCTTTGTTGCAGCCTCTAAAGCTGGAACTCTGGTCACGACTATTATACGTTTCCCTTGAGCCACGGCTCTTTCTCTGACTCCAGCAGTCTGTACTGCTGTTAGAATTTTTTCAGTTGATGCAAAACGCATCTAAGCATTTGTGTACAAATGTGATTTATAGGCTATTGGTACTGTTTCCCTTTCATTGTATGTTAGATAGGTGTACCCAGATTGACCCGCAACTATTGGGATCACCAGGTTGTGTACATTTACACTTGTCTGTAAGTGTTTTGAAGCTATCACGTCCGCTTGTAAGGAATATAGTGTATCTGTGTTTTCCTGTGTCCACTGTCTAACTGAAAAGTCAGGTTTTATTAAACCGTAGAAAGGTTTTACTCTTTCAGCATAATCCAAAATGTATGTTCTGCCAAAATTAAGGAATCCTAGTATTGATTGCAAGTTTTTTAATGTTTTAGGAGGTTGAAGCAGGGCGCCCTTTTCTAAAAAGTTAGCTGGCAAGCTTTTTCTATCACTTGAAAGTTCATATCCTAGAAATAGGACATTAAGATGGGCAATCTTCCATTTTTTTTTTTTTAGTTAAATTTGTAACCCTCAGAGGCTAATCCCAAAATTATGTTGTTTACTCTGTCCAAGTGTTCCTCCAGGTCAGCGCCCATTAGATAAATATCATCCACATAGGACAATGCTTCCTCATCCAGATTATGAAGTAATTCAGTTACTCGGGCTGAAAACAACCCCGGGCTGTTCTTATACCCCGGGGGAAGTCTACAAAATTGCCAATGCGACCCTAGCGCTGACCATGCTGTCAAGTATCTGCTCTCAGGCGCTATATTTTGGCAAAAGAATCCATTTGAGATATCTGTTGTTTTGTATTTTCTTCGCACAATGTTATTAATTGATGCGCCACTGTGAGCATTTTGAACTGCAAACATTTTAGTGCAGGTGTTTAAATGACTGTAATCTAAAACTAAACGATTTGAATTGTCTGGTTTTGATACTGGAAACAAAGTGTTATTCATTTGAGAGGTGCAAGTTTAAATCCCCCCTTGATATTCAAGTTGATCTAAGTTCTCCCTGACCTGTTTTTTAGCTTCTTGCTTTATAGGGTACTGCCTTTGTGCAGTTGGAGTGTTCTTCAGTGGAATGAAGGGGCTGTAAAAATTATAACATTTGTACATAAATACACAAATATTCACAAATATAAAAGACATACATATTTACATCACTACACGAAAAAGACCAATTATAATAACAGAAATACAATTTACAAAAGACCCAAATGAAGACACATATCAAAACTACAAGAGGTAGAATTAATCTCATAGGAATACAAGACACATTATGATCTGGTCAGTTTAAAAGTCACTAGATAGTCCTGTGTATGAAAATCATAGGCTACTATCTAGAAAACAGCTTTAAATTTTAACACCAAATCAAAGAAATAAGAAAAAAGTAATTCATTGTCCACACTGCCTTGTGCAAGGATCTTTATGCACAGACCGTTATGTGTAAAGGAACACATCACTAGATTTTAGATTTCAGAAAAAGGAGAAAAGAAATAAGATAGACCAATTATGAGAAAAAAAAGGGAAATATATATATGAACTTTAAAAGAATAAAAATATATATAGAAATAGTAAATGGAGGCAGACAGGAAGAATAAAATAGATTGAAATAACAAAAGGTTATACCGTGACTAGAAAGGAGAGAGAAGGAAACGGTGGGCCCAGTAAGTTCAATACCATAAGTGTGTGGTTCTCGTTAGGAGAAAAACAGCAAGTAGTCACACAAAAGCTTACCATCAGTGAAAGGTAGCACTAGCTGAAATATCTTGGAAACCGATTCAAGACGATGGCTTATCCTCAAAGCAACACTTTCTGAGGAAAGATATTAGAATTACATAGATGACAAGTAATTAAATTTGTTATCTCTGATCAGCATTTATCTACAATAGAAACCAGATGTAGCACATTGCAAATCTCTTAACCCAACTGTTGGGATAGTTCCAAAAACTGGGTACACATACATGTATGTATGAATATTGTCGCGGTATGTACCTTAAGGGATTCATATAGATAGCGTCTCCCAAAATGTCTCGAAATCCTCAAACTGATATTTATGGTTTTCAAAGGGCCCAAACGGCTATAATAACAGGGGGGAAAAAGGAAATAATTCGAAAAATTGGGTTCAGACCACATGATTGATATTGACAAAAAGTCATAAGTCCAAAGGCCACCTTAATACCTACCAGGCGCGATAAATTCCAATGAGCTAAAATGAACGGAAATGCTATTAACAACCTTCTTGCAGTCAAGTATAAGCTGCAAGACAAGATCAACAAACAAAAGAAGTTTCAATGCTAAGGTTACATATTATCCTCTAACACAAACCGAGGAGCATCAAGGCAAAAGAAAATAGCACAACATGTACGAAAAGTGGGATCTTACCCGGTGTCGGATATGAAATCAGCTAAAGGTAAAATAGATTATAGCTCCTGGAGCACCATATGAGCTCGATCTGCAACCCAAGGGGAAAGGGAAATGAACATTCAAGTAGTCAATTCCATCACAAGACACATAATAATGTCAATCTCCTTAATTGTAAAAAATTATATAGTGTGCACAGTATGCAACTTGAACGAATCTGAAAGTACAAAATTAGAATAATAAGTATGAAGCTCACCCCCACTTCAGAAATTGAATAACATAGATGCCTCAAATTTCAATCGCTTAAAGTTCACAGATATATATAACCTAGATCTTGTAGATGGTAAAATACGAAAGATTGCTTGTAATGGACAAAAAACTGCTGTATACCTCACTAATGGTGCAGCTATCGCCCAATTAATAAGACACCGCTGGGAGAAAATGAACGGATATATCGCCCGTATAGTTACAATTTAGAGCGTGGGCCAACAATACGGCTTCTAAATAGAATAAAAACAATTACAATATTGAAAAACAAAAAGAATATGGGCAAGAAAAAACATATATTAAATGCATAGATAATCTAAAGATCCCACGTTTTGGCCCTATTTTCCCTTCACTAAAGTAGATCTTACCTCGCAAAGGGTGAGGTAGTTTTTTACTGTAGATACCACCCCGAATTTAATAAGAAACAAGCGAATATGCCAGGGGTCCAGATAAGACCAGTCCTAGGTATATGCCAGAGTCGCGGCAACTGTATTCAAAATGCAAAATATAAAGAAGGGCAGTCATTAGGTAAAAAAGATAACGTTTTGTGGTAAATACAAAAGTATCAGGCTAAAACATAGCTCGCTGTTATCCCTCCAAAAGAAATGGCCAAAGAGGCTCCATCTCCTGTCTTACCTAAAATAGGGTACCGGCTCCAGAGGTGCATGCGAGTGGATACCATCAAACCCATGGTACTCTGGCGCCATGCTTAAATATCTAACCATCCGGCACTGCGTAACGAAGCAAGACGTCCCTTCCCCTGTCATGTGACAAGTACGAGCCCAAATTCGATTTGAAGTGAGCGCCATTATTAAGTGGGGAAATAACCTATACCTAGTTCTAAAACTCTGATAATTTTAATTAGAAAACCACTGAATTGTACAGGTCAAAAAAGAAAGAAGAATAATAAAACGGGAAGGAACAAACCATTAAGTAACATATAAGTGTAATATCAGTTTGAACGGTGTTCCAGCCAAGACATTATATGGCACTTGTAGCACCTACGACAGAAAAAAATCTCACAATACAAATGTATAGAGCTTGAATATAAATACGGGCGCCATTTTTAAGCGAAGAAGTATAACGATAATGGTTCAATTGTTTCTAAAATCCGGTACCGAATATAACCACGTTTCGCTGTTCTAGTGCAAAGAGCCCCAATATCAATGCAGGCTCTATTCACAAACGAAAAGAAGAAACGGTAAAAGCGCAACAGTGTTATGAATCGCAACATCACACCATAAAACCATAGTATGAACAGGTAGCACAGTAGAAAGGAGGGGGGAAGGAAAAGGACAATAAAAAGGAGGAAAAACGAAGAATTATTTAAAGTCAACAACCAACATTCAATAGTGACAAATAAAACACAAATAAGTTGTAAAAGTTAATACCAACTCCAGCAGATTTAAATAAATATACATGTAAGCAAAGGACATGAAATAGTTTACCATCCAATAGGCTATTTTCATTGATCAAAAAAAGGGGTTAGGCAGAAATTACAAACAATTTAATATATATAGGAAGGTGATAAATCTACTAGGATTTAACATTTTTCTGCCTATCCCTAAACTGGACATCATTACACTATGGAGACTAGCAAGTATCCACACCTTCTCATGAAAGACACATCTGTTCCAGTGAATGTCTCCTTTAGTTTCTTGGTCTAACAGCGCTGGGATGCCCCAGGGTAGCCATGTGCTATAGAAATGAGTATTTATTCGTTCAAGTATAAATGTAAAGCCAGTATATTTACCAAAGAAAAATATGAAGCTCCCTGTCGGTATTATGCCCCATCTGGGTCGCTCTTAAACGGCAAATCCATTTGGCTTCTCTTTGTCTTAGGGATAATTCGCGATCACCCCCCCGAATATCCTGCGGGATGTCATCAATGCCATAAAACCAAAAGGTTAAGTCATTAGGATATACCTCATTATAGTGTATGCTAACAGGGTATCTCTGATCTTTGTTAATTATCGCTCTCCGATGTTCTTGAATTCTAACCTTCAAGGGGCGGGCAGTACTGCCCACTTAGATGTTGCATTTGCAACCCAGCACATACACTACATGTGTTGCAGTTAATGTATTCATTAATTCTGTATACCTTAGAAGCATTGAATGCAAAGTCACGTGTTTTGTTGAGACCAAAGGGGCATATGTTGCAGGAGCCGCAATTGAAGAAACCTTTTGGTTTCGGGGGTAGCCATGTATTGTGTGGAGTTGTCACGTGGCTATTACACAAAGTGAGTATTTTACTCTAAAGTCAGCATGCCGTAAATTCGGCGGGAAAGGTAAAGTTACAGGGTTTAAAAATCCAATTCCTTGTGGCGAACTTCAACTCAAAGGGCAGAGTTTATTTACTAACATTCCTATGTAGCTATAATTCCCAAGCCTTTAATGGACACAATATTAAAAACAGTATTTCGACTGAGTGTTTGCTTCAACAAAAACCATAGGACTATACGAGACTAAATAACACCAAGAAAGAATCAATTCAAAGCAATTCAAAAGGATCTTTCAAATTAATTCAAACATAGTTTGATTTGACAAATGAGTTTTAAAAAAAAAAAAAAAAAAAAAAAAAGGATGTTACTCACACATTGAGTTTCTGTTGTACATTTATTACATTTAAAACATGATTAATCATAATACAATTCAAACAATTCTTTAAACATCATTATACATTTCATAAAAACAATTTTAAAACTTAGAATCACAAGTCGACGCGGCGTTTCGGTATTCTTTATGTCTACCTTCTTCAGGACTGATTCTAGATAGATTTAAAAAATTTGAAAAAAACATAGTTACTTTTCTTACATTGGTGCAAATGTCTCAGTCCATAGTCACTATTGTGTACTTAATAAAACCAACAAAACCCATCAGCTTTTATTACAGCAGCCACCCATCACATACGACCTTTTTGTTTCCTTTATTTCGAATTCTTTGCCCCCATTTTATTACAATAATACAAATATTTTCTTGGAAAACATCACTCTTTATAAATATATTTTCCTACGCTTAAACAAAACTAACGATGTTTACCTTTCCCCTGGACTAAACACAGTCCAATGCTCAGAAGGATAAGATTTAGATCTATAATTCACATCGGTAGGATTTCCCTTATACGCATACCTTTAATCAGGTGGGACAAGTCTCCCCACTGGACACAGTTAACTTCCGTTTTGAACCTTGGATTTATTTCTGGGTTCTTTTTCTCAGTTCTACTGTCACTATTTGAGACAAATATATAAGTATGATGTTTTAAATATATCACACCATTCTGAGTTTGTTAACAAAGTCCTGGTAGTTCAAGACCAAGACAATTCTCCTTGTTATCAGGTATTTAAATCTTATCCTTCTGAGCATTGGACTGTGTTTAGTCCAGGGGAAAGGTAAACATCGTTAGTTTTGTTTAAGCGTAGGAAAATATATTTATAAAGAGTGATGTTTTCCAAGAAAATATTTGTATTATTGTAATAAAATGGGGGCAAAGAATTCGAAATAAAGGAAACAAAAAGGTCGTATGTGATGGGTGGCTGCTGTAATAAAAGCTGATGGGTTTTGTTGGTTTTATTAAGTACACAATAGTGACTATGGACTGAGACATTTGCACCAATGTAAGAAAAGTAACTCTATGTTTTTTTCAAATTTTTTAAATCTATCTAGAATCAGTCCTGAAGAAGGTAGACATAAAGAATACCGAAACGCCGCGTCGACTTGTGATTCTAAGTTTTAAAATTGTTTTTATGAAATGTATAATGATGTTTAAAGAATTGTTTGAATTGTATTATGATTAATCATGTTTTAAATGTAATAAATGTACAACAGAAACTCAATGTGTGAGTAACATCCTTTTTTTTTTTTTTTTTTTTTAAAAACTCATTTGTCAAATCAAACTATGTTTGAATTAATTTGAAAGATCCTTTTGAATTGCTTTGAATTGATTCTTTCTTGGTGTTATTTAGTCTCGTATAGTCCTATGGTTTTTGTTGAAGCAAACACTCAGTCGAAATACTGTTTTTAATATTGTGTCCATTAAAGGCTTGGGAATTATAGCTACATAGGAATGTTAGTAAATAAACTCTGCCCTTTGAGTTGAAGTTCGCCACAAGGAATTGGATTTTTAAACCCTGTAACTTTACCTTTCCCGCCGAATTTACGGCATGCTGACTTTAGAGTAAAATACTCAATCTGTGTGTTTTTGTATGTGGGGACGCCCTTGTCTTGTTTAGATTCACTATTCCCCCCAGTCCCCAATTAGTCTGTGCGGGGTCCTCCTTGAATTTCTTAACTATATACTCAGCTTGTAAGCTGAGGAGGTCTGTTTAAACAACTGCAAATTAGCAAAGAGGTATAATTATAAAAAATACCTTCTTACATAAACCTAATTAGGAACCAGAAAATCATCAACATGGATGGTATAAAAACGTATAGTTTTTCGGAAGATCAATTTGATAGGTTAATAAATAAGAGATCACGTAATACCACCACAATAAGATTGGATAAAAGTGATGAGGAGCAATGGGAAAAATTGTGGAACCTAAAAAAGAGAGTTATAAGAGCGGAATTACATGCAGAATTTTTGGTGGAATATTGTAAAAATGGAATTATTCCCAAAGGTCTGCAAGTAACTAATGAACCAGGGATCTTTATTACAGACAAAAAATGTATAGATAAATGGACACTTGTGGCAAACAGGTGCAGTAGAGATTGGATCTTACTGATTATAGAGACAGCGGAAGAATTTATAATTATTGAAAAGAAGGAATTAGAAGAGATGGAGACTCAGCTGAGGGAAAGCTCAGCATTAGACGATGCTAAAGCCAAATTAAAGGAGATTCAAAATGATGTGGACAGCTATAGTGAATATTTGATTAAAAAGAAGAGTAACAAACTAAAAAAAGATATAGAACACTATAACCCAGAAATTGTTTATCCATATCTCCAAAAAGATTTTTATGATCGTCCCAGGGAGAATTTCCAACCTCGCAGACAATGGCAAAACCAACCTAGGAACCAATCTAAAAAACGCGTGAGATTCTTTGATTCCTCATTTAGTAGTACTGACTCAGAGGGTGAAGCAGGAAATGAAAAAAATCAACAAGAAAGAGAGACAAATAGACAACAACAAACTACAAAAGAGGGTCTAGCTTTTTTAGACAGGCGCAACCAAATGTTTGGACAACAAAGAGGGAGAGGGAGGGGCAAAAACAGTTACAATCAAGCGCAGTACAATCAAGCCCAGAACCCTCAACGTCCTCGAACAAGGAGTCAGAAACAGTGGGATTAGCAAAAAACAAAAAAGCAGCGGTCATTAACCTGTCAGATCGTGAACTAACCCCAATAGAAACAAAATTATTTGAGAAAGGACTTGGATATGCTATTTGTTCCCCTGTAGATAGATATGCCCTGGAAAGAGACCTACAGAATTTTTTCAGAAAAGTAAGACTCCAAATTTTCTTTGAAGGGAAAGAAAAACCTGTGAGACATAATAAATCTGGATTAAAAAACAAATCCACATGGGTTCCTCCGCTCAATGCCGTACACAAGGATGTAGAGGCGTTTGAAAGATCTATTGACAAGAGCATAGACAATCTTTTAAAACAAAAGAACTGGACAACATATAATCTCACTAGGGAAGAGAAGGAGGCACTAAAATCTTTTGAGCAGGATAATACCCTAACAGTAAAGCCAGCTGACAAGGGTGGCAGTATCGTTCTCATGAATAGTCGTGATTATGACAACAGAATGTTTAAATTATTAAACAACAACAATCACTACAAAAAATCTAATAGAGATGAGTGGCAAAACCTGAAAGGAGAAATTGAAAGAATGTTGAGACTCGCTAAAGACGACGAAATCATATGCGAAGAAGAGTTCGCATTTATGCTGAATAAGGATCCACTAATACCGGCACTGTACGGCCTTCCGAAGGTCCACAAAGATATCTGTGACCCCCCTATGAGACCTATAGTATCGTGCATAGGATCACTAACAGAGCCATCGAGCCAATATGTGGAGGTATTTTTACAACCTCTCGTACAACAACAAAAATCTTATGTGAAGGATACTACCTCTATGATTAAGAGAATTGAAAATTTGAGCTTCAATCCAGAGTCACAAGTTTTGGTGACTCTGGATATTGAAGCCTTATATACTAACATCCCTCAAGACGACACCATTAAAATTATGGAGGAAATCCTCGGTGATAACCTACAGGATCTTACGGATCATAAGACCTTCATAATTGATTGCATTACCATTATTCTTAAAAATAATATTTTTTTGTATAAAGATGACCTCTTTAGGCAAATCAAGGGGACCAGCATGGGGGCCACATGTGCCCCTAGTCTGGCATGTTTGTATGTATCCAAGTTCGAGGAGAAACATATCTACAATATAGCTGCCCCATTCTATGAAAACATCTCGGAGTGGGGTCGCTATATTGATGATATTTTCTTCATATGGACAGGAGAAATGGATGCACTCAATGAATTTCTGGTCTGGCTGAACCTGGGGGATGTGAATTTGAGGTTCACATCGCATATCAGCAAGAGCCAGGTAGAATTCCTGGATATCATGATTAAACACCTAGAAGGACAATTAGTAGTGGAATTATACACAAAACAAACAGACAGAAATAGTATGTTACACTACGAGAGTAACCACCCAGCGTCACAGAAAAATAATATCCCCTTCGGTCAGTTTCTCCGGTTGCGAAGAAACTGTACCTCAATGGCTGATTATGAAACACATGCCGGGAGATTAAAAGAAAAATTCCTAGAAAGAGGGTATCCGAAAAGAATGATCAGGCATGCTTTCAAACGGGCTAAATATTTCAATAGAGAAAACCTTTTCACTCCTAAAAATAATAGCCAAGAAACAATACAACCTATCATGTTTGTGACTAATTTTTCACAAGTCAGCTACAAGGTGAAGAATATAATAAATAGAAACTGGCACCTTATTTTAGACAAAGCTCAGGTCTCTATTCCCAAACCGATGTTCTCATATCGGAGAAACAGAACAATCAGGAATTCTCTGGTACATACATACAAGGAGAATCCGAAAATCCTCCAAACCACGATTGACAACAACCCTCTACCAACGGGAACCCATCCATGCATGGGTTGTGTAAATTGTACCAATATCCTTAAAGGGAGCCAGATCACTATTAATGGGAAAACAATATACATAAAAAGTTTCATTAATTGTAGAACAAAAAATGCCATTTACCTTATTCAATGTCCCTGTAACAAGCCCTACATAGGGGAAACATCTAGAGAACTCAGACTGCGCCTTAATGAACATCGATCAGCGCTCAGAACAAATAAAATAGGAGCACCCCTTACTGAGCACTGGAGGCTAGCCAACCACAAGATTGAAGATTTAAAATGGTGTGGTCTAGAAAGGATTTCTGAAAATATCAGAGGTGGAAACTTAAATAATAAGAGGAAAAGAAGAGAACAATTTTATATGTCGACTGTGAATAGTGTAAGGTGCGGCCTAAACTCTAGGGAGGATTGGGAGAGGATAATCCAATAAATAATAGTAACATTAAAGAATTGGAGCCCCCATAGAGTAAATTGGTAGACGAATAATAGAGCGGCACAGGGACAGTAAGATAAACACACCCAAGATCTGAGCTAAACTTGGGACATGGTATTGACCGTAAATTGGAGTACTATCAATAAGAGATTATGTTGGTGTTTCTTAACCATAATATTGATAATAAGAAATTTGGTCTGCCATATAAATTCTGATACACAGTTGATACACAGGAATAGATGGATCAAAGACTCAAAGTCTCTAACAGAGATAGATGGAGTAAATATTTAAAGTTGCCAACTCTCAATCTCTCCTTGATCATGCTATCACACAAAGACAAAATAAGCAGTTACACCTGCGCATATATGGATGCATGCGCATTTAAATATAACTCAGGGGAGTTTGAGTGTAGTATCAGCACGTAAAATGCACCAGTAAACGTAATTAGAAACAATGGACTGGGCCGACAGTTTAGAGGCTCGAGTGAGATAGAGAACAGCGTGCGGTTACCACGACTACTGCACGGGGATTGGCCTAAACGCAACCAATGAAAACGGCAGGCAATGAAATAGACGCGCTAGCGAAGCAGCGGGTCTAGAGTGTGGGAAAGTGCGTTCGGTTGCTATGCGATAGTAACGGTATGTTGATTGGGCGTAACTGATCCAATGAAAATGGGTATTGGATACGCCTTATGAAATCACGAATGGGTCTAGAGGGAGCAAAAATACTCTGAGTTAAACACTTGATAATTCACTATGCCCAGGTATGTGTAGGGTGAGTGTATTATCAATACGTAAAATGCGCGAGTAAAAGTAATCAGAGATAACGGACATTTTTAGAGGCTCGAGTGATAAAAATAACACCGTGCGGTTACCATGACCACAGCACGGGGATTGGCCTAAAGGCAACCAATTAGAACGGCAGGTAACGAAATAGACGCGCTAGTTATGCAGCGGGTCTAGAGTGAGGAAAAGTGCGTTCGGTTGTCAAAGTAACGGCATGTCGATTGGGCGGAACTGATCCAATGAGAATAGCTATTGGACACGCCTAATAAAATCGCGAGCGGGTCTAGAGGGAGCAAAAGTGCGTCCGGTTGCTACGGCAACTGCATGGTGATTGGGCGAAAAATGATCCAATCAGGCCATCACCCAATGAAAGCGCGAGGAATATAAAGTACCGCGCGAGCAGTAAACCCTCATTGCTCTTTGCGGCTCGGACCATACCGGCTGAAGTACGCAGGAAGAGACTACCAGGAAACAGGAGCAGGGAGGCCGAATCCGAAACCAAAGGTAAATTCAACTTGCACGTGGAATGAAGGAAAGTCTATAAGGAGACTTAACAGCCCTCGAATAATTGAATTATAAATTGCCAGAGGAGCATTAAAAATCCCAATATACTGGTGGGTTAATTATTATAAAATCTTGGCACATTATAATTTAAAGTTCTCTGCCTCCATTAATACATGGCAATTGAGGACGGATGAATATTGCAAAATAAAATAACTTGTAAGCATGAATAAAATACTGAGCACAACATAAATAACAGAAATCCTCCATATTCTGTATTGTCCAATTTAGAACGGACTTCACATCCATAACAGAGTGGCTTGGAAGCAAAATATCATTGGAATTGCACCAGTCATCCGATCATTAATGGTGAGTTATCCCCTTATGCTTACTATTCGCTACTATAGAGGGGATTCTTTAACAAAGTGAGGCCTAGATACACTAACCCCGAACAATTAAAAATTCCTCAGGGTCATTGATGAAACCCAGTGCTGAGAATACGGTGGCTCCTCCTGGTAGTTCAAGACCAAGACAATTCTCCTTGTTATCAGGTATTTAACTATAAATATGATCACCATCTGCTAGTATTGAAGTTGTTTCCAAAAAAGTGAAGCCCAGATGTACTAAATGTTTAATAATTAAAAATTCACTAGGGTCATTGATAAAACCCTGTGCGGAGAACACGTTGACAGTCCCTGGGAGCTCAAGATAAAGCCAAGTTTCCTTGAAAACCAGGTATTAAAAGTGTATAAATCCACAAGGGAGAAAAGGGGCGGGTGTGACCCTAAGGTATGATATATAAATCTACCTCAAACCATTCCTTAAAATTTAATTTAAAAGAAAACTTAAAATTTATAATAAATACTTTGTTAACAAACTCAGAATGGTGTGATATATTTAAAACATCATACTTATATATTTGTCTCAAATAGTGACAGTAGAACTGAGAAAAAGAACCCAGAAATAAATCCAAGGTTCAAAACGGAAGTTAACTGTGTCCAGTGGGGAGACTTGTCCCACCTGATTAAAGGTATGCGTATAAGGGAAATCCTACCGATGTGAATTATAGATCTAAATCTTATCCTTCTGAGCATTGGACTGTGTTTAGTCCAGGGGAAAGGTAAACATCGTTAGTTTTGTTTAAGCGTAGGAAAATATATTTATAAAGAGTGATGTTTTCCAAGAAAATATTTGTATTATTGTAATAAAATGGGGGCAAAGAATTCGAAATAAAGGAAACAAAAAGGTCGTATGTGATGGGTGGCTGCTGTAATAAAAGCTGATGGGTTTTGTTGGTTTTATTAAGTACACAATAGTGACTATGGACTGAGACATTTGCACCAATGTAAGAAAAGTAACTCTATGTTTTTTCCAAATTTTTTAAATCTATCTAGAATCAGTCCTGAAGAAGGTAGACATAAAGAATACCGAAACGCCGCGTCGACTTGTGATTCTAAGTTTTAAAATTGTTTTTATGAAATGTATAATGATGTTTAAAGAATTGTTTGAATTGTATTATGATTAATCATGTTTTAAATGTAATAAATGTACAACAGAAACTCAATGTGTGAGTAACATCCTTTTTTTTTTTTTTTTTTTAAACTCATTTGTCAAATCAAACTATGTTTGAATTAATTTGAAAGATCCTTTTGAATTGCTTTGAATTGATTCTTTCTTGGTGTTATTTAGTCTCGTATAGTCCTATGGTTTTTGTTGAAGCAAACACTCAGTCGAAATACTGTTTTTAATATTGTGTCCATTAAAGGCTTGGGAATTATAGCTACATAGGAATGTTAGTAAATAAACTCTGCCCTTTGAGTTGAAGTTCGCCACAAGGAATTGGATTTTTAAACCCTGTAACTTTACCTTTCCCGACGAATTTACGGCATGCTGACTTTAGAGTAAAATACTCAATCTGTGTGTTTTTGTATGTGGGGACGCCCTTGTCTTGTTTAGATTCACTATTCCCCCCAGTCCCCAATTAGTCTGTGCGGGGTCCTCCTTGAATTTCTTAACTATTACACAAAGTGTCCCGTAGGGACCTACCTTTGCGATAAGTGATAAGAGGCTTATCAGTTGGCACATTCGATAGTCCCTGGATACCTTTCAAGGTGTTCCAGTTCTTCTTTAAGATACCATATATCTTACTGATATTAGAGTTGTACTGAGTGACAAACCTGGGTGGACAGTCATTCTTTTTTAAGGGAGGAATCTTATCTTTAATGTGCAGTGTGTCATCCCTTTTTAGCTAACTGGCTCTTTGTACTGCAGTAAGAACAGTATTCTTTCTGTAGCCTCGTTTAAAAAATCTATTACTTGTTGTTTGGATATTTTCTGTGAAAGTGTTCATCGCTAAAATTCCTCCTTATTCGGGTCATCTCACCATAAGGGATGTTGTTAATAACCGTATGGGGATGTGCACTCTCCGCATGCAGTAATGCATTGCAAGCTGTTTCTTTCCGGGACAAAGTGCTTTGTACCGTACCATCTTCTACAAAAAAGTGAATATCAAGAAAGTCAATCTCATCTCTGCCATGAGTCATAGTATGCTTGACGTTACAATTATTATCATTAAGGTAGGAGTGAAAAAGATTCAGTCGTTCATCAGTTCCGGACCATAAGACGATGATATTGTTTATGTACCTCCCCCAGAAAACGATGTGCTCAGTCCAGGGGGAGGCACAACCTTGCCAGGCATGCTCTCTCTCGTACCACCCCATGAAGAGGCAGGCATACGAAGGGGCACATTTTGAACCCATCGCAGTCCCACTGATTTGATGGTACCACGTGGTGTCATGAAGAAAAAATACTCAATATGATATTAATGATTTCTAAAAGCATCTCATCGAAATCATGTTGCTCTGCTCGCTCCTTATCCAGGAATGAGCGTATGGCAGCTATGCCAAATTCTTTCATGATGCACTTGTAGAGACACTCTACATCAAATGTTACAAAGGATAATTCTTCAGACCACTGTAGATCTTTAAATTTAACCAGAATATCTTTACTGTCTTTAATGTAGGATGGAAGATTGGTAACATATTTCTGCAAATGGTGATCGACGAACTCGGACAGTTTTTCAGTTGGCCACCCTATCCCAGAGATGATGGGACGTCCAGGTGGAAAAATACCTCCCTTGTGGATTTTTGGTAATATATAAATGCAAGGGTATTTTGGTTTATCCACCCGCAGGTATCTGAATTCATCCTCGGATAAGAGGCCAATCTCCCTCCATTCAGTTAATTTGGCAGTTATCATGTTGGTAACTTTCTTGATAGGATTAACAGAGGTACGTTCATAGCACATTGTATCATTAAGTTGTCTCTCAATTTCAGACATATAGTCGCAAGGATTCATTAGAACAACATTATTTATTTTTATTTTGTATAATGCTGTAGCCTGGGCTACCACCCACTCACTCCTGTGCATATGTATATTTTAAATGTTTTGGAACCTGGGCAGAAAATGCTGGAAAAATTACCGTTTCTCCCCTAGGTCAATCCATGACGAATGCTGGCGGCCAATCTTGTTCAGCTAACAATGTCATGGCCAAACGTCAGGTTCTCCTAAAAGAGACCTCTAACTGTCCTACATTTGTGTCTCTCTATTTGGAGTGTTATTTCATGCAATTGTTATTGGACTCTTACCGTAGTATCAGGTGTTTCCACCGTGATATAATCATTCAAGTCCGCTGTCACCAGAAATTCCATCAGGTTCTGGCAAGCTATTGTTACTGTCTAGCATCGCCAGAGCCCATTCCCCATTAAGTAGATGAGTCCTCGGAATTCTGGGCATGTCTGATCTTTAGACCTGAAACCTTCTTCTTTTTGAACTGCGGTTTTGGTTTGGGTTTACCTTCTTTTTTGGAAGTATAGTCTTGAGCGTTCTGCTTGTCTCTGGACTTTGTACCCTCTTCTTGTCTGTCTGACCATCCTACCCTCTGAGTTTTTCGATGAACCATGAAAGGAACGAGAGGAACGTGTATCAGTATCCTGATACCGGTCAGGTTTCCTAATGTTATCCCTATTCCTAAGGTTGTACCTCCTTTGGGAGGGCTCCTGTGGAGGAGATCTACCTCTGGATTGAGATCTGTTTTCTTTAATATTTTGTTTTTTTGTTATCGTCTCATTTCTTTTTAGAAGAAGTAGGTGTCTGCTTGAAAGTTTCTTTCTCTGAGCTACCCATTAGCTGTGGTTTTATCGCTTTCCTATCCAAACTGTCTCAGTCTAATTCTGCATACAGTTTCAATTATTTTGGTAGTTCCTGCTCCTTTTGTAAAGGACTGAACTTCCTTAGCCATTGGCGTATGGCCTCTGATGCCGCTTCCCTTTCAATATTTGCTAGTATTATAGCTGATTCCTGGGCATAGTTACCTAGTAATTTCCTCCCTAAGTTTAGAGCAGGTTCTGCTCCGTACTCTTTTTGCATTTGTCTTAATACGTCTGGTACCACTACTAATGACTGGATACCATGAGTTCTGGTATATATGTGAGCGAAAACTGTACCCCATGAGGTACAATCCTATAGTTGTGATCTCCATGGGCAAGCAGATTGTTAGCATTCTAGGTTTTTCATAAGGACTAGTATTTGGAAATACTGCTTCTAGCTGTGTTATTTTCTGAGCTACCCAGAGTAGCATTTGTTCACGTTTTGCGAGCCTTTTACCCATTGATGTGTGTAATGTTTGTGGTGTAATTTTAGTTGTTGTGTTTTGAACTTGAGTTGTGTTTGTTGTTACCATTGCTGGCTAGACTGTAGATGTCCTCATGACGTATTGTCATGTTTCTGTGAAGTTTAATAATTCTTTTGAAATATGAGTAGGTTTGGCCCTGGCATTGTTTCAATGTCAAGATTTGGTATATAAGTTGCTAATATTGGCCATGTTGCTCCTTCTATTCTGAGCGCACCTAGTCATACTCTTCTTATATGGGGTAGGGTGTCTTTAAACCAGTATTAGTGTTCCTGGTACGCAAGCAGAACCTCTGTGTCCTCAAATTGACAATATTCCGCTGGTGCATCATCTTCTAAGTAGAAGTGAACTTTTTCTGTTCTTACATTTGTTGATGGGAATGTAACCCATGAATAAAATACCTCTGTTCTGTATGATTTGTGCACCTCGATCACAAAAGCTACGATGACACCCCTAGCTGTTACACCACGCGCAAGCAATTTCAGGGTGCCATGAGTTTCTAAAATTCTCTGCAATCGGATTTGCATCTGCATTTTCTTCTTCATCTGAGAGGTGCACATTTTGCACAACTCCTCCCGCTTTATCCACGTCTTTAGTCCTTGTTTTAGAGACGAAGAACTATTCCAGGAATTTTAAGATAAGGTGTTTGCACAATTTTAGGAACTTTGTTTCCTTCACGCTTGATTAACCAACAGCCAATAAATAGGATGTTTGCCTACTCGGCTATGGCGGAATTTAGCCTACCCACTCCAGACGTCGCTGGTGTTTTGTGAATAGGGATTTCTGAGAAAAGCACGACTGAACTACTCGGATTCTACTGTTAAATAAGTACCCAACCAACGTTGGAGCGCCATGTCGTGTAGTTCCGATGGAAAATATACAGGATCTTAACATTTACACAACATACACTGTAGGATTGGTGTCAGACGAACTGGAATTACCCCCACCGGATATGTTAGCCTTTCTGTATCAGCTAGCTCACAGTGTCATTATGATCTCCTCTTACCAAGGAGAGAATAGTCTCTAGCAACCTCAGAACAAGACAACCCTGATCCCTCAGGACCGTGGAAACAATATACTACTTTTCGCTCAGTCACTCGTGCTTACTTAGTCTGTCTCAGAGAGATACACTGAATGAAACAAGCTGGGCGTTTTCAATAATTATTTATTGAACAGTTGTTGTTCTGGTGTAGAATAGATGTGCTGGGACAACCGTTACAGTATAGTATGTAAATAATTAACAGTACTATAAAGGTAAAAGGATGGTATAGTTCTCCCATCTTACTAAACTCAGGCATACATTCAAGTATATAAAACAGATGATAAAAGATGCGTACTCCTACAAAGCCTCCCTATCTAGATGTACCTAAGTACCTAGCATGGGTGTAGGTGTTAACCTGTTAAGCCAAGAATCCCTCTAGGATTCAGTCAACCCATTACCTTAAGTGAGACTGTGGGACCCCGTCCTGGTCTCGAGTTAGACACCCCCGTAAGGGATGTTTTTAGACCACTGCGAGCTGGAGTGTCTGCATGCAGGAAACATCAGCATCTCTGGTCAGTGTGTCGGGCGGAAAGTCTCGGTCTCCTCGAGCTATCTTAGCAAGATGTGATGTATATATACCCATAGGTCTCCACTGGGGTCCTACGCTGCTGGGTTACAGTGTCGGCCTAAGGATGACGTCGGGCCTGAACTTTGTACATAGATTTTATACAGGGGATGTTAGTCCTGCTATGCGTCCAAGCACCCTCATGCTTAATGTATGAGATGTTCTGAATGCAGTGTAATATCTAGGTAAAAGGTCAGTCCCTGTAAACTGTGACAAGTGTAATGTAGGTAGAGAATATAGGTGAAGGGTAACTAATTAACCGTGGCCTTTATTATAGTACCTATATGAAATATAACAATCCTAGGTACATTTTTTTGTTTTATGGAGCTGCCTTTTTCTTTTTTATCACATAGGTGCACCTTCAAATATGCAAGTTCACCATTTCTGTTGTACAACAAACTTTTTATGTACTAGACTAAATATTTTCTCCATGTATAACAAGAATTGAGCCCATATATAGGGTACACATGATCCCTGGCTTGCCTCTTAGTTCACTAATAGCATTGTCATCTGGGCAGGATCAGTAATAATTCCCTGTTCACGTTTAAGAACTCACTTTTCACAAATATATTACCAACACATGATGTGGAAGTGCACTGTCATTTACAGATAGCATATTTTCCATTGCAATGGCCACAAAACCTTCCCACGAACATTTAGTTTTACTGATAATAGCGCATAAACAATGTTTAACTTTTGCACATCTCCAAGTAAAGTGTTTTAATTTGTTTTGATACAATTAAAATATGTATTTCACCACAGAATTACAAAAATAGGTCTTCATAACTAGTGAAATATATTTGAAATGTTTGAACAGTTCACTTAGCTATTTCAGTGTTGTATTAGAAAAAAAGCCTGACATCTTCCAGCCTTTGATTTAACATGATTTTCGCTGATCAATTGTGACACATTTCATTTTACAAAATCCTCTAGCTTCAGTCACAGAAATAAATAAATGTAGGAAGACCAATTGACGTTTGACATCTGTCTCTGAAAGCCAGCAAATGTGACGAGATAACAAGATTAAAGGCATGTTTGTTGCTCTTTCACACTGTGAGCAACAAAGATATTGTTATCTTGTCACATTTGCTATGCTTTCAGAGACAGAGTTCAAAAGTCATTTTATCGTCCTACATTCTCCTGGGTAAAATAATACCTGGCTTGTGTGGAAGGGCCAAGGGCCTGTGACTGCGAAGGGCCAAAAACATAGGGATTGTACAGTACAGCGAATTCTAAGCGCTACATAAACAAGTGAGGTTTCATTTTACTCTGGAGACCAAGGGGAACACTGGGTGGTAGGACATTTGTGCTGGCACAGTGATCCCACACAAAAATGTGTGGAAAAAGTGAATTTGAGGTTTGCCGTGGATTCTTGGTAGGAAAAGGTTGAGGGAGCCACGCAATCCATACCTCACTGAACTCTTCATGGTGTCTTGTTTTCTGAAATGTGTGGGTTTGGTAGGCTTCCATAGATGGCTGCCGAACCAGTGCCAAAAACCCATGTGCCCTCCCACCTTGCAAAACCAGGTTGTTTTGTGCTAGGCAATTTTGATGTCTCCACAATACAATTTGTGCCCTTGCCTGTTGTGGGCACTTGGCCCACCCACAGGGATGAGGTACCGTTTTTATCTGGAGACCCGGGGGAACGCTGGGTGGTAGGTAATTTCTGTCAGCCTGGTGATCCCACAACGTTCCCAGACAGAAATGTGAGAATCCAGCTAAATTTGACGTTTGCAGGGGATTCTGGGTAGGAAAACATTGGGGGATCCACGCAAACCATACTTCCCTGGACACTAGGGGAGCGTTGGGTAGTAGCCACAAGAGAAAGGGCTACTGACCCCTGGGATACTACACCCCATATATGACCACTTTCTGTGAGAAGTGGGCATAACCGTAGTGGGCATAACCCTGGCCCAGAGTTCCTAAGTTTGCCATCACCAAGATGGCAGGCTCTGAAAAGTCGTATCCATTTCAGGTAGCCCTCCTTAGGGGTGGTACTAGTCTTTGGGTGGACACACCCATCTGACTATCTAATCTTCCCACCTGTCCAGGTGCCAAAGGGGCTGTGGACAAAGGGGGTCAGCACCCTCTCCTGCGAGGGAAGCCAGATTTGCATACCAAAGGTGGTGGGCCTTTTGAAGCTCCTTGCCTTGGAATGCTAGTTTGCAGGTCATCCTGTGGAAGCAGGTGTAAAAACTCTCTGCTCGAGTAGGCTTTGTTTCTGAGGGTCTCACCCTTGAGTGCCAGAAACTTGTCTCTGGTGGCAGGCTGGCGAAGACCAGTCAATCAGCACACCATTAGTTGGTAGGTTTTCAGGATGTTCCTCGAAGGTACCCTCTTGATGCATGTATTAATAAATAAATTACTGGAAGCAGAGTGGGTTTATTAATACCAGATGTTTGATACCAAGCATCTCTATTTTAAATGAAGACATCAGGTTGCTGGGGAACTTGTTTTTACCAGTGTCCAGCGTGTTCTAAATTGGCTTCCCCGATCACTTCATACTGGCAGTAATAGGCCTGACCAACACAGGGTCAAAACTGCTCATGCAGATATGTCCTCGCATGTAATATAATACAACCTTCCTTAGGGCTTTCAGGGGTGACTTACAAATATTACATGCACTGTTAGGGGACATGGCACACAGGGATGTGTGGCATATCGATTTTTCACTATTTAGAGCACCTTGTCACACAGCTTGCAGTGGCTATCTGTGAGATTTTGATGCTGGGTCCCTTAGAGTTGCACATGACCTGCTGCAGCTCTTAAGACCTTCTTTAGTACCTAGGCCCTAGGTACTAGAGGTACCACTTACTAGGAATTTACAGAGATGCTAAAAATTGGACACTTGGGGATCAAGTGACCAGTTGTCTTGATTTGGGCAAAGAACACTAGCATTGTGGGTACCTAGTTAACTGGAACCCAGTGCACTTCAGTCAAAGTTGCATCAAATATCAGTCAAAAAGACGCGGGACTAATGGAACAAACCCCCATTTTCCTAAACAACTCCTTGGCCAAGAAGCCAGGAGACTCAGCCACGACCTGGGAGAGTCTTCCTAGTCTGTTTCACGAGGAGGAGCAAGGAAACAGGCTGGATTGTTGCAGGGCCTACTCTGCTTTACATCCTCCTGTCCAGGTGAATTCCGCTGGGAAGCTGACCTACCTCAACCGTGTCAGGACCCAATTTGAACTGCACTTTTTGTTTCCTTGTTCAATCTTTGTTTTGTAGTTAGAGGTGTCGGGGTCTGCTAACCCTATCTTAGTCAGGGCAATCCCCAGCTCATCCAAACAGATTACTTACAACTTGAGTAACCCCCCCATGACCAATAGGGTCAGGGGACCTAGCTTGCTATTTCTCTTGGGATCAGACAGTCTTGCCAATGACCGTGCAGTCATCAATTCAAACTCCCAGCAGGGGCCACTGACAGCTGTCTGTGCCCAGAAGGACTTTTTGTGGGTCGGTTAGGAATTCTTCAGTGCCACTTAGGGAGTCCTCCCCATCTGGGGAAGGGTCTCTTTGGCTTACAGGAACTTTGGCTAAAAGTTGCCCACCTCCCTACACTTTCTCCTTTTTTCTATCGTCTGGGGCCTACTTGCACTAACTTCAGGTTCAGCACCTCCAGACTCCTTGGGAGAAGACTGTCACTGGACCAGTATCTCTTTTAGTTGTTGTTGTATTACTTTATTCGAAAAAAGTTTCCATAAAAGTACACACAATCACACATATAAAACCTAAAACAGTAATACAAACATTTCATTCCCATGATTATATATCATAATAAAACAAATGGCAAAAAGGCATCACAGAACCGAGCATTAACAAATAGTACAGATTAACCTTTGGGTAACAATTTGGATCTGATAAGCCAGGCACATGACACATATTTGGCAACCCCACAGACAATGTACATAGTAGAAGTGTTGGATAGAATAATACGCAGCGCTGATCTATAGTCCCTTACTCCAAGAGCACTGCAAACAGGTTTTAACCATTTATATCTAGGTTGTTTATATGCAGTACAAGCAAACCTAAAATGGCCAAGTGATTCTTTCGGACACGAACAACCCGGACATTTCAAGTCTTCCTCGCTCCTGTCTTTCCACCCTTCCTTAAAAGTGTTGAGGGGGAGGGTTCCGTGTCTTATTTTAAGGAACAAGGTTCTATCACGGGGAGTCTGGATAAAATCTAGAAATGGCTCAAGCTTCCTGCAGGTCTTGTGTTCAAGGAAGTTATTCGTCAAAGGCCCCCATTTCGAGTTCTTTAAATCCTTTGCCTCAATCCAATCCCAATAAAGTTTTTTAACAGTTTGTTTCGGGGGTGGGGATTGGGAGGCCCATGACTCACCCAGTCCTATAGATACAACCAGCTTCTTCAAATTATTAAGCCATTTTATTTTGTTTGCAGTGTCTAAACTAAGGAGCTCTTCAAACACTAATGCATCATATCTAGCTAGTTCAGGGGTTCTTCTGAGGCGTACCCAAAATAACAAGGGGCGAATTTGAACTACATCAGAAATAGATTTTTGGCCCATGTCAAGGAATAATGGTTTCAAGGGGGTCGAAGAAGGTAGAGAAACAATGTTTCTCATAAACTTGTTTTCTGCCACTACCAATGCTTTAGTATTCTCAGCACCCCAAAGTTCGGAGCCATATACTGCCGAAGGTAGCGCCTTTCCCCCGTAAACCGCCAGAGCGGAAGCTATGGGTCTACTGATCGAAAGGCGCTGGTTCTTCAGTATAGCTCCTGATGTCCTTTTAAGGTTCAGAACCATTTTAGATATATGGGAATTCCAGTTCATGGTATTATTAAGCCTTACTCCTAGATAATCGAATTCCGCCACTACCTCCAGGGGGGTGCCATTGAGAGAAAGGTTGACCCTCCTGATCTTTTTGTTGGCGGACAGCACCATCAACTTTGTCTTGGTGGTGTTGACCGTCAAACCTCGGTCTTGACAAAAAGTGCAGAAGCGATCGAGTAGCCTCTGCAAACCCATAGGGGTTTTAGATAACAGGAGGGTATCATCTGCAAAGAGGAGTGTTGGTGTTTTCTCACCAACAAGAACTGGGGCATCTGCAGGGTCCTCCCTCAAGTGGTCCACCACTCCATTTATAAAAAGGGAGAAAAGAGTGGGGGCCATCACACAACCCTGTCTTACTCCTCTATTGACCGGTATCCTCCTTGTTAGTTGGCCCTGGCTTCCCCAACGGATCCTAGCAAAATTCCCCTCATGGAGTTTGATGAATTGCAGCAAATAGCTAGGGAAACCCATATCAAAAAGGACCGACCAGAGTTTGGCGCGTGGGATGACATCAAATGCTGTTTTGAGGTCTATGAAAGCCAGATATAAACTGCCTTTGGCGATTGACACAGACTTCCAATAGACTGCGCAGAATCGAGAGACCTGATCCATTGAACCGACATTGCGCCTAAACCCCGCCTGGAAATGGGATAAAATATTCTCATCCATAAGCCATGATTCTGTACGATTTATTATGACCCTGCCAACTACCTTTTGGATAGTGTCTATTAAGCTTATAGGTCTGGAGTTGGCAGGGTCCTCTCTATTGCCTTTCTTAAATATAGTGATAACTTCTGCTCCCTTCCAGGATTCTGGGACTGGATAGCCCTGCTGGATAAGATTCATCACACATGCTATAAAATCTGCCCATAATTTGGGGTCGTGTAAAAGTAGGTCTCCTGGGAGCCCGTCTGGGCCAGCCGCCTTACCCGATAGTATCTCTTTTAGGCTCAGACCATCCTCAGGGAGGTCATTTCCAAGGAGACCATGAAGGGGGAGGTCTGTACTGACTCCCACCCATCCCCAACTATGAGTCCCAGCTTTTTCGAGGGGTACGAAAGCCACTGGCCTAACATTAACCTCCCATGGGATAGCCCTTACTCTTTTAGTCTCATCTGGAATATACTGGTTTGAGAGAACCAACCTGTCTTGCACAATAGTGTGACTGGTACAGGTATTTCTCAGGGCAGTAGCTGGGATTGCATTCACTAGTAGGTGCTGGAAGTGGCTGCTTTCCTCTAGAATCCTCAACTCACCTTTCGGTCCCACTTTCCAGTTGAAAGCTACAAGACTTCCTCATCTGAGGAACCATCCTCAAAGCCTACACTGTCAACCCCCAAGGTACACTAGTGGGTTTGTTATTAGGACTGGAAGTGTCCTTGGTTCGGTGCCCTGTCTGCTTCGTCAAAGCAACAAGTCTTTTTGCGGTCCCAACCAACCTTGGTACCCAGTTTTGTTTTGTTCTGTGTCTCAGGGACCACCCTCTTGGAAAGGGTTTTGGGGGCCTACAGAGGACTTCCTATCTTTGTCTCTAGTTTGATCCACCTTTTTCTTGGGGGGGGGGGGGGGGGGGGGGGGGGGAGGGGAAAGCTAGCAACCCCCTTTTTTTTTGTTTTTAGTCATCCCTTCCATAACTTGTTTTGAACACTCTAGTTTTGACCCAACTCCTAGGGAGCGACTCGATCCAGGTCCACCAGTTATTGATGCAAATTTTCAGAAGAACATTTACTTGACAGAGGTTCCTTCATAAGCAAATTATAAAGCCAATCATAATCTTGAACCTGACTTCCCTTCAACCAACCACCTAGTGTTTTAACTGAAACTTTTATTTTTACGGACTTTAATTTAGCGCAAACTTGACCCGAAGGTATCGGCTATCAGAGCGCTTTACAAGAACACCAGTTGCTTTACACAAGGACACATTCATTTTTGTTAGGCACTGGAAGATTAAGTGAGTTGACCAGAATCACAGGATGTTGCATGTCCTTGCTGAGGCTCGAACCCGGTTCCCCAGATTTGAGGTAGACCTCCCTAGCGGTTAGGCCAACTCCTCTACCCTGAACAGAGTTACCACTTACTAAGGACTTACATTGGTGCTAAAGGCCTGGCCACTTGGGTAGCAAGTGACCAGTTGTCTCGTTTGGAGACAGAACACTGGCACTGTGGACCTGGTTAGCAGGAACCCAGTGCACTGCACTGAAAGTTGCATCATGTTCCACACAAAAAGTGGGGGGACTACGGCAACAAAACCTACTTTTCTAGAACTCCTCCTTAACCACTCTGTATCTTCTCACATCCTCATTCAAAGTCCTTCGAACAGACCATCCATTAACCAGTCATTGATTTACCATAAGGAACAATATTGTCTCTTGCTGATTCCCACTCAGGTTCCAAGTTTGTTTTGTTCTAGTGTACAGTTAATTAAAACCATTGCATTAAGGTACATTCAGAAAAGCTATGTAAAAAGAAATGTTTTGTTTAAAAAAAAAATAAAAAAAAATCCTTTTGCAAAGTGTCATTGTGCAAGTGCTCCTGGAATCCAGCTCCAGTCATAATCATGTGATGGCACTCTGTTGGTAATCCGGTTTGGCAAGGGTACCTGGGAGCTGTTGAAGATGGTTGTTGATGATATGCTCAGTGTGCTTGGAGGTTTGCTTGGGTGTCCATGGATCTAAGGTATCAGTGGTATTATTAGTCACAACTGAAGGTAGCGATCACGACTCTTAATTGCTGGAAATATGGCCATTGCCATCAATTGGTAGACCAATATGAAGCCAGGAACGGCTCCCTTATCAAGCCCATCAAATAATTCTAAATCAGAAACTTTTTTATCTCAACCAGATTTGTGGGAGTACACCGGGTAGCCCTAGAGTGGGGCCTAAATCTGCCACTCTTGTCCCTAAAATACTGTTCAGCATACAAATTAGTCTGCTCAACAATCTTAGCCAAAAATACATCAGTCATAAACAACTGAAAAGCTGTATAGGCAAAAAAAATCGCAATTCACTCTACACTGCATCACCACTAAAGGCAGGCAACACCGGTCGCACCATTTATTTGTTAGATTTATAACGCGCATGGCTGCCCCAGCAACGGAGCGTCCCAGCTTAGACCAACAACTCCTGGACATTAACCGCGACAACCAGCCTTAAGCCGGAAAAAGCCAGGTCTTAATGGCTTTCCGGAACGCAAGATGGTTTTGAATTGTTCTGATTGACCCGGGGAGCGAGTTCCAAAGTTGCGCAGCCAGACAGCGGAAGGGACGACCACCCGCTCTGGCTCTCTGGACACGCCGAGTGCATGCCAGTGCTGCGGTGGCAGATCTTAAAAGGCGACGGGGGGTGTAAGGCTGCAGCAGTCCCCTCAAGCCCACCGGAGCCTGTGGTGATAAGATCTTATGCGCTAAGCAAAGCGTCTTAAATTGGATGCGCTTTGCTCTTGGCAGCCAATGAAGCCTCTGTAAGACATGGGAAACTGAACAGATAGAGGGGAGAGCCCAGCAACAGGCGAGCAGCCGCATTCTGTGCTCTCTGCAAGCGCTTAACGCTGGCTAGGTTTGCACCTAGATAAAGACAGTTCCCATAGTCTAATCGCGACAAAATGGTCGCCTGTAGAATGAGTTGGCGAACTTTCGGGGGGAAAAAGCCCAATAGAGGTTTCAAGCCCCTCAGAGCGCCAACGCACGATCCGGCCACAGCTTTCGATTGGGCGTCGAAAGTTAGTTCGCTATCGAACCAAATACCGAGATTTTTCACGGTCTCCTTGGGAGCCGGAGCAGGATTCAGCTGGTCCGGCCAATAACTCTCGGACCACATCCCTCGGTCTCTTCCGAACAGCAGGATTTTGGACTTGCCTGCATTCAACTGCAGGCAGTTAGCTGCCATCCAGTCTGCTATTGTGGCAAGATCCTCCTTGAACTTCACCAGCTTTGTTTTTTTGAGAAAGTGATCACCAACTGGGTGTCGTCAGCGTACGATACCAGTGCCAAGCCCCTATCCCTTGCCAATACAGCCAAAGGCTGAACGTAGATGTTGAACAATAGGGGACTTAGCACTGATCCCTGCGGTACACCTTGGCGTAAGGCAAACTCCTGTGACTGGAAAGGCGGAACATGCACTTGGAAAGACCTTTCTGCTAAAAATGACCGGAGCCACTCCAAGGCCAGATCTCTAATGCCAATATCCAGGAGGCGTCGCAGGAGAATTGCATGAGAGACCGTATCGAAGGCGGCGCTTAGGTCCAACGGGACCAAGGCCGCTGAGCCTCCCACATCCAAGGTCGCCCGGATGGTCTCCGTGACCACCAGTAGCGCCGACTCCGTGCTGTGTCGATGTTTAGATCAACTCAAAGTCAAGCACTTCCAATGGGAAGCCTTGCAGCCCCATGCTGCAATTCAGATGCCTCTTGCTGCACCATCGAAACGTCAGTGTCCTCCTCTAAAACGGTTACTTCATCCGCACTGAGAGTAGCTTCATCTGCACTGAGAGTAGATTCATTATCAGATGATTCCTCATGGACAGAAAACTCACTGCCAGAATCTCGCACTCCCTCCTCTTCCTCAGACGCACTGTCAGTCTCCTAATCATGGTCCGAGGAAGATTCAAAAAGCATACCAACCACCTGCTCAGTAGTAATGCTGCGGCTAGCCATAATCCTTACTAATAAAGATAACATGTCAAACAAGTCCACAATAGCAAACGCTTTATAAAATAAGTAATAAACAAAATGTGGCTTTATCGCAAAGACCTATATACTCCAAAACGATACCACTCACTTGCCAGAAGCAGCTAGACTCGCCACCGCCTACTCTGTACAGACACAGCAAGGACCGACAATATCCCACTAAAAAAGAAAAGAAAATTACACATAAGACAACTCAAATATATTACAAAGAATTTCACACTCAAAACACTAACTAAATATGCTGCTATTATGACACCACTTGCAAAAAATTAATTCATGCATGACAATAATACTCAAGTCAAGGTAACTTTATTCGGTTTCAAACGAAGACCATAAAAGTTTATAAAATCATCACAACAAATTATTTCAAAAATCTATATACAAATCAGCAGAATGGACAGTTCATACCAATCTCATCAATCAAGTTAAGGTAACATTATTCGATTTCAAACAAAGACCATCAAAGTTCATAAAATCATCATAATGGATTATTATGTCAAAAATCTATATACAAAGCAGGCGAATCAACAGTTCATACATGTCAGTTCATTATATAAAAAGTGGGAGAAGTATACACCTTAAAACATTCCTTTAATAAAAATTAGTCTATATTACAAGGCACTTATCATAATTTCAACATGCAGGTCCCTCCATAAAGGTACATCAGTGCTTAGAGTTATGTGTTAGAAAGTTACTGTAATCCGGTTCAGTAGCAAGGCCTGATACCATTTCCTAATCGCCAAAGCTACTTTGATATAGTTGGAAACCCTAATGCATATATCATAAGTTGCCAAAGAAGATGGGTAATAAAACCCTTCTATATAGGAACACGGCCTAATTTCTTTTAAAATCGGGACTAAAAATCTCCCTCTTGGTTCTTTTTAGAGGGGGCAAAATAACATTAAGTGCACAGTGCTATGGGCTGCCAGGTTATCATATTGTCAAGGCACCAGTTTATCCTCCCACCCCGATTGTTTTGGGAAAGCCACCAAACAATGCAAGATAAATAAACGTAATCTAGTGAAATAAAATCGGGTCTGTACATATGTCGTAAAAGTTAGATAAAATTGCTGTTGATTCAGGGATAGACAAAGGCGCCCTGTTATGACAGGGTTAGAACGTGATATCTTTGCCCCTGTAGAGTGTACCTCTTTTATAATATTTTTTGCGTTTTCAGGGATGCTGTCTGGACAATCAAAATAATGACCCAAACCTAGAGTACAGAAGCTGTACCTTACAAATCGAAGCCAAGGGATAGAAAGTGCTCCATCTAGATTAATACAGTTCTTGATAACTTCTCTGGAGAATACTAGTTTTTCGGACAACCACATTTTGGCACATAACAGAGGGGCAATTTCAATTTGATCCTCTACGAAATCAAGCCCTAGCTTTTGATTACAGAAGATCGTGGGTACACTGTTAGGAGTCATCAGTAATCTTTTAATACATTTGTTTTCCATAACTTGAAGCTGTTGGTTGTTATGGTATCCCCACACTCCTGCCCCATATGTTACAATGAGCACATATTTGGATTTATACAGACTAAGCAACTAAGACACCGGCTTGTAGCCCAGCTTTTTGGCAAAACAGAAAGCCCTTCACCTACCCTGCTTGCCTGTTGCACCCTTGCCGTAACTAACAGGTCCCAATTCAACCTATTATTAAAAACATTCCCTAGATAGTTCAAATTATTCAATTTGTCAATATTCTTGTCTCCAACTGTGTATTTCCTTGTTTTTGTCATTTAGGGCCACACCCTATAATATGCAATTTTATAGGTCAAGAGCCAGCATAAAATCTGTAAATGCATTGAGCAATTTGGGAGGCCAAGTGCTGTTAGTGCCATTAACTCAGTGTCATCAGAATAAGAGAGTAGTGGGACCTGTGTGCTTCCAATATGCGGACAATCAGTTTCTTTGTCTATTAAATGGGCCAGCAAATCATTGGTGTAAATTAAAACAAGCATTTGCAATGCAACGGTCTCGGCTTTAGTTAAGCTTAAGCCATTCTGTTTGTAATTCAGTTTCTTTTAGCTTTGCTTTTATTATTGTTTTTTTAAACGTTTATTTACATACCATGCATATGTATGTTTATGTATGCATGCATTAAAATTGGTATTTATATAGATATGCAGTTGTATATATGTTTATCTGTTTATATATGTATGTGTATATATATATATTTATACATATGCATATATATATATGCATGTTATGTACATGAAAGTTTTACTAACCCTAATAAAAGTAAAGCTAAAAAGCCACCTGATTACAAACAGAATTGCTTTAAGTGTAATAAAGATGAGACCTATTGCATTTTGAATGTTTTTTTCATTAGTGCCTTTCGGCAAAGAGTAAAGGATTGGAGTAAGGTCACGCTGTTTATTCAGTGTGAGTAGTAGAGAGTGATTAGAGAGTGAGTTGTGTTGAGTAGTAGAGAGTGAGTAGAGAGTACTAGAGAGTAGTAGAGAGTGAGAAAACTGATGAATAGGGGGGCGGATGAATGATGGGTGGGTGGATGGATGTAGGTGCCAAAAGGTGGATGAACAGGCGGCCATGTCACAGGCATGGCATTAACTATGATGACGTATGGTGACGTTTTTGGGTACTCCCGTGGATTAAGGGGCATGTTTTATTTAGCCAATAATTTAGTAAATCCTTAACCGTTCTTTAAAGTTTCTCTTACAATTTCTCGGACCGCTGGTGGCAATTTATATATTTGTGCCCTGTGTTCTTTTGTAATGGACATTCTACGTGATTCGTGAACTGATGCTTTTGGACCGATTTGCTGAACGCTCTCACCCAGGCGGTGCTAATCCCAGTGTAATAAAACCGTAAACTGACAGCCATCACAATGCTAATTACTGCCAGTCTGAATTATTTTCTGCAAGGATCGTGATGGCGAGTTGTTATTATTATTATTATTGTTATTATTATTGCGAGTTATTTGTCATTATTTAAAAAATCCCAGGTAATGAACTTGCATTTGGCTGGTGTTCAAGCAAGCGTGCCGTAGAATACAATCGACACAACCACACACACACGAAGACCTTACACACACACAGATATACATGCACATACACAAACAAATATTCTGTCTCTCTCACACACATGCACGCACCCACACACAAGCACGCAAACACACAGATTCATCCACACCCATGTACATGGGCAGCACTGCTGTGAAATCACGGGTCTCTTGTTCAGAGTACACAAGCCCTTCCGAGAAGGCCCCCTCCTCCCAGTGTGCCCCACACCGGCTCAGATGCACACAGCCAGGCCCCGTGTTTCCGCCATCTCCTGCCCTCGCAGCTGAGATGACCAACACGTCCCGTCGCCAGATACTAAACATGATACAACCCGACACCCAGCATCTTCACTTACACCTCACTGCAGATTTTCACTGTAGTCAGCCCGCCCTTTGGCTTTGTCAGTGGGTGTTCAGGATGCTGCGGCACCCCCAAAGCATCCCATCCATGCATTGATTCAAATTACGCAATTAAAACAGAACACAGCATCCAGTTTGTAGCACTAAGTGCTGGCAGCGCGATCTGTGAGTGGAATTCCGATGTTTTAAACTGCACTTATCCTTTATTGCACTAATCTTTTGGCAGCATTGCTCTTAGCATTGTTTTTTGGTTTAAACTCACCCCGGTCCACCGCGGGCGGTAAGCCTGATTGTTGTGGAGGGTGATTGGATGTTCTGTCCTCCTTGCTTTGGCGCTATTGGGTCACTGGTAGAGGCGGAGCTCTGACGGTCATCTGACCTATAGCACGTCCACTACTTTAGGCAGACCACAGGCAAGCCCGCCTGCGCCCTTCCGCGCCCGAACGGGACCAGGGGCTATGACCCCTGGGCAAACTGCCTCAGATAGAATGGTGCTCTCAGCGGAGCAGAGTCTGGTGCTCTGCCCCCCCCCCCCCCCATCTTAAAAAACTGTCATTACTCTCACCCAGTCACTCAGTTAACACAATATGCTCTAACTGCAACTTCTCCCTTCTGAATTTTCAGCCTTACCCCACCACCACAATTAGACATATTAATAAAAAACAGCACACTACTCCCCTCACTGAGAACTTCTCATTTCTCAGTGTAAACTGTCGCTCACTACCCAAACACAAATTAGATATATTTAACTTCCTTTGTGATGAAGAGCCAGATGCTCTCTTTCGCACTGAGACTTGGCTACATGAAAGCGCCGGACCGGATGTAGCAGCAGCCCTTCCACCAAATTACGCCATTACTAGGAAAGACAGGATAACGAAAACTGGAGGTGGCATAGCAATTATTTTTAAGAACAAGCTACAATGCAAATTTGATTCTCTAGATATTCCCAACTGCGAAGCCGTCCTCTTTCAGCTAACTCTCAATCCCAACTTTATGCTCTCCGGGCCACTTCTTTTCCCAGCTACATCTCCCCTTTACACTTGAGTGCCAAAAACTTTTCTCTTATTGGGGATTTGAATCTACATCTAGACGATCTCTCCAACACAACGTGCAGCAACTTCATTTTGGATCTAGCTGCCTTAAACATTAACCTACTCAATACTGGACCCACACACATAGCAGGCCACTTGTTGGACCCCATCTTTTCCAGTCTTTCCGAAATTAGGTGCAACCCGGCAATTCCGGTCTGCTGGTCAGACCATTTTCTCTCTAATTTTAGTCTCACTCTGTCAATCTCTGCAGCTTCGCCTGGTCCTCTTCTAAGAACCCCTAACAGGAACTGGAAAAAACATCTGAATGCTCTTAACATCGCGTTACATTCGAACGTGCCTTCTGCCGATCAGCAAGTAGACGCCCTTGCTTTACAGACACAGAATTGGCTCTCCAATGCCATAGATCATTGTCTTCCCTTATCCCATAAAAAACTCATTAACCATCGACCCCCAGCACCATGGTTTAACGACTCCTTGAAAATGGAAAAATCCAAATGCAAAGCCTTAGAACGGAAATGGCATAGTAACTATGCACCGGACTTGAAACTCAGTTATAACATGGCAAGAAATAAATATCACAAACTATGTAACACAGCGAAGGCCACATTTATTTCTAAAACCATTTCAGAAGCCACCAATCGCCCAAAAACTCTCTTTGGAGTAGTGAAAGAATTGGCTGGCTCAAAAACAGCCCCAATCCTACTGCCTCTCAATCGTCAACTGTGTGAGGATCTTGCCCAATTTTTTCACAGAAAAACTTGAAAAAATCCAGCTGGAAGTGGCAATTTCTAACCAAAATATTCCTCCACAGGTTCTTACTGTAACTTCAATTCGGAATTCATCTTCTCCTGCCTCCAGCATTCCCTTATTCCATGAGAACACCCCCAAGTCCCTTTCTTCCACAGGCCATTTAGACTGCTGGCCACTTCTTAATATGGATGAACTCAAAACCATTTTAGACAAAATTAAATCCGGCTCGCCCAGAGATCCCCTCCCTATTACCATTATGAAACAACTAGACACTCACCACTTACAGGTGATTCTTAACATTCTGAATGCATCACTGCTGAGTTCCTCCGTGCCGGCTCACTAAAAACTTGCTATGGTCACCCCCCCTTTTGAAAAAACCAACAGCTGACCTGGAAGCTTTGGCAAATTACAGACCCATTTCCCCTTTGTCTATCTTTTCCAAAATCTTGGAAAGACATGTCCATTCTCTTCTCTCACAATTCGTTGACACCAATGACTCTCTACATCCTTTACAGTCCGGTTTTGGTGCAGGTTTCTCAACAGAAACCGCACTATTAGGAGTCACAGACGTTACGGCAATACCTCGATGCGGGACAGACAGTCCATTTTGCTAGACCCCAGTGCGGCATTTGATACATCTCTCATAAGATATTAATTCACACGTTAAAAGCGTCTGGCATCTGTGGTGCTGCACTGGACTGGATTATTTCCTTCTTGAATAACCGCACTTTTCAAATCATTTCGGACACAGCTCATTCCACTATCCGCGCCTCTCCTTATGGGGTACCCCAGGGCACGATCCTCAGCCCACTGCTGTTTAACCTTTGTTAGATCTTTAGCAGATATTGCAGAACAGGCTGGTCTAACACTTTTTACTTATGCTGATGACTCACAAATTATTTTTTCCCTCTCGAACTCTGACCCTCTGGCACCTTCACGTCTCAAACAGGGTCTCAGCAGCATCTCTAACTGGATGACTCAAAATCACCTTAAGTTGAACGGAGAGAAGACTTAGGTCCTCATCCTGGGAAAACAGAAAGATCTCTGGTGCCCTGCTCATTGGCCAACTGGGTTGGGTAGCATCCCGAAACCTATGAGTCATGTTCGGAACTTGGATGTCATTGTTGATGACTCACGGTCTATGCATCAACAAACCGTTAAAGTAACAGCACTTTGCTTTACCATCCGAAAATGGCTGATGAAAATAATATGGATGCTACCTGTTTCCACTCCAAACAGTGGTCCATGCCCTCGTTAAATCAACGCTGGATTACGGCAACATCCTCTACCTGGGCTCTAATAAAGCCATAACTCGCAGACTTCAGTTAGTTCAGAACTCTGCAGTTAGACTCCTCTGCAGAATCCCCAGGCCCTCCCCGGTTTCTGGACATCTTCGTAACCTACATTGGCTCAGGGTGGAGAACCGTGTTAAGTTCAAAGCCCTGAGCTATATGTTCAAAATCAAGGCAGGTACTGCCCCCCAATACCTTCAAGCTCTTGTCCGTCCTCATGTTCCTTCTCGTCATCTTAGATCAAGAAACCAGGGTTACTTTGTTGTACCCAGGGTTAAACTCTCCAGAATTGGGGGTAAATCCTTTTCCTACCTAGGCCCTTCTCTCTGGAACACCCTGTCTTTGAACATCCGCAATGAAACTGACTATATCCACTTTCGCAGAAGCCTTAAGACCTGGCTTTTTGACTAATAACCACAATTTCTGCTGCATGTCTTCTTGTGCTCTGTCCGCTATGGCGCCGGGAAACCCTTGTTGGGTAGCTGAGCGCCTTATAAATCCAAAAATAAATAAAAAAGCATCTTGAGCTGCCAGTGTTTAGCTAATATTGCTTTACGTAAAGCCCCAGATGTTTTTTGTCCCACCCACACCACCGTTGGACAGAGTTAGCTCTACCACCTGCGCCTCATCCCTGGTGGCCAGTGGTAGGCCGTAGGTAGGTTTGTTCATCCTCCACTTTATTGCTTTTATTGTATTGCCTGCATTTTCATTGTTGTGTCTGCGACTGCTGTGGTCTGTCTTCCCCCGCTGCCTGTACGTGATCCATGCCCCCTTTTTTTTTCCTCTGTTCCCCTCGCTGTCCCCGTGCTCTCTCTGCCCGGTCTTTCCTGCTGTACGCCTCGCTGCCCCCATGTCTCTGCCCAGTTTTCCCTTCTGTTCCCCTCGCTGCCCCCGTGCCTCTCTGCCCGTTCTGCCTTCTGTTCTTAGCTGCCGCTGTATATCTGTATTCGGTCTTTTGCCTCTGTGGCGCTCGTTTTTCCGGTATTTCTGTGCCCTTTTTGCCTTCTGTGCCACTCGTTTTTCCCTCGTTTTTGTGCCCCTTTTGCCTTCTGTTCCACTCGTTTTTGTGCCCTTTTGCCTTCTGTGCCACTCGTTTTTCCTCAATTTTGTGCTCCTTTTCCTTCTGTTACCTTCGTTATCCCTCGCCGCTGCGGCCCAGCCTCCTGACTGCCCACTGCCCATTCCCTGCCCCCCCTCCCGCCTGCTCCTCCATCCCTCCTCCCCATATATGCCAGCCGCTGCGTGGCCGTGCCGCGCCATAGGCAAGCCCGTTTGCGCCTGGACTGTGCCCAGCACTAGAACCCCCTGGCCACCGCACCCGCCACTACGACCGCCGCCACTACGACGCCAGCACTCTGCACGCTCTCAACTCTGGACCGAGCCACACCTGCTTCAAGGCCGCCCCGAAACGCACACACGACCCCTTCACCTGCCGGAACTACAGCTACACCAGCCTCAGAACCGATGAACCACCCGCCAAGAAAGACCCCAACCACCTCCGAGGCATACAACTGAACACCCACTCCGCACGCAAGCATGCCGTCGAGCTCTGGGACCTGCTCGACACAACATCCCCGGACGTCGCCTTCCTGACAGAGACCTGGTTTAACAACTCCTCCGCACCCGACATCGCCATAGCCATCCCGGACGGCTACAAGATCACCCGCATAGACCGCACCAACGGAATCGGAGGAGGAATCGCCATCGTCCACAAGAACAGCATCAGGGTCTTGACTAGCACTGAAAACGCGCTCAGCACCGTCGAACACATGCATTTCCAGATCCATGCAGACCCTAATTCCACCCTCAGAGGCACCCTCGCCTACCGTCCCCCCCGGACCCCCCCTCAGTTCAGCGACTCTATCGCCGACTTGATCAGTACGCACGCCCTGACCTCCACCGACTACATCCTCCTCGGAGACCTGAACTTTCACCTTGAGAACATCGACGACAACAACTCCACAACCCTGATCAATAACCTCACTAACCTGGGACTGAAGCAACTCGTCTCAACGCCCACCCACTCCGCCGGCCACAAGCTAGACCCCGTCTTTTCCTCAAACCCGTACGTCTCCATCAGCCACACCACCTAACTACTCTGGACCGACCACCGCTGCATCCACTTCGCCTTCCAGAAACCAGCCACACACCACCGCACCCAACAGATCCCCCGCCTCTGCTGGAGCAAAATCACGAAGACCAACTACACGCAAACCTCGCTCTCAGCCCACCCACTGAACCCTCCAACACCGACGACGCTGCCCACAGCCTCAGACGCTGGATCGAGGATTGCGCCCACACCCTTGCCCCGCTGAAGAAACCCCCCCCCTCACAGAGACACCAGCAAGAGGGCTAGCTGGTTCACCCCAGAACTCCTAGCCTCCAAGCAAGCCTGCTTCCGGAGTTTGTTCACTGTGCCATTTCTTCTCTAGTTTCTGACTAGAGAAGAAATGGCACAGTGAACAAACTCCGGACAGCCACGCAGCACACAAGGACGCCATCCGCAACCACCACCACCACCACCTCATCAGGGCGGCCAAGAGGCCCTCCTTCAAAGACCGCCTCAACAACAATGCACACAATAGCAAGGAGCTCTTCAACATCATGAAGGAACTCTCCAACCCCAGCTCCAACACCAACGGCATCCCGCTGTCGCAAGCGCTATGCGACTCCCTCGCCACCTTCTTCCACCGCAAGATAGCAGAGCTCCACGACAGCTTCAACACCCAGACAGCCCCAACATACAGCAACACAACAGACCCTCCGTACACCATCGACCACGACTCCCTGCTAGCCTGGGCCAGCGTGAGCATCGATGACACCATCCACTCCGGCTCTCTGTCAGACCCATTCCCGCACCACGTCTACAACAGAGCAAGCAGCTCCATCGCACCCCACCTGCGCAACGTCATCAATCTCTCCCTCGAGACAGCAACCTTCCCAGAGATCTGGAAACACGCAGAGATCAACACCCTACTCAAAACACCTAAGGCAGACCCAAGAGTCCTCAAGAATGTCTGGTCCATCTCTCTGCTCCCCTTCCCGGCCAAGGTCCTTGGGAAAACCGTCAACAGACATCTAACCCGATACCTCGAAGAAAACAGAATCCTGGACCCTTCCGGGTCAGGTTTCCGCAGCAACCAGAGCACCGAGACTGCCCTCATCGCTGTCACCGACGACATCAGGACCCTGCTGGACAACAACGAGACCGCAGCACTCATTCTCCTAGACCTCTCTGCTGCCTTCGACACCGTCTGCCACCGCACACTACGTGCACGCCTCCACGCCGCAGGGATCCGAGACAAGGCTCTGGATTGGACCACCTCCTTCCTCTCCGGCAAAACACAGAGCGTTCGGCACCCGCCATTCCATTCCAAAGCCTCTGAGATCGTCTGCGGCATACCCCAGGGATCCTCACTCAGCCCGACGCTGTTTAACATTTACATGGCCTCGCTTGCACACGTAGCCCGACAGCACGACCTCAACATAATCTACGCCGACGACACTCAGCTGATCCTCTCCCTCACCAAGGACCCCATCACCGCCAAAGCCAACCTCCATGAAGGAATGAAGGCCTTCGCCGACTGGATGAAGACCAGCCGCCTGAAGCTGAACTCGGACAAGACGGAGGTCCTCATCCTCTGCTCCAACCCTTCAGTATGGGACGACTCCTGGTGGCGGGCGGCACTGGGGGCCGCCCCGACAACCACCGGCCACTCACGCAACCTGGGAATCATCCTCTACTCCACACTCTCCATGACCAAGCAAGTCAATGCCGTCTCTTCCTCCTGCTTCAACACGCTCCGTGTGCTCCGCCAGATCTACAGATGGATCACGACAGGTCTAAGAAAGACAGTCACTCAGGCCCTCGTCAGCAGTAGAATCGACTACAGAAACGCCCTCTACGCGGGAGCCCCGACCAGGCTCATCAAACTACAACGCATCCAAAACGCCTCAGCATGACTGAGCCTCGACGTACCATGCCACGGCCACATCACCCCCCACCTGAGAAACCTGCACTGGCTCCCCGTCAACAAGAGGATATCCTTCAAGCTCCTGACCCATGCACACAAGGCACTCCACAAGACTGGCCCAGCCTACCTTAACAGACGGCTCTCCTTTTACATCCCCAACAGCCAGCTACGCTCCGCTGACCTCACTCGCCACCGTCCCACGCATTCGAAGAACAACCGCCGGTGCCACCTCGCCGCCAAGATATGGAACACCCTCCCACTGAGCCTACGTCAGACCCAAGACCTGCTGACCCTAGCCTCCAAGCAAGCCTGCTTCCGGAGTTTGTTCACTGTGCCATTTCTTCTCTAGTTTCTGACTAGAGAAGAAATGGCACAGTGAACAAACTCTGGACAGCCACGCAGCACACAAGGACGCCATCCGCAACCACCACCACCACCACCACCACCACCTCATCAGGGCGGCCAAGAGGCCCTCCTTCAAATACCGCCTCAACAACAATGCACACAATAGCAAGGAGCTCTTCAACATCATGAAGGAACTCTCCAACCTCAGCTCCAACACCAACGGCATCCCGCTGTCGCAAGCCCTATGCGACTCCCTCGCCACCTTCTTCGACAACCACCGGCCACTCACGCAACCTGGGTATCATCCTCTACTCCACGCTCTCAATGACCAAGCAAGTCAATGCCGTCTCTTCCTCCTGCTTCAACACGCTCCGTGTGCTCCGCCAGATCTACAGATGGATCCCGACAGGTCTAAGAAAGACAGTCACCCAGGCTCTCGTCAGCAGCAGAATCGACTACAGAAACACCCTCTACGCGGGAGCCCCGACCAGGCTCATCAAACGACTACAACGCATCCAAAACGCCTCAGCACGACTGAGCCTCGACGTACCATGCCACGGCCACATCACCCCCCACCTGAGAAACCTGCACTGGCTCCCCGTCAACAAGAGGATATCCTTCAAGCTCCTGACCCATGCACACAAGGCACTCCACAAGACTGGCCCAGCCTACCTTAACAGACGGCTCTCCTTTTACATCCCCAACAGCCAGCTACGCTCCGCTGACCTCTCACTCGCCACCGTCCCACGCATTCGAAGAACAACCGCCGGTGCCACCTCGCCGCCAAGATATGGAACACCCTCCCACTGAGCCTACGACAGACCCAATACCTGCTGACCTTCAGGAGGATACTCAAGACCTGGCTGTTCGATCAGTAGCGGCCCCCCATCGCCTTGAGACCCTCGTGGGTATGTAGTGTGCTTTACTAATGATTGATTGATTGACTTTGAGGCGGGACTGTGCCGGCCACTTCACTGCCACCTGCACCCTTCAGACTCACCCATGGTGCCACCACACCCCTGATGTTTCACAGAGTGCTCAACACGTAGAGGCGGGACTGTGCCGGTCACCGTGGATTGTTGTTGAAAAGTTCCTTGGTGGCTGGGTTGGTGTTGGTGTAAAGAGTGATTTACACAGGTCCTGGGCACTACAACCACGAGACACTGAAAGCACGCGTGCACACGTACATGCACAGTATCATTTTTACCTGTGTGATTGCAAATGTTTTAAATCCCTCGCCTCCGATCCTAAAGGTGGTATCGACTTTTCCTGAACAGAAAAAGTACTCATTTGCGGCAACACTCAATTGTTCACTCGCCCGCTTCTTAATACACTAGCTAGTTATATTGTTCGTCTGAACAAAATACAAATTAATTAGGATAAAATAAATAAGTTTCAGATATTCATTAATAAGTAGGAGTTCATTCAGAATGAATGGCCTTTGATAAATCTAGGTGCCTTACATTAGTTTTAATAAAATACACCCAGTTAAGCTGGGTAATGGAGGCGGCAGCAGACACAATAGATCTCCCCTTTAGTTAGCTCTCTATGTGGGGGTGCCCCTGCGCCCCCTCCACAGGCAGGCTTGCGCTCCCCTTCTGGCTTTTGCCCCTGTTCCCCGGCAGCCCCCTCCACAGGCAGGCTCGCACGCTCTTTTTCCTGGCCATGCCTGAACCGACTCCGCTCCCGGGAAAGTGGCCAGTGATTTATTTGGTTGCATTTTCGATATCTCTGGTCGGCTCTCCTTTCTCCTCCTTTCAGCACAGATGTCAGCTGTTATTACTCTGCATCGTTCTCTTTGCAAAGTGAGAAGTGAACTAAAATTAATGTCAATACCACTGGCCGGATGAATAGCCGGAGTTAATTTAATCTGGATTTGCACGAAGTGCTAAATTAAAAAGATTCAGCATGGCGGGAGCTGGGGTTAGCCCGTCCTTAACCCCCTGCCATATTAGATTTGTCGCGGAGGCCCCTGCCCTCGTCCTGTCTTGCTGCCCTGCAGCCGGACCCCAGCTGTCCTGCTCGGAGGACTCCGGCCCTCTTGGGCAGTTGGGTGATGTCAAGTGTGAAGTTCGACCTGATCCTACCTTCTTCAGGAAGAATCTGTGGGACGATGCGATGGAGGGCAGTGGGTCTATTGCTGGCCTCGTGAGATTTTCTAATTTTAGACCCCCTGGTTAAGGCAGAGCCCGTCCCATTGGGCGGGGGTGCTGAACTTAAAGGGTGTTAAACGTTTTACTTATGTGCGCACACAAGCAACAAGAGAATATCTGATGGTCCATCCATCCATCTATCTCATTCTCACTCTTTACCTTAGCCCCTCAGTATGATTCTCTTTCTGCCTCCTCTCTTCCATTTTCGGCGATGTGTTTCTCAATGTGTCTTTCCCCTGTGAGAGGTTGTGTGTTCCATGCAAATTCCACATTTTTCTTTAACAGTTTTCTCATGCTAAAAGTCTTGCTGGCAAAGTCTCTAACAAACTTGCTATAGTATTCCACCATGCCAAGCAATGATGCGAGTTCTTCCTTTGACTTGAGAGCCTCCAATGATCTGATCGTCTCCGCAAGTTCCGAGCTTTACTTTATCCCGCCCTCTGACATTTTGTACCCCAGGTAACTAACCTCCGAAACACCAAATTTTCACTTTACTGCCATGAGTGTTAACCCTGCTTCCTGAAAGTTCCTCAAAACATTATTCACCCCGTGATCATGTTCCGTTGCAGAGGCACCAAAAATAAGAATGTCATCCTGGTAACATTTCACACCGGGTAAATCCTTCAAAATCCTACCCATGATCCTTCAAAATTATCCCAAAAGGCATTCTTTTCAACCGAAATGTTCAAATAGGGTAATAAACGCTGAAAAGTCTTGTGACTCCTTCTTCTTCTTATTTATACATTTTGTAAAGCGCTTGGTTACACTAACAAGTGTGTCCCCGCGCTGGTCGCTTTGCATCCGCTTCAGCTAGTGTCCAGGCAGGAGTGGGGGGTTATCTTCGTTCATGCCCTATGATTTGGGTAACAGGACAGTTTTGAGTTCTTTCCGGAAGATGAGCTCTGATGTTTCCAGTCACAGCCTCTTTGGCAGCTTGTTCCACTGCATGGCGGTAAGGACTCTAAAAGATCGTCCACCCATTCTCACTCTTTTAAACTTTGGGACCTGAACCTGCCCAGTACCACAAGATCTTAGCTGGCGGGTGGGCTCGTACCGATTAAGGAGGCTATGCAAGTATCTAGGGCCTTTTCCATGGAGGATGCGGTGTCCTACACAAAGGGCCTTGAAAGTCACCCGGAGCCAGTGTAGGGTCCTCAGTGTTTTTTTTGCTGACGCTCTTCTGGGTAGCTCTAGGATCAGACGGGCAGCTGCATTTTGTATGCATTGTAGTCTCTGGAAGCATTTTGCACTGGCACCTAGATATAGGACATTTCCATAGTCCAGTCTGGACGTTATCAGGGCATGGACCAAGGTTTGTCTTACCGGCACAGGCATAAGGTCCAGTGTTGTCCTTAGGACCCGTAACATGCCAAAACAAGTGCCCGCCACCTGTTTGGTCTGGTGATCGAAGGATATGTTGTTATCTAGCCAGATTCCTACGTTCTTCACTGGATTGCTGGGTGTGGGCAATACGCCCAGCTTATCTGGCCACCAGGCCGAGGTCCATACTGATGGCGACTTGCCTACAATCAGCACCTCCGTCTTGTTTCCGTTTAATTGGAAGCAGTTGTCAGCCTTCCACTTGGCGAGCTCCTGCATACAGAGTGAAAAATTGGCAGCACATGGCTCCTCTGGCTGCGTCAGGGTCACAATCAGTTGCGTGTCGTCAGCGTACGACACAGTCTCAACCCCAAATCTGTCCCTGATCTCTCCTACTGGAGCCACATACAGAATAAATAGTGGGGCTGAGACTGGAGCCCTGTGGCACTCCTTGTTTAAGTTGTATTTCTTTGGACCTAAAATATCCCTGTGCGACCTGGAAGCTGCGTCCTGTTAAAAATGACTCCAACCACTCCCATGCTTTGCCACTCACTCCTCCCTTTTTCAGACGCTGTAGCAGTGTGTGATGAGCTACAGTGTCAAATGCGGCACTGAGGTCAAGAAGAATCAGCGCCGCTGTCTGACCTTCGTCCGCATATCTTCGTAAGGCTTCAGTGGAAGATAGCAGGGAAGACTCCGTCGAGTGTAGAGCGCGGAATCCTGACTGTGAGGAGTGGAGCAGTCCACTGGTCTCAACAAATTCAGAGTTGTTTATTAACTGCTTTCTCCGCGATCTTGGCAAAGTATGGGAGAAGGGAGATGGGCCATAGATTTTCTAATTTCTCCATACTAATGTTGGGCTTCTTGAAGTTGAATTTGGTGGTAGGCCGACACCAAGTCTTGGGTGGTGAAAATCGTGGCTCCAGCAAATTTCGCTATCAGTTCCTCAATATTAGGCAAGAGAAACTTGTCCACTATCACCTCCTTGTTGAGGGCTCGTAAGTTTGTTTTGAAATTGACTTTTAAATTCATTTATAAATGTGTCCTTATTAACAAATACCTCATCCAACTGGGCCTGAGGAACGTTGTTGGTATGTAAACATACTCTTAATTCACTCTGATGAACCCACCCCAACAGGTTATCCCCTTGGCAAGATACGTATATCTTCCCCCAATTCACCTTGCCACCTATTCAACCTCGAAATACCCAAGCATCTCTATCTTCGTTCCTCCATAACCTCCAGGCTGTATGTCCATGGGTAACCGCTCTTTTCCACCTGCAAACAATTCCTGGAATGTCTACTTGGAGATGATACGAGAGCAATATTCGCATTTAATTGAAATCTGCTAACCATCTATGCCACCCACCAACGAAGGGGAACAATTTGTTCAATTCCCCCACTTGTAACACAACCTCTTGATATATTTCTTGAGTCTTGGTTCTAAACCCTCTACTATTTTTGTGGTGACAGCACCTGCCAAAGTGGCCCTTGATGTCACAGAAATTGCAGGTCTGTGAACAGGCGGGACAAGATCTTTCGTTAGCCTTCCATCCCACACCTGAAACAAGTACCCTTAAACCCAGGATCTGTTTTTTTTTCCTTTTACTTCAGCTTCTACGGCATTTTCCACCACTCTTATGTGTTCTCACCTCGCACACTTCCGTCACCTCTTCCTTTTCTGTGACTTTCAAAGCTTTATCAGTTTTGAGCTCCCCCCCACACTTGTACATATATTCCACACGTTTGGCAACAGTAAGAACTTCCTCTAATGGTGGTTCATCTTTCATCCACAGATTTTCACGTATCTTGTAGCTGTTGCATCGCAATAGGATTTTTTTATTTTTTATTTTAATTTTATTTTTTAAACCTTTATTCGCATTTAATACATTGTACATAGCTCCGCGCCTACAACCAAGAGTATCCCTGGCCGGCAGCTCTTTCAATGTAACAGTTTCAAGAGTCCTCAGCAATGCACATTAAACATATGGTATACACAGCAAACAGCCTACAACCGCATCGGGCCAGCCGTGTTTCAATTTTTTTTTACTCTTACATGTTGGGACTGGCTTGCAATCGCAAAGCTGCGCTCGTGAGGAGTCATAACCCCACCGCAACCAAGCCAGCAAGGAGAGGCCACTGTCCACCACCTCATCCGTCTAGTGAACAGGACCAGGAAGGTCCGGTGCAGGCGTGTCGTATTCATAAAGGCAATGTTAAATATATCAGTACACAACTGTAACTGTAGGTCGCAACAACAATGTCTAGCCTGAGTGGGTATAGCTTGTAAAAGTTCTTACAATAACATGCACATAATGGGAGGACATAGTCTGGCCGGGCAGCTCCGGGGCTCAGCACGTCCGGCTACATGCCATTAGCAGGGTGATAGCCTGGTATTAGAGGGGAGTCATTCTGTTGGAAGCACGCAAGGGGCAAGCTCTACCTGGGCGCCTAGGTTAATGAGGTGAAGAATTGACGGTGGTCGGAGGAGGGGGGGGGGAGCAAGCGGGCGTGGATGGGTAGGGAAGAATGAGGGGGAGGGAGATGGGGGGTTGGATTTGTATAGGATCAAAGAGATGTGGGCAGGGTTAGGTCGGTCTTGGAGGGAGGGGAATCAAACATGTTCCTTCTTCGCTAATGAACTGGACCCTTCTGCAGTGAAGGGACTTCGCACACACCCATTTCTGGCGTCTCCACCTCCGGGGCGGGGGACGTCGCTCTAGTTCTATTCCATTGGATGAAGGGTTCCCAGATGACACGGGGCCTGGATGCCGCCGGCATCAGCTCCCAATAGGTGCCCAGTTGTGTGTGCCCATATGTGACCGCTGTCAGCCAAGCATCGAATGTAGGCAGCTTCTTTCGTCCCCATCGCAGAGCAACCTGTCGCCTCGCAAAGAGCAGTAGCAAAGCGTGTAATTTCCTGCTGTCAGGCGCAGTATCCACTACCAAGCCCAACAAACCCAGATGTGGGGATGGGGTGTCCAGTCTACCAACAATTTGGTTAACTGCATCAAATATTTCCACCCAGTAACTTGCTAGTTTATTCCAGTCCCAAGCCATGTTTAAAAGGGTAGCATTATCGTGCTCACATCTCCAGCATCGAGCGTCATCTCTCAAGTTCATCCTATGAAGACTCAGGGGGGTACGATAGTAGCGATGGAGGAATTTAAAATGCACTAGCCTTAACTTGTAGTTAGGGGATAACTCCAAAAGTTGCTTGCAGCAGAACAACCACTGGTCGTCAGTTAAGGAAGGTTGTATCTCCTCATTCCAGAGGGACAGGGATTTGGGTTTCACAATTGGGGCTTGCTCCTGCATCTCAGTGTATAACCTGGTCACCAACTTCTTCGGGGAGGCGTGAGCTAGAATGTTTTGCAGTGCATTTAGTGCAGGCGGGGCCTCAGGAAACCCCTCCCATAAGGATCTGCAGGCCGTTTTGAGCCGGTGGTATGTAAACAGTTCACCAAACTGAGTCGCCGCTTCTCCCTCCGCTGGTCGCTGCTCTCTAAACTTTCCATCTGGATACAAGTCTGCAAACGTTCACATCTGAGTGCCACCGAGGACCATCTGCCCCCCGCAGTGTTCTAGACATGCTAGCATGGGGTTGTTTTTCAGTGTTATTGCAGGCACAAACAACCGAGGCAGCCGTGCGCGTCTCTGCAGTTCTCTCCATGCCCAGCGCAGCGTATTTGCCGTGTCCACATCAGTCTTTGGGCGGGGACTCCTCTGGAAAAGGGCAACCTCTAGCGACAATGGTGACACTGAATCTGCTTCCACCGCCACATGCGGCTGATACGGAGTGGGGTATGCCCAAAAATGCAAAAATTGGGCTTGCGCACAAAGGGCGTAAAGTTGCATATAACCGGAGCCGCCAACCCTCCCTGTTTAAGCGGCAAGGTCAGTAAGGCCCAAGACACCCGGACCTGGCCGCCTGCCCACACCAGATTAAGCAAGTGGGATCGAAGACATCTAAAAAAGTGGGCCGTGAGCGGTATAGGAATATTGGTGAACAGGTAAAGAAATTTGGGTAAGATTACCATTTTGGTCAGGGCAACTCTACCAGCCAAGACAGTGGCAGTTTGAACCATAGCGCTACCTTAGTTTCCAGCCAGTCAATTGCTCGCCCAAAGTTTAACGTCCAGATATCTTGGAGATTGCGGCTCACCCAGATTCCCAAGTACTTGACTTCATCTGCATTCCAGCGCAAAGGGAACTCTGACTGCACCTCGGGAGTGGTGTCCGTTAGCGGGAATATCACTGATTTAGACCAATTAATTGATATACCCGAGAGGCCTCCAAATTTGATGAATTCCCTCAGCAGGGGGTCAAGATTAGCTGAGGGGTTCAGAACATAGAGGGTGACATCATCTGCATAAATGGAGATTAGCAGACTTCGGGAGCTAAACACTAACCCTCTAGCAGTGTGATGTTGTCTTACTCTCGCTGCAAGAGGTTCCATTGCTATGGCGAATAGTAGAGGTGACAGAGGGCAGCCCTGTCTGGTGCCTCTAGTCACGTCAAACTGCTCCGAGATCATGTTTACGCAGACTCTCGCCCTCGCACCTGTGTAGAGGAGATTAATCTGGGCTATAAAGAGTGGACTGAAGCCCATCCTCACCAGTATCCTGAATAAATAGGGCCATTCAAGGGAGTCAAACGCCTTTGTGGCGTCTAGTAGGACCGCCGCTGCATGCACCGACGGTGAAAGGTAGTGCAAGACCGAGAACAGTGTTCGTAGGTTGTGCAATGTTGAGCGCCCAGGTATAAAACCTGATTGGTCCGGGAGGCCCACCATCGGAAGTAGGGGTTGGAGGCAGTCCGCTGCTTTTTCCGCGTAGATTTTTGCCTCAACATTAATCAGCGAGAGCGGCCTATAGGAATCAAGAGAGTGTTCGTCCTTATCCGGCTTAAGGACGGTGATGATCAGGGCCTCGCTCATATATGTCGGCAGTATCCCTGTTTCCAGGGCTTCCGCATAAACCGCGTGCAGCCTCGGGGCCAGTTCCTCCGAGTAGGCCTTGTAGAAGGCCGTCGTCAGGCCGTCCGGGCCAGGTGCTTTGTTCAAGGGCATACTGTTAATCGTCTTTTTAATATCTTCCACCGTCACCGGTAGTGCTATGTATTGGCGGTGTGCATCATTGAACCACACCAGAGCTATAGAGTCAAGAAAGGCTTCCAAATGTTCCGGGATATCAGGTTGCGTCGCGGAATAGAGACCAGCATAAAAATTTCTAAATTCGCGCAGCACCCGTTCTTGCCCAGTCACCATGTCTCCATCCGGAGTGCGGACCATGTGCACGAAATGGGCGTTTTCCGATGTTAAGAAGACCCGCCAGTGTACGGCTCGGTCTGTCCCCTTCCCCATATCGCCTTGCCTCTGCATATTTACCCAGGAATTTGAGTTTGCGTTGCGCCTCCTCGTCAAACTCCAACAATTTACCTTTCAGGGCAGCTGCAGCCGCCGGGTTAGGGGAAGTACAGAATCCCTTTTCAAGGTCTCTAATTTGCCCCTCTAGCTTGCTTAAAGAGTCCCTTATCGCCCTCAGTACACCTGCCTGTCTTGCAATACATTGCCCCCGGATCACCACCTTAAATGCATCCCACAGGGTCGCCTCCGTGGACACCGAGCCTGAATTCAAAGTAAAGTAATCGACAGTGTCACTACGTATTTCCTCTTTAAAGGCAGCATCCATAAGTGCATGCTGCGGGAGTCGCCATCTAAACGCCCGCGTGGTAGCGCCCGGGAGCGATAGCTCCAACAGGCACGGGGAATGGTCTGATAAGGATCTAGCCATGTGACCAACTCTAGTAGTCCATGCAGCCACATCCGGTGAAACTAGCCAAAAGTCTATACGGGACCATGCAGCGTGTTGCGTGGCTATGCATGTGCCTTCTTGTGCGGTAGGATTACGCACTCTCCAGACATCTATCAGACCTCCTTCAACCATGATGTCTCGAAGTGCAAGGTTTGCGTGTGGGTGTGGCTGCTTAGATGTCCCCTTACGGTCAAGTGAATCATTCAATACCACATTAAAGTCTCCACCCCATATGACCGTGGAGCACCCCGCCGCCGCGACCCGTGCCCAGATCTCTCCGAAAAAATCAGGTGTGTCCGTGTTTGGGCCATAAATGTTGACTAGCACCACCAGCCGTCCACAAAGCAGTCCTTGAGCTATTATGTATCTCCCACCTGGGTCCCTGTGTGCGTGTGTCTCCCTCCAGTTCAGCCCCCTCCTAATTAAGATGGCAACCCCTCTCGCATAGTTGGAGAATACAGCAGAATAAACAGTGCCCCATCGGCTGTGTTTCAGCCTTGCCGATGGTTGTAAATTTAGGTGAGTTTCTTGCAGGAGGCATATATCCACCTTGTGTCTCTGCAGGTAGGAGTGCATTAATCTTGTCTTTCTTCCATCATTTGCTCCCCTAATATTCCATGTGATAATGTTACTTACAGTCCCAGGCGTACCCATTACTCATTCAGTAGCTGCAGCGGTACATAATTCCCAGACCAGCCAGATACATGCATGTTCAATGGGAATAGGACTTGACATTTTAGCGACCTGTTCCGAACCAAAAATAACAATCCCCCAACTTTTCCTCCCCACCCCCACCCACTCCAACACCCCAATCAGGTTGTGTTATATCCCCCCCATCAACACGCACAGCGTGCAAGGAATAGAACATTGGGATACACCCCAGGAGGGCGAGTGTCCCCGGACATACTACCCCGTTTGCACAGGGTGGCCATGAAGACCTTGTGGGCGTCCAACATGTCAGTTCCCGGCGCCCCGCATTGTGTGGAATCATTTCATTCCCGCCCAGCATGTCATTAGCAATCGTTAAGAACACGTTATTACATAGCCACTAAGTGGGATTGGGATGTTGAGATATTAATTTTGAGTTAACTAAGGTGCTCAACCCTCCCTGTACATCTTCGGAACCAACTCTAGCATGACCTAATTAGAGCACAGGATATAAAGTCAATCATTATCACTTAGCTGGGTCTCCTCGGCGCCCTGCTGCGACCTCTGGGTTTTCTTTCTCGTGCCACAGATGTGCTTAGCAAATTTCAGGGCGGATTTCGCATCTACAAAGAAATGGGCCGACCCCTCATGTGTGACCCTCAATTTGGCGGGGTATAGGAGCGTGTATGGCACCTGGGCCTGTAGCAGCAGTCGTTTCGCAGGCACAAATTCCTTCCTCTCCGCCTGCACTGTAGGCGTGAAGTCCAGGTTGAAGGAGATGTTGTTCCCTTTGTGAGTGATCTGGCCCCTCTCGCGTGCCAGCTTGAGAATTAAGTCTCCGTCTTGGTAGTTGAGGATCTTTGCGAGGATGGGCCTCTGCGTTCCGCCCACTGCTGGTTTTGGGCCCAGTGTTCTATGTGCGCGCTCTACCGCAAACATTGGGGACAGGTCAGAATCAAATAGTTCACGCAGCAGATCAGTAACGTATACCTCCATCCTCCCTGTGTTGGTCGTCTCCGGAATTCCCGTGATGCGGAGGTTGTTTCTTCGAGAACGTGCCTCCAAATGGTCATTCTTGGCCTTGATTACCATTAACAGCTTATCCATATGTAGGAGCTGTTCCTTCGTGGAACTTTGAAATTCAACACACTCTGTGTGTCGGTTTTCCAGCCCATCCAGTCGTGTTTCATGGGTAGCCACTGTGTTTTAACCTGGTCCATCTGTGTGGTCAGCATGTCCAGCTTCGCATCAATATTGCACAGGCTGGAGCGCACATCTAGCATCAGAGTGCGGAGATCCTCCTCACGAGCAGACTCTAGCTCCGCGCCCCCGGTCGCACCAGTCGCCGCCGTAGGCGCGCTTTTGGTCTTTGTGGGTTTAGCGTTGTCGAAGGATATTTTCGCCTGTCTGGCGTCAGTTTTCCCCATGGCTAGTAGTCTTTGATGCCCCTCGCTGCAGCTCGGACAGTATGGTCCTCCCCTTTGTTGCCCACGGGAGGTCAGAACCGTCCAGTGCCCAGCTCCCTAAGCTCAATCAAACGATAGCAGAGCGTTCACAACCCTCGGCCGCTGACCTTCGATTGTGCCTTGCGTGTCAATCGGTTGTCTCCCATTCCGGTGGCATGCAGGTACAAGGAGACCTCCAACGTCAGCGGTCCGACCTTGCAGGGTATTATGGTGTCCGCCTCCCACAGCGGGGGCCGCACCCTACTGCATCAGGCAGGGAGGCGATGCGAGCTTCACGTCGGCAGTCTTGCACGCGGGAGCCAAGGAGCTGAGGAGCCGTGCACCCGGTCCCGGGGCCGGTGACAGCAATGACGGCAAGATTTCTCACAGCCAGGTATCGTGCACCGCCATGCAAGGAGGATGATCGCCGTGGTCCCCAGCCTCTTTTTATCACGTCGGCACAACAGCGCGGCGCTATTCGCTCAGTACATGTCCAGTGGGGTGTGCGCACAAACTGCTCCGCTATCCGGCCCGGGTCCGATGGCGGAACCCGCAAGATGGCACCTCGCGGGCTTGCAGAGGATCTCCGGCACTCACCACAACTTCCGCGGATGCCGATCCGGCCCGCGTGCCTCTCCGATGCCTCCGCAGCAGGGCCTCACCCCCTGGCTGCCCGCTCGAGGTCCGCAGCGGGATTGGACGTCTCCAGGCAGCCCCTTTCGGTCCGCCTAAGGCCCAGAAAGCCGCGGGCCGTCTTTGCAGTGATGCGTGGAGGAGTCTCCTCACGCCCCGGGTCTCAGCGCGGGCCTCGTTCTGGAGCAGTCTGCACTTCTGCCAAATGTTTAGTATTCCGGGCAGACGAGAAGTCAAAAAACGTCAGTTGTGATCCTCAGGGCTGAGGGTGAAGAAGCGCCGGGTTCCATCTCACGAGGACGCCCCTAGCAGGATTATTTTAAAAGGATAAGTTTCATGGCCGGCGGAGCTCGCTCACTTGGCAGGCCATTTCGCAGTCCGGCTAGCCACGCCCTTCTCGCATCGCAATAGGAATTGATCCCTAATTCTATCTTTAATTGCTGACTCAAATTTGCAATTGGAAGCTAGCTTTATCAGACTAGTGACATATTCTTCCACTGAATCATTTTGACCTTGACTCCTTAAACCAAAATGATACCTATCCAAAATGGTACTATCTTTTGGAAGATAATGATGATCCAATCTAGCTATGGCAATTTCAAATTCATTCAAATCATGAGCCTCTGTCTGTGGTAGTTCAGGAAGGTCTTCCAGAACATCTTGACCCTCCGCCACTAATCAATGCAATAACAAAGCATGCTTCCTCTCAGCACTCAGATTGGTTCCACACACACACGAGTAATTGGAGAACACTTTCTTCCATTTAGCCCACTTAATTACAGGCTCACCAGGCGAAGAAAAGAAGAAAGGTGGCGCAGTAATGTTTTTCATTGTGGCGGTTTGTTTGGGTCCTTTAAACTATACAAACTACCCTGGAACTGTGTCAGCGAGAAAGATAAAAATGTTCACCAAATATGATTCTGGGGAAGCAAAAAAAAAGACGTAATAAAAATTGATGAGAAGTGAAAGCCAAATAAAGAGCTCCCAAACTACTCAATTCTACATGTGAGACTATAAAACTGAATTTGGCAAGTTCAACAGTACTCTTTCAATATGTCATATCAGCTTTGTTTGGCAAAAAAAAAACGCTGAGCGCCTTGACAATAGAGCAGCTGTAGTTTTCTACTGGGTGCTGGTTTCAGGTGAAGCACCTTCACTACTGTGCTGTTTTCACTTTGTCTAGAAGCAAATAAGGAGCTGGAGGGTGAAACAGATGTTCTTCCGTGCTCCCTTCACCTAAAATGGAGGCATCTGGGGATCTTGAGTGGTGATTAGGGCGTACAATGCGCTTTAGATTTTCTGGAAATAGTAAGCGAGAGACTCGCTACAGCCAACCCCGGCCGTGCATCTATCCCATGAGCAGTGCCCTCGGGGAAGACCAGGGGAGCTAGAGGGCGAGGGGACATTCCTCCGCGCTCCCTTTCCTGGTCGGCAGACTTTTCATCATCAGCTGTGATAAGGATTCTCTAGAGTGTGTTCAAAAGAGAGTTTTCCCAGGTTTTTACTTGCGGATAATGGTGTTCAATTCTGCTCCCATGAGACTGAATCATATTTGAAGAAGTGTGGGATTGAGCTTAAGAGATCGGCGTTGTATCACCCTCAAACCAATGGTGCCATAGAAGGGGTTATCAAGACAATAAGAGGGTATACAACTGGCAAAAGTGAATGGTTTAGATTGGAAGAAAGTGTTGGCTGATAGGTTGGCTGGCTATCGTTTCTCCCCGCATGGCTCCACAGGCAATCTCCATTTGAATTGTTCAAGGGAAGATCTCCTTCAACAAGAATGTGTCATGGTTGGAAGTTCTGGAACAAGAGCTTTGTTGATGATACTCCAGGGGAATGGAGGGAGAAAGAGATTACTGTTCCATATAAGAGAAAGGAAAATTTTGACTCTAGCAAGAGTGTGAGGAATGTGGAGGTTAGTGTGGGTGAGTTTGTAAAAGTTAGAGCACCCAAAGGGTGTTCGGATTGGTCTAAGTTTACAAGGAAGCTACAAGAGATTTTTAAGAACTTGGCAGGAAGCAATAGTGATCCCCATTTTTAAAAAGGTGGATCGCCAAGACCCAAAATGCTACAGGCCTATATCATTACTGGACTCTCTAATGAAAGTGGCTGGTAGGGTCATTTTAAATAGACTGCATGCGTGGGCAGCGGACACGGGAGCGCTTTCTAAATAACAATATGGTTTTAAAGAAGGGCTTGGCACAGTAGAGCAAGGATTAAATCTAGCCATCATTATTGGGAAACATGTGGTCACAAGGAGGATAAGTAATTCCTGACTTTTGTGGACCTAAGCTCTGCCTTTGACTGTGTCAGCCATGAAATCCTATGGGAAACACTTTCCAGCTTAGAAATTGCTCCCAGTCTTATTAATTTTTATTAAGGAATTGTATCGGGGGGGCAGGCGCAAAGGTCAGTTTTGGTTTAAAGGGAGAGTGCACCTACAAATTTCCAATCAAAAAAGGAGTCCGCCAGGGATGCATACTTGCACCTTTTTTATTTAATTTATATATTAATAGTGTAGCATCCCACCTGATAGAAAATCGGCAGGATTACCCACAAATCCAAGGTAGGTCAGCACCAATCCTGTTATACGCGGATGACGCGGTTATAATGGCACGCACGCAATTGGGCCTCCAGAGATCACTTAATTCTTTCTCCGGATATATGAGTGAGCGGGGCTTAAAAATTAACGTTGGAAAAACTTTCAGCATGTCCTGCTCCAAAAACAGCAAGGTACACTGTAACATCTTTCTGGCCGGTACCAAGATTGATTCAACTAAAAATTTCTCCTACCTGGGCATAAACTTTGACAACAATGGGACATGGACCACAGCTGCATATGCAAGGAAATTAGCATTTTCCCGTGCTATTGGTGCTGTGCGTAACTTTGCCATTAAGCTCGGGGGAAGACTGGTAAAAATCCTGATAGATATCTATAAGGCAAAGTGCGTGTCCACTGTAATTTATGGTGCAGGCATATGGGGCATTACGGATACTAGTAAGATTCAGGCCTGCGAAAACGCTTTTCTGTGTTACTTATTGGTGGTTCCTAAGTCGACCTCCACATATGTCTGCCACAAAGAGTTGGGCATTGCTTATGTGTCAGACATCATTAAAATGAGCCCAATCCTGTTGTGGCACAGGGTGTGGGTTTCCGAAGAGACAGGGCTAAATAGGGACATCATCCGGGGTTGCATGAATCTCCAGGGGAGTACGAAAATAGAGTGCTTTAGGTATGTAAGACGCTTTCTAATAGCCATAGGTCACCAGGAATATTTTGACAACCCGCCTAGTATGTCAGCTGTTTCCAGGAAGAAATTGAAGGATATCGGTCTTACTTACCTAGAAGACACTAGGTGGCATCTGGAGGGTAAGAAGCCCTCGGTAATGCAAAACCAACTGATGTTAGATGGTCCTGGCCTACAGCATTACCTAATACTAACTCTGAGCAGTTTCACTCGGATGCTCCTAACTCGTTTTAGGGGGGGCATCTTCTTTAGACTTGTGACCTTCCCTGATGTGAACATTTGGTCAAAATCCCTGACTTTTTGTCCCTGTGATGATGTGTCCCAACAATCGATGCAACATTGTATCCTGTTCTGTAAATTCTATACCACAATCAGGGGAAGGTATATACTCATTTTATTTAAAAAGTGGGGACTGAGACAATGTAGGCCTGCCCTATTAGGACTACAAATGTTGGAGGATGAGTTCACTCTGTATAGTGTTTCAATGTTTTTAAAAAGTATGTTGAGATTCAGATTGTCAATAACTTGAATCTTAACTTAATTTTGGAATTAGTGGTAATTCGGTTTTTCTGATTCCCTATTATAATGGGTTATAATAATTGGTGTATTAATGAAAGACATGAAATGTTTTAACTGTATTTTACATTGTGCTTTCATGGATTCTTGCAACTGAAACCGAATAAAGCTACTTTTGACTTTGACTTTGACTCTAGCAAGAGTGTGAGGAATGTGGGGGTTAGTGTGGGTGAGTTTGTAAAAGTTAGAGCACCCAAAGGGTGTTCGGATTGGTGTAAGTTTACAAGGAAGCTACAAGTGATCAAATGTGTCAGGAATGCCATCAAGACGCATATGGAACAAGAGCAGGGTTGCGGTCCTTAGGCAGCCACATGATCTTTCTCCCCCTACATCATCTACCCCACAACAGGTGAGGAGAGGTGTGGGGGATTCTAGTTTACAGGATGCTCCCTGAAGTGCTCCAAAATCTCATAGGAGGAGTGTTAGGGAGACCAGGAAACCTGCATTTCTCAAGGATTTTGTAGTGGAAAGATTTGTGTTGGATATCACCCTGCCTCTCTGGCTAAATAAGTAACACCTTTTCTCAAGTGTTATGATGCTGCTATTTTTTTCATAGTGGGGTATCTGTTTGGGTTGTTAGGTGTTTAGAATGTTCTGGGGTAGGGTTTGGGGATTTCAATCACGTCATGGGAGGTAAGCGAAGCATTATTTCTTAGCACCACATCCAACGGCAAATGCTGTCCAACAGAGGCACCGCTGGGTTCTCACAGCTGGCAGGATTCTCTGCCCATGCTCTGTGGCTGACCTCCAATATTTTTCCAACAATAGCTGTTTTGAATTAAACAAAAACAACCTGCTTTTAATATAACACCATGCGGGATTTATTCTCTTTTGTAGAATTTTTCTTTTTTTAGCACACTATTTTCAGTGCATGGAAATACAAAATACAGAGAATTTTTATATACAATATATACATACACATTTATAAATCATAAAAAACATTTTGCAGATTTCATACACACTTGGCCGTACAATCATACACAAACCATTCATACAACTGGAACTAGAAAACAAACAATGAGTCCACGTATTGGTAACGTATCTGATAGAAAACAATTCTTTTCGTAATTTCAAAATGTTAGAGTCTGTATTGATCACAGTTCTACCAAGGTCACTCTAGTGACAAATTTTTAGGGGCTGTTCTAAGGCACCAGTAGTAAACCAACTACGGGACAAGGCTGGTCGACGCGTTTCGAACCCCTGCGTCTTGGTGGGGTTCTCCTCAGGACCGAATGGTTCTGAAAAATAACAACAACAAAGGCTAGCTTAGGATAGCTTACTGAAAAGTGATAAGAGACAACCTCCAGTGAACCAATGCCGCTCCCTACCTTTATATGATGGTCGATAAATCGCAAACAATGGTGGGCGGATGGATTCCCAAAACAGAGTTTCCTGAGGAGAACCCCACGAAGACGCAGGGGTTCGAAACGCGTCGACCAGCCTTGTCCCGTAGTTGGTTTACTACTGGTGCCTTAGAACAGCCCCTAAAAATTTGTCACTAGAGTGACCTTGGTAGAACTGTGATCAATACAGACTCTAACATTTTGAAATTACGAAAAGAATTGTTTTCTATCAGATACGTTACCAATACGTGGACTCATTGTTTGTTTGTTTTCTAGTTCCAGTTGTATGAATGGTTTGTGTATGATTGTACGGCCAAGTGTGTATGAAATCTGCAAAATGTTTTTTATGATTTATAAATGTGTATGTATATATTGTATATAAAAATTCTCTGTATTTTGTATTTCCATGCACTGAAAATAGTGTGCTAAAAAAAGAAAAATTCTACAAAAGAGAATAAATCCCGCATGGTGTTATATTAAAAGCAGGTTGTTTTTGTTTAATTCAAAACAGCTATTGTTGGAAAAATATTGGATGTTGAATAGGGATTCTCAGCATTGGCTTTTGTTTTGTTTTATAATATTGGTTGGACTCAGCCTTGCTGAGTTAGGAGTCGAGACCCTTTTTTGATTCTTTGACTGTGGCTGACCTCATCATGCATGAGGTTCCAAGCTGCACAAACAACTTTACTCCTTCCATCCATTTATCCTCGGTGTAGCATGCTCACTACCCTTACATGAAAACAAATGTCCCAAAAACGTGTGACCACTCTTTACCACAAAAGGTACTCCCCACAGGTAATATTAAAAATGTTGTATCGCCCATATGCGAGCCATCACTGAGCAGTGACATTCCACACCTTTAAGAGTTCTAGAAAATAGAATATACATTTTAAAATAATCATTTAAAAAATAAAACCGTAATATAGTGCACACAATATGAATTGTAACTACAATGAAGATAAACAATGAAGATAAACATTAATGTGGTAAGGAGATTTATAATGAGTGTTTAGAGCAATAAATATCCAATATTGTGGCTATGAATTCTATAGCACGAACACCCTAACGTGCTACCTAAGCGCTATACTGTTTCTAGTACATTAATAAATAACAAACCTATTCCGAGTTTCAGAGATGGTTTAAACCCAGATACCTGATTTCAGAGCAATTTGTTTTATTCCCTGCTCACAAAGGCAGCTATGTGCATGTATGATAAACTCATTCAATGATTCAATCACGCAGCCAGCCAGTGAAGGCCAATTACTTCCCAGTAGCCTTCTGTTAAGGTGGGTGAGCGATTGTGCCTTTCACCTCATCACCTGGCGTGAAGATCCTCTGAGCCCCTTAGTTCTCTAAGCACAGTTGTTCTTAGATTTTACAGAGCTTTGTTGAACACCTTCAGAATAAACATTAAAGAAAATGAATGGTTATGTCCGTTCTGATATTTTCACTCTGTTATACATTGGTTTTTTTATAGACAACAAAATGTAACGCACAAATATCAGCTTTCTAGAAACTCTACAATGTCATAATAATGATTCAACATAAACTGATCATCTGCATTGATTCATTTCCACAAATATTTTCATGTATGTTTGATTATCATATTTGTGGGACCAGAACAATATGGAAGCAATGAGCACTTGATTTAATCTTTTTTTTAATAATAATAATAATTTCTTTATTGTATAGTTGGTAAAAACCATTACAAAATATAAAATAACGGAGTATTTGAAAAGCAGAAAAAGAACATTAGTCTGCAGATACATAAACAATGGAACTTAAAACTTATGAGTATAAATATCATTCAGACTTCAGGAAGACCATGTCTGGGGCCAGAGAAACCTACACGTAAGTAATAAGGGTTCATGGTTTGGATTGGGTCTTTGCCAGAGCTCCTCTCTTGATTTAATCATACTATTCACCTTTGATTAATTAGCTAGCACATGTTGTTAACTCACGGGAATTCAGACACTCAAGAGAAGAACAAAACATGATATTTATGGAAGTATGAGACCAATTTCACATTACACTCCATATATACTGTAAGTTCCAAAAAGGTTGAGTTTGGTGCTCAGGAGTGTAAGGTATGTGTGAGAATATGCTCTGAGTGCAGTCTTTTCCATGGGTTTCAAGTCCCAAACGTGCATTTTTTTGCACTCTGGTGCTCACCATGGGAGAGCACCTGAATACAATACTGTAGTAAGTTCTATTTTAGGCCCATTGCAGTTCCCCTTTATTATGCCAAACTGCACATTTTAGGCCACATTTGCTTGGCACACCACACATCATTTATTTTCATGCCACACTGTTATTTTAGAAATAGGCTGCTCCTGTTATTATTATGTCCATCTTCTTGGGATTTGGTTTGAACATTTCGTGCAAGGTCGAACAACACAGTGTCCTGTTTATCTGCGCCCAGTCAAGCTAATCCCAGAGATTACGGATCTATCTGGTGCTCACCTAGTGAGGGTTGGTTTAGACAAATATCAGTTAACATGATAGAACTTTCAATTGTATACAGTTTGCTCATCAGGCTGATTACTCTGCTTAGTTGCATATGTCTAATCGCAGCAGTACTGCTTCATAATAGACGAACGTTAGTTTCAATAAATATTGCAACCTTTCCTCTTGTCTTTATTTGTTTATTATGGGCATGCATGAGTGAAAGGTGATCTGTTTCCACATTTCCCTTGAGTACTAGAGTGTTGTGTTCTAGGTTGCCAATTCACTTGTTACTCTGGAACGTTAGGAGTGCAATGAGGTACTATGAGCCAGTTTGATTTGGGCCCTTAGGTACTGATGTTGTATGAAGCCTTAGTCCCTACATTCCAAAGTCCTATGGTTTCCAAACGGATGTATGACGTTACTCCGCATACCGTTACAACTACCTACCATTACAACGCGACCATTACAACGCATACCATTACAACGCATAGCGCTTTGGGGTGCTGGATAGTGGTAAGTATAATTTACTATTCTAACTCCAGTCCCCGTGGACCCTAGGGAAGGTGTTGGATAGTAAATTATACCATTCCCTATCCTATAGCGCCCCCCAGCGCAATGCGTTGTAATGGTATGCGTTATAAAAGTCACGTTGTAATGGTAGTGCGGAGTAACGAATGCGTTGTAACAGGTGCATACCTTTCCGGATGTATGACGTATACCTTTCCAAACAGAATCCCCTCAACAATACCAGATCTACATAATGATATAATGGTGTGTGAAACCAGGATAGGATATACTGCAAGTTTCCTAGACTTATGCACAAAAATACAAGTTTCTGGGCTGGGATTACATTGAGTAAAAAGTATGCCTGCAACAGGCCTGGACAATAATTGATATTATACCATGAGCCCCACAGAACAGAGGGCCAGTTCACTGCCTGAAATATTGACATATAGATACGTAGTGGCGAAAATTTCGATTCTGATGCATTTACTTTTGTCTTCTCCACTGTGACATAATTGTAGATTTACTGTTACTTTCGCTGCCATGATAATACTTCAGAAGTCAATATTATATTTATGAGGCCTCTGTGGGTTAGTGATTTAGCTGTGATATTGTGGTACAACTCCTTAGATTGCCTGTAGACACAATATATACTAACTCTTTGCTCCTAAGAGAGGAGGATGCTGGAAAACGTGCAGAAGGCAGATGTAGAGATGTTTTTTGACTTGGGCAATGTGGGTAATTGCCCATGGACCCACCTTCTAGACCCCCCTTCGGTAAAATGAGCTTTCTATCTATTTGACCTCCTGTCTGTTCTATTTCTCTACCTAAACCTCTTTCCCTCTCTGCTTACCTGTATCTCTCAAGCCAGTGTCATCTTAAGGATTTTTTGGATCCTGAGCAAGACCTATTTCAACTGATTTTGTGTGCCCCTGATAAAGTTTAACTTATAAGTAGTTGTGTGTGGTGTCATGTAGGCTTGAATTAACATGAAATAGGTAATCCCTAATGTATTCTTTTCAGGGGCCCCAATGTACATCTTGGATGGGGACCTCGAAAATCCTTAAGATGACAGAAAAATAGGGACAGACTGAGAGGTCTTTCGTTCATCCCTGCATACATGAACATGAACTGTTCAAAAGGGTCTGTGTGGGACAGGGTCTGTTACAAAGTGACATGGAGGCAGGGGTTTTAGCACAAATTACAATGCAAAGGACAGATTTAGAAACAGCCGACCCGTAAAGATGCCATATGAGGCAAGTGAACCGTGCAGTGAAGTGACCCAGAATCCAAAGCTAATGCAGCCCAGAGCCCTGTATTTATCAGGGTGATTTAATGGCCGGCCCATCATCCGAGTCCACAGGCGCTGGCAATATATTGTTAAACTGAGTAAAGTGTTTCACTAATTTTGCTTTATGTTGTGACATCCGGGATTTTTCCACATTTTTGGAATGTGTTGGAAGGTTGATATTTCGAACCAGGTGGTTATTTGTGAACTATATCCATTGAGTCATGAAAAGACGTACAAAATCAGAATCCTGTGTGAATGAAGCCCACACTGGGGCATGTTCTTGGACTATGTCCTTGGTGAGATATATATATATATATATATATATATATATATATATATATATATATATATCATGATACCTTTGACATCGTCGACGATACCATCGAAGCAGAAGAAGAAAAAGGCTTCGTCGACGCTTACCTCGTCGTCGACGCTTACCTCGTCGGCGTTGGCTTCGTCGACAGTGGTGGCCTTGTCGTCGACTGCATCGTCGCCTGCGGCTTCGGCGGAGGTGGCTGCGTCTACGATGGCTTTAGTTCCCCTGAAGTCACCAAGTTCTCTTCTTCAACGACACATTCTTCTTTAGATTTCCTGCCGATTCAAACACCTTCTCAGCCTCCAGCAGTATTATTTTCTTCAGATGAAGATTCTGATGATGACGGGCAATTCAGAGCGGCTCGAAGTCCTTCCGAATTACTGATAAAATGTCATGACTCAGATGAAGAAGACCTAGAGGAGGAAGAAGAGGAAGAAAATGAAGATTACTCTACTGGTGGGACACACCCTGAGCCTGAGCCTCTCATGACACAGATCCCCTGACTCTTATCTCTAATCTACAATATTTGCTAGATGACTATAATCGCCGGTTTCCAAGATCGGTACAAGCCTTTCCAGCACCTCAACCACCTAGTCAAGTCGCTAAGGACCCAGTAGTGTCCCCTTCGGATTCTGCGACAAGGTCTCAACAACAGACTCCTCAAGTGGTAATTGATGACGACGATGATGACAATAATGATGGTGACGGTGGGAGAGAGGAGGGTGAGCTGGATGATAGATCCATACTTTCAGAATGGGACAACTTTCAAATCAAACGCCATCCCCTCCTCCAGCTCCTGTAGATTCCCCACCAGTGGACATAGGCTCTTTTCATGCGCTCATGGAAAGAGCAGATAAAAGATTTCAACTTCCCATGACAGTAACTGAAGAAGAGTGCTTCTTATATGATTTTAAAGAGCAGCCCCAAAAGCAAGTTCTCTCTATTCCAATCATTGATTTTATCTGGCAAGAAGGATTACAAATTATGCAACATCCTAATTATATTCCAGCCGTCCTACCGAGACTGGACAAGAAGTATAAGGCTCCAACAAATACACCTGCATGTTTGATTTCTCAGACAAAGCCGGATTCCATAATTACTCAGGCGGCACACCTACGATCAAGAAACCCTTCGTCTTCAATATCCTCGCCACCAGACCATGAGGGTAGGCGTCTCAATGCCATAGGCAAAAAGTTCTCAACAATGGCTGCAACAGTGGTCCGGGCAGCCAATTCAATGGCCATACTTGCTAGGTACGATCGACAAATGTGGTCCGACATTTCAGCTCTAGTGCAATTGATACCGGAATCTTCAAAACTAGAGGCATTAAAGATCCTGCATGAGGGAGAAAAGATTTCTTCTGAGATGATTGACTGTTGCATCGATATCTCTTCTACTGGTTTCAGCCTTTTGGCGGGTGCTGCAGTTCTCAGAAGGCACGGCTGGCTCAAAGCGACATCTTTCTATCAGGAAGTTCAAGCACAGATATTAGATATGCCTTATGACGGGGAATCTTTGTTTGGCCAACATATGGATGATGCCCTCCAATCAATAAAAAAGGACACCGACACGGCTCGTGCTCTTGGGACTCTACAATTTAAAAGGCAAACTTTTAGAGGCGCAAGAGGCCATGGTTCCTCGTCCTCTTTTCGCGGCTCGTCCAACCAATATAAGCAAGGTCAGCAGCGATACTCCTACCAGATTCAACAATCATACAGGCAACACTCTTCAACATACAGGCAATACAGAGGTAAATCCTCTTACAGAGGAAAGGATTCCTCCAAGAAAACATGACTTTCATCTTCAGCCCTTTATCACCCACCAGAGTGTCCGTGGGTTGGAGGTCGAATCTCTCACTTTTATTCAAAAGGGTTTCAAATAACTACAGACCAGTGGGTCTTGGATATTGTACGCAAAGGGCATGCATTAGAATTCCTAAAGATTCCTCCCAACTCTTCACCATGAGGTCCTCCTCCTGCGCGTCTTAAAGAACTTTTAAACCAACTCTCAGTTCTGCTAAGGAAAGGTGCGATCGAAATAGTACCAAAACTCCAGAGAGGCAGGGGTTTTTATTCAAGGTTTTTCCTCATTCAGAAGAAATCGAGAGAATGGCGTCCTATTCTGGACCTGCGTGCCCTAAGCAAATCCATCAAAAAACAGACGTTTCGCATGTTGTCCCTTCAGGAAGTACATCCGTTACTTGCCCAAGGAGAATATATGACCACATTAGATCTCCAAGATGCCTATTTTCATCTTCCCATTCTTCGAAGGCACAGGAAATTCCTCCGATTCAGGATAGCTGGGAAAGACTTTCAATTCAAAGTTCTCCCTTTCGGGCTTAGTTCTGCCCCCGTGTGTTCACCAAGGTTCTCGCACCTGTGGCAGCTTACCTTCGCCTGCAAGGAGTACAAATTTCTCCGTACCTAGACGACTGTCTGCTAAAGGCACGATCATTCAAGTAGGCTTCCAAACACACTCAAATCTGCAAGTCACTCTTTCAGTCCCTGGACCTCACATTCAACGTGGAAAAATCTCAATTCTCCCTGCTCAAAACAGAATATTCTTGGGAGCCATTCTGGACAGCAAACGAGGAAAAGTTTTTGTCGCAAGAAAGACATCTGTGTCTCCACAAATTAGCATCCTCCCTCCTGTTAAGAGTCCACTTCTGTCCGACAGTTGAAATCTTTCCTAGGGATGTTATGGGGAGCCCTTCTAGGCTCTGGCATAATGGGGCCCCTGGAAGCCATCTGGCTCTCAAAACATAGGTGCCCCAAAAGGTAGTAGCCACGGGGCGCAGCACAGACCCCTCTGGGGCCTTTCAAATAAACATGGCCCCCCCAAGCCCCTCACAGGGACTTTTAAAACAAATATGGGCCATCGTTGGAGCCTTCGTGGCTCTAAAACAAACCTGCCCCTAGGGAACCTCGAGGGCTCTAGTAACAACTTCTGTGGGCCGTGGGAGTGGCCCTCTTGTCAATCTGGGCCGCTCAGCGCTGCAATCACTCATGCACTCTCCACCCCTCCGCCCCCCGGGGCAGCTCTACTCACCGGCTGCTTTCTGGAGGATGCAGTCTTCTGGGGGCAGTCTGCCGGGGCTCTCCCTCACTCACGGGGGCCTCGGCAGACATCTTCCGGCAGCGAGCGGGGCTCTGTCTCACCTCATGGGAGCCATCTTGGGACCGGGACTCAGTGGGGAGCCGCAAGGCTCCGAACCAAACTCCTCTTCCAGGGCTCCCTCCGGGTCATGGCAGCCCCGCAGCATTTCGGCGGTTCTCTCCTAGCGGTCCTCTCCTGGCGGTCCCGGGACTTTCCTCCATTCACCGGAGTCCACGGGAGGCCTCTCCTTCGCCGGCTTTCCTTTCCGGTCCTGCCGCGGCCCCGTCCCCGTCACAGGCGATCTTGCCTGACTTCCGGGGGGGCCGCGGCAGACTACGGGGGCATTTTTCGGTGGCACACAACTGAGGGGGGGGGGCACCCTCGAGGAACAAAATCAAGATGCGGCCATATTCAGGGTGGGCACCCGAATTAAAATAATTAAATAAGCTGGGTGGCACCCGCGGTGATTTAAGGAAACCGCCGTCACAATGCAGGGTAGGCTCCTGTCTTTAGAACGTCAAGATAAGCGGGGTGTGCACTGGCGCTGGGGGCGAATTCGGGGGAATCCCTACGCCAGGGATTCCCTCAGGGCGAAGGGCAGCTCAGCGCTGCCAGGCTCCATTTTAAAAATAAGATACAGCGCTTCCAGGCTGCCAGAGGTGCTAGAAAGAAAGGTGAAGCCAAAAAGGGTTTCCAGCAACAAAGATAATCGGCAATCCAGGGGCTTGGCAGGGCCCAGGGAGGCAAGCCTTCCCCTGTGCCCCAGCACGCCCCTGGTAGATTAAAGTCAGGAACAAGAACATTTAACATGAGGTCACAGCCTCTTTTAATACACCAAATCCCTTTGTCTCTAAGGTGCAGGGTGGGGGAAAACCAGACGCAGCTGGTTCTGGAGCACTTTGTTTTGCTCAGCTCCTCTCCCTATTCACAGGACAGGCTAGGGTCATCAGTCGCACCACAGGGCGCGGAGCCAGCATTGTGGAGGGAAAGCCCAACCCTATTCAGGTCCCAGGTGCAGCCCCTCCCTGCCATCAACATGCAGACCTCCCCATTCACCACCGGGGCAGACCCATCCTGACTTCTGGAGCCAGGCACACCAGCCAGCCCCAGCCAATCACAAGTCAGACAGTCAATTCACATTTACTGCACAGGCAGGCCAACTTCTAGAAGTGGCACTTCCACACTAGACACATTAAAGCCGCACACATCATCGCCCAGCATTCAATCTCACGAGTGCGCACATACCAAACTCAACCTTGCACTCCCCACGCATCAGGAATTACCATGGACACACATATTCCCCATGCATTCCAATGGGAGGGCAGGCCACTCTCACACACGCACTCAGAGAGCGCACACACTTTTACACTGCGCCACCGTGCTAAAGTGCGGAAGGACCAGAAATCATTATACTAATGTAACATTAAAAAGGCAAAAAGTTCATGGGTGAACCTGCCAGAAGGGCCAAGTCCAACACTCTTGCATCCCTCTCGTCCCTCACTGTCGGCTAAAGATGAGACCCATTCAGGAGGAGTTGGACAAACAATGGTCTCAAGTTTCGGGAACATTCAACGATATAGTCAACATCACGTCTCGAATGAAAGAAGGTCTCACGTGGTGGCCTCTCGAAAGGAACGTCTGGTCAGGCCGTTCATTCCTGGTGGACGCTCCGAGCTTCACTTTCACAACAGACGCATCTCTAGAGCGATGGGGTGCCCACCTTCAAGGATTAAGAGTAAAAGGAAAGTGGAACTTTCAGCAAAAGACCTGGCACATCAATCTATTGGAGTTACTGGGCATCTATTTAGCACTAAAGGCGTTCCGTCCTATCATTCAGGGAGCATCGGTGTTGGTCCGAACGGACAACACAACGTGCATGCACTACATAAACAAGCAGGGGGGCACAAGTTCCATCCGACTATCCCATCCGGCTCAACAGATTTGGGAGTGGGCTATTCAGCATCAGGTCGTCCTCTCAGCAGTGCATGTTCCGGGAGCATCAAACAATCTTGCAGATTCTCTGAGCAGGTCTTCTACAACGAATCACAAATGGGAGTTTCATCAACCCACACTGGATCACATTTTTTGGGTATGGTGTCACCCGAATCTAGATCTTTTTGCAACCCCTTTGAACCGCAAATGCCTGTCCTACGCAAGTTGGCTTCCCCAACCAGAGTCATGCCGAAATGCCTTTTTGGTGAATTGGTCGACAATAAATGCCTATGCTTTTCCACCAATACCTCTGGTTCCCAGAGTTCTTCGAAAAATGAGGAAAGAACCCTGTCACATTATTCTAATTGCTCCCAGATGGCCGAGACAAATATGGTTGACCCGATCATCCTTCGCCCTCTTCCGAATCTCCTGACCATGGATCAAGGCCAAGTCTGCCATTCCGACTCAGCATCTCTACGCTTAGCGGCTTGGAATCTGAGCATTATGAATTTCTGAATTTAGACATTCCTAAGGATTGCAGGGAGGTCCTAGCAAAGGCAAGAGCACCTTCAACTGTAAAAACATACAAACTTAAATGGAAGAGATTCTGTCTATGGTGCAAGTGCCCAAGTGCACCCTATACATTCCACTCCAGAGCAACTTTTGCCTTTCTTTTTGCAATTGGCAAAATCAGGCCTCTCATTTGCCACCTTAAAAGTCTTTCTAGCAGCAATCTAACGTTTCTGTCAGGATGACTCTAGCTCTCTTTACCCTTCCAGAGTCATCCAACAATTTTTTAAAGGTCTTTTCCGGATGTTCCCACCAATTCGTAGACCACCTCCTCCTTGGCATTTAAACATTGTCTTGGCACAACTAATTAGATACCCTTTTGAGCAGATTCATAAAGCTGATCTTAAATAAATTACCTGGAAGACTTCTCTACTTCTGGCTCTCACTTCCTCACGTCGATTCAGCGACATTCAGGCGTTTACTGATTTTTTTAATTTTATTTATTCACAGCCGTTTCGTCTGCAAATGTACTTACAGTATAGCCAACATTACAACAGCCGTTTTTTCTGTTTTTGTCCCCGTGCATACCTCCCCAACATACTGTAGTAACATTCAAAATAGTACAACCGTGTGATACATAGATCATGTCCCACAAGTCCTTCGTATCTGCATTATGAGGAGATATCTTATCAACTATCAAAACATCCCATCACCCTCCCCCTACCCTCTCCTGTACTTGAAGGCGTTTACTGCTAAACCGCTTTTTCTTCATTTCACTAAGGACTCAGTCTTACTACGCACCAATCCAGTTTTCATCCCTAAGGTGCCGTTGAACTTCCACCTCAATGAACCAGTTGTTTTAAAGTAATTTTTCCCTAATCCTCAGACACCAGCAGAGAGAGCACTTGATTCTTTGGATATTAAAAGGTGTCTAAAATTCTATCTTCAAAAGACCGACTATACGTATGTCTGACAAGCTTTTTGTGGCCTATGGGATGATGCGGAAAGGACATCCAGTCACCAAACAAACAATTGCACGCTGGATATCTTCTGCTATTACTTTTTGCCATCAACAAGCGGGACAACCACTTCCTGCATCGGTCCGAGCGCATTCTACTAGGAAAGTTTCCACTTCTACGGCGCTGTTTGCTGGTGTGCCGCTTCATCACATTTGCAGAGCTGCAACATGGTCCAGCAGGCACATCTTTATGAAGCACTACTGTCTAGATGCTGCGGACAATGCAGATTCAGCTGTGGGACAAGCAGTACTTCGAAATCTCTTTAAATAAGGTGAGACTCTGTTGCTTCTCTCTTCCTGTATACAAGGCAATTTTTCTTCGTTTTATACTTCAGTCTTTTGTACTGTGTATGATTATGGTTATCATTATAGTATCATTATTAAGATGATTGGTCAGTACCTTGTATTATTCTAGTTCTACTGCTCACTACTCTTATTCAAGCATGTACATCTATGAAAGACACCCCAATGCTGGAGAAGAACAAAAGTTATTCACATGCGACCCACACTCCTCTCCTCAGAGGCTCTCTCTCATTATCTCCTGGCTCTATATTACTCTGTGCTACCATCAACCATTATCCCAATCTGTGCTCATATTCAATATATGCTTGCCTTGTCTATTGTCCATCCCTACATCTAAGAACATCCCCGTATCCCAAACCCCCAACACCCCCCCCCACCCCCCCCCCCCCCACCGGCTTTCTCAACTCGCCAGGCATATGTCTCCCCCCCCCCCCCCAAAACAAACTCAATAGTTTGATAAGTTCTCCCTTCCTCTTGCGGGGAAATCTGGGGGTATGCCCTCGTATGGACACTAGGGGCCCACGATGCGCCCTCTCCCCTCCTTTATTTCACCAACAGGCAGCTCCACTCGATAAAGCTGGCTGCATTAGTGGGACGGAGGTGAGTGTCCGGGCGGAACTTAAAAGTTAATAATAACACTGTTAATACATCACAAACATGGAGATACTCGTATGGCTTATATCTTGCTTGTCAGCCTGCAATACATTGTCCAATTCCCAACTCTCAGTCCGGGTTCGACGTAGGTGAAAGGGACCTGGAGCGTCTGCGGTTCTCTGTCTCCCGGGATGCTGCTCTACGGTCCTCCTGAGGTTTTCTTCGGCTTGTTGGGGGGTTGTGAAAAAATGCTGCTTCTCTAAATGCGTGATCCTAAGTTTCGCTGGGTACAGCATGGCATACTGGATGTTTTGTGCAAGTAATTTTTTCTTTACTGCTGCGTACTTGCGCCTCGCCTCTTGGACCGCCTGCGTGAAATCCGGGAAAAATGCCAAGGTAGTGTTCTCATAGCGCACCTGTTTCATTTCTCGGGCAAGCCTTAGTACTGCGTCCCTATCTCGATAGTTTAGGAAGCAAACTATTACTGGTCGGGGCGGAGCTGCCGCTGGTGGACACACGGCCAATGAGCGGTGTGCCCTTTCCACCGTCAGATGGGCCGGGAAGGCTTCCCTACCGAACAGTTTGAAGACTAGCTTTTCCATGAAGTCCTCCTTCCGGCCCGTGTTGGTTGACTCTGCCAGGCCTAGGACTCCGACGTTATTTCGTCGGTTGAGTGCCTCAAAATCTTCATTCTTATCTGCTATCGCTTTCAGCAATTTATCTAGTTGGAGCACATGTGCACTTGTCGCCGCCACGCCGTCCTCCAGCTCCGACACCCTGGTTTTAGCCTCCTTGATTCTATGGTCATGCTGCTCAAGTTTGTTCACCACAGAGTCCATTCTGAGGTTCATGGTGTCTTTCTTGGCATCAATAGAAGTGAGGCTTTGCTTCATACCCATCAAAATTGTTATCCAGTCGCCCTCTTGCAGTTCTGCTGGGCCCGTGTCTCTTTGCTCTGCTTAGCTCGATCTCTGACCTCTCCGGGGGTTGAGCAAGAGCTTGGCCTGTTTTAGCGTCTGTGCGGCCCATACCGATCGTGTTTTGTCCCACTATGCTCTGGGGAGGTGGCTAGGCGCTCTCACCCACTGGTCAGGTCCCCGTACTCTCATTCACTTTGAGTTATGCCGTCGTTGTGCTCTCCCCACTCCGTCCAGGCTCACTTCTTATCCAGGCCTGGAATTCTCACCGCCCGGTGCTCAGCCAACCAACCGGCCTGTGCAACTGAGGTCTGGGTGGCAAACCACCGAGCATTGAAGGGCCCACGTACACCAACACCCCTCTCGCTACACAAGTCTCTATCTTTAGGCACACAGAGACCCCCCGCTGGATAGGTGCTCCAACACAAAATGGCGGCGCCGCTGCTGAGATACTGGTTTCCGGCCGCGGCGTCTAATTCAGGGTACTGCAATCTCTGTCTCGCAGCTTCACTCAGTTAAGCCTAGTCAGGAACTCTTATGGGTAGACTCCGTGTGTGGGTACTTTCCAATTTCCCTCCGTCTATGTGCGCACCCAAAATGGCGGCTGCCGCTCCCCTCAGTCTTGCCGGTAGCAGTGCTCAGGGGCAAGGGGTGCCTTGAATGTAGCGTGGTCGTCCGTCCAGCTTCGCCTCCACGCAGCTTTAGGGGCGTTTGTAGTTCTGCTCCCCCTTATATTGTACCCCCCACTGCACCGAACACCGCTCACTCTTTACTCCGCACCTCTCCTTGCCGGTAGTCTGGGACTCTGGTGCTGGCCTGCCACCAACAGCCTAAACCCCTCGCAGCGTCTCCCATACAATTGCAGCCCGGGCCCGTGATTGCGGCGGAGCGGATCTATGATGACCCCGCGGCCCCTCCTCCAGCTGGGCCCAGTCCTCCCCGGACTTGCCTGAGGCACGCAGCTGCCGCTTATCTCCGGTGCTCCGCTCCAGTCGCCCGCCCAGAGGTTCTCCGGCTCAGATCTCAGGCATGTTTTGCTCATGGGTGTCGGAAGTTGTTCCCTTGCAGGCAGAGTTGTAACAGCTCTCCGTGAGGTGCTTTTAAGGCGAGTTTGTCAGGACAGGATGGGGTTATGATTGAAATTCCACCCAAACGGGCAGGAGCCTCGCTAGTGCGCGGCCATGCTGGTCGTGCGCCCTCTACCTCCCCCTGCTCAATTACTATTTTGAGACACATTTTGTGTTCTTATATAATGGCATTTAAGGGAACTGAGGCATAGGAATAGCATGGTTTTCTCAAGATCAAACCGTTTGGTAAACTAGAGGAATCCGTTCTATAGCATATGTTTGCTTGCTTTTAAGGCCTGTCGGTTCCCTCAATGGCACATGTGAGGGTAGCACGTGTTTGAATCTTGCCGCCATCAGCCGCCAGCAGCAGGGGGACTTCATCTCCCAAAGTGTTAAGCGCCGGGGTGGCGCCATCACGCGTTTCTGCGCAAGGAGGCGCTTAAATGCAGGTTTGGTCTCCCGTAGCGCGGGAGCCCGTATTGTTTTAATCTTGCCGCCATCAACAGGGGTACTTCATCTCCCATAGTGCTAAGCTCCGGGGAGGCGCCAATGCGTGTTTACGCGCCAGGAGGCGCTTAAGTGCAGGCTTGGGCTCCCGCAGCGCGGGACGAATGCGGCATCCCCAGGCCGCGCCAATTGCGGCCCGTCTGCGCCCTACAGCGACAGGAGGAGGCAGGGCTGGGCCACCCCTCTTTGCTGTGAGACTCTGCTACGATATACATCTGCTCCCGGTGTATGAAAGAAACTTTGGCCAAGGTACTGTAATCAACCTCCTTTAAACTGTGCCTGTTCCCCTGTTTGTTAACGTGTTTATTGTCGAGAATATACTGAGGGGTCTTTTTAAAGCTGCAGCATATTTTAATACATTAAGCAGCCATGGGGAAAAGGAAACAACCGAGCTCCGCTTTAACCAAATCACCTCCCAAATCACGGCAATCCATTATGAATTTTATAACTGGAGCAATGGGAGCCATTGAAAAGCAAATATAAAGTGTGGAGGAAACAACCATATTTACTGAGAGTGGGGCTGAATCATTAAGTAAATGTATTCCGACGCCCTTGGACTTGGAAATAATCCCGGAGCTTCAATCCACCAGCCAAGGTTGCCGTGAATAAAGACGCGTCAGGCCAAACTTTTGTCAAAGCAATTCCCGTTACCTCAAGCTCTAGTCCTCCATCTAAGCGCTCCAAAACCGTCAAATCCACTTTGGCAAAGTCCAATACGATCATGAGTAATGGCAAAGTGAAACCATCAAAGAAGGGAACTGCCTTGAAAACAGGACAATGTTCAAAATCTCAGATGGATTTAAAAAGGGTCTGTCTGCTGCACCACTGGATTCCCTGGCCTGCTCTTCATTAGAGGCATGTTTTCATGATCTTTTAGATCTCATTAAAACCTCTGTAACCAGCCTTACTGATCGTTTAAAAGCTGTTGAATGTGCTTTATTATCTTGCACTGAAAGATTGGGTTTAGTGAGTACTGGGAGGGAAGAACCTAATGTCAATAATGCTGGCATAGTTCGTACAATCTTAATACAGAAAACTGAGAAGGAGTCTCGGGGGGTGACCCAGCAACCTTTTAAGCCACATTATGATATGTCAACCCCAGTAACCCAAATACAAGTAAGTCAGATTCGAGGTGGGTTCTCAATAAGGGGACTTCAACAAGCCCCAAACCCAACATGCATGCAGGGGTAACATTCCAAAATATTCTCCCTTCGCTAGGGATAGCTTAAATCTGCCACCAGATTTTACTCCTTATGTGGTCATTCTGGCTGATATTCCACCAACAGAGTACCCCCAATATGAAACATGGGAGTCATTAAGAAATAAATCACTCAACTGGCTAATTTCTAAAATGGGGATGAGGGGCTCACTTTTTGCAGATTTTAAGATGGCAAGACTGGTGGGTTGGTTTGGTAGAGACCCCAAAGTGTTCATGGGTGATTGCATAGTCCTCTCTTTCAAATCACCAGGATTGGTAAATGACATACTGTTCAGGTTTAAATCCTTGCGTCTAAATGAAGAACAAATTAAGGTTGTGCCGCTCGGTTTCTTCTAGAAACCCCCCATACAATGTCATAGCCAGCCGAATGTATTGACCCCATTCTGCCCCCCAACACAGGGCACATTGCAACATTCAGTCCAAGCTGTTGGTGCAAACTTTGTTAATACTCCTGTAGTTCCACCTCAATTAGATTTGACAATCTTTCTCATCTTGCTGGGGTAGACTGACTTAAGGAAAAATCACTAAATGCCATTCCAACACAAAAGCTAAGATCTGGCACCCTGTCTCCCGATGAGAACTCGAAGTCAGTTATGAACTCCGAAGATCTAAAGACCTTGGCACCATGAATGCAGGATAAAGAGCTATTAAGTGATTCAATGCCACAAGACCTTACCAGTATTGCAGTATTCTCTTGGAACGTAGCAGGGTTGGGTAGCAAGCTCAATTTTCCAGAGTGGCTAAACTTTATAAATAATTGTACTATTGCCTGTTTACAAGAAACCTGGGTTATCGATGCTTGTCTTCTAAATGAGTTTACAACTTACAAACTGCTGGCAATTCCAGCAAGACCTGGCAGAAATAGGGGTGGTCTCTGCATTTATGTATCAAATAAACAAGCTTCCTCTTCCGTAAAAATCCGGACTAACAGTTCTTTTTATCAAATTGTTAGCGTTGATTCCTCTGAATCGCTTATGGTGTTGCTAGTTAATTTCTATAATAATGCTTGCGGTACAGATATACTGGCCATATTGTCCGCTCTTGAAAATGACCTGGATAATACCCTCCTGCAGGGGACTGGGGAGAAAGTAATACTCAGGGTGGGGGATTTTAATATCCAATTATGTAAATTGCCCACCAAATCAATCTGTGGTTTGATTTCACCAACAAATGGGGATACTACCCATTTTTTGTACTCCAAGTACAGTAGGAAGCTCAACGAGCTCATCCCCAAATATGATCTAGGCTTTTGCAATGAGTTTGGTAATATTCCAATCGAGGTACCTTGTACTTTTGATGGCACCATGGGTAAAAGTGCTGTTGACTTTTTACTTTTACCAATTCGCTGCTCAACTTATATTACCAATTTTATACTACATGATTGTGCTGAAGTGATCACTTCCCCCAGAGCTTAATGGTAAACCTTGGGTCAGTAAAAGCTCAGAGGGACCCCTTCCATTCCTTGGCCATGGAGACTTTAGACCTTTCCCGAATTAATGGGTTTGCATTAAGTTGGTCGATGGTCAATCCAACTGTCTTTTTAGAGCAATTAATTCAGAAGCATAAAGGTGCTTTTAATGTATGTCTGGATATTTCAAAGGAGGTTTCTGCTATCACGGAATCCTTTGGTCAAATAGCCTGCGCCATTAAAGCGGGACTATCATATCACGGCAGAAGGCAGGTACAGAAAATATGAAGGGATGGTTTGACCATGCATGTAGCGAGACCCACAAAAAAATACTAGGAGCATTGAAAACAAGCATTTACAATGCAATGGTTTTGCCTTTGTTAAAGTTAGAGCTATTGGCATTGCTCATGACATTATTTTTATTTATGTTTTTTTAACATAAATAAATGGCATTGTCATTTACAATGCCAATAGCTTAATCTCTCGCAAATGCCACACACAAACACCCACACAGAGCCCCCCCCCACACACACACAGCCCCCCACACACACCCACACAGAGCCCCCACACACACACCCACACAGAGCCCCCCACACACACAGCCACACAGAGCCCCCACACACTGCGAGCCCCCACACACACTGCGAGCCCCCACACATTGCAGGCAACAGAGGCACGTAAACAGGGTCACAAGCAGGCAACAGAGGCACGAAAACAGGGTCACAAGCAGGCAACAGAGGCACGAGAACAGGGTCACAAGCAGGCAACAGAGTCACAAGCAGGCAACAGAGGCACGAAAACAGGGTCACAAGCAGGCAACAGAGGAATGAAAACAGGGTCACAAGATACTGTTTTATGTATGGACTGTTATGGTGTGTACCAACCCACTGGCCTATTTTTGTTTCCTACGTTTTGAACGTATCATTATTTATGTTAATCATTTCCACATTTTAGCACCAAACAGGGCTGACCAAAACAAAAATCTAAAGCATTAGGTTTTTTGAAATCTGATTTTGCTCCTGCCTTTTGCAGATCGAGCCCCAGGATTGTAATGAAAATCACCACTACAAAAATATAACAACTTGCCAATAATGAAACATAACAATCATAGCCTCTTGATTAAACGCCACGGTCATGCTTTTAGTACGAGGGCAGGTGTTTGTGAATTTCTGGCTCATGCAAGCATTGGGAAACCACCACCTCAACACCCCATCACTTCATCTTTAAGAAATCCAAGACCACAAAAAATATTCTAATCATGAAAAATATATGCACTGTTCAGGAGCAGGGCAAGAGAGAAGAGGCAGTAGAGCTGCAGGGCAAGGAGAAAGAGGTTGCAAAGCGGAGGATGCATCTAGAGCTGCAGCCAGTGAGCTGACGGGCTGCAGGTGAAATATTCACCTCTTTGACCCAAACCAACGCTGCAATGTGACCCCCTCCAACCTTCTGCACCCAGGGAGAGCTGCACACTCCAAGCTTTGGCAACCAAAGTTACCACAAAGACCAACAATGCATCAGCTATGTCCCCATATTCAAACCACTGCACATCTGCAGTACACCCCTACAGTCAGCGAGACTGTTACCCAGCATACTCTCCTCTCATGGAGAAACCTCCGCTGAAAGCAGCACACCTCACACCGCTCCCCCACACTCCCTCCACAGCTGCACCTCTTTCCCCACACCAACCCAAACTTAAAATCCAGACAGTCTGTCCAAAGCCCCAAAAATGCAAAAACAAAGCTCACCACCGGGTCATCCATTGGACTGTATCTCTTCACGACTTGTCCTTCACGGTCAATGAGAAACTGGGAACAAAGAAAGAGGGTGTAAGGAAGCAGGTCTGCAGCAGGGAGGGTTGAAGATAACCTGGTGGGGCACATGGAAGGGGAAGAGTCCAGTATGCTGACAGGGGAGTAGACCAAGTGATTGTTCTCAAAAGCAGATGCCCCTATAACGGCTCAGGAAGCTTGCTGAGTGGCACGGTGTCCCGTCTAACCCAAACATCCAGAAATAGAGACAGCGGGGAAGCTCAAACAGACTTCATTCGAGTCTCACGTGGGACTGGCCTGCTGAACCTGCTCTACCAGCTTCTTTGGCCCTCAATGTGCACAAAACAAATTCCAAACAGAACTCAGTTTACAAACAGCCTTTAGAGGGGGGTTAGTTGCCTCATTAGAGCAGAACGACATGGTGACTGAATCTTACCTTGGAGAAGTTCCATTTGATGGCACTGGAGGAGAAAGAAATAAGAGTCATTGACAAGGAAACACTATTTACAAACCCACGATGAAGCACAGCAGCATACTCCCATGTCAACCCAACCAGGCACCCGCCTACTCCGTAAACGGGACACAACAAACACTACTGAGGGGGCATCTATTCAGATATCTCCAAGGGTAGCCAGACTGCATGATTTAGGCACAGCTCCCCTCCATCGGGCTCCTTAATCGCCAACATGCACTTGGGAGGAACTGGTGCTAACAGGAAGAAGACCGTGAGGCCAGCGCCCGCAGATGCTTCACAGCAGAGAAGTGCTCCTGATCGAAAGCAAGGTGGCATTACAGACAGAAAGACTAAAGTGCCAAGACTTTACAAGCCGCCAGCACGGTGAGGCTCGCCAGCAGCAGAGTCTGCAAGACAGATGAAGGTCATTGAGGGAACAGCACGCCCCAGGGTATTGGGAACCCTCTGCCACCCACAGGGCAGTGGATGGGCCCTCTGCCACCCACAGGGCAGTGGGTGGGCCCATCTACATCTCAGAGCGCACCCCTAGAAGTGGGGGTCTTTCAAGCCTCGCTGGAGCACCCCACAGTGGCACAGTCTCTTCAGTGCCAGGCCAGGGCCCTCGCCCGTGGATTCGGCAAAGATGAGACGAACACTAGGCCCTGCGGCCGCAGGCGAGGGCTCAAGGCCTGCTGCACAAACTGCCCCCCTCCACCAAGAGGTGGCCTAAAGCCTGCAGAACCCCGGGGTAATGGGCCGGTCTGCTGTGGGGGCAGAGTCCAGTCTTGGCGGCCCCGGGTGCAGCTGCGGCTCTCAGGGGGGGGGGGGGGGGCGGCGGGGTCTCAAGGTCCGCCTCCTCTGCAGGGCTCTCCCAGGGGGGCTCCGAGGCTCCCCGGCGTCGGGTGCTTAGTGATGGTTTCCAGGCGCGGTTCGCTCATGTCTCCGCATAATCACTTTACAGGTAATCTCGGTGTAGGATTACCGCCATCCGGGCGGGGCGGGGCGGGGGGGGGGGGGCCCAAAAATAAACACTGCAGAGAGGAGCTGGGGGGGGGGATAAACCCTGCAGAGAGGAACTGGAGGGGGGGGGGGAAGGGAGGAGATAACAACTAGAGGGGAACTAGAGCCAAAGAAACGAGAAACAAGACTAAAACTTTAAACTGCAGACACCAGCGGCAAACGCAGGAATTATTATAAGCGATGTGCAGCACACCCAGCGCGTCTCACCGGCCCCGCTTCTAGGCGCCCTGCGCTAGAGCCCACTGCGCCGCCAGTGTCTGCCCCACAGATCACCCACCCCTGCTGCGGGTGGATGGTGCGAGCTGCAGGTGCCGATCAAATGTCTTCCATCACCGCCCAGACTCGGTCCATTGCTAACCGCCCCCTCCCTTCCTGCCAAGCTCACCACACCCCAGCCAAGCACATTGGGGGGGGGGGTAGCCTTTCTAACAGGCACATGGGGGGGGGGGGATTACAAGCCTTTAGGACAAGCACATGGGGGGGGGGGGGGATTGCAAACCTTTAGGACAGGCACATGGGGGGGGGGGGATCGCAAGCCTTTAGGACAGGCACATGGGGGGGGGGGATTACAAGCCTTTAGGACAGGCACTGTGTTCCTTCATAGCTCATTTAGGAATCCTTGGCCTGGGCCGACAGAACTCACCGGACTCGTATCTCCTCCCTGGGGCCATACCTGGGGATTGGAAGCGGTGTTTGTGCAGCCGGCAGAGCGCTGACAGAGTTCACTCGAAAAGTGAAAACACGAGGGTCTGATGTCAATCAGCGACATGCGAGCCCTGCGCAGGGGAAATATGCGGCGGGAACTGTACTCGGAAAGGCGCGCTTTTCATGAGGCTTTTTCGCAGAGACTTGCCTGTCTGTCAAAATAATGGACCTTCTGGTCGGTCATATCTGGTGAGTGGGATCTGAGTGACTGACGGAGGTGCTGTCAACAGTCCGCCCCTCGCGCTCCCGTCAGGTGCCCCCTGAAGCTGTATGGATTTCGCGCCCTGGGGCCCTCGCGCTTCCCCGGATCAGCCTGGCAGTGTTTTGATTGGACGCAAAGGCAGTGGAAAGACCAATGGGGAATGCCGCTGTCTGACTGAAGTTACCGGAGTGCCGTGGGAGTCCGGCTCGTTTATTATTTATTTGTGTATATTTATAAAGCTCGGACTTTACCCGAAGGTGTCAGAGCGTTGTACAATAGAGCCAGTTACATTACAAAAGAACCGTGTGAAGTGTAGGCACGAAGGAAACAAAATTAAAATGGAGGGAATAAAAATATATAGATAAGAGGTGGGAACAAGGAAGGATGTAAAACTGGGAGACAAAAAGAAAACAAGTCAGGTCCCGGCCGGCAGCCAATCACAGCGCGGCCCGGGAATGACGTCACGGGGGTGTCCCGGGCCGGCAGCCAATCGCAGCGCGGCCCGGGACAAAGGGGCGGGGCTTAAAAAAAGCACCAGAAACGCCCCCGAATCGCGTTTTCGGGAGAAAGCGCGATTGACAGCCTCTGTCTCCCAATGGCTAGCCTCCATTTATGGAGCTAGCCAATGAGAGGCAGAGGCGGGTCATCGATCATATATAGAACTCAATAGGTTTTTTAGCGAATGCTCACTACGTGAGCATTTGCAGGCAAAACCTAAAAACAACTAGAAACACTGAGGAGATTCAGCTTTGGAGGCCGGAATATAGGCATACCTTAGGGAAGCATAAAAAACCACTAAAAGATGAGATGTGGGAGAAATTGCATGAGGCTAGCCGAAGTAATGACACCACTGCATTTTATTGCGTGGTTAATTCAGCATTCCTCAGCAATTCTGATCCACCAAAAATTGAGTTTGCAGTAACTGAGGAAGATTGGATTGCACATTTTTCTGACTTTTATTCGATTACCGCAAATAGTGCAACTTATCATCCATCACGAAGTCCTGAGGCTGCCCCACAGATGCTCGCTCCCATACCGGATTGGTCCACCTTAAATTTTACGTTGGAAGAAGTTTCCCTTGCTATTTGCTCAAGTAGGGGAAACAAGACTACGGGGCTAGACGGCGTTCCAGTTGATCTATTTAAAGCGAATATTGATCTCTGGGCTCCCCTTCTCACCAATGTTCTTGGATCTTATCAATATATGGGGTTCCCTTTGACGTGGGCAGAGTCTCAAATTGTGCCCATATTTAAAAAATTTGACCGAAATTGTCCATCGCACTACATACCGATCTCCCTACTTGACTCATTAGTCAAGGTAGTGGGTCGCAAACTGTTAGCCAGGTTACAAAGTTGGGCGGACAGTAGTAATATGATCTCCGACCTACAATACGGATTCCGCCAGGGAATTGGTACTACGGAGCAAGCTATTAACTTGAACCTGCTTCTGGCCAAGTATGCATATCTTAAAAAGAGATATCTATACACACTATTTTTTACTTATCGTCGGCATTTGATTGTGTTATTCATGAGAAATTGTGGACAGTGATGAGTTCGATGGGTATCAACAGTACCATTATTGAATTTCTAAAACATTTTGTATGCAAATAGCTGTACAAGGGTACGGTTAGGTGTTAAAGGAGAGTGTAGTTGCCCGTTTAGAATAGAAAAAGGGGTCCGCCAGGGGTGCATGCTAGCCCCCTTTTTATTTAATATTTATATAAATAACGTGGGTAACGCTCTGGCTAGCACATGTGCGGATTTACCACAAGTAAAAAAAACTGCCAGTTCCTGCTTATGGCGCACCGTCCTTTGGCTCTCCAACGCCTCCTTGACAGTTTTACCTTATTTATGGGAAACTTAAGCTTTGAATTAATATAAACAAGACATTTGTGTCTCACCCTAAATTATTGCTCATGATGGAGGGTATGGGGATTGATCCCCTTATCACCCGCTTTATTCGCTAGCTGTAGGCAAATGCCACTGCCTCTGTGCGGTATGGCAGAAGCGGGGAATGCACGCAGTCATTTAAGATCGAGAAGGGAGTCAGACAGGGCTGTGTCCTCACCCCGTACCTTTTTTCCATCTATACCAATGGGGTGGAGGCGGCCCTGTCTGGCCTCTCTTTAGACTTGCCACAATTTGATAACATCTCTCTCCCAATATTGGCATACGCAGACGATGCGGTTTTAATTGCCAGAACAGGGGTAGCTCTTCAGATCCTTATATCCTCATACTCTTCTTTTATGGCCTCACTAGACCTCCGAGTGAACGAGTCTAGTCCTTTATTATCATAGCGGGAGCACCTAAAGGAGCAAAGACGCCATATTTCCATCTAGGCTCAAAGAAAATCGAGGTGGTTTACTCCATCCCATACCTGGGGATCCTGTTTGATAGTAAGCTCCCCTGGAACAAACCGGTGGCAGCAAGAGCTCTGGGCATGGAGATAGATCTTCTAGCTATAAAGGGGTTCACTAAGAAATTAGGAGCTAGTCCTTTGGAAACCATTAAAAAGATCTACCAAGCCAAAACAAAAGCGGCAGCAAAATATGGGGCTGGAGTTTGGGGAATGGCACAAATCTATCAAATGCAGAAAGTGGAAGATACTTTAAGTCAAGGGTTTCGTTGCCATCTTCAACACCCATTTATATCCTGCATCTCGAATTGGACCTCCCTTTCTTGGTTGACTCTATCAGAATGGCGCCCATTCTGCTGTGGCTTTCGATTTGGCGAAGGAAAACTGCCAAACTAACCCAACGCGTAATTGGTGATTGCTTGGGGCTCGAGAGACCTGGCAGGATTGGCTGGCTTAGATATGTGGAGGCGGACCTGCATGCAATAGGGCAGGGAGAACTTTTTAGGGACCCCTCACTATGCAGCAAAGTCTCCAAACAGAAATATATTTATCTTTATGCACAGAAGGCAAATTGCGATTGCAGGGAAAAGAACAGGCTTTTACATGCGCTTGCAGTCTACGATTTAATTCCGTCCAGACTGGATGAAGGCTATTGTTGCCTCTCCCATGTTACAGTAGCGCAACACAGAATCATTCTGTTGCGCTTTCGCCTGAATCTGATTCCCCTGATGTTCGGGTTCCCATAGGAGGTATAAGCATGCTGATTTGGGCTCCTGCCCGTGTGACAATTGTTCTCCCAGTGTGGCCTACATTTAGTATTGTTTTGTAGGCTTTATCACACCGAAAGAGAGGTTTCTCCTCCCAACCTTAAGGCGTCAAAATTCCTTGCAAATGCCGGGTGGCACTATATTTTTTAAAACCTCTTCCCAATCCCCACGTCTGTGCTATGGTTCGTCTTCTTGTGGGCTTGCTGGAGAAAGAGAAGGGCGATGGGCTCGCTGTTATGAATTTTTAGTATTCATGGATTAAAATGTACAGACAATCTTGATTTTACCCAACAAAATGCTAAATAAGCTTTTTTATCTAATCTTTTAAAGGTCTTTGGTTTTATATAAATTATTTATTGTGACCTAACCAATGATATTGTGCTTTTATGACCAGTTTGTACATAGATCGAATAAAGATTAAAAAAAATGACATTTGTTATGAAAGTGGGCGGAGGGGGAGCGAAGTGTTGCAATATTTATTTAGGAATAAAATTCTTCCCCAGACTAAACATTCTCCTATCTGGGGATTTTATTTGACAGTGAAGGTACATTGAAAAGTGCAATTGAATCTGGAATATTGCAATTTCTAAGATCTATTTCGGTTGTTTGAAATTTTGCTAGGAAATAGGGGAACATCCAATTAAAATCTATTTACTATGCAAAATGTAGAACAATTGCAATGTATGGTTCAGATGTTTGGGGATATGCGAATGTAGAATTGTTGCAGGCAGTGGAAAATGCCTTCTTAAAAAAAATTATTGGGGGCGTGGCCAAGTAAGATGGCAGAGCAGTCGTGATTCTGCTCCGCTCCGCATTCCCCCGATCGATGGCTGGCCTTACCCGAGTTCTAGGGACGTCCCTTTTTGGTTCTCTCGGTGTCCGCTGTATCCTGGATGTTGGTGGACTGCTGGACGCTGATTGAAGACACCAGAGCCGGTTTGGCATGGTGATCGTGGGCTGAGGCGGTGCGGCTCGCGAGCCCCGGGCGCCATTTTGTGGCTGCGGGTGCCGGGGGTCCCGCACGAGCGTTGTGGAGCTTTGCCGCATTGGGGGCCCTGGGTTGACATCCGGGGGTCCCCCTGTGGTGGCGTGCAGACAGAAGGCGGCAGCGGCTGAAGGGAGTCCTCCTGGTGCCTTGCAGTGCAGCCGGAGGAGCCTGTCCCGTGAGCGGTATTGCAAGTCCTCGTGAGTTCTGCAGGGGTTCTGGCGGGGTGTCTCGCGGGCCTGTGGTCTGGAGCGGTTGTGGCCCGACGACCCCCTTTCTTTTGATTATTTGTTGAGTGGCGTGGTTCTTTTTCCCGCGCTCGGGAGATGTCCCGTTCCTCTTCCTGACCCTAAGATGGCGGCATTTCGTACCCGAGCCTAGCAGCAGCAGTTTGGTGTGCGCAGCAACCTTGAGGCATTTCTTCCATCAAAGTGGCAAGGTGCCGGGAGGGGATCCGGAGCCCAGGAATCTGCTGATATTGTGCAGGTGGCAGAGGTTCTGGGGCGCCTGAGGGGCCTTAAGCTCAGCCTATGTACAAGATGGAGGCCCCGTTGCCTGCGTGGGATCCTCTGAGGCAGTGGTCCAACCCTCGGATATTGTGCGCTCCCCCCAAGGACCGGTTTACGGCGCTCATTGAGATTGGCAAAGTCTGGGCGCTCCTTGGGTGCTGCGCAGGTTGGGGGAGGGGCCCTTATGCCTCCTAAAAAGCAAAAAAAGAACACTGTCTCTCAATATTTCAGGGCCTCTGAGAAGACCGCATCCTTGGGGGAAGACACGCATTCGGCTGAAATGTCACTTATGCGAGAGGATCTGGTGGCCACCCTCCGGGACTATAAGGTGGAGCTCTGTCGCGAATTTAAACAGGACCTGCGCACATCATTTGATCAACTGAATGCAGATCTCACTGAGAAGCTCACCGCCCTCCGGCAAGATGCGGATGCAGTGGGTTCTCGTATTCTGGAGGTGGAGGGGCAGACGCAGGGCATGGCGGCGGCGCAGGTTAAGCTGCAGGATCAGCAACGGACCCTTCACGCTCCGCTCAAACAAGCATTGCTCAAGGCGGAGGATTTGGAGAATAGGAACCGGAAGGAAAATATCCGGATCCCCAATCTGTAGGAGGGGGCGGAGGGGCCAGACCTGGTAGCCTTTGTTTCTGGTCTCTTCGCTGAAATCGTCGCACCTCAACAACTCAAAATAGATTCCACCGTGTGGGTACCCTGCTGATGGGAGGTCGCAAGCGCCCTCGCTATGTCCTGGTCAAGCTGCATTCTTTTATGGTAATGGAAACCATCTTCTTGGCCGCCAGGAAATTGAAAGAAGTCTCCTTCTAGGGCCATGGGTGCGCTCACGGGCAGCCATGCGCTCTACAAATCGGTAAAATAAATAAATAAATAAATAATACCAAGACCTGGCTTCTTCGACCCTGGGCCGCCGACAGACGCTGCGCCCTATTACCGCGAAGTTACAAGAAGAAAAGATTCGCTATAGGTGGTCGTTCCCCTTTGGGCTCCTCTTTGAACACGGCAACAAAACCCACCACATCTCTGAGCTGGTGGAGGAGCTGAGAGTGCTGGGTCTTCCGCTTCCAGAGGACTCCTCTGATACGGGGTCTACGGCGGCAGCAGGATCATCCCGGGGGGGCCCCACTCCTTGGTCTGTTTCAGGTCTTGGGGTTGTTCGTTGCATGTTTGATGGACTTTTCAGCCGGACTTCGCGTCAGATGTTTTGTTGGATGACTGAGCTATCTGAAAGAGCCCTGGTCGCCTGGGGGCTTGCTGGTCCTGCTCCTCAGGGCTGTCTTCTTGCTTCAGGGTCTGTCTGGGCCGCCGGGGCTCCCATTTGGTCCTCGTCCTCGGAGCCTGGGGACGTCTTCAGGCCGACATTTGGCCTCGGTGCCGATTGGTCTCCTCTCATTTATGGGGAGAGTTTCTTTTCTACTACCTGCGCAGTTTGCGGACTTAGTCATCCCAGGCTGCAACAGATTTCGGTGGCGCCGTGCCTGGGTCCGGAGGAGGGTGAGGACACTGGAGAGATGCTGCTGGTCGTGTCACCGTATGAAGGACACTGAGGTTTTTATTTTATTGTTTGCTTGCTGTTCTCTTGTTCCCTAGTTTTCTGGGCATGTTGATCGTGGGAGTGCCGGCCTTATCCGTGACACCCATTATTCCTTCCTATGTATTTGGGGGGAGGTTTGGGCCGGGGGCTGTTGGGACCTACGGTTAGGCATTTGGGGGGTGATGGGGAGGGGTATTGGGGGGGAGGATATCCGGTGGTGACTGGGGGGGTGTTTTTGTGTACTTTGTGTTTTCCTTTTTGTGGGACATGCTTATCCATTGTTGGTACTGCGAGAGGCAGCGGAGCTCTGGGGGTGCCTTTGGCCGGGGCTGCGGGGAGTTGAGGCTGGGGGAGGGGATGGTGGTCATTGTGGCATTCCGGGGAGAGGTGGGGGGGGGTCACTCTTGTATGATGGTTAACATTGCTTCTTGGAATGTTATGGGGTTGAACGCCGTAAAACGTGGAAATACTTGACTGATCATAAATTTGATGTGGTAGCGTTGCAGGAGACCAGTCTGAAGAGGGCTGAGGTTTCTAGACTGCGTCATAGTAGCTATCCGATGATTTATACATCCTCCGCCGCCACAAAACACAATGGGGTAGCACTGTGTAATATTCTGTGTATTTTAATGCTGTTAACATTGCAATTATATCTATATGTAAACCCTGTATTCTGTTACTATGGCTTTTTAGAATGCTGTTGTGTTCATTGAGTGCATTCCATGTTGGGAGCACTCTGGCTCTGACCACGACAAGACAAGACGGTTGTTGCTCATCTGCTGACTTAATAAACAACCTCTCTAACTACTAATCTGATTCCCTTGGATTTCTACATAATTTTACTGGCGACGATGCGTGCTCAACATATGTAATCTCCTTCGGACCTGCTGAGCTGCCTGCTGAGCTGCCTACCATCGTGAATACTGAGAGAACCTCATCTCATACACTGTTCCTGTACCTGCTTTGAGCTTCAATCTACCACCCATTCGACATCCTCAACACCAGACAGAAATCTAGAGACAGAAGACAAAAGAATCTCAAATTTATATCAACTATCCCTCCTGGAACTTCACCAAAACTGTGAGATTTTCTATGTCTGTGTGTTTAAAATTTTCCTGCCTGTGAAAGGCGGCGTCTTTGGGTACATTCCCGTTTTTTTTCCTAGAAGCTCTTGTTCCGCTTTGGTACATTTTTTATAACATTTGAGGCCTCGGCGTTACATTCGTCCGTTAACTATTTACTTTCAACGTCTACACAAAGACGCCTGCTCGAGCCTTACCTCTCGTGCTCCGGCTTTTCTATTCGTCATCTTCATTCTCCTAGCAGCGTCATTACAGCGTGCTCCGTCACCGTCTGATACTTCTCCCTCATTGGACGACTGTCCGTGCACTCCAGATTGGTTACCTCCTGTGACGTTACATACCCTAGCAACCTGACACCGCGGATCCTAGCAACCAACGCGCACTGTTCAGCCGTGCATCGCTGATGCACACAGCTTTTCTACCGAACAGTCACCGCAGTCACACGAAATCCAAGCCGTGTATCGCTGATACACACAGCTAATCTACCATTAGATTGACATTTATAACTCACGATACTTGCACTAACGCTGCACATCGCTGATGTGCACAGCTTTCACCAATTATCGTTATTAAGTCATTCCTATTACACGCAACCCCATCTTCCTACAACTGGACTTCAACTGTGACATTAGTACTATCATCAAGTGTGACCTGTTTATTTTCTAGCACATTATTTCATCAGTTGTTGGTGTAACATTAACATTTGGTTATAATATTAATTTTTTCTTCCTATATCTCAGTTATGTCTACATTACAATCTGTCAATACTCCTCCAGCCTTCCTAGAAACTCCTGGCGAACCTCCTATTAGATGGGAAGTTTGGCATGATGCCTTTGAGAACTATTTAGGAGCCATTGGTGCATCTAGATTCCGTCCTGAAAGAAAAAAATGTCTCCTATTACACTCACTAGGTTTTGAAGGCAGGTCCGTCTTCAAACATCTCCCAGAGTTACCTGTTATCGAGAGCTCTGTGTCTGATGATTACATAGATACTGTCCAAAAGCTCAAGTCTCGTTTTGACAAACAACCAAACTTAATGGTTCGCAGACACACTTTCTTTAAGAGAAAGCAAACTGATTCTGAAGATATTGATACTTATATTTCTATCTTGAGAAGATTAGCTTCCGATTGTAAGTTTGAAAACTTTAATGACCAACTTATCAGAGATCAATTTGTTTGTCACTGCAAGGACAAGAATATCAGACAAAAGCTATTAGCTATGAGTGATCCTTCCCTCGACGACACTATTAAGTTAGCTAAGAGTGTAGAAACGTCTATGGTTTCTCTCAAAGAACTTGAAGATAAAGTAGTTGAACCTATTAATGCCTTAAGTTTAAATTCGTCTTCCAGACTCGTCAAAAGGAAATCTATCTCCAATTTTCCTAAAGGAAAGACTTCCAATAAGTCAGAGTCTTCATCCTTTTCTCACATGTGCATTAGGTGCGGCAATCCCTCACATCAGAAAGGTTCTTCTTGTCCTGCTTCTAGTGTAGTTTGCAATTATTGTAAGAAAGTAGGACACTTTGCAAAAGTTTGCTTAAAGTTGAAAAACAAAAAGAATTTCAACAAACCTGTAGTTGGTGTTGTTGACTCTGATTCTTCCTCAGAATCAGAAATAAATATTGGGGTTGTTATTGATGGCTCTGATGAAGCCATCATTGAAGGTGATCCGGATTCCTGCGTCGATCCTATCGTTGACATTACTGTTGGCAACAAAATGTTGAAACTTCTTGTGGATTCCGGTGCCAAAATCACCATGATTGATAAAGAATTGTTTGACAATACTTGGAATAATTCACAACCCCTTCTTCCTCCAGACCGTGCTCCTGTGTCATACGAAGGAAAGAAAATTACACTTCTTGGTTTTTTCGAAGACATTTTATGTTTTCAGGGGAGGAAGATTAGAGGGAAAATTTATGTTGCCACAAAAGGGCTCAATATTTTAGGCTGGTTTCACCAAGGTCTCTTCGGTATGACACGTAAGCCTGGTGCTAAGGAACAAGTTTTTATCGCTACATGCACTGACTATTTACAAATGTTTAAATGCAAATTTCCCTCTGTTTTCAGTCCAAAATTGGGTAAGATAAAAGGATTTAAACACAAAATTATTGTTAAAGAGGGTTCAACACCCGTTAAACATAAACTTCGGGGCGTTCCTTTCAGCGTCAGAGATGATTTGAAAAAAGAACTTGAAATGCTGTGTGAGAATGGAGTGATTGAACCTGCAGAGTCCTCTCTTTGGCTTTCGCCTTTGGTTGTGGCTCGAAAAAGGGATGGCAAACTTAGGGTCTGTGTTGACCTTCGCTCTGTCAACAAAGTCATTTGGGTTGATTCTCATCCCCTTCCCCGCATTAATGACCTGTTTGCTGCCACCAAAGGTGCCAAGTTTTTCACCAAGTTGGATTTAGCCAGTGCATACCACCAGGTTGAGTTACATCCTGACTCCCGTCATCTGACTGCTTTTATATCTCCTTTAGGCACATTTCAGTATCGACGCATGCCTTTCGGCTTAGCCTCGGCTGCGTCGGTTTTCCAGCGAGTTATGAGTAATATCCTGAAAAGTGTTGAAGGAGTGACAGTTTTTCAGGATGATGTATTGATTTTTGGCAAGGATGTTTCCTCCCACGATTCTGTCCTTAACAATGTATTAAGTTTGTTCAAAGACCATGGTGTTGTTCTTAAATTAGAAAAATGTAAGTTTATGTGTACCGAAGTTGAATATCTTGGTCACATCTTGACACAAGATGGTATAAAACCTAGACCTGGGCTTTTAGACGCCATTTCTAAGGCTCCAATTCCATCTGACAAAACTGGTGTGAAGTCCCTTCTTGGTATATGTGAATACTATGCCAGATTCATTCCCCACTATGCGACCATAGTACGTCCTATTAGTAATCTCTTGAAAAAGGGAGTTAAATTTGTTTGGTGTGAGGAATGTGTTAAAGCTTTTGAAGAAGTCAAAAAATCTTTGACTTCAGAATCTGTTCTCAAGCCTTTTGATCCTGCTTTGCCGTGTTGTTTGACTGTTGATGCAAGTCGTGTTGGCCTTGGTGCCACTTTGACGCAAAATGAGTGTGGGATTGAAAGAACAATCAGTTTTGCATCCAGGGTTTTAAGATCGGCTGAAATACAGTACTCCGTAATAGAAAAGGAGCTCTTAGCATGTACCTGGGCCATTGAGAAATTTAGGCCATTTATATGGGGTAGGCGTTTTTTGCTACAAACAGATCACAAACCTTTAGTTAACATTTTGGGTGGTGGAGTTACCAAGTGTTGTACACCTAGGATTTTAAGAATGGTGACTAGACTGTTACAATATAATTTTGATGTGACATATATTGTGGGAGGGAAAAATGTGAGAGCAGATTTTTTGTCCCGATTTCCACCTCCAGTTTGTGATGATGATGTTGATATCTCCTTTTCGAATCTTATTGAGGAAGACTGCGATGATTGTTTGGTTGCTTGTGTAGACATCCCTGAATTACATATTTGCTCTGAAATAGAGTGGAGGAGAGCTTTTGAAAATGATAGTGTTCTTCAAGATGTTTGCAATTTTGTCAAAAAGGTTGGCCACTTGAGAAGGTCTTGTCTACTTCGCTACAACCTTTTTCTAAGGTTGAACATGAAATTTCCATTGAAGATGGCATCCTACTGCGTAATGACAAAATCATTCCTCCATTCGCATTTAGGAAAGATATCATTGTGAAAGCCCATGAAGGTCATTTGGGTTGTTCTCTCACTAAGCGCAGAATTCGTGACGTGTTCTGGTGGCCAGCTATGGATTCGGACATTGATCTTTTCGTTGCAGATTGTTGTATCTGTAGGTCCTCAGATAAGAGTCTCAAAACCTAGGTTCCTCCTCTTATGCCTGTTGAATGTCCTGATCGTCCTTGGGCCAAACTTGGGATCGATCTAATGGGACCCTATTCTGTTTTGAGTGGGTGTTTTAAATTTATTTTGGTTCTAGTTGACTATGCTTCCAAGTGGCCAGAATTTAAGTTAGTTAAGGATACAGATACCAAGACTGTCATTGAATTCTTATGTGATGTTTGGAGTAGGGAAGGGTTTCCTGAAGTGTTAGTTTCCGACAATGGGAAGCAATTTGTGAGTAAGGAGTTTGATGATTTTCTTTCCAAATCTGGCATTAAACACATTAAAAGTTCCCTATATCATCCTCAAGGGAATGGCCTTGTTGAGAGGATGAACAGAGTTGTGGGAGATTGTGTAAAATGGGCTAAAAGTAGCAAAGTTGAAGTCAGTAAGGCCTTGAAGAGCATGATTTGGTTCTATAGGACTACTCCTCATACCTCCACCAAGGTTTCTCCCTTTGAGTTAATGAGAGGTCGCAAACCTAACACGTCATATTGTCCTGGATGGATGTCTAAATGGATGAAATCAACATCTGATGTCTCGAGTCTCATGTCCATTGTAAAGGATAATGTCTTGCTTGCACAGTCTAAACAAAAAGAAAATTTTGATGTAAGAAGAAGAACGAAAGAGAGTGTTTTGGAGGTTGGAGACTATGTGAGAATTAGGAAGTCTGTACATATACATAAAGGAGAAAGCAAGTATGGTCTTCCTGTGAAAGTTGTTAAGATTGTGGGTAATGCTATACAAGTAGAGGGAGGTTTCTGGTGGAATTTAAATAAAGTTGCTAAAGTCATCAATGACTCTACAGCTGTCACCAATGGAACTTCTACCTCTTGTCCTGATGAAAAATCTACCTCCCAAGATCCTTCCTCTGAATTTGGTATTAGGAAGAGTTCTCGCACTGTAAATAAACCTTTGAGGTACAGAGAATAATCTTTTCTATTTAAGAATTAAATATCTCATTTCTCTTTTGAGAATGATTTCATTTCTGTTTTTCCCTCTCCAGTGTTGTAATCATTTCTGTTTTTTTTATCCTAGTGTTGTTTTTTAATTTACTTCGTTTTGTTGAGAAAGGGAGGTGATGTAATATTCTGTGTATTTTAATGCTGTTAACATTGCAATTATATCTATATGTAAACCCTGTATTCTGTTACTATGGCTTTTTAGAATGCTGTTGTGTTCATTGAGTGCATTCCATGTTGGGAGCACTCTGGCTCTGACCACGACAAGACAAGACGGTTGTTGCTCATCTGCTGACTTAATAAACAACCTCTCTAACTACTAATCTGATTCCCTTGGATTTCTACATACTGCTTTTCCATGTCTCCGCGAACTTCCAATTCGTGTCTTCCGAATCCGACGGAGGGGAGGCTGTTGTTGGTCAAGGGCCGCCTGCAAGGTGTGCTTTGCACCTTTATCTCATTATATGCGCCCAACTGGGGGCAATCTGCCTTCCTAGCACAGGCCCTTAACTGAATCGGGGGTTTTGCAGAAGGACCTATTGCGCTGTTGGGGGATCTTAATCTCACATGGCAGGGGTCTTTGGATAGCTCTGGCTCCACCAGGGCTGCCACTAATACCTTCTCAAGTAGAGTACGACAGAAAGTTGCTGACCTGGGGTTACTCGATGCTTGGCGTTCTCTCCATCCTACCACCAGAGATTTTACTCATCCCACGTCCATAGGACGTATTCTAGGATCGATTACATTTTGGTCAGCCAGTCTTTGCGGGGGGCTCTTCATGCTGCCCAGATTCTTCTGATCTCGGTGTCTGACCATAGTCTGATCACTGTGGGCCTCTTCTGGTCCGGGACTTCTCCTAGAGCGCCCCAATGGTATTTTCTCCTGGGACCTGGTGGCCAGGGAGGACTCAGAGGAGCCATTGCTGACTTTTTTTCTCTATAACGGCCCGCAGGACACTCCCACCCCTCCAAAAAAACACATGGGACGCCTTCAATGCTGTGATTAGGATAAAGTGCATCCAACTTAACTCGAACCTCAACAGGCAACGGACGAGGGAGAGGGAGGTGCTGGAGAGAGAATTAGAGGTAACGGAACAAGCACATAAAGCCAACCCTTCTCATGTCCTCCAGAGACAGCTTGCCGCTCTCCGGTGTAAAATGCAATCTATATATTCTAATCGAGCAGAGTTCACCTTGTTAAAGCTGCGTCAGTCTTCGTTTACCCAGGGTAATAAGGTAGGGCCGCATTTAGCGCGCCAACTTCGGGTGGAAAGGGAGTTTATTGGGGGGATTCGGGACCGCCAGGGACACCTCACACATTCTGACACCACTAAAGCAAACCTCTTCGGGGAGTTTTATGGGGAGCTCTACCAGGGCGATATTCCAGACACAGAACGGCAGCAACGATTTCTGGATGGCCTTGCCCTTCCGCAGATATGGCTTTGGCTACCGAGTTGGATTCCCTCATCACACAGGAGGAGGTGGGGACTGCCATCTCGAGACTCAAATTGCATAAAGCCCCGGGGCCCAATGGCCTCGCGGCCCATTTCTATAGATGTTTCTCGACAGAGCTTATTCCTCATCTTACCGCTTTATTCCAGGCTGCTGCCTCCGACTGGTTGGTTTCTCGCTCCATGGCGGAAGCAGTAATAACGGTGATCCCCCAAAGCTGGCAAGGATCCGCAGCTCTGCGGCTCTTATAGACCCATCGCCCTTCTTAATTTAGATGCCAAGCTCTATTTCGCGATTTTAGCGGCCCGCTTGGAATCATTGATGCCGACGCTCATCCATCCTGACCAGTCGGGTTTTATTAAGGGCAGGCAAACGCTTGATAATATCAGGCATAAGGTTCATCTGATCGAGAAGGCCGCGCGGACTCAGATTCCCGCGATGTTGGTGGGTCTTGACGCGGAAAAGGCCTTCAATCGGGTGGACTGGTCCTTCCTTTTTTTAACCTTGCGGAAATTCAGGTTCGGGGATTCTTTTATTGACATGGTGAGGGCCAACTACCATCATCCCACCTCTCGTGTGACGGTTAATGGCTGCTCTTCCTCCCCCTTTACTTTGAGCAAGAGCACACGTCAGGGGTGCCCCCCTCGCACCTCTTTTATTTCCCCTCCGTATTGAACCTCTGGCATATAGGTTCCGCTCGAACGATGAGAACCGGTGCATCCCTTTTGGCGGAGAGGTGCATGATGCTTCCTTGTTCGCTGATGACATTCTCCTTTCGCTTGCTGCGCCGGCGCAATCGTTGCCGGCTGTGCAAAGGGAATTAAGTAGCTTTGAGCAATTGGCTGGTTTCAAGATTAACTATACGAAATCACTTCTACTTAACCTTACCCTCTCTGCCGCTGAGGTGTCCCGATTGAAACTCTTGACACCTTTCCAATGGGCTAAGCACTCTTTACTTTAGCTGGGAGTGCGCCTCACGGCCAAATTGGGCGATCTCTTCAGAACGAACTACCCACCTCTACTGTCTCAACTCCAGCAGGGCTTAAGCGATGGTCGCCGCTCTATATCTCCTGGTAAGGGCGTATCAACGCCATATAAATTACGGTACTTCCAAAATTCCTATACTTGTTTCAGGCACTCCCTATTGAGTTGGAGAGGACTTTCCTCCCGAAGCTCCGAAGTCTGGTCACCAAATTCATATGGCAAGGGAGAAGTGGAGTGGAGAAGCGTGGCTCAGTGGTTAGAGGCGGCAGACCCGGAAGCTGAGATCGACCGTGGACCAGGGTTCGATTCCCCGCCTCGGCGGGTCTCGGGCTCAAAAATTCCACGGACTCGACAATTCTTGCTCTGGTGCCTACTCAACTCACGGGGTCACACTCTGCGACTCTGGGCAATAGCTTGCTTAATCTCCACTACGGCCCCTCGCGGCGGGATGCCTGGCTTTCACCTTGTGGACACCCTGCCGGGGTTTCTCACAGGGGAATACCAGGACGGGTTCCCTAAGCAAGCGCCGGGACGCTTACGGGCAGCTGTGCGCTTTACAAGTCCAGCACATTTACATTTACATTTACATTTACAAGGGGAAAGGGCGTGCCTACCTTTTTATTTTTTTTCATTTTTATTGACAGCACAGAGTGAAAACATAGCAAAGACGTTGCTAATATAACAATAATATCTATACAAGAATATATACAGAATGGCAAAAAAAAAATACAAAATACAAGAAATATACAATGTTCATACCATTTTAAGAGAAATCATATGCACGAACAGATTTTAAATAAAGTTGGCCCATATTTTCTCAAATTTAAGCAAAGACCTGGTACCCCTAATTCGGGCTATTCCTGCTCCATGCTATGGATTTCATTGACCAAAGCCCACCATTGCATAATATGTGGCGGCTGTGGCAATATCCATGCCCTAGCTATCGTAAGTTTAGCACAAGAAAGTAAAATAGTAATTAAAGCCTGTTGTGGTAAGATACTACTATGTATATCTAGGAGTACAGTAGGGCAGAAAGCAATGGTGGCCTAGCTAATTTTAGTTTTAAAACTTTGTCCAAATTAAGCCAAAAATCATTCAATAGCGGGCATGAAAATAGCATATGTTCTATATTGGCGCCCACCGTATCACATTTAGGGCATTTGGTGCGTTCGGAGTATTGTACATTTGAAGACCATTTAAGAATCACTTCCGGGGTGTGATATAGCAGACAAGAGGTTTTAAATTGTTGTAATCGTCTACTAGCGGATTGTACCAAGTTATTGATTTTAGAGAGAGAGTGAGCAATCTGTTCTGAATAGATCGTCAGTCCCAGTTTAGAGCTCCATTTCTCTGCTAACTTGGAGCAATCGTATTTTACATAAGATATTAAACAGCTATAGCCAGGACTTATTACTGATTTGGTGTTAGATGAATAAAGGCACTCCCAAATATCAGAGTCTGAGATAGTTAAAATGTTCATTTTACGGATCAAAAAATCGTGTATCTGAATATATTTAAACCTCATAGGCTCAGTAAGATGGTATACATTTTTTAATATCTCAAAGTCTAAAAAGCCATTGGTGCCATACAGATCGCCCAAGGTTGCAATACCATGAGTTGCCCACACATTAGCCTGGCTGTCATTAAATATCCCTGGAAGTCCTGGGTTACCCCAAAGTCGTAATTTAATGTGAAAAAAAGGTCTTACAAAAAAGCAAAATGCCGAACCAAATCTTGGCAATATCTTGAGCAGTCTTAAATTTGACTCTTTTGTAAAAATTTGGGTCATTCAATCTAAGCAAAAACATGCTTGCATCATAGTTCAGCATGATGGTATGAAAAAACAAATGTTTTGAATCAGAATTAAGCAGGGAACGAAGACGCTCAATAAAGGTAGCCCAGAAGTAAAGTTTAAATTCTGGGAAGTTAAGTCCTCCCATATCAATAGACCCTTTTAATGAAGATAAGCTCTTTCGTGCTTTCCGGTAACCCCAGATGAAACTGCTGAAACTTCCATCGAGTTTCTTAAAAAAAATATTATTAACTGCCAACGGGATAGAACGAAATAGATAAAGAAACTTAGGAAGAATTTTCATCTTGATTAAGTTTATTCTACTAATAATATTTAGTGGTAATTTATGCCATTTTTTTAAGAAGCAGCTTGGTTGATTTAACAAGCATGTCATAGTTAATGGGGATTATGTCACAAATTTTTGATGACATTTTTACCCCTAAATAGTTAGCAGCCTGACATATCCCCAAAGTTACCCCCATAGGTTTATAGTTGACCACTATCTGGGTTTTGTTCACATTTAATTTATAGCCGGAACTATTGCCAAACCTTTCTGCTTCGACCATAATGCCCTCTAATGCTGATGTGACATTGGAGGAATATATTGCAATGTCGTCCGCATATGCAGTAATTTTCAAGCAATGGGATCCTGAGCTAAATGGGATTATTTTAGGTTGTACAAGGAGTGCCAGCAGGAATGGCTCCATGGACAGGGCAAAGAGCAGAGGTGACAGCGGGCATCCCTGCCGAGTGCCCCGTGCAATTAACAAGGCAGAAGATAGCATACCTGAATATCTAATTTTAGCCGTGGGTGTATCGTATAGAGCCTGAATCCAGCTGAGCATTTTGCCCCTGAGGCCAATGAAAGACAAAACGGACCAGAGAGAGTCCCACCCCACCCGGTCAAAAGCCTTTTCGGCATCTAATAAGATCATGCCGAGTGGGGAGTTTTCTGTCTCTGCCATGTCGAAGGACAACCACGGCCAGTCTGTTTGCCAAAACCTTAGCGAAGGCCTTTGCGTCTGAATTAATCAAGGAAATTGGCCTGTACAACCCACATTCTTCAGCTGGTTTGTCCTTTTTTAAGAAAAAAAATATTTTCGTTGTGTTCCAGGAGTTCGGGGCCTTCCCTGTTGCCCCAATATGTTGTATAACTAGGAGTAAAAGGGGAATTATTTCCTCCATACAGATTTGATATAATTCCACAGGAATTGAAACCTCCCCTGAGGCCTTTCCCTTAGATAAGGATGAGATAGCCTGCCTTAGTTCTAGCTCGGTAATATCATCCAACAGATGTTCTAAGCCAAATATATTGCGTTTTTCCTTAAAGTTATTTTCCAAGTAAACTGAAATGTCAGATGCGAGTGGTTGGTTCTCTGGGGTATAAAGGGTGTTATAATACTCTGTAAATTGCGTCAGTATCTGCGCCGGTTGATTATAAATAATTTGATTCGCACCTTTTATACATTTAATACAGGTCTGAGCTCTATCATCTGCCACTTGATAGGCCAATAGCGTGCCAATTTTATCCCCTCCTTCATAATACTGAATTTTAGTCTTATGCATTTTAGCGCAGCTTTTTTCAATAAAGATTGTCTTGAGATTAGATTTTAATGTTCCAAGTGTAAGCTCTGTTTCAACGGTATTAGTGGAGCACAGACAGAGCGAGTCAGCCAATAGAATTTCATATTCCCTAATATCTGCTATTAGTTTATTATTAGTTTTACGGCGTTCCGAATTCTGTTTATAAATATATTGTTGTGCATGGCCTCTAATGCTGGCCTTACAAGTGTCCCAAACGCAGATGTGAGAGGCCGTATGAAGATTTATTTTAATAAATTCACTCAAATGCAACTTGAGCTGAGAAATGTAAGCAGTATCGGTCAATAAATAACGGGGAAATGAACAATCTTGGAATATTTTGGCCTTCAGAATAGCTATATGTTAATAAAATAGGGTTGTGATCTGAGGACACCCTGGGGCAAATTTCCATAGAGCTATTCTGGATTATTTGATCCGTTGCCCATGCCATGTCAATACGTGAACAAAGTTTATGAGGGGCTGAGTAAAACGTATAACCAGGTATGTCTGGATAGAGAGTGCGCCATACGTCTTTAACATTATGTACCCCGCTGATATCTAAAATAGCAGCCCTCACTTTATGCATACGCTGAAAAGTACCCAGCCTTGTTGTACCTGCTGGTAATCCATAATACAATTAAAATCCCCCATCATAATAACTTCTCCCTCCCACCCCAACAATTCCAAGTTCAGTTCATCAAAAATAAAAGCTTCATCCGTATTTGAGCCATAAATTCCACAAAGTACATATTTATGATTACCGATACAAACTTGCGCTATCACCCAACGACCCAGTTTATCAGTACCAGATTTGATCATTTCTATTCTAGATCTTTTGTCTTTTAATATAGCAACTCCCCTAAGCGAGATCTGTTGAGAGGAACAAACTACAACCTCATAACCCAGCTGGTTAAGTAGCTTTCTATCTTTATAAGAGATATGTGTCTCAGATAAAAAGATTAGCTGAGGATTGTACAACCTTAACTCTTCAGAGATAAGTCTTCTTTTGTTTTTACTATTTAGGCCTGATACGTTCCACGCTAAGCATTTTAAAACATGCATTTTAATCGATAATTTAAACCAGTTTTGCCATAATGTACATTATTGAGCAAAAAATATAGTGACAAACAACAATACATTCCTTTCAGATTTAAACTTTCCTTACAAGGTGCTGTCTTTTTACATTTTTTGACCCTACCCCAAACAGCTACCCCTCGAAGAACCTGGGGCCAACCCCCTCACCCCACCTCCCTCAACCCAGAACCAGAGGGAGCCCCCTCCGTGACTGCTGCCATTAAATGGGCAGCTCAGAGCACAACAGCACCTGGGCCCCTAGACCACCCGCCTTTCTTTTACAAACATCAACAAAAGATAATAAAAAGAAGCATTTTAGTTGCTACACACCCAGAACTAAAAAAAAAAAGTCAAGGGGAAAAAAAGAAAGTAATCATCGCTCATATTTTTAACTCAAAGCTTAGCTCATCTTAGACAGGATTATTTCTGCCGCCTTCTCATCCGAGAAATAATAGGTATGAGCTCCTTTAATGACTTTTAAAGTAGCAGGTTCTTGCAAAAATGCTTGTCCCCCAATGGCTTTTAAGGGGTCTATCAGCTTTTTTAATCTCCACCTCCTATCCATTGTAGGTTTGCTCAAGTCTGAGCGTACAAATAAAGACATATTCTCAATCTTGACAGGAGAGTTTGGGCGTGCTTTTAAAGCTACTGCCTGCCTTAAGAGAACATTCCCAAAATAAATAATAAAGGGCCTTGGGTATTTGCCTTCCCTATTCTTCTGAAATGGGGGAAGACGATGCGCTCTCTGGACCTGAGAGTCCCAATCCCAATCAGCTAAATCAGGTAGGGCTTTATTTAATAATTTCACCATGTACGCCCTTGCGTCCGACCCCTCAGCCCCCTCCGGAATACCAAAGAGTCTCAAATTTGATCGGCGTTGGCGGTTCTCAAAGTCCTCGACCTTCAATTGTAAAGCAAGAATCTGACTTTCGTGGTCATTCAGAGCTGTTTCAGTGTGAGCTGCGCTCTCTTTGATACCAACAACTCTCTGCTGAAGGTTCTCTATTTCCTGTGACATCCCACCTAGTTTGGAGGTCATTTCTGTCAATGAATTCTGAAGCTTGGTATTGTCTCCCCGTAATTGCAGAAAGCGTTCTTGCTCTTCAGCATGATGGCTAGTTAAGGTGTGTAGAATAACCTCAAAAGGGGACATTTCAAAGCCACCTTTCTCCATGCAGTCTGACGAGATATTATAGGGAGAATCCAAGTTGCCAGAAGGCATACATGTCGTTAAGCCAGGACCATGGCTTGATGTTTCGAGCCTGACAGGGGAAGTTACCAATACTGAGCTTGATGCCCCATTAGTAGGGCCAAGTAATGGGGCAGTGTCTACATCCACAACTGGAACAGGGGGAGCTGGGGAAACTGGGGGAGGCAGGCGGGGGCCTGCGTAGTTTTCCTGAGATTCGTCAACAAGAAGGGTGCGCCTACCTTATTATATACTTCGACGCCCCCGGGTGGTTTAGCCTTACCTGACTTCACCTTATATTACCAAGCGGCCCAGCTACATTATAACTGAGTGGTCTGTCAGGGAATCTGATAAGCATTGGCTCCACATGGACCGTGCTGCGGTGGGGAGGTATATATGGGATGTATTGTGGAAGGACCGACCTCCTAATGCATATCTCAGCACTCCCACCCGTTTGACTTTGTGCATCTGGGATAGGGTCACCAAAACGGCGGGGTGGTCCTCTTTCCCTTCTCCTTATACGCCTATTCATTTCAATCCCGATTTTCCCCCGGCATTGCATGAGGGGCCCTTTGATAGTTGGAGGAGGGGTGATTGCCTCAAAATTGCTGATCTGTTCCGCTATGGGGAGGTCCTGACGTTCGCCGAATGTAGGGAGGAATTTGCGCTTCCACAGACTGAGCAGTACCACTACTTTCAGCTTAAACACTGGCTCCTGACATTTTCTATGCGGGAGGCGACTACTAGGGAGCTTACGGACCTGGAGAAGTTTGTGGCCCTTAGGGCAGGTTCTATGAAAGGTGCCATTTCGGCCATCTATGATATGTTGCGCAGCACGACATTACCCCCCCCCCCCCCTCTGCCCCCCCTCCGGGCACATTATATGACCTTTTGGGAGCAAGTTTTGGGGAAGGACATTACAAGACTGGGAATGGTCCCAGGTTTGGCGGGATATCTCCAGGTATAACATGTCTTGGCGGGGTTGCGGACTCCAGGGGGACTTTAGGCATATTTGGTGGGACTGCCCTAAGATTTGGCCCTTCTGGGACGAGATTCTTTCCCACATTAAAGACATATTGGGCTTTCCGACTCCAACAACCATTGACTTTGCCCTCCTTGGTCTCCGTGATCCCCTCCTGACCAGGGCTGAACAGGCAATTTTGTGGACTTGTCTGGGGGCGGCTAAGCTCACTCTAGCAGCTGCTTGGAAGAGGACAGAGGCCCTGCCATTTCGTTGTGGCATGCCCGATTATGGAGGATCATTTCCATGGAGCGCCTGGCGGACATCTTCCAGAATAATTATGAAGACTTTGTGCTCCGTTGGGGCCCCCTGGTGACTTTTTTTGTCCCGTGGCCCGTGGTTTACCCTCAGCGTTTTATCCGCCGATGGTGCGAGACCTGCACCTCTTCCAACTGTAGGTTTTCTAGCCATGTCCCGTTGGCCTTAGAAGACTCCTTAATGGCACTACGGCTTAGCCTACATCTCGCCACTAGTTATTATATCATTGTTTCCTTTAATAATGGCTGTATTATTTGCACTTTCATTCTGTTTTCATTATTATTTTGTCACCACCGGATTGAGGGGGGGTTCGTTTGTTGGGGGGAGGGATATTGTTTGTTCTTACAACAGGCGTCACACCTTTCGTGCAGGGCGGTAGCAGGAATGGGGACTTTGTGAAACTGAACCTACCATTGCTTTTGTTATTGCGCTCTTGGTAACTGTGTGCCCCCTTGCACCCTGGTGGGTGCTATCTTTTGTATGCGACTTGGTTTGATGCTTAATAATAAAAAGATGAATTTGAAAAATAAAAAATGTATTGGCACTTCCCTCCAGCTGCTCAAATCATGTATGTCACTCAGAATTGGGGACCAATTATCTAACCAATTTGGTGAGGATACAAACACTTTTGTTATGGCACAAAATATGGACTTTAGAACACATGGATTTGAATCGTGCCATAGTTAAGGATTGCTGTGACTCTGAAATGACCCAAAAAATCCCCTGGTTAAAGTTTATCTAGCATTTTCTGATAGATATGGGCCGTCCAGAATTTTATGAGCAACCAGAATCCCTGTTAAATGTCTCAAGGAAAGGAATAAAAATAGTGTCTAAATCACCTGGAGGATTTGCGATTATGCGTGGAACTGGCTAAATCGACAGAGAAACATAATCAAATGGTCCTGACCACTTTTTCCATGCAACCATATCTTTTTAATGTTCTTAATGCTAAACACAGATTTGTTTTAACACGTTTTTAGATTAAATATTTTCCAACGCCTGATAATTTCCAAAACCCAATGATTGGTCAAATGATTTACAATGCTGTCCATGTGATAATGCATCCAATCAATCAACCAAGCACATTGAACTTTTTTGTAAATTCTATCAGGTTTTGAGAAGTTCTTTTATTTTACCTTCATTAAAATTACCCTATTTTAAACAATGTAGGCCGGCTTTTTAGGTCTCGTGGCGTTAACCGCGCAAAAGCGCGGTCTCGCCAGAGACCTATTGTCACTGGCTCAGCTTCCCAGTAGACCAGAGCTGGCCACGCGCATCTTGGAAAATCGGATCGGCGTGGGCCGCGCTCGCTGTGGCCATCTCCTGGGAAGCGCAAACACACACAGCCACACCTCCCCCTGCACGCATGCGCACACACAGACGCACACGAGCTCACATGCATGCACACATACAGACACCCCCCGCCGCACACATACACGCACACACACAAGCGTACCGAGCCCCCCCGCCGTCGCTCACATACACACACGCGCACACACACAAGCGCACCGAGTCCCCCCCCTACAAGTAAGGCCCACTTACCACTACTCCGGACTTTTGCAGCCTCCGCGGGGCTCTCCCTCGGGCATGGGAGCCCCGCATCACCACCGCTCCTCTGGCCAGGCACTCCATGGGCGCGGGCTTCAGAAGACGGAAGTCCCGCCCCACGATAGGTTTCGTTTTCTCTGATGTTGAAGTTCAGACTCCTCCTGAGACATCGGTTTGCACCAGACACGAATGTGGTGGCCCGGTGCTGATCCTAGCGGCTTTCCTGTCTTCGGATTCACTCCTTCTCTCGAATTGACTTCACCACAGTAAGCACACTCTGAAACCCTTGTTTTTAACCTTAGACTTAATGTTGTTTCCCTCGTTCTCCTTTCCCGATTCTTGCAAGTAACTGGCAGACCTCCTGTCTTTCCTTCCCCAGGAATCTCCCACCTGACACACTTCGCACGCAGTGAATTGGGGCTTTGACCCTGTTACCAGCCCAATCAAGCATTACACTGAATGGCCATTTGGTGGTTTTCCTTTCTTACCAGTGCATTCGCTCGCCCTTCTCTTAAATGCGCCTACCAAATGATGCAAATGTGTTTTTTTTATTTACTGATCCAAGTTGGATCTGTAAAGAAAAAGAAACAAAGTAGTAAAAATGCAATTTAATACAGGGGTGGACATGGGGAGAGCAACCGGAAACTGGGAAGGCTGGCGTGGAAGGCAGAAGAAATTAAGAGGGAGGTGGGGGGGAGAGAAGTGACATGGAGAGCCCAGGTGGAGGTAGTACCACCAGGGCAGAAGAGAAGCACATTGGCATCATGGGGGCAGGGAGACTCAGGCGGCTGTCTCATGGAGGGTGGCGGGATAGAAGCACCCAATATATGAGCTTCTCCGTTGTGGAACTTGGTGCTTAACTTTTTAATGAACTACTCTTTATGAAGTTGACGTAATAAATAATCCCAGCAGTATGCGCTATTGCTTAGAATATTATCAAGTCAGGACATTTTTAGAGCAGATGTTTCTAAACTGCTTTGAAAAAACCTCTAAAGTTGTGTACTTTACGTAAATATTTGGAGACTCGATTGGCTGGAAGAAGGGTTGTGCAGTTTGTGAGTAACACAGATATAATGTTCAGTAACCATTGCACACTAGGCACCCACCCTTTTCCTCTCCAGTGAGGCATTTTTATTGCTCTTCTTCAACTTGTGTATCTGATGCTTACAGTGGTTTAATCATTTTGCTTTGTTTATCATACCTCAGCATCCTATTGGTGTCCTGAAGTAAACATTACTTTTCTCTGAAGTGTGGTAGCATGGCAGAGTGGTCTAATTCGCTGGAATTAGGCTCCAGTCTCTCTGGAAAGGTGGGTTCAAATCCCACAGCTGCTATTCCCTTTTGCTTTATTATTGAATAAATACTCCTGACAGCACCCCGGGCGATTCTACGCTCCTCCAGACATATTGAGTGACTCTGACAACATATCCATGGTTAAAGAGTTACATTCTAATTTTACGAACATTCTCACCATAAATTGCTATATTCTTTTCAATGTGGAGCACAGGGCATCGTCAGTTTCTCCTGTTTCTGGTACCTACTGTTAAGGCGAGGTTTTGTTTTCGGTTTGCTTAGAATACTGTCACTTACACGTATGCTTTAATAAACATTCATATTTCAGCATCTTGACTGTAATGGGTCTGGGCCCCAGCCCCCCATACACATGGAATAATGACAGACACATTTCAATAGTGATGAAAGGTCAAATCCATCTTATTTTTGACGCCCTCAAAAACATACAAATCTGTTTACCAATCACACATTCATATACTATGTACACTCTCCACTCACCCTCACTCTGCAGTCACTCACTCTGCAGTCACTCACTCTGCAGTCACTCACTCTGCAGTCACTCTCTCTGCACTCACTCTGCACTCACACTCACTCTGCAGCAGAGAGCGATGTCTCTAAGCCTTTCATCCCATCAGCCAGTCTGAGCTCTTCAAGCTCGTGCAGCCGTTCAAGGTGATTGTGCTGGCCGATAAGAGAGTAAAGTTACTCGTGTGTGAACATGAGGTTGATGATTCTAGGTTATTGTGGAAACTTTTCAAAGGTTCTACTGTGCACTCTAAGGGGTATCATAAACCAGAACTAATATGCAGGTTGTGTTTGCCCCTGCCAGCCTATAGAAATCGTCCGACCCACAGGCGCATAATTAAATCCCACAGAAAGGCAAGTTAGACAAGTTAGCCCGGCCGGGGTGGCTATGACAATGCTTGTTTAGGACTTGTGCCCTGGTGTGACCCCTGTATTGTCCACTCTACCTATGACTTCAGCGATGTAACATCCATCCCAGTACCCCATTCTTAAAATTGTTCCAGCACCACTGAATAGAACTACTTGTGTATGAACATCTAAATAGCCACATTTTGTTGCGGTATCTCTCAAACCCACAGGTTAGTGGCCCTCTGTGTCTTCGCATCTTGCAGCTGTTTGCAGAAGCCTCCGGAGTCACAATCTACCCAGCCAAATCAATTCTAGTGCCGCTCGCACCCTCAATGGATTGCGTAGATTGGCAAACAACTATCCCAATACATTGTCTTATTTTTCAGTATCTGGGTATCAAAGTGGCTCTTGACCCAGCTTTTAGCTTGGCTCTTAATATCACCCCTCTTACCCACAAGATCAAGGCGGACCTTAAAAATGGCAGACATTGCCCCAAAAGTCATGGCACGAATAGTGCTCTACAAATTGATGATGTTGCCCGATTCCTGTATCTCCTTCAAAATTTCCCCCATAATATTCCTCGCCACTGGTTCATAGAGATGTATTCCATGGCCATTTCCCTTTTGTGGCAATATTTCAGAACCTGTTTAGCCTTATACATCTGTCCGTATGATTTGTTTGAAGGGGGCCTAGGGATGGCTAACTTCTATCTGTACTATTTAGCATCCACGATTAGTTCAGTGGAGGGTGGGTGGAACCCATCCTCCTGGTGGGAACGAGGTGCATCATCAGAGCTGTGTGAATAATAACTGCGTCAGCCCCGTGCGTGAGGTGCATCATCAGAGCTGTGTGAATAATAACAGCTGTGAGCCCGTGCGTGAGGTGCATCATCAGAGCTGTGTGAATAATAACAGCTGTGAGCCCGTGCGTGAGGTGCATCATCGGAGCTGTGTGAATAATAACAGCTGTGAGCCTGTTCGTGAGGTGCATCATCAGAGCTGTGTGAATAATAACTGCGTCAGCCCGTGCCTGAGGTGCATCATCAGAACTGTGTGAATAATAACTGCGTCAGCCCCGTGCGTGAGGTGCATCATCAGAGCTGTGTGAATAATAACAGCTGTCAGCCCGTGCCTGAGGTGCATCATCAGAGCTGTGTGAATAATAACTGCAGGCAGCCCCGTGCGTGAGGTGCATCATCAAAGCTGTGTGAATAATAACAGCTGTGAGCCCGTGCGTGAGGTGCATCATCAAAGCTGTGTGAATAATAACAGCTGTCAGCCCGTGCCGGAGGTGCATCATCAGAGCTGTGTGAATAATAACAGCTGTGAGCCCCGTGCTGAGGTGCATCTCAGAGCTGTGTGAATAATAACAGCTGTCAGCCCGTGCCGGAGATGCATCATCAGAGCAGTGTGAATAATAACTGCGTCAGCCCCGTGCGTGAGGTGCATCATCAGAGCTGTGTGAATAATAACCTCTGTGAGCCCGTGCGTGAGGTGCATCATCAGAGCTGTGTGAATAATAACTATCAGCCCCGTGCGTGAGGTGCATCATCCACATTGCTCAGGTCATCCAAATTCCTGCACTCTCTACCACACTGCTTTCAAGACCAGCATACTCTTGCACACACTCTCACTGCTCACCAATTCAAAGTTTGCTAAAAAATGTATGCAACGCATTGTCATACATAATGCCAATAACTCCAACTTTAATGCTGCGAGACCTATTGCATTGTAAATTGTTGTTTATACTTGCAATTGCTTCCAAATCTTTACACGTGTGTGGTACTTGCAAGATTTCTTAGGGCGACCCAAGTACGAAGAAAATTGATCCTAGCAATATGTTGACTTATGAACTCTCGGTTATACTGTGAAATTAATTTATTTTTTTAATTAATTTGATCTGTTGTATCTTTTTATGAAATTTTTATTTTGATGTACTCTTTTGATACACTTCATGTGAATCGAATAAAGATTGATTGATTGATTGACTAGAAGTCTGGGCACGGTCTCCTCTAGTTAAAAGATTGTGTGTTTTGAGTTCTAGTCCAGTTTTCTTATCACATTTACAGCAGCTTTTGCCTGATTATTAGTAATGCCAATCTAGACAAGCATTGGCATAGCCAATAAGTCTCGCTTTGGGACCTTCTAAGTATTTAGTTATGCAGCACAATATCCTTGGTGCAACAACATTAACTGTTGCGTGGCTAAACACTTATAAGGTCACAAAGGCGACACCTATTGGCTATGCCAATGCTCCAGGGGAAGGACAAAGACATGCTAGACACCCTAAAACAAATAAACCCAGCAAAAAGAAAGCATTCAAATGTGATTTACAAATCACAAAGCCAATGTGTAGAATGCATTCCGAGGAAGGCTTTCAGAATGTCCCCAAGATATCTTTGTGAACCAGACAGCTGTTCTGTCTAGTAGGCTTCGGCTTAAAAAACAATTGGCTATAATGTCACATATTTCTCTCTTGTTGTCCAAGATCCTCATCATTATGCGAAGCCCTCTTCTGTCCATCCCACACTTCTCCGCACCAAAATATCTGCCAATTAAGTAGTAAATGGTGGCCTAAAGAATAAGGTCCACTCAGACCATAGTTAGTGGTATACTTCGGACCCACTTATCCCCAGGTACAAGTTCCCATTATTAATATTTGGCAACAATACTAAGAGCAGATTGCAGATATGACCCGATGGTAAAACCCTTACCTGATTCACAGGCTCCTTCTGTGTCTGGAGGATGGCGGGCAGCGCTTGCTGCAGCACCTTGTGGGTCTCCGCCTTCAGCTGGCACACAGTCATAGGTCCGTCCATCGCTGCCACACACCTTGGACATCAGCTTGCACTCACCCTTGGCGGGTCCTGTTTGAGGCCACAGGCCTCCCCTGCGGCTCTAACCAGACCGCAGTTGCTGCAGTCGGGCATGTAACCGCTGGGGCAGCTGGGACTTGGGCATCTTGAGATATCACATCGTGAGGAGCACTTGCTGAGGCCCATCTGGTCCGCCCCGCGCTGTGATCGCGGCCACAAGTAGGCACACAAACACTCTGGCATATGCTGATTTCTGCTTCGCCATTTTTGAACACACAATAATAAATAGAAAAGTTACGAAAATTATAAAAGTTGTGCAGTTCAGTCCAACTAATGACCCTCTATTTTGCGGTTTAGCCAAAATAGTAATCCTAGAGATTAAAAGGGCAACTTTTCAAATCAAAAACAGAAGTGGAGTTTTCCTTCCTTCATGCAAGCGGTAAGTTCTCGGATTTGCAAATAATGTGCAGCACTCTTTAAGGTCTTTTCTGCACTAGTTAGCTGACGTGTTTGTTTAGAGCAATCCAAATTAAAACGCGATTTGGACCAGGGCTAAAGAATGATGCATACTTGCTTTGGAAAACATAGGCTGCTTTCGCTTCCCTGTGCTCATTGGCCGCCTCAGATTGTCATCGTAAACCGTTCGCTGGGTAGCAAACCTAGAAGCATGAAAATCAGTTTAAATCGTGCAGACCGGGTGCGGTTTCAAGGCAGAGTACGAGTAAACATTGAATGGGTCTTGGCCAGAGAGCTACAGCAGGGAAGGAACCTTGCTCCAACTCTCCATCCAGCGTGAGGGCGGCAGGTCACAGAGGCGTCCAGACGTCAGCTGCTCCTGCAGGATTGATAGCAGATGAGGGCAGCGCGTCGGAGTCTGATGCATTCTGGGTATTGTAGGTATCGGGTGCTACTGTCTGAGCGCCCGGGAAACTGTCTCATCCCGGGCTGCCACACATAAAACGAGGGGAGAGGGGGGGTCAGGGGGTCAATGGACATAGCGCGCCTGGGCTGGGGGGCTATGGGGAAGAAAGGTCAAGCGGCAGCCGCCCTCCACAAAGTTTATGACGCTGGCAGCCAACCCTTTACGAATATCCATTTTACAATGTGACAGATTACCCCATCAAATGCTGGTCAGTCAAGATTTAGGTGTGTAGTTTGCACCCACTGTTTGTAAAGCCCTTTGTCACTTCGAATGAGGAGAAGGCTAGCAACCATTTGCTAAAATTGCAGCCTAGCCAAAAGTGTGTTTAAAATGTGTAGATTAATTATAAACCGCTGAGCTGTACCAGTGGAAAAAAGGGCAGTAACTCAAAATCTTTATATAACCGAGAATAGGGGTTTCTGTAAACTCCTGCTCGCATTTCTTGACGGCCCGAAGAAGGGTTTCCATAACCTTTCCTTCCACAAATAAACCCTTTCAGGGTGGCTAAGAAGCAACGGAGTCCTCCACAGTCTCGGCCGCCTCCATGTGGACTAGCGACCCTACCCGGAGCTAGTCTACAGACCAACAGCCGTGTGTTTATCCCGTCTTGAGTTGTAATAAAAACAAGCATTGGCCGCACGCGGGCCTCGCGCTTAAATTTAAAAAAAAGCAGCAAAAAAAAAAAAGCCCTGTAGTTGTGTTTGCGCGCTAGAAGCAGGGGGGGAGGAGGGGTGCCTGCGCGATTTACTTACGGGAGCGATAATTGCTACCATATGGTGGCGGGCGCTCCTGCAAGTAAATCGGCTCACGTGCACGCGTTGCCATTGAAGGCAATGGAACTCGTGCACATGTTTGGCTGAAAAGCCATGGCGATCGGAAAAGGTTTTTTTGCCTATGCAGCGCATGTGCGCTGCATAGGCAAGACCTAATAAAAACGGAGCAAAAGTATACATGGTTTCCTTCTCATGTTTCTCTCTATTTTTTTCGCTTTCTAGCTGCACAGTACCAGATGGTTCTGTCCTTTTTAGGTTTTGGCTAGACATCGCTTGTGCTGTCTCTTCAAGACATGTTGTATATACTGTGTGGGCTTCAGCCCGCCCATAGGCTTCCCATTTGCTGGCTCAATCGTCCCTCCCCTATTCTTTCTCCCCATTTGTCTATGGCATGCATGCATCATGCCTCTTCCTGTGTTTTTGCCCTCCCTGAGAGCAGTTACTAATTGCTGTATCAATCCACTAGTCACATTTTAGCATACAAATCTTGTTTGTATCGCATCACCTTTGTTGGGTATTCAAAGACCAAGACCGAGATCTAACGTCCGGCGCTGTTTTCAGAGGGCGCCTGTTCCATGTCCCCTGCCCCCATGCATGGTAAAGACGCATTCATTGTAATGCCTGCAATGCAACAGCATTTTTGGGTCAGACATACCACCCTTCCTTATCGCTTCTTATTTTGTTAGCTTTATTCACATGTTCCCCCTGCGGGCTCAGTGTAATGCAACAATTCACCTCTGTGGCCATAGTAACATCTGTGCTTCGTTAAAGCAAAGCATGGATCACAGGCAGTTCTCCTACCTGTGCATCCCTCTGCTCTTCGAGAGGCAGCAAGAGTAGGTTATTCCGGGCAACAGCACCTTTTTATGATTTGGAAAAGATGTACCGCTTTAACAAAAACAGCCCATGCAGGTGACCACATTTTTAAACACTGGGGTGGGAGCATAAAGTTGGGTCTGTGTTCGTTCTTTTGCTGCGCGAGGGTTGGCATGTGTTTGTTTGGAGGGCGTCTGTGATCAGTAACCTGCGAAATCGGGCTACGCACAATAGTATGGCTCTGTATGGCATTGAGAGCTGGGCAGGGCTATGCATACCTGGTGCAAGCTGCCAAATGGACCTGTCAAGAAAATGCAATCTCCAGAAACAGCCGCCCTCATCCTCCTAGACCTATCAGCAGCCTTCAACACGGTCTGCCACCGCACCTTATCAGCACGCCTCCATGACGCCGGAATCCAAGTGAAGGCCCTGGCCTGGACCACATCCTTCCTCTCCGGCAGAACCCAGAACGTCCGCCTCCCTCCCTTCCTCTCAAAAACCACAGAGATCTGCGGCGTCCCTCAGGGATCCTCCCTCAGCCCGACGCTGTTCAATGTCTACATGGCACCACTCGCCCACGTCGCACGACAACATAGCCTCAACATCATCTCCTACGCCGACGACACCCAGCTGATCATCTCCCTCACCGAAGACCCCCACACCGCAAAGCCAACCTCCACAGAGGAATGAAGGCCGTCGCCGACTGGATGATGGACTGAAGCTGAATTCAGACAAGCTGAAGGTCCTCATCCTCGGACCCACCCCATCTGCCTGGACGACTCCTGGTGGCCCACATCGCTAGGCACTGCCCCGAAACCCACCGACCACGCACGCAACCTGGGGGTCATCCTCGACTCCGCTCTCTCCATGACCAAGCAAGTCAACGCCGTCTCCGCGTCATGCTTCAACACCCTCCGAATGCTCCGCAGGATCTTCAAATGGATCCCCCCCGACACGAGAAAAACAGTCACCCAGGCCCTCGTCACCAGCAGGCTGGACTACGGGAACGTCCTCTACGCAGGAACAACAACCAAGCTCCTGAGACGGCTACAACGAATCGAGAACGCCTCGACACAACTGATCCTAGACGTCCCCCGATGCAGCCATATCACACCCCACCTGAGAGGCCTACACTGGCTCCCCGTTAACAAGAGGATCACCTTCAAACTCCTCATCAACTCGCACAAAGCACTACACAACACCGGACCCGCATATCTCAACGACCGACTCAGCTTCCACACGCAGCCTCCGCTCGGCCAGCCTCGCCCTCGCCTCAGTTCCACGTATCCGGAAGACCACTGCCGGCGGCAGATCCTTCTCCTACCTCGCCGCCAAGACCTGGAATGCTCTCTCTACCAGCCTTCGACAGACCCAGGACCTGCTGGCCTTCAGAAGACTTCTCAAGACCTGGCTCTTCGATCAGTAGCAGCGCCCCCCCCCCTCCCTACCCTCCCCCAGCGCCTTGAAACCCTCACGGGTAGGTAGCACGCTTTAGAAATGCAGTGATTGATTGATCTCCTCAAAATCGGGTCAGATATGTATTAAATGAAAATAACAGTAATTCCTCGTTTTAGCAATAGTTTCCAATGGTAACTAATTTACTAAATACACATTTCGTACTAGAGTTTTTGGTGGTTTTAGATACAGGTGGGCTGTTCGTAATATTCATAGATTCTCAAGACGAAAATTAACCAAGCTTGCATGTGGTTTCTGCATGCCACCACTCGCGTGCCAAGAATTGTATACATTATGTGTACAATATGTAGAAGTAAAATAGGACATAAAAAAATTATACCTGTTGGACCCGGCCTCGTGGCGTGGTCCTACCCCTCCCACATGGCGGGCCCCGGACGACATCGGCCCTCCATCCAGCCCGGGTCGGCCTCGGGCACCCCTCTGCACGACCTACAAACCACCAGATCCGCCACCCGGCGGCCCACAACCACTGACACGGCACACTCGGGCCGCCCCAGCATTACCGGTCCGGTGCCCACCCCGGTCCCTCATTCCAGGCCCGACGCCATCTTGGGCCCATCACGTCACAGACACGGGGTCCCGGCCCAGCCGCGGCCACGGCCCCAGCGAGCCCGCCATCGAGGCACCAAGAGCCCTCCGGGTGGTAGAGTGGCCACTCGACCAGAGACAAGGAGAGGGGAGTTTCGATGGCTCCCCAACCGTCCCCGGATGCCTGGTTTCGATCGGCCTCCGGCCTCCCTGAGCGCGGGCTCCACCCCCTGCTGGGTGTCTGGACACCATCATCCCGGCCCCTCTGACCCCCAGGCGAGAGGGTCCAGACATTAAAGGACTCCAGACCTATATATGGGCCAGCCCCGGGGTAGGACGGCAGTTGTATCCCGGAGTCGAGAAGCCCTGCTGACGCTGTCGCGGCTGACCCTGAGACGAACTCACCTTGCTGTTCTACCTGGAACCTGCTGGCGCTGCCGCGGTCCATCTTCGCTGTAACCACCTTGGAGCCTGCTGGCGCTGCCGCGGTCCACACTCGCTGAACCATCTTGGAACCTGCTGGCGCTGCCGCGGTCCACACTCGCTGAACCATCTTGGAGCCTGCTGGCGCTGCCGCGGTCCACACTCGCTGAACCATCTTGGAACCTGCTGGCGCTGCCGCGGTCCACACTCGCTGAACCATCTTGGAACCTGCTGGCGCTGCCGCGGTCCACACTCGCTGAACCATCTTGGAACCTGCTGGCGCTGCCGCGGTCCACACTCGCTGAACCATCTTGGAGCCTGCTGGCGCTGCCGCGGTCCACACTCGCTGAACCATCTTGGAGCCTGCTGGCGCTGCCGCGGTCCACACTCGCTGAACCATCTTGGAACCTGCTGGCGCTGCCGCGGTCCACCCTCGCTGAACCACCTTGGAACCTGCTGCCGCGGTCCACACTTGCAGAAACCACCTTGGAGCCTGCTGGCGCTGCCGCGGCCCAACCTTCCGGAACCCCCCAGCTCGAGGATTGAGAGCTGTGCGTAGAGTCTCCTGGCAACCGACCATCTATAAGACTGTCCCGCTACCTTGCCCCTTGTCACGAGACTTTCCAGATCTCGGGATCTGCTGTATATATTGAAACGATACTTATTGCCAGATAAAGATTGAAAACTCTATCTACGTGTGGTGTACATTTGTAGTGGTGTGATTACTCTGTTGTACGATTCTAGGAGAGGGCCCTCACGTCGGAGGCCTCTCGACATCGCTCGGTCCCTTCTCTGAAGGAGGGGTAGACCTAGGGGTGGTCAGTCAGACACCTTCTGCCTCCCCCGGGTTCGCCTTTCTAACATTGGTGGCAGGCGCTGCGATCCGAGCCAACGCAAAATCGTACAGAGAGTGATCTACCCGCTACGACGGAAAAACACACATGACGACCCAAGGAACCAACCTACCTGCCGAATTCCAGAAAGAGAAGATAGAAGAATACAGCCACAAAGAACTAAAACAATTCTGTAAAGACATGAGTATCGCTACCACTGGCCTGAGCACAAAAGAGGACTTCAAATCGGCCCTACAAGCCTGGGTGGAAACCCGAGACAGACCACCCCAAGAGGAGAATAGCTCGAACGGGCAACAGGAAACCAGCGCACCCCCGACGGGGGAAAGAACCGCAACACTAAACGCGGACCTCATCTATGAAGACGCTCGAACGAGAGCGCAACCGGCTACACGAATTGGAGCTTGCACGACTCCAGCTAGACGGAGAACTCCAGCTAGCGGAGAAAAAGATAGCCCTCGAGCAACTACGGCTGGAGGGGGATCTAGAAGAGAAACGGAGACAACGTGACCTCGAAGAAAAACGACTAGAATATGAACACGAACGAGGCCTGAGAGAACTAGAAATCAAAGCCAAGATCAACGAAGATAGCGCGGTCGGGGCCAAGACCTCGGCCCCTCCCGTGGACACCAAGGTTCACCTACCGAAAGATGTAGTCAAAGAATACTACAAGAACGATGATATCCAGCAATGGTTCAAAGCCTACGAGGTGGCCATGACCGCCCATCGGGTGCCCCTGAAGGATTGGGGCGCCGGCCTGTGGGGAAAGTTCGTCAATGAAGGGAGGGACGCCCTGCTGGAACTCCCTGACACCGAAATGACCTCCTATGAACACATGAAAACGGCCCTACTCACGCGCTACGGGCTCACCCCCGAAATGTACCGGCAGAGGTTCCGAGACTGTAAAAAAATCCCCGGTACCACTTGGGTGGAATATGTGAACTTTTTTAGCAGAGCCTTCGAGGGGTGGGTCAAAGGCAGTCAGGTCACTACCTACCAGCAGTTGGTCGACCTTATGTTATGGGAGCACCTCTCCAACAACTGCTTCATTGAACTACGACAGCACCTCCTCGACAGCAAGTTGACCGAGCCGCGAAAGCTAGCGGTCGAAGCAGATCGGTGGGCGAGCAACCGCGTCCACCGGAACACCACAGGAGAATACGGACGAGGGTCCCCGGGGAACCACCGGCCGCGAGGCGGCGGGTCTGGCATCAGCCGAGGCCGAGACCTCCCGCCGGGGTCTTCGCCCGCCTCCTCTACACCAGCCTCCAGCCCGAGGGGGGCCCATCCAGCCCGACCGGGGCCACGCCCCAACGTTACGTGCCACAGATGCCAGCGGCTGGGTCACTATGCCAATGATCCTCTCTGCCCCATGAACCAGCTGCCCGGCCCCACCGGGCCCCCCGGTCGACAAATCACTGCAGCTGCTCTGAGCGAAGAAAAGGATGAAGAAGAAGAGGTCCCTATGGAACCAGAAGAATGGGAGTCCGCGGCCATGTGCCTCGCCTCCCTGGGCGACAAAGACATGATCCCCCGAGACCAGATTCCGATCAACACCCAGAAGTACCGCCAGTGGGTTACCATCAACGGACGCCGGGCCGAGGCTCTCCGTGACACGGGGGCCAGCATAGCCGCCGTCTGCTGCCATCTGGTGACCCCAGAACAAATCTTGCCCCACGTTCTGTGCCCTGTCCGGTCAGCGGACAATTCCGAGAGCCTGTGCCAGATGGCTCGTAATCCCCTTCGAGTGGGGAGGAGTGTCCGGCATGCTGAAAGTCACCGTCCGAGACGATGCCCCGTTGGACTGCCTCCTAGGGAACGACCTGGAAAGTTCCCCCTGGGCACAGATCGAGCGAAGAGAGCATCTGGGGATGCTAGGCCTTCCTGAATGGGTTTGCGTAACGACCCGATCCATGTCCACCCGGGACGCCGTCCCAACCGAAGACAATCTGCCCGAAGAACCTGAATGGCCGGCACCTCCGCCACCCGCCACTGCCACGGCTGAACAAGAACTGGGCCGCAGGGCCCCAGCCATGAAGAACTTCCCGAGCTCGGGCACCTCCCGAACTAGCCCAGTGGCACCAAGAAGGGGGCCCCACCCGCGAGCAGTTCCGTCGGGAACAAAAGACATGTCCTTCCCTTGAGGGACTCCGACAACAAGCCGCCATGCAAGCCACAGGAGACTCCTCTGGGTCCCACTGGATCTATTGGGACCAGGACCTCCTGTACAGTGAACAAAAGATCGCCGAGCTGGGGGCCGGCCGAGTGCTAGTCGTCCCCCTGCACTTCAGAGACTTTCTCTTAAACCTGGCACATGATGTGCCCCTCGCCGGGCACCTGGGGCAGGACAAAACCTACAGCCGCCTGGTGACCCACTTTTATTGGCCGAAGATGCGCAGCGATGTGTACAACCACTGCCGAACCTGTCCGACCTGCCAAGCCAGCGGAAAGAGTGGGGGGAAAATCAAGGCCCCACTCCAACTGTTTCCCGTGGTGACCACTCCCTTCGAGCGAGTAGGGATCGACATCGTGGGGCCCCTGGATCCTCCAACCTCTCAGGGGCACCACTTCATCCTCGTCCTGGTGGACCATGCCACCCGCTACCCAGAAGCTATCCCCCTCCGGACTATCACAGCCCCCGTAGTGGGTCGGGCGCCAATGGGGATCTTCTCCAGAGTCGGCTTCCCCCGAGAGGTCGTAAGTGATCGGGGCACAAACTTTATATCGAAATATATGCGGTCCCTGTGGCAACAGTGCGGGGTCGCGTATAAGTTCACCACCCCGTATCACCCTCAAGGGAATGGACTAGTGGAGCGATTTAATAGGACCCTAAAAGGAATGATCAAGGGCCTAGAAGAGCCCCTCCGGCGCAAATGATTCGTTCTGCTGCCATGCCTCCTGTTCGCCTACCGGGAGGTACCCCAGAAGTCCCTGGGGTATAGCCCCTTTGAACTATTATATGGACAGCCTGTGCGAGGCCCCCTCAGCCTGGTCAAGGAAGGCTGGGAGCTGGCCGCCTCCGATACTCCGCCCGATGTTTTCCGATACCTCTTGACTCTCCGCAACCAGACTCGGAAGTTCCGGGAACTGGCCGAAACCAACCTGAAGGCCAGTCAAGAGGAGATGAAGCGCTGGTATGATGAAAATGCCTCGTCCATTGAATTCGAGCCGGGCCAGCAGGTCTGGGTCATGTCCCCGGTCGCCCCCGGCGCCCTCCAGGACAAATGGACGGGGCCCTTCAAAGTGGTGGAGCGCAAGAGCCCCGTCACCTACCTAGTGGACATGGAGTCCCCCCGGAACCCCCTCCGGGTCCTACACGCCAACCGGCTCAAGCCCCACTTTGTCCGCACCGAACTGAGCCTGTTGTTGGCTACCGATGACGGAGCAGAGGACGACTCCGAGCCTCTACCAGACCTCCTGAGCACCTCCGAGAAAGATGGCTCCGTCGAGGGGGTCTCCCTCTCTCCCGCGCTGACACCCAAACAGCGCCAGGACTGCCAGAAACTGCTGGGTCAATTTGCGAACTTATTTTCCCTCACCCCCGGAGTCACCCAGTGGTGTGTTCAGGACGTCGACACCGGGGACAGTCCGCCCGTGCGGCACCGAGCCTACCGAGTCCCCGACCGAGTCCGGGCCTGCATCCAAGCCGAAGTTTCCAAGATGCTAGCCCTAGGGGTAGTCGAACCCTCAGACAGTCCATGGGCCAGTCCCGTCGTCCTGGTCCCTAAGGCCGCCGCCCCCGGAGCTGCGGTTCTGTGTCGACTACCAGGGACTGAATGCCGTCACCAGGACCGACGCCCATCCCATTCCCCGAGCGGATGAACTGATCCATCGCCTGGGAGCCGCCAGGTACCTTCGACCTCACGGCCGGATACTAGCAAATCGGCCTCACGCCAGGGGCACAAGAACGATCCGCTTTCTCGACCCCCGATGGCCACTTCCACTTCAACGTGATGCCCTTCGGCATGAAGAATGCTCCGGCCACCTTCCAGAGACTAGTGAATCGGGTGCTGGCAGGGCTGGAGGAGTTCAGTGCCGCCTATCTGGACGATATTGCGGTGTACAGCCTCTGTTGGGACGAGCACCTGACCCACCTCTGGAAGGTCCTGACGGCCCTCCAACGGGCCGGACTAACAATAAAAGCCAGCAAGTGCCAGATCGGACAGGGGTCCGTGACCTATCTGGGACACCAAGTGGGGAGCGGCCAAGTGGCTCCCCTTCAACCCAGGATCGACGCCATCCAGGCCTGGGAGCCCCCCGTCACCCAGACCGCCGTCCGAGCCTTCCTGGGGCTCACTGGATACTATCGGCGGTTCATAAAGGACTATGGGAGCATTGTGGGGCCCCTCACAGAACTAACCTCCAAGAGACTACCCCCGAAGGTGCACTGGACCCCCGAGTGCCAAGTAGCCTTTGAGACACTAAAGACTGCCATGTGCACCGCCCCGGTGCTCCAGGCCCCCGACTACAGCCGAGAGTTCATCGTCCAAACTGACGCCTCGGAACACGGCATTGGGGCCGTACTCTCCCAAATGAACTCTGACGGAGTTGACCTTCCTGTGGCCTTCATCAGCCGGCGCCTGCTGGCCCGAGAACAACGATGGAGCACCATCGAGAGGGAAGCATTCGCCGTCGTATGGGCCCTAAAGAAGCTCCGGCCCTACCTCTTCGGCACCCACTTCCGAGTACAGACCGACCACCGGCCCCTGCGGTGGTTGATGCAGATGCGGGGCGAGAACCCGAAGTTGCTACGTTGGTCCATCTCCCTCCAAGGGATGGACTTCACTGTGGAGCATCGCCCTGGCAACGACCACGCCTACGCTGACGGCCTCTCCAGATTCTTCCGCCTTGGCGAGGAGAATCCCCAAGAAGATGGGTGACTCTCCCCTGCCTTCAGCTGGGGGGGACGAGTGTTGGACCCGGCCTCGTGGCGTGGTCCTACCCCTCCCACATGGCGGGCCCCGGACGACATCGGCCCTCCATCCAGCCCGAGTCGGCCTCGGGCACCCCTCTGCACGACCTACAAACCACCAGATCCGCCACCCGGCGGCCCACAACCACTGACACGGCACACTCGGGCCGCCCCAGCATTACCGGTCCGGTGCCCACCCCGGACCCTCATTCCAGGCCCGACGCCATCTTGGGCCCATCACGTCACAGACACGGGGTCCGGGCCCAGCCGCGGCCACGGCCCCAGCGAGCCCGCCATCGAGGCACCAAGAGCCCTCCGGGTGGTAGAGTGGCCAGACCAGAGACAAGGAGAGGGGAGTTTCGATGGCTCCCCAACCGTCCCCGGATGCCTGGTTTTGATCGGCCTCCGGCCTCCCTGAGCGCGGGCTCCACCCCCTGCTGGGTGTCTGGACACCATCATCCCGGCCCCTCTGACCCCCAGGCGAGAGGGTCCGGACATCAAAGGACTCCAGACCTATATCTGGGCCAGCCCCGGGGTAGGACGGCAGTTGTATCCCGGAGTCGAGAAGCCCTGCTGACGCTGTCGCGGCTGACCCTGAGACAAACTCACCTTGCTGTTCTACCTGGAACCTGCTGGCGCTGCCGCGGTCCATCTTCGCTGTAACCACCTTGGAGCCTGCTGGCGCTGCCACGGTCCACACTCGCTGAACCATCTTGGAACCTGCTGGCGCTGCCGCGGTCCACACTCGCTGAACCATCTTGGAACCTGCTGGCGCTGCCGCGGTCCACACTCGCTGAACCATCTTGGAACCTGCTGGCGCTGCCGCGGTCCACACTCGCTGAACCATCTTGGAACCTGCTGGCGCTGCCGCGGTCCACCCTCGCTGAACCATCTTGGAACCTGCTGGCGCTGCCGCGGTCCACACTCGCTGAACCACCTTGGAGCCTGCTGGCGCTGCCGCGGCCCAACCTTTCGGAACCCCCCAGCTCGAGGATTGAGAGCTGTGCGTAGAGTCTCCTGGCAACCGACCATCTATAAGACTGTCCCGCTACCTTGCCCCTTGTCACGAGACTTTCCAGATCTCTGGATCTGCTGTATATATTGAAACGATACTTATTGCCAGATAAAGATTGAAAACTCTATCTACGTGTGGTGTACATTTGTAGTGGTGTGATTACTCTGTTGTACGATTCTAGGAGAGGGCCCTCACGTCGGAGGCCTCTCGACATCGCTCGGTCCCTTCTCTGAAGGATGGGTAGACCTAGGGGTGGTCAGTCAGACACCTTCTGCCTCCCCCGGGTTCGCCTTTCTAACAATACCCATCTATCTTACTATCCCTGAACTGCTCAGTGTGAAAAAGAAAACCTGTTATAAATCCCGGTTGACGTACTCACAAACTGTATGATAGGCACATTTTAAATTTACCGGGCCTCCTTATTCTTCTTCTATAATAAAATTCTTCACTACGTTTAGGCCATTTGACTTACCTCTTAGTTCTCTAATACAATTGAGGTCTGAGCTGGGGCAGGATTATAAATAAGTTCTTGTTTAAAAATTGTCACTTTTAATACATACTGCTTAATGCGTTTATATATTCTGAGGTTGTAAGGTGAAATGCTTTAGCCTGTTAAATAACTACGTAATCGAATTTTGATGAGATTGATCATATTTTCACCTGATGTTTGTTCTATGATTTATATGCCAAATATTTTCCAGGCTTGGCTCGTGCAAGGGCTCATTTTGCTCGCCTCTCCCTGTTTGTTGGTTAGCCCACATCTGGTTTTAGATGGTTACGTAAAAGACCGACTGTCTTACACGCCTGTACCCTCTGCATGTGTTGTACCCAAACTACTTATACCAGCAAGCTTGTATTTTAGCAACACATGCATCTTTCATATCTTGGCTATCTATTTTTCTGATTACAAATTTGTAACATTTCTGTGTATGTCAAGTGTTGTATATGATGTTTACATGGCTTGTGGGACACATAAAAGAATGCAGGCGCACTTGCCAAGTCTCGCAGTTCACTTTTTATCCATTTACACTTGGAGGCTCTCTTCCTCCCTGTTTAGGCATGCTTTCTCATCTCGACATTGCTTTGTATATCAAAACTAATGCTCTAATTCCATTCTACACCACATACATCTACTCCACTCCATAACTCCTAGCTAAAAGACATGAACATTGACAATGCCTACAGCTCTCAGATTGCCAAGATCTATTGGCTTTGCCAATGCTCGTTCGAATAAGTGAGAAGGATATCAAGTGATGGCTGGAATGACTGAATTTATATCTGGTATGTTCAGTAACTTTAGCTTAATTACTAAAATCATGTACTTTTCTATTCCCAGAAAACGGTGCAGAATAGCCTAGATAAAATGAAAACAGATCTAGAAGATGTGAAGAGATTAACATCAGAAGAAAATGAGAAAGAAACTGATTTGGAGGTGAGTGTCCCGGGGCCTCCTGAGGTGGGTCATTTTTTGTTGCCTCTTTAAGGTCGAAGCAGAAGGATCTATGTCAGATTTATTTATAACCCTGTGCCTGATGCCCGGCCTGAGCAGGAGATCGGAGTTTATACAGAGAGCCTCCCTGCTGCACAGGGACATCTGAATCCAGCCTGGGGCAGTAGGTGGAGAATTCTACACGGACATAACTGCTATAGACAACGTACCTCTTCCTATAGATTCGTCCACTCTTAAATATATCCCAGTATGTCCGTCTAGATCCAGAATATTTTGCCGGCACTGGATGTCACACCAGGAAGTCAGTTTCCTTCTCCCATATATTATTTTTTCTCAACATTTGGTTATTGTGTCCTCTTTTATTATTTTTGCCTGCATACAGGCCCTGTTTCATGTGCGGACACAATATGGCAGTCCCCTATCGACATGACCGATGTTTGTGGTGGGTGGGTCATATTACTAGAGAGGTAGGCTACCGTTGTGGCCTTGCCCATGGGAGCGAGATGTGAAACGTAAGAGCTGTCTTTCTCCATCTGAAGAACCGCACATGTGATCCACTGCCAGATTAGCTGTTTCTCTACTCTTTAGAGCATTAGCAAATGCCTAAGTCACAGTATGCATTGGTACATCAGGTGATCCCCTGTAGACATGAACTCACTGCTGTGGCTACAAGTACAACAATGACCTCTAGATTTGTACCAATGAATCTGGTACAGAATAGGAGTTAGTCATGCCAATTCACAAGCCCTGGCTGGAACATCTCTGGTGCTAACCACTTTTCTTGTTACTGGCACCGGTGGTTGCGGCGTCTTCTGTGCATGCAAGTTGAGCTTTTTTATTTATTTTAACTTTAAAAAGCATTCACCGGAATCAGTCGATATTTTTTTAATAACCGTTGGTTTGACAATCATTTTTAAACTTGCCAGGCAGAGTAGTCTGGGCCTGGCAGACGTTAAGTCCTCCGCCAGGCCAATGTAGAATATCGGTCTCGCGAAATTTGAATCCAGCCCTTAGCCTCAAATATGGAAGTCCAATATCTTCAGTGGAGCAAGGCAGCAGGCTGCAGCCGATGAGGGCTCCACGAGGCCGGATTGCTGTTGGACGTGATACTGCTAAATTTCCTACCCATGGAAGTCCTCTTTCCAGCTGGATACTTTTGGTACCTTCTGTGAAAACTTCTGTGTTCACTCTTAAGCACTTAGACAAGTTTTGGAGCTCAGGTGCTTCATAGAGCAAACGCCGAACATTAGCAGCACTGTTTACATTACTCGTCACATAAAGGTTTCCTTTTGGTATGACCTTATGAGCTTTTAGTGCTTCAAATCAGAATCTTGGCAACTGTTCTGATTGGCTGCCTGCAATCCGTGGTGTCTGTGCAGACCTCGGCTCAAACGTCACAGCGTCCACCCGCCTGGAAAGACAGGAAGGTGGGTTTGCATCCGCACATGTGAAAGCCAGCGGATCAGCGTTTCCTGGTCATTTTAGTGCTAAGGATCAAAGGGCTGTGGACTTCAAAGGAGAAGGTAAGTGGAGGGTCTGGAAATACCCAATTCCAAAAACTCTATTACATGAATGATTTATATTTTTTCAAACAAACGTAAAGAGCCGCAGTTTGATCTGTCGTTAAGACTTAATATCAGTAGCATCCAACATCAGTAACATTCGACTTCTTGTCTTGATAATTATAACACACTGACTAACTGATCAAAGGGGGTGCTGTGCTCCTTTGTATTTGCGTTGCTATCTCTTTGCAAGAAGAGACATCAGTTTAAAATGCTTAACTTGTTTAGGTAGCCAGAATGAAGGGCCAGTCCACTTTTTCTCCTCCATTGTTACCCTCATTAGCAAACTAATAGGCAACAGTAATCTCAACAAAGAGAAGGAATAGAATAGAATTTGTAAAGGAAAATTTTCCCAGTGTCTATCAGCAACTGAGTCTGGGGAAAAAAGAAGTGACACATAAGTCTGCATTATCTAACTTAATTTGGATGTTTGTCACCAAGCGCTTTAGTCTAACCACATACTCGATCCATAAAGAAGAGAAGGGTAGACTTTCAGGAAATCAACAAGTTAACAATCTTATTTTAACCTATGTAACTCCAGAAGGAGTCACTGAGGCTTTCTCTTGATCAAGTTTGGTAAAGGGCCCCAGATTATATTCTTCCCGATGTTTAAACTTTCCAGCTCAGAACGTTGACTCCTTGGAATTTGTTCTAAGAAGCAATCCGTCGTCTCTGAATCCGATTCAGACTTCTCAAATGGTCCCCTTTCAAAACGATCGGCATTCAGAAGAGAACGGATCAGCCTTACCCCATTAGTCATCTTAAACGAATATTCATTCTAAGTCTACAAGGTATTTAATATACTCGGTTTGGTTTTTTATTTATTTATTTGTTATTAATGGATCATCACATTATATCATACAATCTGTCACCCTGTGATGTTTGCCCTTACTACAGTAGTATCTACATGATTACTCCATACTTTATCACACGTTGCACCGTATAGACTCCCAATATCACCTCCTCTGTGCGCAGCTGCAACACAGACTCACTTGCGAGGTGTCTGACCTCGGTGTACCTCCTAATGGTACCCTACGTACTTAATTGCTCAGTTACTCCTTGTCCTTTGTCTCATGCACAGGGGTATGTTCACCGTCAGTCTCCCTATCCTTAGTTATCAGGTATGTCTGATACAGTGCCCAAATATATTTGGGCCGGCTGCATAGGGGGGGGGGGGGGGAGAAGCTCGCTGTAATTTTCTGTTTGTGTACTACAGTACATGTCAATAGTGGGGGTCGGGCCCCGGTACCATCATATTGCAACCCTTCGCCTGGCTAGCAGTAGGCCCATATCTACCAGGCGCCTGACTGCTTTTGGTAAATGCTTGGAATAACCTAATCAGGCCAATGTGGGGTCATGTGCGAGTGTCGTATCTATGATGTCTCCCAACGTGTTTAAGACCAATACGCAGAAACTGGCAATTCCCAGGCATGTCCAGGAGGCTAGGTGGATAAAATCCGCCAGGCCTTCACCACAGTATTCGCAAGCCGCAGAGTACCTCAACCCATATCTACATAGCCTCTCTGGTGTATAATAGACCCTATTAATTTTTTTTAAATGTATCAATCTGTGTCTGCCGTTAAGGGAGATACGTTTCATGCTCTCGCAGCAATATCTCCAGGTATTATCGTCTAGATCTCTACCTAGATCAACCTGCCAATTAGTCTAGCCTTTGTGTAATGATTCTCACGATGTCCCTGGGACAGTTTATCAATAGTTGAAACAACCCTGGTTTGGGAGTCAGATTTTATGGCATAGGTGAGTCTGTGAAACTGGATTCTGTTCAGCATCGTGTCATTTCGGTCGGCCGATCCAACATCTTCCTGTTTCTTAGCCACACCTCCTGTGAACATGTCCCCTATCGTCAAAATATTAAAGGAGCTGCACGCCCGGTTCACACCCTTATCTCTGCACGGAGGTAATCAAAGACACCAGTCCAGCGGGGTCAACAGGGAGTATAAAATAGCCCCAGCTTGCAATTTCAGAAGGTGGTTCCAAGCTTGTGTAGTTTTCTTAATGGGGTCCATAATCCCAGTTCTGCGATCAGGCGTGTTAAACAGCAGAGCCGGCAGGGGGAGTGGTGCAGCTAATACACCCTCTATCTGAATATGGGGGGGATGTCAATCGGGCCATGTATCCAATAATGAGCATGAGCTTTTTGTGCTGCCCTGTAGTACAAGTCAAGATCTGGGGCACCTAACCCGCCCATTCGGTAAGGAAGTGTGAGAATGTCCCATCTGACCCTTGCGTGCTTTCCGGCCCAGGCTTGTTTGAGTAGTAATGAAGTAAGCAATCAAAGGAAGGAGCTAGGAAGGACCATAGGGATATTGGTAAATAAAAATAAAAAGGAGGGAAGTATTACCATCTTCATGATTGAAACTCTGCCTACTAACGACAGTGGCGACCGAATCCACCTGTCTACCTCGTCTTCCAACTTGCTAATTGCAACCCCGTAATTTTCTCCAAATACTACCTCCGAGTCAGTGTGAATCTTAATTCCCAAATAGCGCACTGGCTCCGTTGTCAACTTCAGTGGATAGTCGGGTGTGATGGGCATAGTAGCAGGTGTAAGGGGGAAAATTATTGATTGTGTCCAATTAACCTTTAAACCTGACATGGTTCCAAATTTAACAACCTCCCTCAGCTTTGGTGATAAGTTGTGGTTAGGGTCCCTTACATAAAGTACTGCATCATCTGCATAAGTGAAAATGATCAATTCGAACCTCGGGAAGTGTATTCCTCTGTGTCTGATATTTGCGAAAAGCGCAGGCCGATGGCAAAAGCATGGGGGACAAAGGGCACCCCTGACGCGTTCCCCTTGTGATATTGATTGGGGCTGTAACTAAGTTGCCGATTGTGATCCTGGCAGTGGGGGAGTTATATAAGACTCCAACCATCTGTAGGAAGATACCACCCAGGAAACATTCTCGTCAGGACATGCCTCATGAACGTCCATTCTACTTAATTGAACGCCTTTTCTATGTCTGGACTTCCTGCCTTGTATGCTAGATCGCTCCAAACACCGTCCACCGTCCTCAAATTGTGTGTCAAGTTTCTGCTACGGACAAAACCAGCTTGTTCTGGTGCCACTAAATATAGGACAAGCGGATCCTGATGGGTCGCTAAGATCCTGGCGTATATCTTAGTGTCTACGTTTAGTATCGACATCAGTCGATACGTCTAGCTCTCAAGTGTGGGCTTGTCTGGCTTCAAGATAGAGACTGTTAACTCCTCTCTCATCGAGGGAGGCATAATGCCATTGCCACACATCTCCTCAAACAACGTAGCCAAGTGAGGAATAAGTAGATCATTGAATTCATTGTAAAATGTGACCGTTAGGCCATCAACGCCTGGCTACCTGATTTAATCCTCGCCAGGGCTGAGGATATTTCCTCTGTCTCCAATGGGTGCATAAGGTATTCTCAGTGATCATTTGTCAACAAGGGTAGCTTAATGTATGTCAAATAGTCCAGGACTTCAGAGTCCGTGGCTGCGCTCTGTGAGCTGTATAGGGTTGAGTATTGTTGCCTTAATCCGTTAGCAATAGCCGTCTCATCAGTTAGTCACTCCCTCATCACTCCCTCATCACTCCCTCATCACTCCCTCATCACTCCCTCATCACTCCCTCATCACTCCCTCATCACTCCCTCATCACTCCGTCATCACTGCCTATCTCAGTGACTCCTGCTGCCTCCCGACGCTGCTTCAGAAGCGAAGCCCAGACAACGCCTGGACACTCGCCTTCCTCATATGTGGGGGCTGTCTCATACTTCCCTGTGTGTTTAATTTCTGAATCTGCAACTTCGTGGTAATCTTGCAGCAATGATTGGAATTCCTCTCCAACACTGGTATCTGACCCTGCGTTTCAGGGACTTTAGGGAGTTCTCCAAGTCCGAAAGACCCTTACGGAGGGCACAAAGCACCCCGAGTGTTTAGCCAGGACTATTCAGCGGATGTGAGCCTTGAATACTTTCCACACTATCGCAAAATAATCTTCTGACCCTATGTTGCATTCAAAGAAGGTGTCTTATCGCATCCGCCATTTCTGATTTAAAAATAGTGTCCAGTAAGGAGTATGGGGGAAAAGGGGAACGAGTTTCTGCAGGCTATCCATCACTAACAGTACCGGGGAATGGTCAGAAAGCATGCGAGGGAGCACCACACAGTCACAGACCTGATCATACATAGACCTTGAAGCTAGCCAATAGTCGATTCTAGTGTGTAGATCATGGTAAGCGGAGTAGTGTGGGTACCCACCCTTGTCTGGGGCATGCTGACACAGCTGATCCTCTCTCTCACCAAAGACCCTGGCACCGCCAAAACCAACCTACACGAAGGAATGACAGCCGTCGCAGATTGGATGAATGACAGCCGTCTGAAACTAAACTCTGACAAGACGGAGGTCCTCATCCTCCGCTCCACCCCCTCAGCATGGGACGATTCCTGGTGGCCCACTGCCCTGGGAGCAGCCCCCACCGACCACACACGCAATCTGGGATTCATCCTCGACTCTACTCTCTCCATGATTAAGCAAGTCAACGCCATATCATCCTCCTGCTTTAACACCCTCCGCATGCTCCGGAAGATCTACAGGTGGATCCCCACAGACACAAAAAAAAACGGTCACCCAGACCCTCGTCAGCAGCAGGTTGGACAACGGAAACGCCCTCTACGTGGGAGCCCCGGCCAAACTACTGAAACGACTGCAACGCATACAGAACGCCTCCGCGCGCTTGATCCTCGACATCCCTCGACTCAGCCACATCACACCCCACCTGAAAGACCTGCACAGGCTTTCCGTCAACACGAGTATCACCTTCAAGCTCCTCACCCACGCACACGAGGCACTCCACAACACGGTACCGACATACCTCAACAGACGTCTCACCTGCTACACCCCGAACCGCCAGCTCCGCTCCGCCGACCACGCCCTCGCCGCCGTCCCCCGCATCCGAAGAACGACCACCGGCGGCATATCTTTCTCCTACCTCGCCGCCAAGTCCTGGAACACCCTCCCCATCCTCCTACAGCAGACTGAAGATCTTCTAACCTTCAGGAGGCTACTCAAAACCTGGCTGTTCGAGCAGTAGCAGCTCCCCTCTCCCTCCAAACCCCCCCCCACCTCCCTCGCCCCCCCACCCCCGCCGCCTTGAGACCCTCACGGGTGAGTAGCGTGCTCTACAAATGCCCTGATTGATAAATTGAACATCGTAAAGTTCCAATTGAGTCATCATATCCCTCAGAGTGCACGTTGCTGCAGAGGTGCGCCGTTCCGGGCCTCCAGACTTGTCCCTGCTAGGGTCCAGCTCATAATTAAAGTCGCCTCCCCAAAGTTGATAACCCCCCCCCCCCCCAGCATAACACATTTTATCCAGCAATAATGTAAAAAATGTAGGATTATCAAAGTTAGGGCCATAAATATTAACTATAGTCATGATCAAACTCTTCCCACTGCATCTTGAAATAGCAAATCTGCCCTCCGGGTCAGTGTCTAGTTGTTCCAGTTTGAAGTCAGACTTCTGGTTCACCCAAGTATTCACCCCACGGGCATGCGAGGTAAACCCCGCCACATGCATATTTCCCAGTAGTCCTCTACTACAAAGCATTGTGCTAGTTATGGGCAGGTGAGATTCCTGCAATAATGCGATAGTTATATTGTGCTTCGTCAAATAGGCCATAACTTTCTTCAATTTTCTATAGTCGTTGAGGCGACGCACATTCCAGGTTAAAACCTTAATCCTACTAGAGTGCACCTGTGCCAAATGTGTTGGTAGGAGTCATCGTGCTAGCTGTGAATGTGCTACAGAGCAAAATCGTGTCTCAAAATGGTTGAACAATGCAGAACAAGAACGATGAATACCATCAAAAAATAACCAAGTGGTGTGTTCTCTGTGTCCCCCACTCACCCAAGCCACACATATCCCAACTCTGCAGTGGCGAAAACCTCACAAATCAACACCTAATGTCATGACTAGATTCTCATTTTGACAATACATAACAACAAATTTGGTAATATACAAAGTTGTGGTGCTCACATGTGGGCGGATGTTACCTACGCCCTCAACAAACAGAACCTTGTTAGGCTATATGCCCAGTGCTGTCTGCCATCCAGCAAATCTGTAGCATTAAGTTATTTACACATCCATACTTTCCGTGTCCATAATCTATACTTTTAGTGCAAAAGCTCAGTATAGTGTCCACCTGTGCATTCTGTCCCAACGGGCTCCACCCTACAACTTTCGGCAGTAGCTTCATGCTTCATCTCCCACCCCCGAGCAACAACATATGCAGGAGTGAAAAAAATACCCATCGAGAACACCCCACAGTCCCACAAACCATCATCTTATATGCTAGTAAGAGCATCCCAACAGTCAATTCGGTTCATCCAGACTGCTTCCGATCGCTCCCTCTGTACTGGTCTGCTCCACACTGTGTACCTTTTCCTTTGACCGTTCCTTCAGTCCTTTCTGAAGCATTTTAGGGTCCGTAAAAATCTGCGATTTGCCCTGCCTGTTAACTCGAAGTCTTGCCGGATATAACATGGCATAGTCCAAGTTTTGATCCCGCAGCTCACGTTTTAACGCTGCAAACTGCCTGCGTGCCTCCTGCACACGGATCGTAAAGTCTGGGTAGAGCGAGATGGTCGATCCTTCGAACTGTAGTGACTGTTTCTCTCGCGCTACCTTAAGGGCTGCGTCCCTGTCCCGGTAACAAGTAGCTAAGCAATTATCGTCCTTGGCGGGTGCTCCAGGGGTCGGTCTCTGCCCAACGAGCAATGTGCCCGCTCAACTACGAACATCGAGGAGAACATTTCACTTCCCAGCAGAGTAACCAATAACTTTTCCACGAATAGCTCCATATTTCCCACCTGGTTGGACTCTGGAAGACCCGTGATACGTATATTGCTGCATCAGGACCGAGCTTCTAGGTCCTCAGCCTTGTCTTGGAGCACTTGCAGCTCTTTTCGTATCTGCTTGTGTTGTGTCGATTACTGTCTGAGCTTCCTCTACTTCCGTGACTCTGCATTCGGTCATATCTAGCCTCTCCACTTGTTTAGCCATTCGCACAGTCATTCTGTCCATACGGTATGACAGAATCTAATTTAGTGTCAATGGTGGACAGGCTTTTCTGTAAAGCCGCAAGTATGGTTCGGATATCCCCTTCGCCATGCTCTGGCAACTCCTCATGCCAATTGGATCTCTCCTCCGGGTTGTACACCTTCAACCTAAATATTCTCTACTTATAATGTAGTTTAGGCTGGTTCTTATCTACCTTCCCCATGGTGGCTATGGAGGGATGTGCTCAGTCGCGCCCTTTGTGCTATGGGGTGCAGCAGTGGGATTCTCTGCCACGTGTAGTGGAGGGTATCTCAGCTGGTCAGCTCGACACACAACAATTCAAGCACTGCCGGCATATCACAATGTGTGTCTGCGGCTGCAGAACAGCCCCACAACTCGCCTGTCAGCTCCACAGTCGTCTATCAGAGCAACACCTTACCCAGCGTAACACAGCCCTGTGGCGTCAATAGCCAAGCCCAGGGATCTCTGTATAACGTAGCGCAGCAACTTGATTTGACTTTGGCGCTGCGTTACCATCCGGTCCAGGCCTCCGATCCTAGATCGCAATGTTACCAGGGAGAATGGCATTCCCCATACTCCTGTGCTTAGGCGCCACAAACAGAGGCACGCCGGTCTTCGCGTGACTCCCAAGACTTCCCAGGCAAAGGGTACTGCGCACAAGATCTCTGTGTATGTTTTTTAAGACCCACTCAGCCCATTCGCGCAACTGTGTCACACCGTTATCGTGTTATCAGGGTGCTAAAGTGGTAGAGAAGCCATCCACTCTCCCAAGATAGTCGAAGACACCTACCCGAATTGTTCAAATGCCTGGGCGTGGAAGCGATAACCAGCTCCTGCGCAGGTTCCGGTTCGTTCTAGCGGACTCAGCTGCTTACTCCAGTGTAGGCCCTGTTGATGTGGTGGCGCCCCGGGCTCGATTAGGCGGAGTCGCCAGGCAGTCCCCCAATGCTTCTCGACGCACCCGCCGCTTCAGGGGGCGTGGGGGGCCCCTATTCACCATTATTGCAGGCGTGTCTTGATTGCACAGCATGCCGCCTCCAGGGCTCAGTGACCAATCCAAGTTCCAGCTCCCAAAGCCCAGAAAAGACCCCAGTGCCAGGTAAGCCGCCAACACCTCTGTGTCCCTTTGATGTCGGGGGAGGGGACGCCCTTCTCCCATTTGTCGCAGGCTTGCCCGTGCAACAAGCACCCTGCTCATGTTGTTCACAGCACAGAGCGGGAAATTTCTCTCCCCGCCTGCCGACGTGCTGACCGCGTCTCCGACCGAGGCTCCGTGGCTAAGTACAGGCCCGCATGCCGTATCTTAGTGTCTGATATTGCGCAACGTAACAGCAGCTGTAAGTTCGATCGCTGCTAAAGGCACATCCTTCTGCACTCCGATCCGTGCATTTCAGAAAACCGAGGACTCCTCGCGCAGGATAATTGACTCATTTTGTGATTGCTCGACTGACCTCTTTTCTTAAGTGGCCATCTTAGGCTCAGGCAAGCTCCCCAACTCCCCCATCCGCTGTTCTGTTGCAACATTTCTGCAGGGTATCTTAGAAGGCTTGTTGTGGTAAACTCTAGTCAACAAAATCAGACTAACCTTCTTAGGGCAATTTCGACTGAATTGTCTGAAGTGAATAAATGTTTACCATGATCCACACATACAATTAATACAGATTATATCTCCTGACAGCCAGTGCTGGTTAAAAAAAGATATTGGAGCTCTATGGCTGTCTAAAGTTCTCTTTGTTTTTTGTTTGATCTGTTTATTAAAGATTTTTCATTTTGTATACATGAAAACGAAGCAATATAAGAACATTGATTGCCCCGTACAGAGGCAGTAGGCAGTCATAAAGTCCAGATAAGAAATCCATAATATAGCGGCATAATCACATCAGTGAACATAGACAACATCAATAATAACTTTCAGCACATCCCGTCAGCCATAGTATCTGCTCCCTCCATCAACAAATTTGTACGATCACGTTATGGTGCATCATACCTGTAACTCCCTTCCCCTCCCTATCAGATCAGAACCTAACCTTCTCACCTTCCGTAAACTATTAAAAACTTGGCTCTTCAGCAAAATTCCAATCTAACTTTTCACTCAGCTTCTCTTACTCCAGCCTCTCCAGCCCAACTCACTCTTTTCTATAGCGCTGGGACGCCCCTGGGTAGCCAACGCGCTTTACAAATCATCAATTCAATTCAATTCAATTCAATTCAACTATGCGCCATGCAACAAATTACATTTCTTATGGCTTCACTCTGCCATATGGGGTACAAAAGGGGGTGGTGATGGACGGAGCATCTGAACCAATCAAACACTCACACCCAGTCAACAGATCTGGGTTTAATCCATCACCGTTCTTTGGACCACTCTGCCACCCCAATTTAGACCTGGCCATATGCAAATCAGTCTGACCCTGTGCCTCATGGGAACAGTCCAGCCCGAACTGCCAAGCCATGCCTTCCCTGGACCGGAAACAAGCTTCCTAGGACCGGTTTCTGTCATTTCAGCCGTCTTCAGCCAGGCTTGCTTGAATCCAGTGGCACAGTGAGCAAGGGACTCGCGTCTGAGCATACCCTGCCAACTTATGGCGAACAAAGCGGTACAAAAGGGGGTGGTGATGGACGGAGCATCTGAACCAATCAAACACTCACACCCAGTCAACAGATCTGGGTTTAATCCATCACCGTAGTTTAGCCCACTCTGCCACCCCAGTTCAGACATGGCCATATGCAAATCAGTCTGACCATGTGCCTCATGGGAACAGTCTAGCCCGAACTGCCAGGTCATGCCTTCCCTGGACCGGAAACAAGCTTCCTAGGACCAGTTTCTGGCATGCTCCGTCCATCACCACCCCCTTTTGTTTCATTCTGCCATATCACATGAATTTGAGTGTCCAGTCAAAAAAAATTATGACAACACCAAACTTCGGAAAAAATATCAGGAAAGGGAGTAGTAAGGGAAGCAGGAGCCTCAGCAAGGGAAGGAGGAAAACCATAGTCCCAGGCGTCGAAAGACAACTACCCTAAGGGTGCGCAATCAGACTGCTGTGAGAAATGATTGTCTAGTAGAGGGGACAGAGGTCCAAGTACACACATCAATGCACCGTTCAGGGCAGGGGCCTGTTCAGGTCAGCCTCACTAATTACCAGGAAGGGAAACATCCACTGGAACATCCGGCTCCAACAACCTTTGCAGCGCACACAGCATAGCATTCCATTCAGTGGATATGGGGAATTTACGCAAGCCCAGCGTATTCTATCTTATCAGGGAGACCGCTAAGAACCAGGCTTTTGTCTGAGGGGAGTCCTCTGACTTCCACCTATGGGTTATCAATCGCTTGGCCACAATAAAACCCAAATCAAGAACCTGGTGGAGGCTTTGTGTTTTTTTTCCTAGAGAACACGCCAATGATACTAGTCTCCCACACCCTCAGTACCTTCCTGCCTGTGCAGGTGGTTAATGCTTCCAGTACCCCTACCCAATAAGTCTGCAGAGCAGGACAGGACCAGAGCATGTGTAAAATATCTGCATTCACCATCTTACACTGCGGACAACACTCGTCCTGCCTATGAAAGTAGCGATTGATTGGATCCGGGGAGAGATGAGCCCTTTTCACAATAAAAAATTGAAATAATCTAAAACTGGCATTTCGGGGAACTCGCTTAGGGCTTTCTAAGACCATGGACCATTCTTTCTCCGAGAAGGGCCTCCCTCGATCTGCCTCCCACTTACCACGTAACAACGTTAAATCAACTAGGGTATATTCCCTGATCAATTCCGCAAATCACTTCACCAAGTGGTGGCCTGTGCCCATAACATGCACATATTGCACTAGGAGATGCGTCCGAGGTTCCTGCGTTACATCTTCCCTTCCCTGAGACCCTTGCGGGTGAGTAGTGCGCTATACAAGTATCAATTTACATTTCCCTCCAACTTCTCATTGCAGCTGTCCAGGAAGCATGACTCCGAAATTGGTCCGTGGGCACACCATCTTCGTTCGTGATATTGAAAAACGGCTGCAACATTCCTTCTCCATATAAGTTTCCAAGGGTGGTTACACCAGCTCCCAAGCAGGTTCGTGCTTCTAACCTGTCCTTGTGCAGTCTGCATACCTAATAATATTGGCATACCAGGTGCGTATGGTATGACTAGTCTAGTAAGACGAAGCGCCCTATGAAAACACTTCAATGCTATCAATATCCGTAAGGGGAGAGGTTCATTCAATTTATTGCAGGGATGGAATAGATCCGAACACCAAGATATCTAAACGCCACCTATTGCCACTGCACAACCGTCCCATTCACTGTCCAACCTGGGTCCCCCATAATTAGATTGAAAGGGTATAGAGAAGATTTATCCCAATGTACCCTGAGCCCAGATAACAAAGCAAAATGTTTCAACGTGGCGGGGATGACTTGCGGGATCGCCAGGACATTCTGCACATACAGCAAGATGTCATCAGCATAAAGCTAAATGGCATGTATGCCATCTGCTAGGCGTATCCCCCAGTCTGGTGCTAAGGCGCGTAGAGCCATTGCCAACGGCTCAATCACCAAGGCGAAGATCAGTGGAGAAAGGGGACACCCCTGGCTGGTCCCCGTTCTATCAAAATAGGCTCAGAGAAAAGAGACCCCAACCGTAGGAGCCCCGTACAATAGCCCAATAAGACTTAAAATATAAGGTCCAAATCCATATCTATGGGGCACAGCAAACATGAAGGACCATTTGACCGTGTCAGAGGCCTTCTCCAAGTCCAGCACGACACAACAGGCCGTCGGCCAGCCTGTGGTAGCACAGCTCATTACCCTGAACAGTCGCTGTAAACATTTCCAGTAGGCAAAGCCCTCATCGTACCTTGCACCTCATCAAGCGTTAGCGACGAATCTAAATCCATTCGCTGTTCTGATGACAGGACCGGAAATGGGAGTCCCCTTAGGAATTGCTGAATCGCTTGTTCCGAGGCCTGTGGACCAGCTTTATACAGTGTTGTAAAGTGTGTTGATAGTTCACTATGAATGTATAGTTGTTTGAAACTAATCTCTCCACCTGAAGAACGAAGAGCCATAATCTACCTGCCCGGCTGCTCCTGTTTGATGAACCAAGCGAGAAGGGGCCCAGAGCGATCTGCTTTAGCATGTACTGACGCGGAGTGCGCTGCGAAGTTAGGGTAGCACTGTCTTTCAAGATGTTCTGCATGTTCCTTCCGCGCTTCCATAACATCGGCCAGTCTCCCGGCATCTTCCACAACCTTAGATTCCAACGGCAACAAGCGTCTTTCCACCTTAAGCAGGTCTGAATCTACCTGTTGTCGCAACCCACAGCCTAGTCACAGGCACTTCCCTCTCAGGGTGACTTTCATGGCTGCCCATTCCACTAGCACAGGGGAAGCAGTCTCTGCATTAAATACAAATTATTCCCCTATCGCCTCACCACTCGCCTACCGAAACACTGGGTCTTCTAGCGTGGCCGGTTGTAGTCTCCATGTAGGGATACCCGGAACCCCGCCCTCCCAGGTCAACACAAAACAGTGGGGATTGTGGTTGGAGTGCGTGCACTCCCATGTATTCCGATTTTGAAACGTAAGGGAGTAGGCAGGGGGACCCAAAGAACCTATCCAGTCTAACATGCAAGTTGTGAGAGGTCGAAAAAAAGGAATATACCCTCTCCACCGGGTGATGTATCCAAACGTCAACCAGACCCCAACCCTGTGCCCAGCCATTCAATGCCACAGAATTGGTTGTGGCAGCCGTGGACCCAAGGGCAGGAAAAGAACAATCAATCCCTACATCTAAGACACTATTAAAATTCCCGCCCAACAACCTCAGGATCTCACACCACCACCCCAAAACAAGAGACAGTTGCTCAAGAAACAGGCCCTGATCAACATTGGGTGCATACACATTTCACAGCAGTACAGGACGTCCATCCAGTTTACCCTTCACCAAAACATATATGCCCTCCTTATCCATAAGAGCCTCGTCTACACCAAGGGGTGTTCAGGGCGTATCCAGATCAGGGTCCCCCTAGTAATCTGTGGCATATATTTTACCTCTCCACCTACACTGTAAGCGGATAACCTCTAATGCATTTAAGTGTGTCTCCTGCAGTAGCGCTATATGCACATTGTGACGCTTTAAATAGGAATACACTGCATAACTGCGGGAAGGCGTGTGGAGACCCCGAACATTCAAGGTAAGTATCACGTGACCCATGGCAGCAACAAGAAAAGTGTACAACATTGAATATTGATCCCCTCGTCCCAAAATTTACTGTGTGACAATCTAACATATACAACATCATTTTCATTACACTCCCCCCCCCCCCCAACCCCCCCCCCAGACCCCTGCAGGGAGTCGTCCAAACACAGTAGACACAGCAGACAGCAACCTAGCTGCCTGCCCTACTGACTCTGATACGTTAGGGAGAACAGGGGGGTTGTGAAACCATGCAGGGTACACTCTCGAAGTCCCCACCCAAAGACAACTGATAGGCATTGCTGTAGCGCAAACCCAAGAACATTTTAAAGAAAATGTCAACACCCCCAGGAACCATTAAACCAACCCCACCTTGTTTTATGTAGATACATGGATCCCTGGAACATCAGGTGCCCCCCACATTAATGCAAACAGCAGTACCCAGCAACGTATATTCAGAACAACCAGTTTTATACAATACCATCTGCTGTTAGAGGTGTAACGTCCGGCATTCTCATGGAATGTAGGAATCTAGGACCCTAGTGTAATTTTCCCGATTCATGCCCGTATATAGGTATAATTCACCCAGTCCTTATATAGGCATAGGAATAATTGCCTTATTTAGTCTTAGCCTGTGCAGCCCAAATACGGCATGGCTACTTCCACTAAACTCCGAGAATCCACAACGATTTCTTGGAAAAACCAGCCTTAAGCAGTCGGGGACTTCCCCCTGCTTGAATACTAATTTATCCAAGAACTCCTGGAGTTTTCAAGGAACTGAGGCACTAGTGACAATATTATGTCCAATCTTACGTCAAACTCTGCACCTTCAAAGTATAAATATGCCTACATTTGCCCAGTCAAACACACAGTGGTTTAGGAGCAGATCGACTAACGACTTGCCCGACGCCCTGCTGCTGCAAGTGCCGAAGGAAGCGACCCTCCAACTGACGCACTGAGAAGACGCTGTCTTTTCTCTTGCCGAGAAATCCAGCTCAGGTTTTTCCAGGCTACCATTGCGGGTTGCTGGGAGATCGAGTCCTGAGAGAGAGATACAAGACCTCTATCATTCTAAAACCAAGGTACGGAGCTGATTAGACCCTTAGAATTCTTGGAACAGATTCTTGGCAGAAAATGACTAGACTTAAGCTACACCACACTTACTCCTCCCTCGTACTAGACTTAGGTTAGGTACACCGGGGTAGGCGTATTTTAGAAGCACCAGTTGGGTACTTTTAGCCACTATTTTATCACTGTATGCATTTTATGCATTTTATGTATTCTACGTTTATGGCTTAGAAACCAGATCATGCTCTTACAGTACTATTTTATAATACTATTCGTATTATATGCGTTGTACTTCTTAATTAGCATTTTGATTGCAGCAGTGCATTTCTTATGCTTAAGAAATAAGACTGTTCAATAAATACTTTTATTGAAAACGCCCGTCTCTCTATTTCTAAGCAACTCTGGTGAAACGAAGCATGCACATCTGACTGAGTGAAATAGCTGTCTATTGTTTCCGCGACTCTAGAGATACGTTTCATTCGGGGGAAACAAAGTTGTCATGTTATATGGTTGTCAGAGACTAATCCCTTCTTGTTTATTCGAGAAAGTTTCTAATGACCTCTGAGCTAGCTGGCACTCACAATTAAGTCTAATATATTCGGCAGAGACCTAGTCGACTTAAGTCCTACGTCTAAGCCTCAGGATATATTATTCCAATGCGCAGAGCCTATTGGGAATATAGGAACTACACTACAGTCCCCACCCAAAGACAACTGATAGGCTTTGCCGTAGCGCAAACCCATGAACATTTTAAAGAAAATGTCAACACCCCCAGGAACCATTTAACCAACCCCACCTTGTTTTCTGTAGATACATGGATCCCTGGAACATCAGGTGCCCCCCACATTAATGCAAACAGCAGTACCCAGCAACGTATATCAGAACAACCAGTTTCATACAATACCATCTGCCGTTTGAGGCGTGACGTCTGGCATTCTCATGGACACCTTATCAGAAGAGTCTCCTACTGAGGATCTCCCATCCCCTGAAGAATGATCGGAAGTGGCCACTTTATCTTCTTGTGGTACTGCTTCTGCCATCTTCTCTGCAATGCGGACCACTTCCTGCTGCCCCCTATGGATCTGATCAGGGCCCGGCACCGCCGCTGAGCCCGGAAATCGCTGTCTTGCCACCAGATTCCTCAGTCCATTATGCAGCAGCTGTGCCTGTGGGCATTGGGCCAGAATACTGACCCGTGGTTTCCAACCAGTCCCAGACATCCAGAGGTGTAAAAGAACCTGGCCTTTACGTCTGAAACAGCACAGAGCCCGGCCGGCAACAACAGCGAATAGGAGAGCTTGAGCTGCTGAAGCTGACGTTTCACAGGTAAGAAAGATCCCCGCTGGCGCTGAACCATCATAGTATAGTCCGGGAAAAACAACACCATGGCATTTTCTTATTGAATATTATCCAATTCCCTGGTCTCTTGGAGGATCAAATACCAATCTCTGAAATGCAGAAGCTTGAAAATAAGTGGGCGCACCCTGTCACCAGGGGCCGGTTTTCTACCTGGAACACGATGTGCCTGCTCAATTTTGAAGAATGGAGGAAATTTAGTGGTTGGTAGGATGGTTTTAAGCCAGGTTTCCAGGAAGGTGACCTCGTTGTGGCCCTCCGCACCTTCCGGCATTCCAATCAACCGAACATTGTTCCGCCGTGAGCTGCCCACTGTATCTTCAATGCGATCTTCAAGGTACCGGATCTGGACTTCATGCGTGTTCTGCTGTTTATCTTGAAATTCCTTAGGGGCTTCAATTCCGCAATGTCTTGCTCCACGGCAACAACCCGATCCTTCAGATTCCGGTGGTTCGCACGTAATAAATTAAGGTCCAGGGCCACTTTGTCTAGTTTGGCTTCCATGGAAGCACTAGTGTGCTCAATGGCCTGCAGTATGGCATCTAATCGATCATCAGGGGCCGGCTGGTCCCCTGTCAGTTACGGCGAGTCTGCATCATGGGTCCCCTCTGCCTGTGAGGAGGTACTCGACCCGACTCATCCAGTGTACGTTCCATTGTCTCGCACACTCCTAATCAAGTCCACCACTCCATCAGAATGTCTCACCAGAGCACTCCGCAGCCACATCTGACTCCGCACCTGTTCGCACCTCCAGGGACCATAGATGACAACCACTCGCCAGTCCCTCTCTGTTCGATCCACCTGAATGGTGCCACGGGGGGGGGGGGGGGGGTCGTGTCTGCTTACCCTGATAATATCGGGTTACTGGAGCTGCATACCGCCTTGCCTAGCAGTAGTATGTTGCGGCTGTTCCTTCTAGTTGAGTGCTTCTGCCGCACCCAGATCAATACCAGCAGTGCACACACTCACCGTGCCACCACTTCCAAACGGGGTTCAGTCAACACTCCTATCCAGAGTGACGCACATTTGTTCCCCCATTTCACATCAGCCATCCGAATGCAGGCCACCGGTTTAGTGGGACTATACAGCAGGGCTCCCCTTCTTTCATACAGTTCAGTGCAGCCCTACCAGGCCTCCCCTCCACTGATTCCACAGATGGACAACTGCTGCAACCACCAGCACCAGGAGACTAGCGCGTAGTATATCCTCCGCTATTGTACTGTCCGGGTGCCTGTGATCGCCTCTTCACGGTCGCCTACGGTGAGCAGAGAGCCACGCACATTACCTTGTGTGCGCGACTGAAGTGCCCACTGTGAGAAGTTGACAAGGCATATGATGTCCACTATTCTAGTGGGCACATTGCACCAGTCCAAACGACCCTTATTGATGATAGGTTTAGACAACCTTTATAGAAAGCTATCCTAGTGGTAGCTGTGGAGAGCAGCCTCAGGCTAAGTCTTGAAGGAATGTAAAGCAGCTTGTTTTATCAGTCTATAATCTCTTGAATGACCAAATGAAAAGAGCACGACACCAGGTATATATAAAATGTATGTATTTATGCTAAACACACCCCTCTAGTCTCTTTATCAGGCTAGAGGCAAAAGTACAATACAAGAACTTAAATAGCACACAGTAATTTAGCACAGTACCGCTCTCAACATAGATACCAGGCCTAGAGCCTGTAGAACCTCTGGGGCAACCAGGAACCACCCAAGGCAGGGACGCAGGAGACCCACGGAGGACGCGTGCAGTGTCTAAACACAGCCGCGAATCACCATTGACTTCTATGGAGAAAGTTAAAGTTAAAGTTACAAGTTTAGGGAATAAGGACACTTAGAAGTGGACTACGGTGAAACCCTTTCAGTACTGGACACCTCGAGAGTCAAGACCCACGGGAGCACCAAAGTACTTGTGTTACCTCGCCCATGGAAGCCGGGTGCGTAGGTGTCTTTTCGTGTCTGGTTTCGTCGTCGTTTTCAATGGAGAGCTGCAAAGAAGTGCTGCAGGCGTCCAGGTGAAGAGTGTCCGGATGGATCCAAGGGTGAATCGGAGATCTTAAGAACCTGAAAGCAGAGGGGACAGAGTCTCGGTCACTAGCCAGTGACCAGGAAGGCGACAAGAAGATGCCAGCTGATGTCGGGTGCTTTCAAGTGATGAAGGTGAAGCTGGTCTCTTCAGCCACGAGGTCCAGGAGGCGCCAACAACAACCAGGAGCTGGATTTGAGCTGTCCCACGTCGGATGTCGAGTGCTGCAGCGTCGGTATCCGGATTGGACCCAACAAGCCTTGGCAACAGCAACCCAGGCAAGATGATAAGATTGGCTTTAGAGCAGACAAGCAACGTCTGACTCACCCTTTGGAGGGGAGTCAGGGCACGTCTGGAGCAACCAGGGAAGCTCAAGAAACAAAGTAGATTCCTTCGTGGGGACCCACCAGTCGACAGACCAAGGATCGGGAAGGGCTGAATAGAACAGGAAACCCTGCCAAGGTCAGTTTAAAGGTCCCACTAAGGGATCCTTGCATTTAAACAACGGTGACAAGAAATCACATATCAGAGCGGGCACAGATATACATACACCTTTTGTAGGAAAATATATATTTTATTGATCATTAATTAAGCTGGATTTGATTTAAAAAATTCAAAATGCGAGCTAGGAAAAACATATAAAATGCCAGTTCATTTAGAATCTGAGATATAGGGTGCTATACAACATTAACAATGACATACATCTATACAAGTCCCACACACTCCCACAGTCATCCACTGCAAATATTCTCACTCACAACCTCAATCAATACACTATTTTACACATTCACACACAAACAGTTATGAGGAAGCATGGCAGCCTGCAGAACAAATTAGACAATGGCTGCTAGGACTGGGATGGTAATATGGAGGCAACAAAGAATACATGAGATGGTAAAACATGGGTTGCATAGGTGCCATCCATATGGGTCACGCCAACGCGCGTTTCGATGCGAAGCCTATTTAGGCTGCACCTTCAGGGCGAGGAGGGCCATGGGGGGCAGGGGCAAGTACACTGTGGATAAAGAAAAATTCATTTTAAAAAGACATTCTTATATGCAGTGATCATTAGAATTTCTTCAACATAGTACTTTTAAATACTCAAAACATTTTCACATCATAAATCTGGTTTCAGGATAACAATTTATACACAATAAGCGTTAGACGAGAAAGGAATTTTTCTGGTACATAATGCTGAAGAAAAATAGCTCAAGGTGTATGTCACCGCTCTGATACGTGGGTGTCACTCGGTACAAATATAGGCCCCTCTAGGGAGGGGGTGTTCACTGGGGCTCAGTCAAAACATTCATTCAGACATCATATCGCTTTGGGGGGGTAGATCTCTATGGGCTAAGGGCCGTTTACTCTCAGTCCCTACAGGTAAAATAATGGGTTGTTTGGTTGCTGGGTCAAAGGAATAAACAATAGGGAACCGAATCTAACTACGTGATCGTTACATCAAGAACTTACCAATTTGACACATACAGTGCGAGGATTATATAGAAGGGTCACCCCTTCGTGGAGTGACAGGTTCAGCTTGAAGGGAAGGCACTAGGAAGATTTGAAGAGCAGCCTCCGGATGATTTATCTTCCCCTTTAGGTTCCCCGAGTGGTGGTTTCAGTATCCACAGGGCCCACTGAATGGGCAGTTCTGAGCATGACAAGAAGGAAGGACAGATCAGATAGCGTGTATCCAGGAACGTGGGCGGACTGAGTAGGGTTTAGGTAGGATCCCAGCTATAGGTTCCGTTCATTCAGACAAATTAATTAATTTTTGAGATAGTACATATAGGTACCTGAGGTGGGGAGGAGAGGGTCAGATGTTTCACCAGAAGACGGGTTCCTTGGTTATACAGCCGTTCCGTTAAGGATAAAGATTTTAAGTTGACCTCTGAGGGTCGCTCCAGATCAAAGGCCACCCCCTGCGGAGCACATAATTATGCATTAACGATACATATTAGTGAGGCAGGGGCAGGGTGAGAGCGATACCAAACATGCAGACTTTCTAAAGTTTATATAGCAGCATGTGCATTCAATGGAAAGGTCTATATATCAGGGAGAGATTGATGAGCTGTAAACAGTGAATAACAGAGCTGCTAATGGAACTCACAGGGTTTAGGGGTCCAGTTCCGCGTCCTCGGGAGGTGGAGCTCAAATAGAGTCTTTGTGATCAAAGGCCCCCCCCCTGCGGAGCACATAATTATGCATTAACGGTATATATTAATGAAGCAGGGGCAGGGAGAGAGCGATACCAAACATGCAGACTTTCTAAAGTTTGTATATCAGCAAGTGCATTCAAAGGTAAGGTCTATATATCAGGGAAAGATTAATAAGCTGTAAACAGAGAATAACAGAGCTGCTAATGGAACTCACCAGGTTTAGGGGTCCAGGTCAGCGTCCTAGGGAGGTGGAGCTCAAATAGAGTCTTTGTAAATACGTTGGTATGCTAGATTCTCCTTCAGAGTGAAGCATCGAGATGCGCCCTACAGAGATGACACATAAGTAAAATTCATCACAAAGGGATGAATTAGGCATGAGGAGGAGGGCGAGCAGGAGGGCTGTAGGCGGTCTCTTACCTCAAACTATAGGGGCAAGGGCTCTCAGGACCATCAGTTCACTCCGGGCAGTGGATACGGCTAGGTGCTGGGGGCGGCCCTGCCGAATGAGATACAACAGCGGGTTAGCGAGGCTCAGTAGAAGGAATCGGCGTCCTTCCCAACGTCATCAAACCATCAGGCGGGCGGTATAGTTACCTGATCTGGGAGCGGTTGCACAGACCGCAGGGCGGCGTCCTCTTCAAAGGGTTCGAAGGCAGAGAGTGTCTCTCGATCACGGGGCTTTTATGAGGGGAAAAGGCCTAATAGATATCAGGTGTTTAGAGAGCGCATGGAAAGCGCAGACGGACTGAGGCTCTCTAAGAGATTACATAGCGGCCATTATGGATTGGGGAAGAGGATCGAAGGAGAGCGAGATTTTTAACGAAGCCAAAGAGACACCACAACGGCCATTTTGGAGTGGCTAGTCTAGAAGTAAAGAGGCCTGTGAGGGATCGCGAAGGGGCCTCGAGCAGAAATGCAGGAAGCGGACCCACGGAACACTTGTGGAGTGTAGGCCTCTAAGCTTCGGTGCAAAAGGTGATCAGGGCTTGGACTACAAGTCACCCAGTGCACAACTTCGGGAAAGCTGGGGAAGTCAATGCACTAGCAAATGTGCAGGATGTCCAGGAGTTCCCGTCCTACGTCTTTCGTGATGGCTCGGGTCTCAGCTCTAATGGAGACTCATGTCAACCTTGGAGATGTCTGTAAGTCCATGTCCTGTGTCACCAATTCTTCGGGATCCGGCTGGAGCCTCGAAAATGCAGACCGGCAAGATGCTTCTCTGGTGCCTGTTTGAACAGGGGAATCACTCCTTGACCTCAAGGGAGATTTCCTCTGTCTTCCCGTCGATATGGAATGTCGAAGGTCCAAGATTTATGTTTGAGTTTCATCCAGGGTAATTAAAGTCCTAGGGACTGGGTTCCTATACTTCTACTAAGATTATGGGTTGGACTAACTCTAGGGTCCTACCTATGGGAGGACCTGTGGAGGGGGTGGTTACACCCCTTCCCCTTTGTCTGATTTCGCGCCAGAGCTGGGGCTGAGTGCTCGAGCAACCGGTTTGAACTGGGAAATGCACGGGGACACCTTGTGTGACCCAGGCACTGTCTGAAAAGCATTCACTGAATGCAACCCACCCTGGCCCAGTTCACTAAAGCCTGTCTGCACCTCCCTGGACACGAAACCTATTGTCCCGGCCTCCCCTGCCGGAGTTTCGTCCAGCAGCAGGAGGTCAAACTTATGTCTGTGGCAGCAGCATCCATTTTGTGATGATGGGGCCCTTTAAACATTTAACGGGTAAGTAAGTGTGTACATGTCTTCTCCCTCTAGAGGGTTGGAATTGTTACCCCGCCACCAAAACTGGTGGGGGTAGGATTCCAAAGTTAGCATTTACTGCGAGGTTATAATGCACTTAAGATTATATGGTATGGCTGTATTATAGAACAGCTATAAGGAAGGGATTCCGAAAGCTGCAGAGGGCCTCAGCTCATGCTTGGGCACCCTCTCACACAAAACCAAGCACTCTGCCTTCAGGATTGTCAAGGCCTGCCAGAGGAGTGACTTATAGGTTCATATATGTGTGTGTGTGTGTGTGTGTGTGTGTGTGTGTGTGTGTGTGTATATATATATATATATATATATATATATATATATATATATATATATATATATGTGTGTGTTCGAGGCATGTGGGCTGCTGAATTCATATCTGTGCATAGATCGCCACCTAGTGTTGGGTCTGGATGATTGCACTTTGTTGTCCTGGAAGAGTCTTCGAAGTATCACGAGATAGGTGACTCCTCCCCTGGACTACAGTGCGCATGGGCATCTTCTCCATCCTCAGATTGTTTTTTTCCGCCATTGGGTTCGGATGTTATTCCTATACTCCAACTGCGGAATCGAAAGTAACCTACTTTCTAAGGCCAAAAGGCCTTCTACCTCGACGGTATTGTTCTCGTTCGGTACTCCTTGACTCGATCAAACTTTCCATCTTGATCCGGTTGTCGATGCGGGCCGTTGGGCCTTTTCGACGCCACGTGGGACTGCCGTCGATAGAAAGAAGTCCGTTCAAAAGGTGCTCACATTGCCACGCAAAATTCCTGCATACTGACAAACATATAGTATGCAACAGGTGTTTGTCGCCAGACCACAACGAGCAAACTTGCCCAGCGTGTGCCCAATTCCGTTGAAGAAAACCATCCGGAATCGACGGGCCGCTAGGCAAGAGATGCAGCGGCAGGCACCCCAACCGGAGAACATCTTCGAGGATGAACACGACCTCCCTGAAGCGGCGGACTCTGATCTAGAAATAGTCAACGTTGAGGACCAGTCGGACTCCGATGACCAGATCACGCCGGGGCAAAAAGTGAGTACTCTGCCTCCGACCCCGCTTATCCCAAAAAAAAAAGGCTCCGGTCGACGCATCGCCTAAAGGCCTTAACCAAGATTGACAAGTTACTTCAGAAGCCCCGCCTTCCGGCTCTGCTCCGAAGCCAAAGACTAAGCCTTCTGATACACCTGGCCCGAGTAACACTCTCCCCAAGAAGGTTGTCGACCTGAAAAAGGTTGTCAAACCGAAGGTCATCGACCCGAAGACGGCTGTCGACCCAAAAATCGTCGAACCGAAGAAGGTTCTCGAACAAAAGAAGGTCGGCTAACCCAAGAAAGTTATCGAGCCGAAGCCTGAAGAGCTGAAAAAGAGCTCTGAGCCACAGAAGATCGTTGATCCAAAGAAGATACTCGACCCGAAGAAAAAGCCAGTCGACACAAAAAAGGCAGTCGGCTCGAGCAAAAACATCGAGCCGAAAAAGGTCGTCGAGCACAAGAAACAAGACAAACGTATCGAACCAAAGACTCCGGTCGATCCGAAACAGGTCGTCGATCCAAAGAAGGTCGCCGGACCAAAAGAGACTGTTAAAATACCAAAGAACGTCGACAAGGACAAAGTTGTGGAACCGAAAAAGGTCTCCGACCCTAAAACAACAGTCGAACCGGAAAGAGCTCCACGATCTAAGGCTCTAGAGCCAAAAAGTCACGGACTAGTCACTAAGCCAAAAATATTGGCGCCAAGGCCAGTTGAGGAAGAACTCTTCCATCCTGATCCTGTGAGTGAGGAACAGTCTAAACTGTACATAAACCCTACAACAGGAAAGGTTACAGTTTATCATCAAAAAAAGAGACCATTGGACACGGACACTCCTTCCCCTGTTCCTCCAAAGAAAAAAGACTTTGGGACATCTCCCTCAAGACCTTTTACTCCTCCTCCTCTCTATCCTAATATGCCTTTTGTGCCTTACTCTCCTACACATTCACAGTATGATGAGGAAGAGAACATGGGAGTAGATCCTCATGGCAATTTTGATGAGCCACAAGATCCTGATGCACAAGATCCTGATGCACAAGACAACCCATGGGATGACCAAAACGATCTATATGATCCACAGCCCATCCCAGACACCTCCACATACCCTACAAAACCGTCGCCTACTGACGACACCGTTCTTTTCAATCAATTGATAGATAGGGCAGCAAAATATCACAATGTGGACATGCACACTGAACCCATAGAAGAGAACTTTTTATTTCACACATTTCCTACTTCTGAGAAACATGTCAGGATACTTCCTATGTTAAAAGGGGTACTTAAACATGCGCCTGACTTATTCAAAGATCCAGCCAGAGTGCGTGTACTCAATCCCAGAATAGAGAACAAATATAAGGCGGCCCCTTCAGACCCTGGTTATATCAAATCCCAATTACCTTTAGACTCTCTAGTAGTGGCAACTCACAAACAGGAGATGCTCCCCCTCCTGACAAGGAGTCTAAGATATTAGAGGCCTCAGGCAAGAGGGTGGCCTCACAAGCTGCACATTCATGGAGGATTGCAAACACACAGGCTTTATTAGCACGCTATGATACGCTATGATAGAGCGCATTACGATGAACTTGAAGGTTTGCTGCAACAGTTACCAGAACCTTTTAAAGCTAAAGCTAACGACCTCATTCAGGAAGGCAAATTCATAACTAATGCCTCTATTAAATGTGCATTAGATGCAGCTGATACAGCAGCAAGATCCATTAATACTAGTGTATTACTACACAGGCATGCGTGGTTACGCATCTCTGGTTTTAAAAACTAGGTGCAATCCACAATCCTCAACCAACCAGTTAACCCAGATTTCCTGTTTGGTCCAGCAGTTGACTCAATCTTAGACAAAATGAAAAAAGATACTGAAACCGATAAATTTATGGGCGCCCTTCAGTTTCTGCAAAATAGAGGTTCCTTTCGTCGCTCCTCTTATAGAGGCGCCGCAAGAGGCAACACATCACAGACTTCCTCTACATACAAGAGTAACACCCAGAGTACCTTTAATAAAGGCTCCAACAGAGGTGGTTATAGGGGAAACGATAACAAGGGCAGGGGACGTGGCGGCAATAACACCAGAGCCTCCACTGCCACCAAACGTTGACTTTATCACACTCCCTCCAGACCACCCAACACCGATCTGAGGCAGAATAAAACAATTCCTACCAGTCTGGAAAGCCATTACCACAGACAGGTGGATGAGACAAATTATCCAGTATGGTTACTGCCTGGAACTCACTTCTACTCCACCCAACATACCACCCAAACACATTCCTATGTCCAAAGAACACATCACACTGTTACAACAAGAGGTCGCGTCCATGCTAGAAAAGGGAGCCATAGAGCCAGTCGCTCTTCAACATCAAGGGACAGGAGTATACTCTCTATACTTCCTAATTCCCAAAAAAGATGGGTCCCTCAGACCCATTCTAGACCTCAGACCGCTAAATCAATACATACACTCAGAGCTCTTCCATATGATTACTCTACAGCAAATACTCCCGTTACTCCAGCAGAATGACTTCCTTCCTACATTGGACCTCAAGGATGCATACTTTCACATACCTATACATCCAGCTCACAGAAGATCCCTCCGGTTCACTATAGAAGGGCAACATCATCAATTCAAAGTTCTCCCCTCCGGAGTAACTACAGCCCCAAAAGTTTTCACAAAAGGCCTAGCGGTTGTAGCAGCACACCTCAGAAGGCAACACATTCACGTGTTTCCATACCTCGACGATTGGCTCATAAAGGCCAACTCGTATGCGCAGTGTGCAAACCATACGTCCCAGACACTCCAGCTGCTGCACAGTCAGGACTTTTCTATAAATTACCCAAAATCACATCTACAGCAATATCTGGGAGCCACAATAGATACCTCAGTAGCAAAAGCATATCCAAATCCAGCCAGGATAGCCAATATGCAGACTCTCATTCAAAAGTTTCAGCCTCAACACTCCTGACCAGCTCGAGTGTTCATGCAGCTCATAGGCATGATGGCCTCCTGTATATTCATTGTCCCTCACACCCAACTTCAAATGCGTCCACTGCAGAAATGCCTAGCAAAGCAGTGGAACCAAGCTCAAGGGCAATTAAAAGACATAGTGTTGGTGGAAAGTTGTGCTTACAACTCTCTGCAGTGGTGAAGCCCACAAAACCTTTCCAAGGGACGTCTGTTCCAAGAGCCGGTTCCACAAGTAGTACTAACAGCGGACGCATCACTTACAGGTTGGGGAGCCCACCTACTTCAATTCACAGTTCAAGGGCTCTGGACAATGAAACAGAAAACACGGCACATCAACCACATAGAGTTGCTAGCAGTATTTCTAGCACTGAAAGCTTTTCAGAAGTGCTTGTACAACAAGACTGTGTTGATCCGGACGGACAACACTCTCCACAGTTATCTCACCTAGCACAGAGCATATGGAGGTGGGCAATTCCAAAGGGCATCTTTCTCCCAGCAGAACATCTGCCGGGGAAAGACAATCAGGTAGCAGATCTGTAAAGCAGACACAGCCAGCAGCTACACGAATGGGAGATTCACCCTCAAGTTCTCCAACCATTCTTCCAAGAATGGGGGCATCCAGAGATAGACCTATTTGCCACAAAAGAAAACTCCAAATGCCAGTACTTTGCCGCCAGGTTCCCACATCCGTTGTCACAGGGCAATGCGATATGGATGAACTGGTCCGGCAGATTTGTGTACGCTTTTCCACCAGCCCCACTGATTCCGCTGGAGGCACGCAAACTGCGCCAACAGTCACTCACAATGATCCTGGTTGCTCCCACATGGGCAAGACAACCATGGTACACAACGTTCCTAGAACTCTCAGTGGTTCCCCACCAAAGACTGCGCCTCTCGCCACATCTTGTAACTCAGAACCATGGAGAAATCAGGCACCCAGATCCCAATCAGATGAACCTAGCGATCTGGCTCCTGAAGTCTTAGTTTGGGTACCTTAATTTGCCCCCTGATTGCATGAACATTATCAAGGAGGCGAGACGTCCAACTACTAGAGCATGCTATGCAGCTAAATGGAAGAGATTTGTAATTTATTGCAAAAATAACCAAATCAACCCATTATGCTTCCATCCAAAACATTATCTGTTACCTGTTGCATCTTCAAAGATGCAATTTGGCATACTCTTCCATAAGACTCCATCTTGCTGCTATTGCAGCTTACCTCCAAAACAGACAACACATGTCTTTGTTTAGAGTACCCCCAATCAAAGCTTTTATGGAAGGACTTAAAAGAATAATCCCCCCAAAGCACCCACCTTCACCAGTCTGGAACTTAAATATAGTACTTACCAGACTTATGGGACCTCCGTTTGAACCACTACATTCATGTGAATTACAATTTCTAACTAGGAAGGTGGCACTTTTGATTGCCATTACCTCCCTCAGGAGAGTGAGTGAGCTACAAGCATTAACCATTCAAGAACCTTTCATGCAAATACATAACAATAAGGTAGTGCTTCGTACTAACCCTACGTTTATGCCAAAAGTTATATCCACTTTCCATATCAATCAGTCCATAGAATTGCCAGTTTCCTTCCAAAACCCGCAATCAGTGGCTGAGAGAGCTCTACACACGCTAGATGTAAAAAGATCTCTGCTATATTACGTTGACAGAACCAAATCCTTCAGAAAAACAAAGCAACTATTTGTTGCTTTTGCACCACAACATAAAGGGAATCCCATCTCAAAATCAGGATTAGCCAGATGGATAGTCAAATGCATTCAGATATGCTACCACAAAGCTAAACGCACTCTGACAGTTCCCCCAAAAGCACACTCAACGCGTAAAATGGGGGAATCAATGGCTTTCCTAGGAAACATTCCCCTAGAAGAGATATGTAAGGCAGCTACATGGTCTACCATAAACACTTTCACTAAACACTACTATGTAGATGTACAAGCAAAGCAGCAAGCTACTGTAGGCCAGGCTGTCCTTAAAACTCTTTTCCAAACTGCTGCAGCTGCTACAGGTGACCACCGCTAGAGGAGATACTGCTATACAGTCTATGCACAGATATGAATTCAGCAGCCCACATGCCTCGAAAGGAATATGCTACTTACCAGTATGCATCTGTTCTTGGCATGTAGGGCTGCTGACATTCATATCGCCCACCCTCCTCCCCGGTGCCTGTCACAGCTGCAGGACTTTTTCTACATACATTTACATGGACATCTCTTACTTTTCTATACTCCATCTTTGCCACAATGGCGAAAAACAATCTGAGGATGGAGAAGATGCCCATGCGCACTGTAGTCCAGGGGAGGAGTCACCTATCTCGTGATACTTCGAAGACTCTTCCAGGACAACAAAGTGCAATCATCCGGACCCAACACTAGGCGGCGATCTATGCACAGATATGAATGTCAGCAGCCCTACATGCCAAGAACAGATGCATACTGGTAAGTAGCATATTCCATATATTTCAACACAATGCTGCTCCTTTGTCTTCAAACAGCACGCTGTAGACACAAATGTTGCAAAGCGGTATTTATTATCGGCTTTCGCCAAGACCCAACGGGTTCCGGGGACAACCACTTGATCACGAGTAAAGGTGTCTCTGTTTCAGTGCATTAAATAAACAATCGCGTGATGAACGAACATAATGAAAAGACTACAAATAGTTACAGCACTCTATACTTCTGTTTTCTAAAGTGAATTAGAATTATATACAGTGGAGATAACATATATACATATTACCTACTGGCGATAGCCAGTAGGTATATATAGTTAGGACCTAGTTTCCATAGGAAATCCACAACATTCTATTGGGAATAACTTTGGCGTCGATTGAGGAAATTGCGTGAAATTTTCAAAATTTTGGCCAGCTCAGTTCTGCTCCTTCCCTGTAAGTTTTGGGGGGATTCGTCAAGCGGGGCCCAAGAAAAAAGGTTTGTTAATGGAATTACACCAAACTTTGCAAAATTGTAGGGACTGGTACGCAGAAGTGCCTTTTCTATATTTGGTGAAAATTGCTCCAGTGGTTTTTATGAAAAGTAACTTCAAAAACACATATATATCTATATGCGCGCTTCGAGCGCTTACCTGTACGCGTACCGGGGCGCGCGCCACGGAAGTGCGCGAGCGGAAAGCTGATTGGCTCTCGGGTGTCTGTGAACATTCCAAACGGTCCGGAGAGTCCGCCATCTTGTGTCTCGGTAGAACCGAGACACAAGAGGTGAAAAACAAAAGGGGAAAACTATAAAAGGGGGCAGGGTAGAGACCCCCTGACACCCTAGGTTTTCTCAGGGGGGCCTAGGAGGACCCCGAAAGGCAAAAAAACTAATATTTTTTTGGGAAAATTTTGCGAAGTACGCGCTGGGTGCGATGCCATGTACGCTTACAGGTACGCGTACCCTGAGCGTACCACGGGGAAATCCAAAACAAATATATATTTTTGGGCCTGGGGGCTCCTTGTGGGACCCCCTGAGCAGGCCTAGTGGGTAAGGGTGCTTCTACCCTGCCCCCTTTGCGTGTTTTGCACCTTTGTTTCACTGCTTTCTTGTGCCTTGGTTCTACCGAGGCACAAGATGGCTGCCAAAACTTCCTGGTTTGGAGTGTTGACAGACAATGGAAAGCAGCATGCTCATTGGCTGTCAACACTTCTAACCAGGAAGTGTTGGCATTCATCTTGTGCTAGATAGACCAAGGCACAAAAGAAGCAGAAAAACAAACGTGTAGAATGCAAAAAGGGGGCAGGGTAGAAACAACCTGACCCCCTAGGGCTGCTCAGGTGGTCCCACAAGGATATTAACATATTTAAACATTATCCGCTAATAGAATTTGCATTTAAAAAACCTTGCGAATTCACTTAAAAAACCATAGGTTTCAGGCCTTATATAGTTAGGAATTAGCATATAAAAAAACCTTTGAAATTCACTGAAAAACCCATAGGTTTCAAGCCTTATATAGTTAGGAATTAGCATTTAAAAAACCAATGAAATTGCTCCTATATAGTTAGTTGTACTAACTATATTTCGCGCACCCGCAATCTACTGCTGATGTCACATTACATCATTCATGACATGGTCAGTGACATCACTGATGACATCTCAAATGACATCACTGATGACATCATCCCGTGAATGTGGTTTGCTTCGTTATTTAAATATGCATTATATATAAAGCAATTTGCATTGAAGAATGGTTTTTTAAATGCGAATTCCTAACTATATAAGGTCTGAAACCTATGTTTTTTTCAGTGAATATATATATATATATATATATATATATAAGTAAGGGGTACAAGTACCACCTTACCCAGGCTGCAGTAGCAGACCTGTGGTGCCATTTTGGAAGGCTTCCCATGGGTGGCATAATACATGCTTTAGCCCCTGGTAGGCCTCTGGGGCACCTATGCCCTTGATGCCTAAGGTACCATATACTAGGGACTCACTAGGGTAACCCAGTAACCAAGAACAAGTCATCAATTTAGAGAGAGAACAGCTCGGCTGTGGTCCTGATTAGCAAGGCCACACCCAGACAAAAGTCGATAAACCAGTGAAACACAGCAAAAAGTGGGGGTAACCATAGTAGGCAGATCCTACTCTTCTACACCCACTTTCCACAGTCGCCCTCGGAACAGACTCCTCTCCGTCCCTCGGGTCCAGGAACCAGCCACCCAACACGTAGTCCCGCTCTGTGCTCCTGCGGGGGTCCCACTTAGCAAATGAGCCAATTGTGCGGCCGCGTCTAGCTGTCTCGTGCAAACAATCACAGCCACGCCTCACCCGCCATTTTGCGATGAGCCGCTTACTTCCACCACAGCTCCGAAGTACAATGGCCAATCCATCAGGAGTATTACATGTCTCGGGACCAGCCCATCCCTGCGCTGTCACGTAGAGCTCTTCGGTGAGGACCCAACATGTTCCGCTGTCAGGGTCCGGAATCGGCAAGCCCAGTCAGCAGCGTTACATCCGGCCGTTCGAGGTCATAGTCCGCATTGTATGCCTGCACCTTGTGTTGACCCGGATAACTCGCACTCCAGACCCCACAACAACTTCTACGGTCCTTTGGGGGTGCTACTGGAACTTCACTTGCCCTTTTTGTCCGCAAGCTCTTGGCGAGGCAGGATAAATGTTACGTATTATAGGGACATACGACGGAGCGCCACTAAGACGCGTCCGCCATGCTGACCCTGCTGGCCACGCTCCTCCCCTGTCTAAACTTCTCTTCATATTATGATTTGTCAATTGACATCCAAAAAGAACAATAGACCAAACTTTAGGAGGGCTATTTGTGGCTAGGGGATAAGTATGAAATCAAATGAAATAAGACTGGATAATTCTTAATCTCCTCCAAGTTATATTTCAGTTTAGTCCTGTCTATGCAAATAAAATAAGCTCAGTATAGTAGTAGGCTTAAAAAGGCTAAACTCCAATAATCCAGAATCAAAAGGAATATAAAGTGGCGAAAGGCATAGGTAATGAGAACCTAATTCATCCACAAGCAAAAGAAACGCCTAACAAGCCATCCTTTGTTTCAGCTAACATGATATCTGGTTTGCCATGCGATCAGGGATTATCAGCTCCTATTGTTACAAATACTACAAAAAGTGTCTATCTAAAATCTTTAGGACAAAAGGTTCTCTTTGACATAACTAGAAAAGGGAAACATGTAAATACTTAATCCCCCTTTAAATAGAGCAAAGCTGCTTTCTCATTTCAAACAAATCCCTACACTAGCCGACACCTTATCTGGGGATTTAGCCCACATTGGTTTTTAAATTGGAGAAAGGGGGCAGGGAAATACCTAAAGAGAAATGTATTTCCCTTTTTATGACAAATATGGTTCTCAGAGCCAGAGAGGACATCTCATTGTTAGGCTTGGGTATTACAATCCCAGCAGAGGTTGAAAGAAAATAAATTATTTTATATCACACCTTAGTTTATCGTGAGGGTCTGACCGACAAACCAAGAGAATATATTTCATCTCATTTAGTTAATAACGCCACTCTCTCAAAACATTTGCATTGTACCAGTCCAACCAGAAAGGAAAATCTGTGGATTGTTATGAAATGAAAAACATACGGCCAACTCTCAGATTTGAAGATTGCAATAAGTTGACTCTGCTCCTGTGATATCAGGATGATGATGGCTGGGTTGGTGATCAGTAGAATACTATGTTCTCTCGTAACCTAAAAGTAGTAAGTTGGAACATTCATGGATACAATAGAATCAAATAGGGGGTCACTTAGGTGTGATATTGAATGATGTAAACACAATTTTCTTCATGAATCCTAGTTATGAGAGAACACCAATGTTCGAGGCATGTGGGCTGCTAAATTCATATCTATAGCATAGATCGCCGCCTAGTGTTGGGTCCGGATGATTGCACATTGTTGTCCTGGAAGAGTCTTCGAAGTATCACGAGATAGGTGGCTCCTCCCCTGGACTACAGTGCGCATGGGCATCGACTCCATCCCCAGATTGTTTTTTTCCGCCATTGGGTTCGGATGTGATTTTGACGTCTCCTGTTCGGAATCGTGATAGAACTTTTTAAAGGCCAAAAGGCCTTCTTTGCTCCGTCGGTATTGTTCGCGTTCGGTCCCGTATATCTTCCAGCTCGTGGAGTCGGATATCCGGGGGGTCGTTTGACTCTTCGGTGATCGAGGCCTAGTCGACGCAGCAAGACTTCGACGGCATGGAGCGGAGTCCGTTCAAGAAATGTCCCGTGTGTGGATCCAAGTACCCACACATTGACGTCCATCCTGTGTGCAACAAGTGCCTGTCGCCGGACCACGACGAGGCCAACTGTATGGCCTGTTCCAGATTTAGGTCGAAGAAGACGATCAAGCTTCGGCGCGTGGCGCGCCTTGAGGCCCAGCGATCGGCTCCGGCACCGGTGGACATCTTTGACGACCCCGAAGCAGATGAGCAAGTGCGTCACCTGCAGATTTCCCCTACACCGGTGGAGGTCGAGTCCGACTACGAAGCGGACATCCACAGTCAAGACATTGAGGAACTCGTCGAGAAGGTAGGGGACGACGACGAAGCATATGGGGCCATGGAAGATAGCTCGGAGGAAGAGCTATGCCCCGTTCGTACTCTTACGAAGGCTCAGGTCACGGGATCGCCACGCGGCCTTACCCAAGACCCTACTCCTCACTCCACGGCCCCGCCTTCCGGCCCGGCTACGGAGACCTCCGCGGAGCCGCCATTACTGAAATCGAAACCGAAACTGAAACCCTCGGTATCGATGTAAACAAAGATGGCCAACACGCCATCGAAACCGAAGACGTCTGCTCCACCACCGACGCCGTCGTCTTCGGGGGGCCTCCAAACCGATGAAAGCTGTCGACCAGGCAAAGGTGTGCCGAAGGTGGTCAAGGAGCCAAGCTCTAAGAAGGCCGTCGAGCCGGTGTCAACCAAGGCGGACAACCCGAACTCCAAGAAGGCTGTCGAGCCTCCATCGGGACAGTCGGTCGCGCCGAAGTCCAAGGGGCCCGTAGACGCGAAGTCAGTGAAGGGCGCAGAGCCACGGTCTGAGGTCGTTACTCCTAAAGGGAAACCTGTCGATCCGAAGCCGTTGGCGTCGACGTCTGCGGCCGTGGACAGTGATCGAAGCGCACCAGTCAAGGGTGCTCCTGCCGTCGACCAGACAACCACAAGTCATCCACGCTCGGGTCTTCCCCTGGGGGCGGACCGAGGACATCGGTCGGGTCGACGAAACCGTCCGCTTCCTTTACGAAGCAGGTCTCGGACTCCCTCAAGCGCCTTAAGGACAAGGCTTTGGCATCGGAACCGAAGACTCCTTCCGCACCGAAGCCGGCGGACCCACCGAAAACCACCTCGGCGCCGATCCTCTACACGTTACCGCCTAAGGTGGCGCCGAAGGCCTTTGCACCGCGGTCGTTGCCCAAAGACACTGTGTCGAAGTCAACTCCCCCGGCTGGGACTTTGGGTCATCGACATCCATTAGTTGAAGTACGGTCGGAGCATTTAATTGATGCCGACACCGGGAAACTCACGCTATACAAGAGGAAAATAACTTCACAGCCTTTACAGTCGTTTACAATTCCTCTGAAACGAAAGAAGCCTGCACCAGTTCTGGTTGAGCAGATTCTTCCTCAGCCTAGGCGGAGTGCAACACATTCACCCACATACTCTGATGGAGATGACGGGGAGCAGGATGAGGAGTACAATTTTCCTGCTCATACAGAGCATGATGAGCAACAGGACTCATGGATGTACACAGGTGATCAAGGGGACCAGCAGACGGTCCAAGATCCTCAGGTTTATAACGTCAAGCCGTCTCCCACTGAAGATTCTGCGGCTTTTAATGCCTTAATTGAAAGGGCAGCTACAAACCATAAAGTGGAAATACATGCTGACCCCGTGGAGGTGGACTTGCTTTTTGACACTTTCTCTACTGCTGAAAAAACTGTCAAGACTCTCCCAATGTTGAAAGGGGTCCTTAAGCATGCGGCAGACATTTTCAAGGAACCCACAAAATCGAGGGTTGTCAACCCACGCATTGAGAAGAAATACAGACCGGCACCTGGCGACCCCACCTACATAAGGGGCCAGTTGCCTTTGGACTCTTTGGTGGTCTCTAATGCCCGCAAGAGGGCGAACTCCCAAACCACGGGTGAAGCTCCTCCCCCAGACAAAGAGTCAAAAGTGCTGGAGGCATCTGGGAAGAGGGTAGCAGCTCAGGCGGCCAACATATGGCGCATCTCAAACACGCAGGCTCTGTTGGCCAGATACGATAGGGCACACTACGACACCCTAGAGCAGCTGTTACAACACCTCCCAGACCAGTTTAAAGAGGGAGCTGAAATGCTTATCCAGGAGGGGACGCTCATCTCCAACGCTGCTATAAAGTGTGCGCTAGATGTTGCGGACACAGCAGCGAGAGCGATCAACACTAGTGTGATGTTGAGGCGTCGGGCATGGCTCCGCATCTCGGGATTCAAGCCAGAGATACAGACTACTATCCTCAACCAGCCCGTTAATCCAAACAGGTTATTTGGTCCAGAGGTGGACACCACCCTGGAGAAGATCAAAAAAGATACCGAGAGTGCCAAGCCAAGTCCATGGGAGCTCTCCAGTCACAATAATTTAGAGGGAACACTTTTCGTCGCTCAGGCAATCAAGGTGTTAAGAGGGCACATGTCGCAGCAGACGCCATTCAATAAAAGTGGTGCGCAATCCTCCTACAGCAAGCAGGGCAGAGGTGGATACAGAGGAAACAGTGCCAAGGGTAGATGCAGAGGCAACAACAGTTCCCGTTCCTCTGCCGCCAACAAACAGTGACTCCCTGTCACTGCGCCCCAACCATCCAACACCTGTCGGGGGGAGACTCCAACAGTTCCTGCCAGTCTGGAAGTCCATCACCACAGACAGGTGGGTCAGGAAACTTACCCAGTTCGGCTATTGTTTGGAGCTAACATCCACCCCACCAAACATGCCCCCAAAACACCGTCCTATGTCAGCAGAGCACTTGCACTTATTGCAGCAGGAGGTTCTGGTGATGCTGCAAAAAGGCGCAATAGAGCTTGTGCCAGTGGAGGAAGAAGGCACAGGGGTTTATTCCCTGTACTTCTTAATCCCAAAAAAGGACGGCTCACTCAGACCGATTCTAGACCTACGCCCCTTGAACCAGTACATTCTTTCAGAACACTTCCACATGTTGACACTGCAGCAGGTTCTTCCCTTGTTACAACGGGGAGACTTCCTCGCAACCTTGGACCTCAAGGATGCTTACTTTCACATACCACTCCACCCATCCCACAGAAAGTACCTCCGGTTCACCATCCAAAACCGGCATTACCAGTTCAAGGTACTCCCCTTCGGAGTGACCACTGCTCCCAGAGTGTTCACAAAATGTCTGGCGACAGTGGCGGCCCACCTCCGGAGACAGAGTATACATGTCTACCCTTATTTGGACGACTGGCTCGTTCAGGCAAAGTCAGCCCAGCAGTGCGCCGCAGATATGTCCCACACCATTCACCTCCTTTACAGACTAGGATTTACACTGAACTACCCGAAGTTGCACCTTTAGCCGGCCCATGTGCGGCAGTATTTGGGCGCGACGATCAATACTCTGGCTGCCACAGGTCAGCCAAACCCAGCGAGGATCGACAAAATCCAGTCGCTGATCCAAAAGTTCAGACCGCAACACTCACTCCCAGCGAGAGTGTTCATGCAGTTGATAGGCATGATGGCCTCCTGCATCTTCATAGTCCCGCACGCAAGGCTCCATATGCGTCCGATCCAAGAATGCTTGGCGCATCAGTGGACTCAGGCTCAAGGACAGTTAAACGACCTAGTGTTGGTGACGGGTCGGGCATACAGCTCTCTGCATTGGTGGAATCCACACAACCTTTGCAAGGGCCGACCGTTCCAGGAGCCTGTGCCACAGATTACACTGACGACGGACGCATCTCTCCAGGGATGGGGGGCTCATGTGCTCCAGTACACAGTGCAGGGACTATGGACGACGCAACAACGGAAGATGCACATCAACTAATTACAGCTGATGGCAATCTTCATGGCTCTCAAGTCCTTCAAAGTACATCTGTGCAACATAGTCGTGTTGATCCGGACGGACAACATGACCGCCATGTACTACATTCAAAAGCAGGGAGGTACGCACTCTCCACAGTTGTCTCATCTGGCTCAGAGCATGTGGAAGTGGGCCATTCAAAGGAACATCTTCCTCATGGCGGAACACCTCCCGGGCATGGACAATCAGATGGCGGATCTGCTCAGCAGGTACAGCCACCAGATGCACAAGTGGGAGTTACATCCATCAGTACTTCGCCCGTACTTCCAGCAGTGGGGTCATCCACAGATAGACCTGTTTGCCACGGAGGAAAATGCCAAAGCTTTGCCGCCAGGTTCCCTCACCCACTATCGCAGGGCAATGCGATATGGATGAACTGGTCAGGCAAATTTGCGTACGCTTTTCCCCCAGCGCCTCTCATTCCACTGGTGGCAAGAAAGCTAAAGCAACACTCGCTGACGCTCATCCTAGTTGCCCCAACGTGGGAGCGACAACCATGGTACACCACGTTCCTCGAACTCTCCGTGGTACCGCATCAAAGACTGTACCTCACACCCCGGCTCTTAACGCAGAACCGTGGCGACATTCAGCATCCAGATCCGCAGCAGCTCAATCTGGCGATCTGGCTCCTGAGGTCTTAGAGTTTGGCTACCTTGATTTGCCCCCTGAATGCATGGACATCATCCGGGAGGCAAGGAAGCCCACTACCAGAGCTTGCTATGCAGCGAAATGGAAGCGGTTTGTCATCTACTGTACAGAGCACGCTATCAACCCGCTCGATGCATCCATTCCTAATATCATCTGCTATTTGTTGCATCTTTACAAATGCAATCTAGCATATGCTTCCATTCGGATACACTTATCCGCCATAGCGGCTTATCTCCAAAACAGGCAGCATCTCTCTGTCTTCAGGGTGCCTGCCATTAAGGCGTTCCTGGAAGGGCTGAAGCGGGTCATCCCTCCCAGGACCCCGCCAGCTCCTGTGTGGAACCTCAATGTGGTGCTCACCAGATTGATGGGTCCCCCATTTGAACCTCTGCATTCATGTGAGATTCAGTTCCTCACATGGAAAGTGGCTTTTCTCATTGCCATAACGTCTCTAAGGCGTGTTAGTGAGCTACAGGTGCTCACAATTCAACAGCCATTTATACAAATTCATTCAAACAGGGTGGTGCTGCGCACTAACCCCAAATTTCTCCAGAAGATGGTGTCGCAGTTTCATGTCAATCAAACCATCGAACTGCCCGCATTCTTTCCAAACCCGGAAACGGTCGCAGAAAGGATGCTCCATACGCTTGATGTCAAAAGGGCGCTTATGTACTATATTGACAGGACACAACCTTTTACGAAGACACAGCAACTCTTTGTTGCCTTCGCAGCCCAGCATAAAGGCAACCCCATTTCCAAAGCAGGAATAGCCAGGTGGATCGTTAAGTGTATTCAGATTTGCTATCAGAAGGCTAAGCGCACTTTAACGGTCCCCCCCAAGGCACACTCCACACGCAAGTTGGGGGGCTCCATGGCATTCCTAGGTAACATTCCTTTGGAAGACATTTGAAGGGCAGCCACATGGTCTACACCACATACGTTTACCAAACATTACTGTGTAGATGTGCATTCAAAACAGCAGGCAGCTGTAGGACAGGCTGTTCTTAAAACGCTTTTTCAGACTTCTGCAGCTGGCACGGGCGGCCGCCGTTAATGGAGGGACTGCTATGTATTCTATGCTATAGATATGAATTTAGCAGCCCACATGCCTCGAACTGAATATGCTACTTACCAGTATGCATCTGTTCTTGGCATGTAGGGCTGCTAACATTCATATCGCCCGCCCTCCTCCCCGGCGCCCGTAGCGGCTGCAGACTTTTCTTGCATTTAATCTCTAGCATGGCCATCGCTTACACAGTTACACTCCATCTCTGCCACAATGGCTAAAAACAATCTGGGGATGGAGTCGATGCCCATGCGCACTGTAGTCCAGGGGAGGAGCCACCTATGTTGTGATACTTCGAAGACTCTTCCAGGACAACAATGTGCAATCATCCGGACCCAACACTAGGCGGCGATCTATGCTATAGATATAAATGTTAGCAGCCCTACATGCCAAGAACAGATGCATACTGGTAAGTAGCATATTCAATCAATGGCTTTGTCCCCATCAATAGCCCTAGGAACAAGCGAGGACAGGGCAGTGTTTCTACTAGATATTTAAAGGCCATTATGCAAGGTGGATTTAGTGAGAAACTGTTCCCTGAATATACTGACGATTTGTTATAGGACCTACTAGAAACATATAAGGTCCCAGTGACCATATTTCCAGTGGGTGTCCGTACCACAAAGACAGTGGTGTTGGGTAATTGGCTGGAAATTCTTTTTTCTTATCGGTCTAAATTGCAGTTTCCACAGTGATATTCCTTCCGCACAAAACTTTGAACCAGTTCATCATGGTTGTCCTATTGATTTGCTTGACAATTAGTTTTCGTTTCATTTTAAGGGATCTGATTTGAAGGCAGCGATCACTGGGCAACTGTGGCAAGTTTATTTTTTGTGGAAACATCTGCATCTAAAAGTCCTTCCCCTTGTTATGACTTTGCTCAGAAGGATCACAAGAAGACTTCACCCTTTACATCTCCAACATTTTGCCTCTTACCAGCTCGTAGATTTTACTAATGAGTCATGAGCTTTTCGAGGTTAAAATAGCCTGTTATACTGTTTATATGGGAAATGTATTAGATTACTTTCGAATTATTGTAAACCACAGCCTTTCGAGAGTTAAGAGTGTAGCGAGGCTTCCATCTCGGTCATAGTTTGGTCATTCCTGTAAGAAATAAAAAGTAATTTGCGAAGAGTACATTGAAAATATTAACCAGGTTCTCCTAGTATAACCAAAAAAGAAGTCAGTTGTTTAAAAATATTTCAGCTATTATCATTATGTCTAATAATGAACTCTGGGCCAGTATATCTCTGCAATTGTGTCAATAGGTTGCCAAATCTGCATTATTTCAGGATACTTGGAAGGGCTGTGTGGTTAAGACAATATTAAAAAAAGAAGACGGAAGTTTGCCATTATAGAGTAATACGTTTATTAGATTTTTCTAGAATGTTTTTTTCAAAATTGTATTAACTCATTTTGAAGAAAGGGTGTCAGCTAATAGTCTCCTGCTGCTCAACCAAGAAGGATTACGGGAGGGCGACTCTACCACCTCCCACTGCTTTGCCCTATGGGCTGTCATTAAAAAAATCTTTGGAGGTGAACCAGAGGCTGCACTGTTGTTTCGTGGACTTCCACTCAGCCTTAGATGCAGGGAAAGAAAGCAGCTTAAGGAGGAACTGACAAACTGGCAAATTACTTGTGATCTTTTATTTGTCATACAGTCTTTGCATGAGGCAAACTTGAAACTAAAAATCTTATTTACCTAAACTACTATAAAATTTAATAAAATACATTCATATCTAAAACCCCAACTCTTCCCAAGAAAAACTATAGTACTAATCTTATCTAAAATACATTTAACACATTACTAAACTAAACATTTACTATTAAATATATTTACAAACACTAAAACATTAAAGTATATGGCGAGAATTTACCATGTTGGTACCTCATGGCATGCTCAAATCTCTTAAACTTCTTAAGTAAGTTCTCCTTCTGTGAACAGGCATAAAAAATATCAAGATTATGCTGGAATGAAATTCTCAAGTGAAAGAAAATTAGTCACAGGCTTACTCAAAAGAGTTAATGAAACTATGCATGGTTTACTTGGCACTATACAAACATGGGTGCCATCCCCCAACAAGCTCACCCTGAGAGAATCTGCCTCAACTTTCTCAAAGGCTGGATATGGAATCCTGTCTTAAGAAACCATCCATTATATTTTCAATGAACACCCTTGGTCGGGCTGAAGATTTTCCCTATTTCACAAATCGCCTTACCCCAAAATCTGTTTAGTAATTTTTAAAATGCAAATCGGTTGTAATCCAATTTTTTTCTTGGTCTGAAAGGTGTAGTAGGATTTGGGATAGTAATGGAATGTGTAAATATTATTTTTAAAATGAAATGCTCTTTATTGACTGCCCTTATATATTTGCCCGTAGAAAATGTTTTAAAAACATTTTTTTTAAATATCCGTTTTTGTCAAGGTATGATGCAATTACATTTCTGCCTAATATAATCACTTTTTTGATGTAGCTGTATGAATAGCAATGTTTTTAATATTCATTAAACATCAACGATTAGTTTTCGATGTTTACAAAATGTACATTTGGATGTATTTTATGGTGACGGTTTAAATGATTTTATGGAAATATATCTTAATTAACTTAATATTTACAACAATGTTACTTGAAAAAGGAGGTCCGCCATCTGACCCTTGGATCCCACTTCTTTGTCTTGGGTAGGGAGAAGGTCCAATCCTTTAGGGCTCCTCTCAGGTCACAGACAGCAGATTCAATCCTCTTCTCTACTTCATTAGGTCCAGTAGTGTTCTCAGGAGGGTACTGGGGATGCCGTTTTTATGCATGGCACCAGCTAGTGGGAAGTGGTAACTCTTAGCTCATCCCTAAAGAATGAGGTCAAAGTTCCCAGGGTTAAGCCTCTCACGTTTGCAGCAGTTCTTGTCTGCCCTTCTGCAGACAAACTCGCAATGCCCTTCACTCCCTAAAATCAAGGTGGAGAAACACCTCTTCCCTTGTGCAGAGCCTGTGTGCCTGCCTCAGGGAGTAACCTTGGAAATGAGCAGCCCTTCCTCTGTGACCACTTTAAACTATTTCTGGGGGCAGCTACTCTCCCAATGGGATTGGTGCGCGTCTGACTGGGGAACAAATGAAGAGGCCTGCCCAGGGTAGTGTGACCGGGTAGGCCACGCTAAAGTAAATGAAGTTCAAAGGTTCTCCCCAACTGCCCATTTTGTCTGGGGAAAGACATCTTCCCACACCCAGGTCTTTGTCTCTGCTGTTGTAGCTCTTCTCACACTTCATCAGGGTTAAGAACTCCGAGGACTTCAGCTCGAGGTTAATGCAAATTAATATTTAATAGACATTTGACTTCACCGTTGAGTTGGTATTTTAATCAATATTAAAAATATATGTTGAATCCTATTTTTAGTTGTACCCTAACTAGAGCTAGCAAACTCAATAATTAATATAGCTTCCCAGTGTTTTTCTATGTGCCGTTCAGTCTTTCTAAAGGAAACCGGCTTTTGGATAATAGTCACTGTAAGGACATGTTAACAATAAATGTCTACATAGCCTACCATGCACTCTGGCTTATGGGGTACTAAGCCTACTTAGAGGTGATGCACTAGTATTTAATAGTAATGCTTTGACCTGTCAAGTGTCTATTTTGACAGGCTAAATTGCAGTTTTTACAGTGCTACAGTGGTAGTCCTGAAGCTCTACCACTGTGATGGATGGCACAGTAGGCGCTTCAGGCCACTATTAGCATCTAACATTCTGGCCTTGAGTACACATTGTACTATATTTCATGGACCTATAGGAAAGTTAAAAATGCCAGTTAGGAGTATACAAGTCTGTGTTCCTCCCATGTTAAAAGGTGAAGCACAGGCACTGTAATAACTGGTTAGGAGTGGTGCACAGATTCCTACATCCATCTGAAATGGATAGAACACAATTGTGAGGCACACCACACAAAAGATGATCATTTTGTACAATTAGGAACAAAGGTCAAAGGTGCATACAGGTCAGTCAATGGTCCTAGTCAGAACATCCTTTCTACTGGTGAAGTAATTAGGCACCCTAACTGGAGACTCCCTCTTGCACGTGAAAGCCACCTTCATTGGCCCTAATCAAGTTGTTTGATTAATTTTCATAAAAGTGAAACTACCAAGAGTGTTTATCACTTATACAGATACAAAGAGGAGCTAAATGCTCTGAAGACTGTTGCACTGCTGAATCAAGCCCTAGGCACGAGTAAGTGAACCAGGCTTCAGTTAAGTTTTTTAACTCAGATACCTTGCACTGGGAGTCAAGCTCATCCATGGGCACTCTCTTTGTGTTGCTTCCACTTTGACCAGTGAGATCCATTTTCTGACTCCCATACATACAGGTGAAAGTGTGAGAAGGTGGTTGACACCCCATCAACGAGCAGAGAAACTCTTTGCAAGAACATGTCGTGGAGACCAGCTTCTCCCAGAGCTCGTACACATCATTGCAGCTCCCATGACCACAAGACGCACAAAGAGAAAAAGAGGCTCTAGTGTCTGATGACTTGGCTTCTGAGGACCCTAAACCACAGCAGGTTTGTTGGATGATTGCCCTACACTGAAGTTTCACCATAGGTGTACCAACCTCTCTTCCACTCCCGCTCTTGGTGTAGCAGGGGCTGGTACTGGTTTCAACAGACTCCGCACTGTTGGTCCTCCTGCTCAGGACTTTATCATCCCTACATTCTCCACTGGCTCTCTCTCTTCAGGGAAATGTATGTCATTGGTGCTCAGTGAAATCGTGTTTGATCATTTGGACTAGGAGCAGATTGTTTGGGGGCCTCTCCCATCAAGCCTCATGAAGCTGCCCTCAGATCTAGGTTAGGCCTCAATGCTGGCCCAAATCCAAGTTTCTGTGAGTGCAGAGCTAAATGGGTAAGGAGTCTGTCCTGAATGCTCAGCTTCCAGACACAAATAGCAGTTCTCTGATTCAACTGGCCCCCTGACTCCACTGGAATCTCGGGTCCTGCTCTGTCTGCCCACTCATGATCTGCTGTGTCCAGCCAAGCCCATCCTACACCGACAAATGGTATTCCCGTTGAGCTACCCCCTTAAGACACTTAACAACAAGGATTGAAAAATGTGTGATGTACAAATCACAAAGGACGCGTTCATTTCACATGAAACCATAAGGTTTCTTCACTTGTTTACTTTTCGCTTTTACATCTTCTTTCAATGAAGTCAATCGGAGAAATCTTGAAATTATCTTATTTTTTTATTGTAGTTCATTTTCAAATATTTTCATTATCCCATGTGTTATGAACAATCCATTAACAAATATAATCGTTTTGAAGCATTACTTCATGCCCAATGCATTTCGGGTTCAGGGGTAACCCTTCGTCAGGGGCCTGTAACAAGGGAAACATACAGGACCTTAGCGATCAGCATAAACGAACCGTAAGCAGATTGTACACATTAACATATTTTAAACAAATGCTATAATGCTTAAGAATCCAAATGTGTTAAAAAGTAAGGTTGCTGGATGGCACTGATAGTACTACACATTCGTGCTGTGCGCAGGAAAACAAAATCAAACAGTGGAATGAATAGATTAAACCACTAGACAAGTAGCGTGTCAGCAGTAGAAATAGTGCAGCATAAATACGCGAATAGTCGATCTGTTATGATCTACTAAAGAAGGTCGAAGTAAAAGGAAAGAAAAAATGCTCGACTTAGTTATAAAGTAACGCGTAAGGCTCGCTGCATAGAAAACGCTGAGCGGGTCTGAGTTTGGGTGGACCTATCACCGGGGATGTTATAGATTGGTGTGGCGATCACGTGGTTACAGTGTTTATAAAAAATATAGGCGTTCGAAAACATATCGAAAAAATGATATGATTAAAGGTGTGCACACCCTTATACATGTTGTTATATGGGATTGACAACGTATCTGTTGGAAAATTTAAAATTGTTGCAAAATAACCGGAAGTACTGGCAAATAGACGCGTGGAGGGGAACGGTTGCGAACCTGAGGATTCAAATGGCGCGTCGTTACACCTCATGAGAGTTCACCGATCACCCTTCATTGACTTTCGCGTGTTTGTTTACCTTATTTTGGCCCACTCCTAGTGGTTGAAAATGTTGACCAATCACGACGCGCCATTTGAGTAGTGTTCTTACCAAATAAAAGGAGCTCTGTTTTCCCCCCATTCAACTTAAGTTTGTTTTCGTGCATCCACTTGGCGATGTTACTAAGGCCAGCACAGAGGGAAGAAGGGGTGGAATAGGAACCGGTTGAAAGAGAGTAAATAATCTGTGTATCATCGGCGTATGAGTAGATGGTTAGCCCCGCTTGTTCCGCAATGTTAGCCAGAGGACTGACATACAGATTGAAGAGTAAGGGGCTTAAAATAGAGCCCTGGGGAACACCATGCGCCGATTTATAGGTTTGGGAGACAGAAGAGGGGGAGAAGACTTGGAAAGTACGGTCTGAAAGAAAACTAATAAGCCAGTTAAGGGCTGGGCCGGTGATGCCTGATGATCTAAGGGCATTGATGAGGATGGGGTGGGAGACCGTGTCAAAAGCAGCACTCAAGTCGAGTAAAATGAGTGCCACGGTCTCCCCACCATCCACTCGGCAACAAATAGTTTCTGAGACCACCAGCAGGATAGATTCTGTCGAAAAACCAGCTCCAAAACCAGACTGAGATGGATGGAGGATATTATTGGATTCAACATGCCGGGTGAGTTATTGGGGTCAGCATTAGCCTTTTTTAATAATGGCATGATCATGGCGTGTTTCCAAGCGGAGGGAACCTTAGCTTCTTCGAGGGAGAAATGAAGTAGGTCCAGAATAAGATTAAGAGAGGGAGTATCCAAAAATTTTAATATTTGAGGGGGAAATGGATCCAGTGGAGAGCCAGATTTGATGTTACTGATGATGTTGATGAGTGTAGAACTGTTGAGAAGGTCCCATGTACAGACTTGTTGAACGAATGGAATATGGATTTCCTCTAAGACTTCGGGTTCAAGAGAGATCACAGGATCAGGCCTGTTAGTGGGGCTATTCTGTTGCAAAAGTATGGAAAGCTTGTCCGCAGAAGCCTCAGGGACACATAGGATAGCAGGATAGCAGGATCAGGTAATTTTGGAAGAGGGGAGGGGGGAGTCGGCTTATCAAAATCAGTATAGATGGCGTCGATTTTAGAAATAAAAAATTCAGCCAAAGAATTGCATTGAGAGGCGTCTAGACAAGGCGCTTTGGGCTGACATGCAGCTCCCGATAATTCTTGTACAACCTTAAAGAGTGCCTTGGTGCGATTTTGTGCCTCAAGTATGGTAGTATTGACATATTCTCTTTTGGCGGTTTTGCAGAGTATATGGTAGTTATTTAAGGCGGTCTTGTAGGTTTGCTTAGAGCCTGTGTCGTAATGTAGGCGCCACTTGCGCTCAAGGTTTTTACATAAGGTTTTTTCTTTTTTCAGTACATCTGTGAACCAGGGTGCGGGGGGGTAATGCTGGTTGTGCTTTTTCTTTTGCTGGGGTAGACATACGTTGACAGCTTCAGTTAGCCAGCTGTCAACAAAAGCCTCCGCTTTAATGTTAGTGACTTCGGTGAGGGGCCAGGTATTCTCAAGACAAGAGTTAAATTTTATAGGGTCCAGATTTTTCCATTTTCTGAAAGGTCTAAATTTAGTGGGGGTCGAGGGGACGATGGACGGACAGCTAATAGTGACAGAAAAGGTCACCAAATAGTGGTCTGACCATAGAATGGGTAAGGATGGGCTGCACACAATAGATTCAAGGTTGGAAAGGATGGGATCGAGGAGGTTCCCAGCTTTACGGGTGGGGCCGGAATAAAGTAAAATAATATTAAGAGCTGCGAGGTCCTGAAGAAGATTGGAGCTAGTCGAACAAGATGGGTCATTAAAATGCAAATTCAGGTCACCAATAATCGTGAAATTCGTAGAGTCCTGAAGCAGAGGGGCAATACGCTCAGGAAGGGCAATGGCCCACGAGCTAGCAGGGCCAGGCGAGCGATAGATGAGCATCCCAGAAAAGGTGAAATTAGGGGATAGCAAAAGTTTAAAATAACCAGCTTCGCTGTTTGGTATGTCTAGGTCCTCCCATTTGCAGGAATATAGTCTGCTAAAGATTATGGCGATGCCTCCACCCTCTTTCCCCACTCTATTTTTTCCTGTGTACGTGTAGTTATCGGGGAGGGCGGATGCAATGTCCGGGCCAGAGTAATCTTTGAGCCAGGCCTCTGTAAGAAATAGAGCCGCTGGTTGCAAAGAGATAAGAAGATCAAAGATGTCTCTCTTGTGTTTCACTAAAGACCTGCAGTTTAGACTGATAAACGTATACACTTGGGGGGGCTTTGTGTGTGTAGTCCGACATTGAGAGGGAGGAAAATTACAGGTCGCTATATTCGTTACAGAGGGAAGGGTGGAGAGGGAAAGGTTGCAGTTAGAACAAGTGATGGGGGCGCAAACGGCGTGCCCGCTGCGCTCGTCCGCTGCGCGTCCTAAAGATGCACATTTTTATATGTGAAGGAGGGCAGTACAGGGGGGCGTGACCTCGAAAAGGGGCGTGGCCTGCGGGTTCGCCGGTGATGGCGGCGGGGTTATTTGTTTAGTTTTGTAATCCCGTGGCAGCGCTAAAATCCGCTGCACGGGCAAGGCAGGAGCGTGCTAGGGCCCCGAAACGAGGTGAGGGAAGGAGATCAGGTAAGTTTAAAAACAACACACTAAATAGTGACACTCAAATTTTAAAAAGTCCATGATCGTGCTCCCAGCTTTCCGCCTCAGGAGGTTGGTCTTAGAATTTAGTTTCGGTTTCACATCTAGTTATTTGTCATCAGCATATTGATGAGATTCTTATGCTTTTATGAGTGAGTTAGTCCCAGGTGGGTGCAATGTACAGGTTGAAGATAACCAAGGATGATCTAAAACCCTGGTGAACCCTGAAGGTGATCTGAATCTTCGGAGACCTGGAGGAGCCCATGAGAATGTTCTGGTGTTGGTTGGATAGATAGGAGCACCAGTGAAAGACGTTTTCAGTGAATTCCATTCAAGACTTAACGGTGTGGATGAGTGCTTGGTGGTTGATGATTTTGAAGGCAAAGAGGGGGGTTGTTATTGTTAAACAAAACACTAATGATACTGACTAAGTGGTGGTAATTTATTTTGACACTAAGTCTGCATTGATTAATTCTATATATGGACTGTGCCCAAAACTCATGATGCGTATTAAACACTTTGCCACACTGTATCATTGGGCACCGAGCACCTTTCCACCTCACTGAACACTATTTATTTATTGTAATTATTAGTTAATTATCAGTGATTTACTCTTTGAATAATACAGCGAGATTTGAAAACGAAAATAACTTTTATTTTATGACCGTAGGGATCACTGTTCCTTATAACTCTAATAAACTAGTGATCCTTTATTTCCGTTCAGGACCGCCAGGTTTTTCTGGCTGTCCTGAGCAAAAACAAACTTTAGAATTTTGCCTCCTGTCAGTCACTTGTTTCACCGATCCATCATGCCCTCTCTATTATGCATTGTCGCTGCCATCCATTTACATGTGCATGTTCTGTTTGACTAGTATTTTACGAACAACATTTTTGCGTAAGTGCTCAAGAGTTCCATACAAAACACTATAGTCATTTGAAGTGTAGATATTTTTTATTCAAGGAAGAATTCCAGAGCCAAACACAGAGAATCAACAATACATTTGAAGGCCTGCATCAGTTTCTGGACAAAGAAAAGCAAGATCTCCTCAGCAAGGTGGAGATTGAACACAAGAAGAACGTAAAGGAGATCCGCATGAAAAAGACCGACCTTGAGAAGCAGAATTCGTCCTTCATGGACCAGATCACAGAGATGGAGGGGAAGTGTCAGCAGGAGGGTGTGATGTTTTTGATGGTGAGACGCCTAGACCTATGTATCGTGTGCTGCTAGAAGGACCATATACCCCCCCTAGAGATCTCATCATGGTTACACCGTTCAGCAGCAGAGTGCAGAGTTGCAAGAGTGGGGGACTAGGAATATATAACCAGAATAGCAGTTATCTGCCTTCTGAGGCCTGATCACAGCTATAGGAGATGTGTCAGTCTAGCAATAGGGCGTTAGTGATTAGGGATGACGATTATTAATAAATAGAACTAGAGAAGCATTGTTGTACCTGGCTAGGGGGGGGGGATTGGCTGTGTAATACACCTCTTGTGAATGTATTGGGAGATGAGGAGTGTAAATTATTGAATTCATTCGTAATCACATGAAAGATAAATGAACCACAGTTTTCCACGTAGCTCCAAATTTGGGTTTGACCCTCTTAATACTGATTCCCTCCAGATGTTTTCCATCTCTTCGGCATCATTACCCCTTGTGATGTGCACTCTGAGTTTATGAATTCAAAAGGTGGCTCTTTAAATCTTATCTAGCTTAGGGTATTAGCTCTTCCCATGCAAGCTTCTAATCCTCGGAAACTCTCTTCCTTACCATAACTGCTCATCTGTTCAGTTTTACTTTTGGAACATAACATCCACTGATTGTTTTTAAACTTACTAAACACGTTATTATATTTTACTATTGAAAGTATATCCTTCTCTATAACGCACACAACCCCCCTCCTCAAATATGTTGCCTACTCTCTAACTCTCGTTTCTTATTTTATAGTCTCTGGCTCAACACCTTCTTCCTACGTACTGCCCTCTCCAGTTGTTACTTTCTTTCCCCACGTCCTTCTTTGCACTCGTTCCTCAACTCGTGCCCATGCATGGGAAGAGCATTGAGATTATTAGAGTGGACCTTGGTGTCCAGTGCAGCAAAAAAGGTCCATCAAGTATGTAAGAGACATTCGTCGTCTAAGATAAGAACGGCTTTGACGTCTAGGTGTTGGGTGGTGGAACATTTTTCCTCAAGAAGGTTGTCTCCAGGTGCGCTTGCTGTTGATGAGCATCTGAACAATAGATTATTGTGCCCAGAAAAGGGGAATTATTTATGAGACTGCAGTAGCTGAGGCTAGAAATTTGACACTTTCCCCTCTGATCTTCGAGGTCTCCTGCCAACTCTATGCTTCCATCTCCTCCTAGTTTTTGGCCCTGTTGGCTTCTTCCTCAAATCTTTCTCTCTCTCTTCTTGTCCCATACGTCTCCTGTCCACTGTACTCCTTTCAATTAAATTATCTTGTTCACTATCCTCATTTCCCCTGTAATCTCGTAACCTCTGTCCTCCATTCTCTGCCTGCTTTCTCCTATCTTCATTTTAACTTCACATAGCTTTTAGCCAAAACAAAAATAAAGGGCAAACAGGTGAAAGGGTTTATTGATGCTGAATGTGCCCTTTGAACTCTACAACAATTAGTATTGTAGCCAAAGTTGACATCTTGCTTACCGTACTAATGGTTGGAATTTATATTGATATGAACCAATAGCCTATAAGTCTCACACTGACAATGCTGTTCCTATTCGCGTGAGATTCATGTTCCTCTTAATGATCACATCTTGGATGTCAGTCCCTGTCTCCTTTGTAATCAGAAAAATCAAGCGGGGATTGAAACCCAAGCTTGATATTTACTTAAGGACCCTGTTAATACCAGGTACTAAGTCTGGATCTCACGCTTTCATCCAGTTACATCATAGGATCATGTCAAGCTATTGTCAGCATGCAAACCTGTGGGGAAAATATGATGTATAGTCATTGATATCTGTGTTTTTCTCTCCATTATGTCCTCCATTCTTTCTAGGGTGTAAAGAGCCTCTTGAACAGGTACAGTGCGCTTTTCATGTAACCTCTTACAGTAAGGTAAATATCACTTGTACCCATCTGCAATCAAAGCAGACTTTGTTTTATTCACTGTATGTATGTATGTATGTTTGCTTGGATGTATGTGTGTGTATGTATGTATATGTCTAACTGTGGTCGATAATACGGTGCAATTGTGGGTCAGAAGGGCTTGGGAAACACCCTTCAAACCGCCATCAGTCTTCCTACCAAATATGCTGCATGACAATCTAGATGTATACCACGAACTAGTGACGCAGGATTTGACAAGACTATATACCACTGTAAATAAAGCCCACCATGCAACAAATAAACTCAATCTGTGTTAAGACAATCTCATGAAACAATTGGGTACAGATGCTAATGTAATTGTGAGACAAGCAGATAAAGGGGGCAACGTGGTCTTCTGGCCGCGACAGCTCTACATGAATGAGGCTGAATTACAACTATCAGACCTATCCTGCTACAGAAAAAGTAACATTCATTTTGTTAAAGCGGCGTGGAATGACCACTATCTTAAACTTCTTGCCTGGAAAAGTGGGGGTTTACTCAGTGATGCAGAATATCGATTTCTGAAGAAAGAGCACCCACAGGGGTGTGGAATTTATTAAAATATCTACTTGTCCATAGGACAGGTAGCTTCATAAATCTACTTGTCCTGTACAAAATCCACTTGTCCCTTTTGGTGCCATGTCGCGCACCATCAAAAATTGGCAGCGCTCATTATATAGGAGCTCGGATAATAGCCTCTCTGGTTATGTCAGGCTTATAGTATAGAAGGATTTGAATACTAGTGATTTCCTTATTTTGCCTCTGTTCTGCAGATCTACCCATTCACCCTTTCATTCACCCACTGATATCTAGCCTTTCACCTTTACATTGGCTTCCATGCATTCTTTCATCAGCCTTTCACCATTCCGTTTGTCAATTCATCCATCCACACATCCATATCCAAATCTACCCATCCATCCCCAAACATATCCATCCATCTCAGCCATCTGTCCATCCTTTCCCTCACCCATTCTTCCGCTCATCCATCAATTTACCCTTTCACTCTTCCATCCTTCCGCTCATCCATCAATTTACCCTTTCACTCATCCTTCCTTTTACTTACTGATCCATCCACCCTGCAATCCATCTATCTTTTCACCCTTTCCTTCTTCAACATATCCATCGTCCATCCACCATCCCTATTATCCATCCTTTCACTCATTCATCCATCTAGGAAGCACACTTCCACTCATACTCACTCATCTATCTACCCTTTCACCCACACATCCATCTTTTCACTCACTCACCCTTACACGTTAATTATAGGCCTTTGTCTGCTGAGCTGCAGACAGAAGAGGCTCATCAAGAGCTCCACCTCCACTGTAGCTGCTAAAGCGAGTGGTTCACGATGCCCTTGGGGCCCAATTAATCCTTCCAGCTCCAAATCTATCATTCAAACGCATCCATCCACCCTTTCTTCCATTCATACATCCATCCTTTCGCTCATCCATACATCCATCCACTTTCACCCCTCCATCCACCCTTTCACTCATCCCTCTATGCAGCCATCGTTTTGCCCTTCCATCTTTCACCCATCCATCCTCCTTTCCACTCCTATCCATCAACCCTTTCACTCATCCCTCCATCCATCCTTTTGCTCTTCCGTCTTTCACCCCATCCATCCTCCTTTTCACTCATATTCATCCACCGTTTCACTCATATCCACCCTCCCTTTCACTCATCCCTCCATCCACCGTTTCACTCAACTATCCACCCATCAGTCTATCCATCCTTCCTCCCATCAATCTATCCATCTTTCCACCCATCAATCTATCCATCCTTCCACCCATCTATCCATCCGTCCACCCAGCCATCCATCCACCCAAACATCCACTCCATCAGCCATCCACCCATCCATCAGCTATTCATCCACTCTTTCTCTCATCCATCAATCCACCCTTTTATTCAACCATCCATCCTTTCACTTATCCATCCACTTTCACCCCATATTTTCACTCACTATTTTACTCATCCATCAATTCGTTTACTCATCCATCCTTTCACTCATCCATCCACTTTCACCCCATCTTTTCACTCACTATTTCACTCATCCATCCATTTTTTCACTCATCCATTCTTACATACATCCTTTCACTCATTCATCCATGTATATATCCATCCACCATTTCAGGTTAATTATGAACCTTTGTCTGGACCTGCAGAAAGAAGTGGCCCATTAAGAACTCCACAGCTGCTGTAGATGCTACAGCGGTGTGTTAAGATGCCCCTGGTGCACGCACAAAGTGAGTAGAGAGGCCCAGTGCAAGGAGAGACATGAAGGTGCGCCTGAGGATTGCATCAATTCCACATGGGCACATTGATTCACTTTAATGTAAGCCCTGGATGCGGGAAAAATATGAGAGGCCAAGGGGAGCAGGTCAGGGTAGTCAGAGGGGGCAGCAGAGTGGGGTGGGGTGGGGTGGGGATAGCAAGTACAGGCACTGAGTGAAACGTACAGGCAAAGCAAAGTGTAAAGGAGGGTTGTGCAGGGGCTGCACGAGAAGGGAAAGCATGAGCTTTATCCTAGGCCCCCAGAGGCGAGGGTGAGGAGGGTTCTTGGGGCCGATTTGAGGCCCAAGGGTAAAGCACAGAATAAAAGGCAGGGGGGTCACAAGGTTAAAGTTAGAGCAGGAGCCATGAGGCCCTTAAGGCAGCCTCTTACATTCCAGTGATGTCTGTGTTCTGGAGCTGCATCGCGAAAAAAATGAAAGGACCAGGGGAGGGCCTGGAAGCCACACAAGAGCCTCGGGGAGAAAGCAAAAGACTGTCTACTTGTCCTTTGGACAAGTTAAAAATGAAAACCTCTTGCCCTTGTAAGAAATCTAGATGTCTCGGGCGTCGGGAGATAGGAATTCCCCACCCCTGCACCCAGTGATCCCCACTTTTTATCTAATCCCAAAGGTGCAAAAAATCATTGCCAAACCACCGGGCAGACCGATTATATTGGCTAATAATAGCATAATGAAAAACACCTCTAAGTACATTGACTATTTCCTCCAGGAATGGGTTCAGGGTCTGAGCTCATTTGTCCAAGATACATCCGACTTTTTAAGAAAAATTGAGCATATCAAATGGAGTTCTGACATGTTATTGATGACTTTGGATGTACCCTCTTTGTACACCTCAATTAGACACAATGACGGTATAAAGGCTGTAGAACATTTCTTAAACATGAGATCAATGAACTGTGCACAATAGAATGTTGTTGGCTATGGTAAAAGGGTGCTTACAACATAACTATTTTCCTTTTAACAACCAGATCTACCATCAGGTGAGAGGAGTTGCGATGGGGGCCTGCTTCTCCCCCAGTTACTCTTGTTTAAACATGGGGTTGTGGGAGGAGCAGGTCCTGATGGGGAATAACAAGATAATTATGGACAATCAGATTGTTTATGTCCGGTATATTGATGACCTGTTTTTTATTTGGGAAGGCACAGAGCAGAGTGCTAACCAATTTGTTGAAATGCTTAATATCAACTGCCTTAATTTACATTTAACGTCAACTATCAATATAAAATCAGTTTGCTATTTAGATGTGGAGGTGTACATAGATAACGACTCCTTGGCTACAAGACTATATAGGAAACCCACTGCAGGCAATATTGTGCTCCACGCGCCGAGTCACCATCCGCAGCATCTGATACGCATCATCCCTTATGGTGAAATGCTGCATATCCGATGTATATGCAGCTCGGACGTGGAGTGTCAGATTTCCCAGGCAGCCAGTAAAAGCGGCTTTCTGACTAGAGGATATGCTGCTCGTGTGATTGATGTAGCCATGCAAAAAAACAAAAATATATCTAGAAGTGAAGCATTAATACTTAAGATACAACAAACAGTGCAGTGTGATGTTAAATCTGGAACCCAAACTAGGATCATTCTCACTTTTAATAGGCAGCATCAAGAGCTACGGAAAATCTACAACCGTAACTGGACCCTGGTTCAGGGGGACCCAGTGATTGGAGATTTAGTGCCCAAAAAACAGAACTTACGTTCAGGAAATCATTCTCGATGGGTAACAGTCTAGTTTGCAGCAGCCCCGAAGTGGCCACTCAGGGAACTTGGATGGCCCAGATTAAGGGTTTCAGAAAATGTCTAGTTGCAAGGGTTGTCGATTTGGTAGCATCAAAACTCAATACTGTAGTCCCTTTAAATCAGAACCCATTACGATCAACAAAAGATTAACATGCAAGACTGAGTTTGCTATTTATGTGCTGGAGTGTCCTTGTGGGCTTAAATATGTGGGTAGTACAAAACTACCAGCCCACAAACGGATACTCCAGTACATAAGAGCAATTACGGGAAAAGACCAAGCTTACCCACTAGCTAGACATTTTGAGCAGACACATCATCAATCCAAATTTCTTGCAATATTATGTAATCGATACGGTTCGGCCAATGAAGCAGGGTGGCAACTGTGAGGCGAAGTTACGCCTCCTTGAGACTAGATACATAATAGAGCTCGACACGAAAAATCCGGCAGGATTGAACTCTAGCGAAGATTTTTATCCTTGCTTATAATCTTTCCCCTGTATATCTATATATTGTTCTCTGATATTTAAACTTAAGTGTGGGCTCACGTTAAATATAAGTATGACTGCTGTTAAATTCAGGTTCTGGCTTTTTAAAATATGAATTGATTCATTGATTATTTTCGAAATTTGTTTTTTAACACATACTCTTGGGACCATAATAATAGTGGGC